>NC_140492.1:72603587-73330254 GCF_964271855.1 Acomys minous | reverse complement strand
GAAAGCCAGTCGTGAAAAGATGTTATTTAAAAGTGTACCTGCAAACTGGTAAAACTTATTAGGGATTTATGCTCATGTGTTTATTTTCATCTTATGAGAGTGGGTGTTTTACCTACATGTGTCTGTATACCGTGTGCATGCAGTGCCTGCAGGGGCCAGACGAGGGCATTAGAGCCCCTGGGACTGGTGTTAGAAGTTACAAATGATTGTGAGCTGCCAATCTAGGTACTAGTAATCAAACTCAGGTCCCTAAACAGCCATGTCACAGCCCAATCCTCAGGGTTAGGTTTAAAGTATGTGTGACTTAGTAACAAAGACACAGGAGTCACAGGAAGGAAATGGCAAGCTGGACCACATCCGAGGCCCTTAGACAACACTGTGTGCAAGGATGGCAAGCTGGACCACATCCGAGGCCCTAAGACAACACTGTGTGCAAGGATGGCAAGCTGGACCACATCCGAGGCCCTTAGACAACACTGTGTAGAAGGATGGCAAGCTGGATAGCACGATCTGCTCACTGTTCATGCTAAAGTAAGCAGTTGAGTGCACAGGGATGTGGAGCCTTCTGCCAAAGTGTGGCTCAGTTCACACAGGACACACTTCCTTGGGGAAGGATAAGCAGTGTTTTTGAGTCTCTTACACATGCTCAAATACCTGGTCACACATTTCCCACATTCACTCAGTCCAACTCAGACTAAGAACTATGGCTCCATGCAAGGGCAGGAGCTGTGAGGTGTGCCGGGAGCCTGCAGGTGGCTGGCCTTCCAAGACTCCTCACTGCATGGACTGTTAGGCTCAGGCAGTCACTGTAGCACAGGCTGAGTTTGCAAAGTGTCTCTGAGTCATCTCCCATGTTGAGGCTGTGGGCTAAGAGTTAACACAGAATACAGACTCCTATGCCCCTCGGCAGGCACATGAAACACCAGATTTTCTGCCAAAGATTTGGCTGTTCTTGTACATAAGAAGGTGTCATCACCTCGGAGGGTGTCAGCTCCCTCAGGGTGGGGGGCTTTTCATCAGCTTTGTTTCACTCCTTCAGAAGTTTAATGTCACGGGTTATTCATTTTCTTTTTTTTTTTTTTTAATTTATTCATTTATTTATTATGTATACAGTGCTCTGCCTGCATGCACACCTTGAGGCCAGAGGAGGGCAGATATATGAGTGCTTTATCTGCAGAAGAGGGCATCAGATCACATTATAGATGGTTGTGAGCCACCATGTGGTTGCTGGGAATTGAACTCAGGACCTCTGGAAGAGCAGTCAGTGCTCTTAACCGCTGAGCCATCTCTCCAGCCCCGGTTATTCATTTTCTAATCGCTAACAAAGGAGGTGGCTTTTGGAATCACTCAGAGCCTAGTACTCCACGCAGACAGCTCTGAAATTTCCTCAGGGCCGGTCAGTGTTACTATCCCTGAAGGTAGTCCGGCATTAGGGCCTTCTTGGCTACCGAGTCTCCTTTACCACTTGGGAGTTGGATGCCCTTGGCAGGCCAACATGCAGCCTCATTCATGCCTTCCCAGCATCTTCCAGGACTGCTTAGTAACCCTATCCCCTCAGCAGTGGCCTGAAAGAGTCAGGGTTGAGGGAGGCTGCAAACACAACTGTAACAAACGTGGTATGGGCATCGCCTTAGAGCAGGTCTGCAACTTACTGCTGAAGCGGACGGGCTGAGCCACGTTCACGGTATGGAAGTGTGTGGGGTCACCTCCTTTGGTCCGCCCCTGCCACAGGTCCACAGTTTCCTTCCCATAAGGACGGGCCTCTCCAGTCACTTCTGAAAGCAAAAGAAGTATGCCGTGAGCTCATTAGCAGCAGCCAGGACACAACCTGTGGTTTGCCAGCACCAAGTCCAAAGGCAGCTCAGTGCTGGGAATGCCTAGTGCGGTGTGGCATCAGAAGCCACATTCCGACTTTCCCATCAAATAAGATAAGCCTGTGCCTGCTGAAGTATACTTCTTATTTTATAGGAATTAGGATCTTGTCCTTTTGCAAGCACCCCTAGCACAGCCACGAGTCGGCCACTCTGGCTTTAGACTGGTCAGCAGTGCCAGTTCTACACGGATGCCTGCGGAGAGTTCTTCCTGAGGCCCAGGCTGCCTTGCCTGCCGCACAGGCCTGGGAACCTTCTGTTAGTGTGCAGGGAAACTCACCACACAGAGCCTTCTACCACACTGTCACTGGCCTGTGCCACCTGTCTGCAGGTCCCCTGAGGCTGTTAAGCTTCCAGGCCAGTGCCCCTGGACACAAAGCACCTGGTATGCAACAGGTCACCATGCATGGTTGACAGTGAGAACAGGAGGCTGAAGAGAGGAGGAACGTCTAGTTTTACAAAGAATTTGCAGGCCATTCCTGCCACTTCACAAAGAAGAGTGGACTAACAGTGAGTCACTTGACCCAAGGCAGCCACTGAGCAGGAGATGCCAGAGCCAACATGTCTTGTGGGCCCAGCCACATCCTACCCCCCTGCATCAGGACAAGGTAAGGCAAACAGTAGGATTCTGGGTATGCATGGCTGCCCTCAGACAGGAAGATCAGACTAGACTCTGGCTATAATGGCTTCCCTCAGGCTAGCCTGAGACTGAAGATGTGGCAAGCAACGGCCTACAAACTGCTCCCTTGACTTACTGACAATCCACCTGACTGAAGTTTCTCTATACACGTGACTCCAATATCCTCGGTTCTAAGCTTATTTTTACTTTATAGGATTCTCTTTCTCATTATGAAACAATATTTAATGTAAAATGTTTCAAGTGTTTAAGTTTAAAAGTTAAAATATATCAACCATCACTACCTTAAGTTTCTCTTAAGTCTCCTGTTTTTCCTATGCAAATCCTTAAAAAATCCTGGGCTCAGGTCAGTAGTAGTATACCCAGTATGATGGGAGCCTGAGCTCCATCTTTACACAGACAAAAAAGAGGAGGGGAAGGGGGTCAGTGTGCCTGGTTGTTTTCTATTGCTGTGATAAACTTGTAGGAGAAAGCATTTAATCTGGAGCTTACAGTTTCAGATGGAGAGCATGGCAGCAAGCAGATAGGAATGGTGCTGGAGCAATAGTGAGATGCAAACCAGGAACAAAGAGGGAACAGCTAACTGGGAGTGGGGTAGGCTTTCCAAACCTCAAAGCAGTCCCCTAGCAACACACTTCCTCTAACAAGGCCACACCTCCTAATTCTTGCAAGCAGTCCCACTACCTGGGGACTTACAGGGGACAGCTCATTTAAACCATAATAGAAGGGGGGAGAGAGAAGAGAAACAAGGAGAGGTGAGGGGGAGACAGCAAGGAGGAGAGAGGAGGGGGATCATTGCCATGGCTTTGCTGGCAGTGGAGTCCCAGACGGAAGTCTGACTGTGCCACAGGACTCCGGGGCTTCAGCGCCTGCCATTGCCCGACAGCATTCTTGGTAGACGTCCCTCTATTAAGAGGTTTTAAGTCATGAACCTAGCTGGGCGCAATAAGGAGCCTTGCAGGATGTATCAGTGCAATCGTTTTCTATTGGGGTTTCTATTTTACGTGTAGGGATAAACTGGAAAACAAATGCACTCATTAGCAACCCTCACCCGGCACCACGAGGAAGACACCCGGAGGGCCTGGGCACCACTCAGATGAGCAAGTAAGTGGTGGAGATGGAAGAGAGAAAGGGGGGCAGAACAGTGGCCACAGGACAGTGCCTCTCTTTCTCTTTTTTGGAGGTGGTGGTTTCAAGGCAGGGTTCTCTGTGTAGCCTTCACTGTCCTGGAACTAGCTCTGTAGACCAGAGTGGGCTCGAACTCACAGAGATCTGCCTGCCCCTGCCTCCCAAGTGCTGAGACTGAAGGCGTGCGCCACACTGCCCAGCTAGGATACTGCATCTCTTGCCCAGTTTCTCGCCCCAGAGACCTGCAGGCGTGAAGTCCCTTCAGCTTTCAAAGTCACTGTACTCTACTCTCCATAACATCTTTCCATCTGCCATTTTACATCATCAGAACTCTTCATCAGGAGAAACAGACATCAGTTTTTCAGGGAGCCACATCCAACTACAGACACTTGACATAAGGCTGGAAGTGGGCACTGGGAACAAAGTGGGATAAACACAAATAAAAATAATGTTGAGCTGGGCGAGGGAGTCCCAGCACTCAGGAGACAAAGGCAGGTGGATCTCTGTGAGTTCAGAGCCAGCCTAGTCTACATTGACATTGCCCATTCCCCCACTATATAGAGACCATGTCTCTCTCTCCTCTCCCTCTCCCCCCCTCCACACCACTGCAATAGTAGCCTTTTTTTTTTTAAAGAGTTGAGTCAGGTATAGCCAAGACTAGCCTTGAACTTTGATCCTCTTGCCTGTGTCTTCCCAATGTTGGGACTTCAGGCATGCATAATCGCACCTACTTCATACGATGCTCAGACCAAACAAAGTCTCTACTAGCTCAGCTATACAACAGTCCTTTATGCCTTGTTTAGCTTTGAGACAAGGCCTTACCATGTGGTCAGAAAAGCTTTGAATGGGCAACCCTGCTTCAGCTTCCCAAGCGCCAAGGCTGGGCATGCACTACCACAGCAGCTAAATGTGGCTTCTCTTTATAATGTGTGCTTGGTGGATGGAATCTCCTCTGTCCTCAGTCTCCTCTATGGTAGAGTGAGGCCTTGGAATTTCCTAAACTGCCATTTGTTAAGTCAGAATATATATATGGATTTCTCTGTGAAGCCCTGGCTGTCCCAGCTTCGAACTCAAGAGGTCTGTCTCCTGAATGCCGGTACTAAAGGCATGCAGCACCACTGCCTGGTCAGAATATAAAAAAAAATTTTTTTCTTTTTTCTTTTTTGGGTCTTTCAAGACATGGTTTCTCTGTGTAGCATTGGCTGTTCAGGGCTCACTGTGTAGACCAGGCTGGTCTCAAACTCACAGCGTTGCAGCCGCCTCTGCCTCCTGAGTGCTGGGATCACAGGTGTGTGCCATCATGTTTGGCCTCAGAATATATTTTCAAAGTTTTCTTTCCCTCCTTGAATTAATAAGATAAGAGTACCTGGTCTCTCCATGTGGGACCGCTGTGTGCTATGCTGTGCGCTACGCTGCATGCTATGCTGCTTTCCAAGCACCCAAAGGCTCCATGTCTCCTGTTACACAACCTTCCCAGCAATCACAGTAGCAAGTAGTATAATCCCCATACAGAGCAGCCTGTCCAGGGGACCACAGCCGGTGAGCAGTGTAGACAGGGTGCTGCCTGAATTCAGTTCCTGAGTTTAACTACTATTTCATACACTGCAGAATTAACTCAGGCAATCAGGCTCTGACTCTCCTGGCTTAGAGCGCTGTGTCGAGTCTGTGAGCACCCACAGAGGCCAGAAGTACCAGCTGTTTTTATGGTTCAGAGGAAGACGGTCCTCGTAACCCAGACTGTGAGCCCTTGAATGAGCTCCATGGTGGGAGGCACAGCTTTGTAGCTGGGAGCCTTCTGTTCTGGCTACTCCTCTCTTACTCCTGTGGCATACCTGCTTATCTCCAGAAAAGACTCTCCTGGGCTACAGGGCTAGCTGAAGGCATGCAGACAGCAAAGAGAGGCTTTACCTGCTACCTGAGACAATCCTTCTCAATTCTTCCCTATGTGTGCCCGGGGCTCCAAATGCTAACAGAAGGATAATGCAAACTGCTGCTCAACAAGTAGAAAGGACCAGAGGAATCTCAGCTTGCAGCCACTTACAGGAGCAGCTGCGGTGCTTCCCCTTCTTGCTGTGCACTGTGGCTGTTCCTCCCGAAAACCTTCATTCCCAAGTCCTCTCAGGTGCCTGACAGCCACAGGGCCTCGCTGCTGCTGCTGCTGCTGCTGCTGCTGGCTAATATAGCGGGAGGTCAACTGTGCAGAGTGGAGGAGGGCGTGTGCGGTGCTGAGACTCTCCCCAGTCCCTCCGTTTCCCCTGCCAAAGCCTGCTACTTTAAGTCTCAGGGCTCCCGCAGGGCACAGCACCCTTTGTCAGGAGGCCCACGGGGCAGCTGGTTGTTAGGCTAAGCCAGGCTTCACTCTCCTCCTACTGCTCTTCTTTAATAAACTGGGTGGGGAGGCCCCCGCCTGCAGTTCCAGCACTTGGAACCGAAGCAGGAGGATCTTGTAAGCCTAAGAGTTTGAAACCAGCCTGGGCAACATAACAAGGCTTTGTCTCTTCAAACAGCAACAAACTACATCAGCGTTTGTGTACTGACCAACTTGACCTTGCAGGGATGAGCTCACACTGCTGGCTCCTCTGAGCGGCTGGCCTTGCTTTACCACCAGGGAGGAAGCAAGAGCTGCAGTCTTGAAGAAGCAGTCTGCCACTGTATACTGTTGCTGTGCTTTAGTCAGCCTCCCTCATATAGTCAGTCACAGAACGGCCCATAGCCACATTTTGCTGTTTGTAGTTTTCTTCCAACTTGCTTTGTCTACGAACATAAATTCTATCATGTGATCACACATATTCATTGATTTCCAAGATGTAGTAAAAAATGAGAAAGAATTCCACCTAAGTTCTCCCAAATAGAATCCTGGATTGTGAGAATGGTCTGATGTGCAAGGCAATGCCTATTTCCTAAAGTAGGTGGGTCAATTTACCCCCCTCACCCGAGCCACAGTGAGTCCCAAGCCAGCATATCCCCAACACTTAGTTTGCCAGGCAATTTAGTTTCTGCCCAACTAACAAACTTTCATAACTCTATGTTAATTGTTACTAGTTAACTTTTCTAAGAAATACCACCTGTGGCTTAGGAACCATCTACTGTTGTCTTTTTTGGCAGTCTCTCAGTGCGACCACAGGATTGCGGATATGGCTCAGCTGGCCAGTAAGACTCACCAGTGCTGAGACTACAACCGCAGCCCACAGTAGCCAGCTCCTGATGAGGGTGCTGGGATCCAGCTTGTACAGCGAGCCCTTTAGCCCCTGAGTCAGCCGATGGCCGCCTCCTCTCCACACTGCAGCTCATCCTTGTCTTTTCTTTTTTCCCCAAGACAGGGTTTCCCTGTAGCCTTGGCTGTCCTAGAACTAGCTCTGTAGACCAGGCTGGCCTCGAACTCACAGAGATCCCTGCCTCTACCTCCTAAGTGCTAGGATTAGAGGTGTGTGTCACCACCATCAAGCTTTTATTAATATCTATCTATCCATCCATCCATCCATCTACCCATCTGTAGGAGTGCTGTCTGCTATTACACCTACATGCCAGAAGAGGACATCAGATCCCTTTACAGATGAGCCACTATGTGGTTGCTGGGAATTGAACTCAGGGCCTCTGGTATAATGTCTTTTAATAAAGGGAAGATCTTATCTTTAATCTAGCAAAACCAGTTGTATTAAAGAGATTTTAACCTCCTTATCAAAGTTTTTTCTTTACCCTAAACCATTATTTTTCTGTGTTATGAGATAGGGATCCAAAATCATTTTATTCCAACTGTCACAGCCCGTGTTATAGAGCTCTGCCTCTGCTGCGTATCACATCTTAGTTCTGCCTGTATCTGGTGGAACATTTGCATCCTCCCTAAACCAACTCTGAAGACAATTTTACTTCTTGTGGGCTCTGCTCTTCCCTCCTTCCGAATGAGAAGACTGGCCCCTCCTTACCCCTTAGACTGATGTTACATTCTCACAAAACCTTCTAGACCAAAGCACTGCTTACGACAGAGAATCAGAAACCCCCAGAGTTGGAAGCAAAGCCAGAGAGAGGCGACCTCTACCTTCTGTCTCACCTCCACAGCTAACCCTGAATCCTGTCTGAGGAGCTTCAAGTTCATGACACTGGGTGCTCTGTGGCCCTTCAGACAGCTGGTGGCCATAGCAAACAATGTGTCTCCGTCAAAGCTGTTCTCCTATGAGGCCAAGGAGACAGCATCTCTTTATCTTCCTTCCCCTGTGAGCACCTCCTAGAGCCTAAGGGTACACTGAAGGCTGCTGGCAGGGGCCCTGAGAACTGACTCCAGCCTTGTAGCTTCTGAACCACCACAAGAGCCCACAGAGGACATGCACTGCACCAGGCATGCCGCCCATTTCCACTTTCCAGCCTGCTGAGGCTGTGGCTGTCTCTCTGAAAGGTCAGCACTTGAGAAGCAGCACGGACTAGACTTGAGTGTTGAGGTGTAGGCCAGCCTGGGCCACATGTGAGAATGTCTCAAAGGAGGGTAGGGGCAACAAAATAACCCAGTGTGGCCACCTCATGCCCACCCACAAAAGTGGCTTCCCTGAGAATGGCTGGGCATTCCCACTGGGTCATTTTCACATTCTGTAGGAAGACCATAGCTTTTAAAGCACAAGTGGTCACTCTTTGCTCCCTCCTGTGAAAGGAACTCCCAGCCTCCATGTAGCCCAGGTTGGCCTTGGGGGAATCTCGCTGTCTCAGCCTCCCGAGTGCTGGGCTTACAGGCATGAGCCACCATGGCCAGCTATTTTTAAAGTTAAAAACAAACAAACAAAAATAAAAATTAGAAAAAGGGTAACAGAAGTTTAGCAGCAACTAAGGAAGTAAGATTATGGTTATCATATTATTCTTTTGTGTTTTTATAACTCAAGTTTTTTAGATATTGGAATCTGCCATGTCCTAGAGGCACTGCGGGTGCGGCTGCTGTGTCACATGTGCATCAGCAGGTGACAGAGAGGACAGAGGCTACGTCTATGCTCAGTGTTCTGACTTGCGAACATCTGAATGATTAGGAGCCTAACATTCCCTAAAGAGAGTCTAAAAGCCAGGCATGGTGGCACACACCTGTAATCCCAGCACTTGGGAGGCAGTGGCAGGCAGATCTCTGTGAGTTTGAGCCAGCCTGGGCTACAAAGCAAGTCCAGAACAGCCAAGACTACAGAGAGAAGCCCCATCTCAAAAAGCCTTAAAAAAAAGGAAAGAAAAAAGAAAAGAAAGAAAGAAAAGAAAGAGAATCTGAGACAACCACCAGTCCAGTGCCAGGGGGCTCAGGCAGGGAGCTAGCCTGTCTAGCACAGCACAGGCCCTTAATGGCCAGGCCCCAGGACCGCGGTAGCCTAGCCTAGCCATAGACTAGAAGAACCCTGCCTGGGATTAAGGGTCCCGGCAGGAGTGAGCCCAGGACAGACGACCCTCACATGGGGCCAGTTGGGTGTGCTAGGTGAGGAACAAGTCTCAGACAATCACCAGACCTGCACCATGGGCCAGGACAGGGAGCTAGCCTGAGACGGCCACCAGTCAGGGGCCAAGCAAGTCTTGTGGGGCAGCTCTTGCCTGAGGTGACCCTTGTCCAAGCTCCACAATGCACGAGCAGGACATAGCACTCCTGAGACCACTGCTGGGACGACCCCAGGCACCCAGAGACCCTGGGGGCCACCAAGAGGAGCAAGTAAGTGTTGGAGAAATGAAAGGATTGGGCACCATGAAGAGGGGCAGAACTGGAGACTGGAGAGTAGTGCGGGGCCGCCTGATGTGATGCCATTCTGGAACCTGGTGGGTCCTGGCCTGTGCTGCTACGGGGTCCACATCTGGGTCTGTGGCCTGAAGTATGAAGGGTCTGTACCATCAAAGGCCAGGATTATGTGGATGTCTAAGGCTGTGCAGAACTGGCCCCACCCCTCACCCGGTCATCATGGGAGAGCTGGCCCTGTCCCTAGCCTCACCCCCCCACTCCCACACATTGCAGGAATTGTGGGTGAGCTAGTCCAGAGAATAGAATCATGAGAGCCCTGGCCCTAGCACTTGTCTCCCATACGATAGCATGGACGAGGGAGAGAGAGCCTCTTCCCCCATCACCACCTGCAGCAGGCGGGAGACCTGGTCCTGCTTCTTGCCTGCTGCAGTGGTCAGGAAGCAGGCCTGTCACCTCACCCGGACAGCATAGTAGAGCTGACCTTGATGTCAGGGGCACAGGTGAGCTGGCCCCCCAGGTGTGGGCATGGGAGAACTGGTCCCACAACTTGTCTGCTATGCAGTGACTTGGGCAAGAGAGAGGTGCCCCCTCACCCCTTGCCACCAACAGCAGCCAGGAAAGCTGGCCCTGAGGTCATCAGAGCGGATGAGTTGTCTATCTGGGCAGCACAGTAAGTTCTACCTGGATGTGGGGGTTGCAGATTCGCCGGCCCTGCCTCTTGTCTGCTGGGCGGTGGTGTGAACCAGGGAGACATACCCTCCTCTCCCCTCACTTCTCACCCCCTGGTTTCCCCTCACCCCTTACCACCTGGAGCAGGCAGGAGACCTGGTTCCGAGGCCATAAAGGTGGGAAAACTGGCCATGTCCCTCACTGGCTGCAACACTCAGGAGAGCAGGCCCTGTACCTTGTCTGGACAGCAGGGTAGAGCTGGACCTGGTAGTGGGTGTGAGGCTGGGGGAGGGGGTTTGCTGATGAGCCGGCCCTGAGGGCATGAGCTGGTGGGTGACTGCTCAGATAGCTCTCAGGCCCAGATCCAAGGCTTTGATCGGCCCATGCCAGCATCTACCCCATCATTAGACTGCTGGAGTGCATGAAGAGGCCAGTCCTACAGATCCAAAACTACAGGATCTCCATGACACAGGCAACAACAGGACATCTGAGAGGAGTCCCCGTGAGGTTCCAGTATGGAGAGAGTAGCAGAAGCCACAGGCCTCATACTAGACCAACAAATCATTGCAATGAATATTTGCAATCAAAAAAGTGTGGGATACACTACAGCTTCCATGGGATTTTTTTTCTCTGTTGCGGGGGGGGGGGGGCGGTTTGCAAGGGTGGAGTGTGGGTAAATGGGGAGGGGGAATTGGGATGCATGATGTGAAACTCACAAAAAACCAATAAAAAGTTTGAAAATAAAAATCAGTTTGTGGGGCTGGAGAGATGGCTCAGCAGTTAAGAGCACTGGCTGCTCTTCCAGAGGTCCTGAGTTCAAGTCCCAGAAACCACAAGGTGGCTCACAACCATCTATAATGAGATCTGGTGCCCTCTTCTGGCCTGCAGGTGTACATGCAGGCAAAGTACCCATACAGTAAAAAAATTATATATGTATATAAATTATTACAAATAAACAAAGCATTAATCTGCTCCCATGTGGACAATGGCCTGGCAGCCCATCACAAGTACTGTAGAGACAAGGCTGAGGCAGGCGAGGCCTGCTGTGGCTCCGACCTCAGCCCTCCAGACACCCAGTGTCTATGCACACACCATTCCTACTTGTCACATCCCGACTCTCAGAGCTTAGAGAAGGCTACTCTACTCCATTAGACTTCTAAAAAGTGCAGCAACCCATTTAACTTTCTAGCCAAGAAAGCGAGGAGCTGAAACTTCCTCTGTGCCAGTCCATGCGGTCTGAACAGGAAATTAGACCTGGTCCTCACGGCAGCACCTCCGAGAGCAAGCACAGCATGGCTACCACTGCTTGCACAACCTACCACGGTATCTGCGAAACTCTGTGTAACTATAAAAGTCAGAGCAGCAAGGCTTACTGCATCTGAAGGAAACCAAGAACCATTTGATTTTTCACAGAGCTCATTCTCTCAGCAGCCTTAGGGAGGCTCCACTTGTGGCCTCACGGTCCTCACAGCACTTGGTCTACTCTCCGCTACAACCCGAGGATCCTGAGCAGGCCGCCGCCATTCAAATCTTTGGAGATGGAAGAAAGGGTGGGAAGGCGAGGGCTCTACCCTACATGCTGTACAGTCCACCAGACCATCTCTGTCCCTGAGGGCTGAGACGCTACTCTGTTGCTAAGTCTCAACTCCTAGACTCAAACCCTCTGCCTGAGCCTCCTGAGCAGCTGAGACTGCAGGTGTGAAGACTATGCCCAGCTCTGCAGCTTACTTTGGATCCCCTCAAAGAACTTAATGTTACTTCCTCTTAGATCCCTTCCTTACTGGGCAGAGGTGGCACACAACTTTAATCCCAGGAGAGGCAGGCAGATATCAGAATTCTAGGCAGCCTGATGTACAAAGCAAGTTCCAGGACAGCCAGGAGAAACCTTGTTTCTAAAAAGAAAAAAACAAGACAAAACAAGGAAAGGGACACCCTTTCTGATGCCCCAGGTTGTGCCACACTTGGCCTCTAGGAGCTACAGTGTGGCCTCTAGGAACTACAGTGTGGCCTCTGGGAGCCCGTACAGGGGAAGAAAAGGCTGCCTCTTCTTTAAGCTTGCAGTCTGGAAGGAAAAATGCAGAATGGGCCCCTTAACAGTGAGAATTAACCAACAGTTCCTGATGTGCTAAGGACAAATAAGGTGATTTAGCCAGAGGGACAGAGGTCCCATTTCACTGTGGCAGCTGGCACATGAGACTAGTCTTGAAGGAAGGCACGTTGATCCAGGCAGGGACATAAACAGAAGTTCCAAGAAACACAGGACACATGCAGTGAGGAATTAACAGAGTGGGGACAGGAAACAAACTAGTTGATGTAGACGACAGTGACATAAAAGCTTGGCAAGGAAGAACCATGCCAGACAGTAAAGGGTCTCAATACCAGGCCAGTTTCAGTGTACACACACACACACACACACACACACACACACACACACACACACACACACACACACACACAAACACACACACACACTTTGAGACAGGGTCTCACTATGTAGACCAGGCTGGCCTTAAACTTGGAGATCTGCCCACTTCTGTCTCCTTGGTTCTGGGATTAAAGGTGTGTGCAGCCACACACAGTTTAAGATTGTGATTCTTTTGTTTTCTGAGACAGGGTTTCTCTGTGTAGCCTTGGCTGTCCTGAACTTTGTAGACCAGGCTGGCCTAAAATCACAGAGATCCTCCTGCCTCTGCCTCCTGAGTGCGCCACCATGCCCAGCAAGACTATGATTCTTGAGCTGCAGTATGACTGATCAAATTGATAGAATTGGTATTCTAAAGGACTTACTAACAGATTTGCTTTGGAGACAGAGCCCCTAAGGGAACAGTATTTCTAAAACACCCCAAGAAAAGTAGTGTGCTAACAAGCCTGTCAGAGATAATGTAAATTTAGGATGCTAGGGTGTAGATTTTTCCTCACCAGGACTGACTACCATGACAAAGGAGTCAGCTCTAACTTATGACCATTAGGCCCTGATGCCTACACTACAGACATGCCCTAGGGCTGGAGATGGCTCAG
Source organism: Acomys minous (assembly GCF_964271855.1). Classification (NCBI taxonomy): domain Eukaryota; kingdom Metazoa; phylum Chordata; class Mammalia; order Rodentia; family Muridae; genus Acomys; species Acomys minous. Next base: position 73,317,245 of record NC_140492.1, on the reverse strand, counting down.
CGATGAAGAGCACTTACTGCTCGCTCTCTCAGAGGACCTTAGTTTGGTCCCCAGAACCCATGTTAGGCAGCTCACAACTGTCTATAACTCTAGCTCCAAGAGATTAAAAAAATGATAAATCTTAATAAAACAAAGGCACATGCTGGACGTGGTGGCGTACAGAGCAGGCAGGATGTCTGTGAGTTCGAGGCCAGCCTGGTCTATCAAGTGAGTTTAGGACAGCCAAGGCTCACAGAGAAACACTGTCTCGAAAAACCAAAACAAACAAACAAAAACAAAGACACACCTCTAACATGGTTTTATTTGTTTTTTTTTTTTTTTGAGACCCTGACTCATGGAAACAAAAAGCCAACTAACCAAGCAACCAACCAACAAAAACCCTACAAAAAAAACAGCTTTGGTGGTGAAGGGAGGGTATAGAGTTAATTAAAGTAGAAAATACCCATTATTAGATACTGATTTATTTAGTGATCTCCTTAAGACTGCGTGTATGTACTTCCTGTTGCTAAGCATGCCTTCACGTCTACCTGGAACAGAACAACCTGGAGCAATTGCTGACAAGATGGGCTGTTGCTCTGTATAATGTTGCTTGCTTGCTTGCCTGCCCCACCTTGTGGTTTTAGACTATAAACTGAGAATGCAAACTGGCCCTGCTATCAAAGCCGATGGTGGCTTTGCTCCACCGATGACATCGTCTCTCATCCTCCCAATAGTATCAGGGTGCTTATTCTAGAAAGATTCCCACAGCAGGGTAAAACCCATCAGGAAGCCCCAGTCTGCCATACAGTCTCCTGTGCTCGCTCATCAGGAAAAACCTAACTGCCAGGTGGGAAAGATGACCCTGGGTAATAACTATTTGAAAAAGAACAGCACTGGGGCCAGTTGTGGTGGTGGCGCACGCCTTTAATCCCAGCACTCAGGAGGTAGAGAGAGTCAGAACACTGAGTTTGAGGCCAGCCTGGTCTACAAAGTGAGTCCAGGACAGCCAAGGCTACACAGAGAAACCCTGTCTCGAGAAAACAAAAACAAAACAAAACAAACAAACAAAAAAAAGAAAAAAGAAAGAAAGAAAACAACACCACTAGTGCACTTAAATAATTCTGGTAATATGTAGTATTTTTGTTATGTAAATCAAACTTACAGCCTCCTTTAAATTGTTCAAAGTGTAACCTGGGGCGAGGACTCCCAAGAGCTTAAAGGGTGGCTGCATGTGATGCACACGCCTGAGAGGATAAGCCAGTGCGATCGTGAGCTGAGGTTGGACTGTTACTCGGGCACTAGAGGAGCTGAGCAGATGCTCATTTCTATCACACAACATGCCTTCTGCTGACAGGCCCTGCAAGAGGGTGAGTGCCTGGGTGCATGCCATGCACATGTGTCTCACAGTATCACACAGGCATGAACACAAGTGCATGGCATGCTGCCCTTCCCACTGGCTGCAGGCTGAGACCTGTGGATGAATGTGGACTGAACGCTATATTCATGGTGCTTGATATGCACCAGGTGCTGAGGTGGACACCAGTGGACAGCCAACAACGTGCAAACTTCTGTGCCTCTCCCTATGTCTTAGGAACTGATAACGGGCTACAAAAAAACCAAAACCAACCTACCAAAACTCCAACCCAAGTGCCATGTTAGTTGAGAATGCTTAGGCGAGGGCAATAAGGCAATGCTAGTTTACATTTTACTTGTCAGGACACTAGCCAGGCCTCAGTAGGAACCTACACCCAGAGCCACTGAGAGCTGAGCACACCTCTTTAAGAGCTCTCTCAGGGTTATCAGAGTCCAGAGCTGGTGGCACCTCACATCTCCAGTGTTGTTAACTCATGAGTCAGTCCATGTCCAACACTTAGACTTTTTTAAAAGATAAGAGTGGGGTTGGCTCCCACTGCCTTCCAGTGTGTACAGACCATTTGGATTCCCTCTGGGCAAAAGAGGGAGGTCGGTTGGTCCACACTCACCTGGACAGTCGGCTTCATCACTCTTATCCTCACACGTCGGCCAGCCGTCACACTGCCAAGGGAGGGGTATGCACTGGATGGCGCCACTGTGACATGCAAACTGCCCAGGGTTGCACCGAAGCTCTGTAGAACAAAAGGACAAGAGGCAGCTGAGGAAGTGGTGCAGAAGCAGACACCTAGCAGGGCAGAGCTCTGTCCACACCATGGTAACCCGGGAAAGGTGGTCCAGGAGCTGATGGCTGCCACAGCCTGTTTCCTAGGAGGCTCTGGACACAGGCTCTCAGAGCTGAGGGTGGAGAATGATTACAGCCCTGCCTTAGACCAAATGGAACCATCTCTAGCAAAGGGACTCTGCAGTACTTTTCTAAGAAGGCAGGACTTAAGCAGGGTTTCCTAGGAAGGCGACTTTGGTAAGTAGCCTGTGATGTAAAAGCAACAACACTCCAGGAAAACAAGGGCTTACACTTACAAGAAGGCACGCCAAAGGGACTGTGTGAACAGACGGGAGTCACTCGGAGGTTGCAGGCTAACCGAGTTCTGACTTATCTGGCATGCTGCAGGTAGCCAGTTACTAAGGCAGTAACATGAGAAGATGTGTTTGAGTCAGGTAAAGCTGGCAATGGTTTCTGACAAGACAAAATGCTAACCTAAGTCAGCAAAACACAGGCTTAAATAGGAACCAGCAATCCTCACTACAGCCAAGTGCCAAACTCTTCCCTTCTTGTTGACTTTTCCCTTTCTGCCTCCCCGCACGCCCCTCTCCCCTTTTGAGATAGGCCCTCACTGTGTGGCCCAGGCTGTCGCTGTGCTGAGCTCAGAGCCAAGCCTTGTACCGGGAAGGCAGGCACTCTACCCTGGTTATCTCTAGCCTGACTCACTTTCTACATAGGTTGTTTGCTACTGATTAGTTGGATCATGTGCCCCCCTCAGGCACTGTCCACTTGGTTTTTTGAGTTTCTCATTGGCCTGAGATGGCTGATCTGAGGAAAGCTGGCTAGCCAGAAAGGCCTAGGGCTGCCTGCTTCAGCCTCCCTGAGCACCCAACCCAGTGAGTATGCACCGCTGTTTTTATTCCCATGGGTGCTGGGGAATGAACCGATGCCCTCACGGTTGCATAGAAAACACTACAGACTGAGCCACCTCCTAAGGCCGCAATGCCGTTTTATGGGGGAATTCTGTCCAAGACAGCTAAAGGAACTGGACTTAGGGTTCAGCTGAAACACCTTTTGAAAAGGAGTATTAGGAGTGGTGGGATGGTTCAGTGGGCAAAGTCACCTGCTGGCAAGCCTTATGACTAGAACTTGATCCCTGAAACCCACATGGTTAAAAAGAGAACTGTCATTCGCTATCCACACTGGCACCGTGGCATGTGTGCACCCTACACACACATCCCTAACACACAAAAAAGTTAAATGAACAGCTTTTCTTAAAAAAAGAAAGAAAGAAAGAAAGCTGTGGGGTAGCTGGAGAGGTGGTTCAGGGGCTCAGAGTGCTGGCTGCTCTTCGAGAGGACCTGGGTTTGATTCCTACACAATGGATCCCACGCTCCCTCACACGTCTGGGAATGTGGGTCAGAGAGAGGGGAGGTGTGCCTCCAGCTAGCGGGCAAAGCTTACAGCACTGCTGTCAACTCTGCTTTTTCAAAACTTCATTTTTATTTTACTTAATGAACACCGGTGTTTTGCTTGCATGCACGTCCATGTTCCTCATGCCTACATGATGCCTTGAGGCCGGAAAAAGGTGCTCGAGTCCCTAAAACTATTGTCAGCCTCCACGCTGGTGCTAGGAATCAAGTCCAGAGTTTTTTTTGGAAGATCAGCTTAGCTACTGAGCCATCTCTACAGGCCCCAAATTAAAAAAAAAATCTTAAAAATAAAATCAAACTGACATGGTACATAAGCTAGAATGAACAGACACTTCAAGAAACTGGCAAATGCTCAAGAAGCTCCAAGCAACAGCAATGCAGATGCACGGGAGCCGCAGATGCACGGGAGCCACAGAGCACAACTCTGTGCGAGAGAGGAGGTCCACAGCGCCACGGAAGGAAAGCCCTGCAGAGCGTGAAGACACTGACTCCATCAAAGAACGGACTAGGGACGGGACAGAAAGAGGTAAACTGTCAGAAGCAAGAAACAAAAGAAAAAGACTACACAAAGTGAGCAAGATGGCTTAGTGGGCAGGAGACAGCCTGACTCCACAGACCCTGACACTGTGCACCAGCTAGGGTGTGTGCACTGTGGGCAGGAGACAGCTTGACTCCACAGACCCTGACACTGTGCACCAGCTAGGGTGTGTGCACTGGCCCTTTACCTCTACAATAAGAATTTTTCTTTAAAGAGCAAAGCTTAAATGATGTGAAGAATAATTCTTCAATTTAATGAAAACTGTAACAAATCCACAAATATAAGCAAGCCAATAAGCCTTAAACACCCGAAATAGAAAATGACTCCAAGTCATATGGCACGCAAAATGGTTAAGAACTAAGAAGCCAGGCAGAAAACTGAGGCAGGCAGGACCTTTGATACAAAGGGGAAAAAATATCACACACACACGTTCCCACACTCTGTTTTCCAGACAGGGTCTCTCTGTCATCCTGGCTGTCCTTGAACTCAAAGATCTACCTGCCTCTGAGTGCTAGGATTAAAGGCGTTCGCCACCACTGGCTGGCCACATTTCTTATTAAAAATAATAAACTAGCACTTCTAACTATCTGTAACTGTAGTTGCAGAGCATCTGACGCCCTCCTCCATAGGCACTAGGCATGCATGTGGTGCATACACAGGCAAAACATTCATATATATAAAATGACAAAAACTGTTTTAAATGTTTTCTAACTTTTTATTTTAATTTTAACGTATGGGTGTCTACACCATGTGTGTGCAGTGGTCACAGAGGCCAGAAATGGTGTTGGATCCCCTGGGGCAGGAGTTACAGACAGTTGTGAGCTGTCATGTAGGTGCTGGGAATTGAGCCCACGCCCTGTGGAAGACCAGCCAATGGTTGGAACGGCTTAGCTATCTCTCCAGCCCCAACACAAACATTGCAGGTGCTTCACTTAACAGGAAGCACACCTGACTGGGAACCTACCTGTTCCTGGACAATAAGGATATGGCGGGTCACAAAACCGAGCAACAGCAGTGTGCACAGCTTCCAGTCAGCCATGAGAGAACAACAGAGGCCAGGCATCCTAGCACGCTGCGCTGCTGACTGCTGACCACGGTGCTGGGCAGGCTAGATGTGTCAAATGTACTTTATACCAAGTCTGCATTTGTAAGCCACCTCTCAAGGCAACGAGTGTCTATGTTGCCGTGTGTGTGTGTGTGTGTGTGTGTGTGTGTGTGTGTGTGTAAAAGAGTGGCTGGATATACCATGCTTTCTATGTCCACTTTCCGCTCCTATCACAGAATTTACCACAGAGTAGGTAAATTAGAAACAACAGTTTGGGGACTGAGGTAAGATGGTGAGCTAGAGGAATGAAAATCCGTGTTTTCTTTAAAGACATATTATCTTCACAGTACCTTTTCTTATTATCTTCACGGTACTTTTTCTTTGTATCACTTGATAAGGACCTTTGATCGACCATGGTAGCAGCAGTAAAATGGTGATAACAACAGAACTATCTGGAAGCATCAATTTCCAATCCAGAGTGTGGCTTTACTTGGGTTAATCCTAAGTCTCCATAGTCTTCTCTTCCAGATGACTACAGCTGCAGAGCGTGCTTTGACTTCTGACAGCAGACAATAGTGTGCCACCCTCTGTGACATTCCATCTACACACACAAAACCTATCCCTCAACCAGGCAGATCCTTTGCATACTAATGAAAAAACTTAAGAACACGTGCGAAAACCACATTTGAAGAAAACAGTGAACACTTGAGCATGGACCCATGATAGACCAACTCAGCAAGTGTTCTTCACTATTGAACATGCTGGTGCCCTCATGGGCAGCATCACCAATGTGGGGGTCTCCAGAGCATCAAGGAAATGGTGCCCTGTGTTTCATTCATCAACTTAGAAAATGCAACCTGGTGTGTAAGAAATAATAAAAGTATCTTTTCATATTAAAACCAATAGTGTAATTAGCCACAGTTCTGGAGACTGGGATGCCCAGGGTTTTGCACCCAGTGAGCACCTTTCTGCTGCACCTCAACTCAACAAAACCCCCTTGGTAAAGAACACATGACGAATGGGAAGGCCAGGAAACCAACAGCCTACAGCTGAAAAAACAAAACAAAAAAACCCGCCGCACCCAGAAAAGCCTATGTACACGGGCTGGGGTGCAGCTCTATGCACACAGGCTGGGGTGCAGCTCTACGGGCACGGGCTGGGGTGCAGCTCTATGGGCACAGGCTGGGGTGCAGCTCTATGTGCATGGGCTGGGGGCGCAGCTCTATGCACATGGGCTGGGGTGCAGCTCTATGGGCACTGGCTGGGGTGCAGCTCTATGCACATGGGCTGGGGTGCAGCTCTATGGGGACTGGCTGGGGTGCAGCTCTATGGGCACTGGCTGGGGTGCAGCTCTATGGGCACGGGCTGGGGTGCAGCTCTATGGGCACTAGCTGGGGTGCAGCTCTATGGGCACAGGCTGGGGTGCAGCTCTATGCACATGGGCTGAGGTGCAGCTCTATGGGCACAGGCTGGAGTGCAGCTCTATGGGCACAGGCTGGGGTGCAGCTCTATGCACATGGGCTGGGGTGCAGCTCTATGCACATGGGCTGGGGTGCAGCTCTATGGGCACTGGCTGGGGTGCAGCTCTATGGGTACAGGCTGGGGTGCAGCTCTATGCACATGGGCTGGGGTGCAGCTCTATGCACATGGGCTGGGGTGCAGCTCTATGCACATGGGCTGGGGTGCAGCTCTATGCACATGGGCTGGGGTGCAGCTCTATGCACATGGGCTGGGGTGCAGCTCTATGCACATGGGCTGAGGTGCAGCTCTATGCACATGGGCTGGGGTGCAGCTCTATGGGCACAGGCTGGGGTGCAGCTCTATGGGCACGGGCTGGGGTGCAGCTCTATGGGCACGGGCTGGGGTGCAGCTCTATGCGCACGGGCTGGGGTGCAGCTCACTGCGTTTAGTGTCAGAGTATTTCCCTAGAGCTCATGGGTTTTGGGGTTTTTTTGAATACCTCAAAAAACAAACAAACAAAACAAACAAAACAACTTTACCAGGTGTGTCCAACTGACCAAGCGCACCCCAGAGCAACAGCAAACACAGCTCAACACATCTGCAGACCACAATGTCGGGCACTTTTACTTTACGCAAAGTAAACTCCAGGCGCAAACGGCTTCACGTAGAAAACTCCACGAAATATTTAGACTACTAATATCAGAACTGGAGAACCAGATCGCTTGTTAAAGTGTGTTCTGCTCTTTCAGAGGGCTCACGTTTGGTTCTCAGTATCCATGTGAGGTGGCTCACATCTCCCAGCAGCTCCCAGGATCCAGCGCCCTGGTCCAGTTCCCACTCACACACAAGTGGTATAGACACACATGTAGGAAACATGAAATTAAATCGTAAAAAAGGTCAACTCTTCAAAAAGAGTTTCAGAGTTCAGACAGTTACCAAAAGCAACAATATTAAAAAATAAATGTAAGCGCCGGGCAGTGGTGGCACACGCCTTTAACCCCAGCACTCAGGAGGCAAAGGCAGGTGGATTGCTGTGAGTTCGAGGCTAGCCTGGTCTACAAAGTGAGTCCAGGACAGCCAAGGCTACACAGAGAAACCCTGTCTTGAAAAACAAAAACAACAACAAACCAAAAAATAAACATAAGCTAGACATGGTGGCGCACGCCTGTAATTCTAACTTTGGATGCTGAAGAGGGGCTGAATTCAGAGCCAGCCTTAGCTGCATGGTGAGACTGTCTGAATAAATAAACTGAAAAGAAGACCAAAGGGAGAAAAAAAAAAAACAGATAAATCTAACAAAAAGAAGTTTTAATCCTATATGCCGGAAATAAAAAAATGTGGCTGAAAGATATATTTAAAAGACCCAAACCTATTGGCCTTTATGGATCAGAAGATTCAAATGGTTAAGATTTCAGTTTAGCCAAAGTCAATGCTACCAACATTATTGCATCGAGCTTTGTGGGGCCGGGGAGCTGTGGGATTGGGGAGTGTTGAAACTCTAGAAATTTCATCTTGAGATAGGCAGGGATAGGAACATTCTCCCAACACCAGGCCTGCATGTCCCAGTGCGCCTAGCCCTGTGCCTCCAACTCCTCACCCCCAGGAGGTTACATAGCCTGGTAGCCAGTTACACTTCCTCTTCCCTTATAAGGTCATTCCAGCAGCACCTGAAATTCCTCCTCCTGCAAATAAGGTATCCCCAGCATCCTGATCCCAGCCTAACATGTGTACTCACCCCAAATGCCCCTACCCCTTCCCCAAAGGTTTGAGTTGCCTTAGTTCTCCCTATTTAAACGAGCTGTCTCGCTGAAGCTGTCTCCCAAGAAGTTCTCGAAACACTCACAACCATCTGAGGTCTCTTTGATCCCTAGTCACCGTAATGGAGGAGGAAGCGGAGCCTGAATGGCAAGGCTTGATCACAGAAACTAACAACAACTGGACTTTAAGATTTTTTGGAAATGCAAAAAACTTAGAGCATTGAAAACATTCCAAGACCTAGAAGAAAAGAACAGCAAACAAATATATAGGTAATAATATAAAAGGATATGTACAAAAATAGAATAATTAAAAAAAAAACAGCAAACAATACAGATTGCATAAATACCAAGACAGGGTAATGTAGGTATCAAAAGGACATCACTGTGCAGATGTGGTGGAGAAGCCTTTAATCCCATCGCTTAGGAGAGAGAGGCAGGTGGATGTCTGTGAGTTCAAGGCTATTTCAACAAATGGACATGGGATGACTAGCTATCAACTAAGAAAGTACTGTTCTCTGTACCAGAAATAAAAAGTAACTCAAAATATATCAAAGGTCTAGAGGTAAATGTAAAGCTCCAAACTATCAAAACTGAGCAGAAACCACGAAAAAATTTAAACTTTAGTTCAGGTAAAGATTGCTAAGATGTATATGTAACAGTCACAAACTAAAAAAAACTGGTAAACTAGATTTCATTAGATGACTTTTTCAATTTTATAACTTTTTCTTTTGAGACAGGGTCTCTCTTTGTACTGTAAGGGCAAAATTAATGCCATATACTATATGTAATGTATATTCTACAATTAATGCCATGGTCTATGAGAACTTGTCCTCCACGTGACTTCACTTCTTCCTGCATTCTGGGAATGACTACACACTGCCATAAACTAGACCTGCCGGCAGTCTCCAGAAACTCCACCGGAGCGATCAGATACAATTAACTCCCAATGTTCCTCTGAGATAAAAAACAAAAAACAAAAAACTTCCCCTCCAGACTCAGTCTCCAACCATCCCCCCTAAGGGTCGACATTCCTGTGACCCACAGCTTCCCTGAACATCCAGCCTCTGCACCCCTGAACCCGCCTGAAGGTTGATTCCTATGACCCACGGCTTCCCTGAACATCCAGCCTCTGCACCCCTGAACCCGCCTGAAGGTTGATTCCTATGACCCATGGCTTCCCTGAAGATCCAGCCTCCACCCAACCTATCTAAGGGTCGACATTCCTGTGGCCCCCCATCCCCACTTCCCTTTGTAAACCCTTTGCCCTGGAAGCTCGGGGTCACTTTCCTATCCTGCTGCGTCAGGTAGGACTGTGATCTGAGGCTCAGATCCTGTGTATGTTGCATCGGTCCTGGTGGTCGTTTTTTGGGGGTCTTGCGATCTGGGTGCTCTTGGTATAACAGTAACCCTGGCTGGCCTGAAACTTTTAATGCAGAGCAGGCTGGTCTTGAACTCATAGAGAGCTGTCTGTCTCTTGAGTGCTGGAATTAAAAGTACATGCCAGGAGCTGATGATGTGGCTCAGCAGTTGAGAGCACGTCCTACTCTATCAGCAGAGGGCCAGAGTCATTCCCAGCACTCACATCAGGAAGCTCAAAGATACAAGTAGCTCCAGCTCCAAGGATCTCATGAGCTTTCTGGCCTCCACTGGCACACCCACACAGCCATACCAGTTACACATACACCTACACAGCCACAGCTACCTAATTTACACATCCATACCCACACACCAGTTACCTCCTTTACACACACAACCACAGATATATCAGTTACACACACAGCCACAGCAACACCACACACACACACACACACACACACACACAAGTTTTAGGTGGTGGAGAGATGGCTCAGAGGTTAAGAGCACTGGCTCTTCTTCCAAAGGTCCTGAGTTCAATTCCCAGCAACCACATGATGGCTCTCAACCATCTATAATGAGATCTGGTGCCCTCTTCTGACCTGCAGGTGTACATGCAGGCAGAATACTGCATAATAAATAAATAAATAAATAAATCTTTAAAAAATAAATAAATAAAAATTACAAAAAAAAAAAAAAAAAAAAAAAAAAGAGCACTGGCTGTTCTGGCAGACTACCTAGCACCCATATGGTGGCTCACAACTCCAGTCCCAGGGTGAACTTGAACACCTTCTTTTGGCCTTCACAGGCACTAGGTATGCATGCAAAACACCCATTCACATTTTTATTAAAAAAAAAAAAAAAGAAAGAAAGAAAGAAAAGAAAACTGCTACCACGCCCAGCAGAACCCTTTCTTAAGAGAATGAGAAGGCTGGGCTTGCATGGGTGCATGGGTGTGACTAAGAGAGCTTGCTGCTCTTCCAGACCTGGATTTGGTTTCCAGTACCCACAGCAGGCGGTTCACAACTGCTTGTAACTTTAACTCCAGGGGCCCAATGTCTTCTTCTGGTCTCCAGGGCCCACTCATGTGGCAATGGTTCACACAGACACAACAAAAACAACAACAACAATCTTTTAAAGGCCAGATGAATCTTAATTATGCCAAGTGAAAGCAGCTAGTATGTACTCAAAAGTTTCTAACTACTTAAAAATACACACTCAAAAAAAAAAAACAACGCAATTTAAATCTGTTACTTAAAAAATAATAACACGCACACTCAATAACAACAGAAAGCAGTCCAGGCATGAGAGGGTGCTGGGACGTTACGTGGGCCCAGGAGGACACGCGTGATGACGAGAGAGTGCTTGTTATCCTGGATGGTGGAAGAGGTCGTAGGGGCTCACTGGTCAGGCAGCCTAGTATTAATGGCAAGCTCTAGCCAGACTCAGCAAGACATCCTGTCTGAAAAGCCAGGTGGAGAAGTGATTCAGGAAGACACTCCTACGTCAGCTCTGGCCTCCCTCCACACGCACACACAAATATGGACACGGAGCACTCGCCGCACACATCAAAGCTCCTTGCTCTTTTTTATGGTGCCTCCTAGGCAGTAGGCTGGGCCAACATGAAACCAAGCATCTCCTTCCCAGGCACCGGTTGGGAGACAATGAACTTAAGCTTCGTACTTCCTGTGAGAAGCCTGTGGCCACAGCAGCAGCTGCTGCAGCCCTGGTCAAAGGTGGAAGAGTCATGTGGTCCCAGTCTGTCACGGGAAGAACAAGGTTTTCCCACGGAGCAAGGCGTCCTGGCATCCAGAGAGCACCTGCTGCAGAGTAATGCTCGTTCTTGTTCTAGACCAAGGAGAACACGTCTGTTCACAGATGCAGTGTGGATGCCAATCTGAGGGTTCTCAACTTAGTTATTGGGGGGGGGGAGCACGGAGGGACAGAGGGAGAGGGACTGATTTCTGGAAGCCACACTATTGTTCCCCAGCAACTGAGACCCAAGACCCAGCAGCATCAGAAGGCCTTCCCACCTCTGTAAAGAGCATGGTGTTGTCAAAAAGCTCTTGAGCAAAGATGGTGAGTGTTGGTCTTAATTTACCAGTATGGTCCTAATAATGTTTATTATTAGGCCTATAATTATTACTACATCAGTATAACCCGCTAGCAATCAATCAAGACACAGACACCTGTTATATTTTAAAACAGCATTAGTTAACCTGGGGCAGAGCAGATATTAATCCTCTAAATTACTTCTCATAGAGAGGCAGGTATCCTGCCCCAATCTCATGCCATCTGCTTCTAATAATTTCCATCAAGTTACCTCCCATTCATAATCCCATATACTTGCTAATGTTCTTCATCTGGGCCAAATCTCTATCCACGGCGGCCACGTGCGTCTCCTCCACCTAACCCATGATGGTGCGACCTTCTTCTCCTCTCTTCTCCTCTGGTCTCTCCTCCCAAGACTCTCTGTCTCCCCAAGCCTGCCCTGCCCAGGTGTGATGGCTTTTTATTACTTAGCATCAAAATACATCAGACCATCCTCCATAGGTGAGAAGCCCAGGACCAAAGCACCCAAGATTCAGTGTCTTATTACTATACCTGCCCTACAACACAAGCACAGACATTTTGCTCCAATGCACTAACAAAGCTGAGGAGGAGGTTGCAGAATAAGATAAACGTTTTGGCCAAGAGAATGAGGGAAGCAGCAAGCGACATACAGGCCATCCTTCCTGAGAGCTGCTGCTTCTTTCCAATTCTGTATCTGTCTGTTCAGCTTTGTGGTAGGTAAACATGATCCAAGTGACCCAGAAGGCTGGCAAGGGGCCTCCAAGCCCTTGAACCACAGATGGTTGTGCACTGCTTGATGGGACCTGAGCTCAGGTCCTTTGCACGTTCCTAACCTCTGAGCATCTCCAGCTGGGGAGCGTCTACCTCTGAGTCCAGTCAAAGACAAGTGTTTGGAGATACAAGCTGGGTATAAGTAATGGTGCACGCCTTTAATCCCAGCACCTGGGAGGCAGAGGAAAGCACATTTCTGTCAGTTTCAGGCCAGCCGGGTCTACACAGGGAGTTTTAGGACATCTAGGGGTACACAGTCAGACCCCCATCATGGAAAACAACAATAACAACAACAATCACCACCCTCAAAACAAAAAGAATAACAAATAAATTATCAGACCTGGGGGAGGGGGCTTCTCAACTCTTACATGTTAAATATGTGTAGTTTATTATAAGGTTACCACAATAAAAGGCTGTTTTAAAAACTGCCACAAAAGATTTCAGTTTACACAATCCAGAACCAAGTTCCAAGGAGAAAAGACACCGATGCCGAGGCTACAGGCCCAGGTCACTTCATGATGTCAACAAGAGCAATTATGTCCTTTGCGGCCTGCTTCCTCAGCTGGACGAGCCAGGTGTGGATCATAGCTATTGCTGCAGCTCCAGAGCAGCAATCAGCTTCATGATCACCGAACCAGGGTTGGCTGCACTCAAGACGCGCTAATAGGAATTAACAGTGGGCATCGTGGCGTCTGGGCTCAAGTCTGCATCCCTAAGCAGTAAGCACCTGGAATGTTCCATTCTTCTCACACGTGCAGCATCTTTTTAAAAAGCCTCCATGTTTGGAAGTTTCTTTTGGGAAATGGTCTTCCAGTGAGGTTTTCTTTCCAAACTGCTCTATTATTTCCTCCAAAAGCAATCACTATATATTTCATGTAAAAGTTGTTATACTAGGGCTGGAAAGATGGCTCAGAGGTTAGGAGCACTGTTTGCTCTTTCAGATGGCCTGAGTTCAGTTCCCAGAAACTGCATGGTGGTTCACAACCATCTAAAATGAGATCTGGTGCCCTCTTCTGGCAGGCAGGCACACATGCAGGCATTACACTGTATACGTAATACATAAATAAATATTTCCAAAAAAAAATTGCTTTAAAATAAAGAGCCCAAGGGCTGGAGAGATGGCTCAGAGGTTAAGTGCACTGACTGCTCTTCCAAAGGTCCTGAGTTCAGTTCCCAGCAACCACATGGTGGCTCACAACCATCTATAATGAGATCTGATGCCCTCTTCTGGCCTGTGGGTGTATATGCAGGCAGAGCACTGTATACACAATAATAAATCTTAAAAAGAAAAGAGCCCAAGCACATTACTAAAATATTAGGCACAGATTTCCCACATAACCCAGCAATTCCACTTATACACTTGTTGTATATGACTTTGAATTATCTCCCCGCAAAGCTGAAATTTGGTCCTCTGCTGAGGGGCTCTGAGAAAAGATTACATCATAATTAAGGTCTCTAACCCATCGCTGGGCTGATCCACTGATGAGCTCATGGCTGAGTGGGTTAAGTGGGCTAGTAAAGAATTCACTGGGAATTCACTTCACAACCCTTCTTTCTCTCTGCTTCCCACTGGCCGAAAGGTGGGAATCCTCCTTTCCCACACACAAGTTCCTACACAGTACTCTGCCTTGCCTCGAATCCAAAGTGGCAGAGCCACCAGATGTTAGTCTGGAGCCTCTGAAAACCTGAGCCTTTCTCCTTTCTCAGTTACTTTTCTCTTGGTGCGAAGAGACACCATGGCCAAGGCAATACACTGATGGGGCGTACAGTTTCAGGACCATCTCTGTGGGAAGCATGGAGCAAGGCAGCAGGCACGGCGCTGGAGCAGCAGCTGAAAGCTTACATATTGACCCACAACCATGAAGGGGGGACCAGCGCACCCCAAGTGAAACCCTGCTTCAACTAGGGATCAAGCATTCAGACACCCGCGGCTATGACAGGGGCCGTTCTCACTGACAGCACCGTGCTCCCTTTTACCTAAAACTGAGCTTTCCTCCTTTAAGTCAACATTCTCGGGTACTCTCATCGTGACAAAAAGCTGATTACCACATGGTCCCATGGGAAATGGCAGGCTTTCAGCAACTGATGCTTAAGGATGATTATATAGTCACCCAAAAGAAGCTGCTTCTCATTCAATACATGTAAAGAACTGGCTCAGTGGGTCAAAGACTTCTACTGTAAGAGCTGAGTCTATAGAACACCTGTGTAACCAGGGCCACACCGAGAAAACCCTGTCTTGAAACACACACACACACACACACACACACACACACACACACACACACACAGAGGTGGGGGGGAGGGAGAGGGGAGGGAGGGAGGGAGGGAGGGAAATACAGATAAAAATGTTCAACATTAGTCAACAAGCTGAAACCACAGAGAGATAGGGCCTCATATCCATGAGAACAGCTACTTGTTTGTGGTTTTTGAGACAGGGTTTCGCTATGTATTCGCCCTGGCTGCCCTGGACTCACTCTGCAGACCAGGCTAGACTTGAATTCACAGTGATCTGCCTGCATCTGCCTCCTGAGTGCTGGGATTACAGGCGTGAGCCACCAGGCCCGGCTTGGAACAGCTGTTTCTTAAGGTGAAAATGTCCCAACAAGGCTGTAGAGGACGGAGCCTAACCAACAAGGCTGTAGAGGATGGAGCCTAACAGCGCTACTGCAGCAGTGTGAGATGACGCAGCATCTGTGGAAACATAGAATTAGCATATCAACTAGCAATTTCCCTCCTAGACGTGTACTCAAGAGAACTAAAGGCAGAGACCCTGGCAGGGGCTGTGCACCGGTGGCCACATCAGCACTTGCTTCTAACACCTGAAGATGGAGTCCTTGGTTAGCTGAGGGTGGGTAACACTGGCTGTTCTCATGCTGAACGATGTTACCTGGTAACAATAACTTACATGTGCTACAATGTGGACGAACCTGAAAATAGGCTAAGTCAAAGAAACCACAGAAACTGTGCAGCATGACTCCACTTACATAAAATGTCTACAATATACAAATCCACAGAGACAGAGAGTTGATTAGCAGATGCCAGAGACTAAGGGAGGAGAAGTTATTATTTAACGGTTAAGTTTCTGGCTGGTAATAATGAAAAAGCTCTAGGAATGTGTCGTGGTGCTGGCTACACAATAACCTGAATTTACTTTATGCCACTGAATCACATGCTTAAAACAGTGAAGGGGCGGGGGAGACGGCTCAGTGCATAAAGCACTTACACGAAGGACCTGAGTTCGAGTCCCCGGAACCCACATAAAAGCTGCATGCAATGTTGTGCTTCTGTCAACCCAGTGAAATAGAAAGCAGGCAGAGACACGCGACTCCCTGGACGTTATATAACCTCATGTGGACAAGTACCACAGACTCTGTGTTCAAAAAGTGGAAGGCTAGGACATAGACCTCCACATGCATGTTCATCCTCACAAAACTGCATACACATGTGAAACAGAACAAAAACCAGTTAAGGACTGGGAAGGTAGCTCAGAGAAGAGTATTTCCCAGAATGCACAAGGCCCCTGAGTTTAATCCTCAGCACGCCAAAAGTGAAAGTGATCACTAGGGTAGATTGTATGTGATGTATGCTTTACCACATTATACAAGTCGTTGAGAAGAGAGATGGCCAGCACTCATCTACCTCATCAGCTTCAGGAGTAATGACATTGTACCACGAAGGCTCCGCAAACACTGATGCCTCCATGTGGTATGACGAGTGGCAGATGATACAACAGCAGTATTATGCAGCTTTCCTCATGGGTCCTGACAGGGCTACCAATGCCATAGTGGCCATGGGTTTGGAGGGGTCCTGCTAATTCACTGTGCTGTGGGTGGGAGTCAGGAATTAGGAATGTCGAAGTCAGGCTCGAAAGATGGCTCAGTGGTTAAGAGCACTGGCTGCTCTTCCAGAGGTTCTGAGTTCAATTCCCAGCAACCACATGGTGGCTCATAATCATCTATAATGAGATCTGGTGCCCTCTTCTGGCCTGCAGGCCTAATGCAGGCAAAGCATTGTGTATACATAATAAATAAATCTTAAAAAAAAAAATGTCAAAGCCTTAGCAGTGAGATTCTTTCTCTAAAAATCAACTTCTCTGTCAGCAAGACTTGGCTTCATTTTAAATTATATAAATTGAGATGTCTCAGATGACTGTAGGAAATTTAGTATGCTTTCTAAATTGTTTGGAATTTATCCTCAACATTTGCCCACAAAGGGCAAAAGGCTAGCAGAAGTGCATGTCACACTCACGTCACAAAGACAATCACCTCCATCCACTGTCCCCCTAAGTCTCAGACAACAGGACAACTTGCTCCTCAAGCCCAGGAAGCGGGTGCTCTGTGCAGGTCTGTCACTTACCCCTCACCCTGCTTTAGACAGAGCTAGCAGCCGTGTCCTGGCAGGCTTTCCACAGGCTCTCAACCTGGACCAGAACCTTCTAGAAAAGAGATTTTTCCTCCCACGACCACACCCCAAACCAGCCAAAGAGCAGAAAGGATATGAAAGGCTGGCTGGGCTTCTTGTCCATTTAGCCACACTAGTCTAGGAGGTGGGCTCCTGTGGCATGGGATTGCACCCAGCACTGTGCAAGCCAGGCCAGCAGTTTTTCCTGGGACACCATCAAGAGAGACACAAACCACAGTTAACAAGACAGACAGGCCAACACGTGAGTTAGATCCCATGCTAAAGTAAACCACAGTTAGCCACACAGACAGCCAACATGTGAGTTAGATCTCATGCTAAGGTAAGAGTGATGAACAAGGCCTCGGGCAGGGCCAGTACCTGAGCCACCAGACACTGCTTGGGGCAGTCCTATATCAGCAGTGCAACCTGGACCAATCAGTAGGAAAAGGCACACTGAAAAGGAGCACCATCCATGTGTAGCACAGAGGGACGGAGCCCAGGTGCTTTCATGAAATCTGGTCTGGCTTCAAGGACTGCAGTTGCCAGCAAAGGGAAAATGTATCAGAGTGCTTGCCCAACACATGCAACAGCCAGGGAAGGCAGAGCTAGCACGTGAGGACAACCATGACCATTAGTGATGGGGACAGAACTTCCCCTCACCTTCAACAGTATCATTTGTGCTTTCATGAAGGCCCAGGGACACGTGCAGCCCTGTCCCAAGAACCCTACCATCTTCTTGAGTTTGGCAGTCCCTGCAGCTCTTGCCCGTTAGCTCATAGCTCCTTTCTGGCCACTGCCGGGTGTAACTATTACCTGGCCCATACCGCTTTCTGGTATGAGGAGATTAGTACAGAAAGAGGCACCAAAAACCCATCACAAGACAAGCCTTGAATGACCATACCTTGTTAGGCCCCATCCTTTGCTCTGAGACACATGGAAGTGACCACTCCTGGCAGGTCCTGGCAGAACCCACTCAAGCAGTGCTCATTACTGAGGTCTTGGGAGCTCTGTTGCTAGCAGTGACCCTGAAGAGGCCAACACTCTGAGAAGGTCCCAGAAGCAAAGAAGAGCTGGAGGCCAGGGCTTTACAGAATATGGCTCACTGCTGTCTCTCTCCAGGAAAGGCCTGGTTAGGGCTGCCGGCACCTAACTTAACCTGAAGCTGAATAAACTCAGAGACCATCTGGCCAGGTGTCTTAGTGACTTTTTTATTGCTGTGATGACCAAGGCAACTTACAGAAGAGTTTACTGGGGGCTTACAGTCTGAGCTGGTCCTGAGCATCAGAGAGGAGAGCACTGGCAGCAGGCAGGCAGGCATGGCGCTGGAACAGTAGCTGAGACAACAGAGGAGGCAGTGGCACAGCTTCTGAAACCTCAAAGCCCACCCCAGTGACACACCTCCCCACCCCAGTGACACACCTCCCCACCCCAGTGACACACCTCCCCACCCCAGTGACACACCTCCCCACCCCAGTGACACACCTCCCCAACAGTGCTACTAACTGGGAACCAAGCATTCAAATACCCGAGCCTATGGGGCTATTCTCATTCAAACCGTCACAGCTACGTGAGACTGTCTCAAGAAAACTTAGTGGCTCACGCCTTTAATCCCAGCACTAGGGAGGCAGAGGCAGGTGGATCTCTGTGAGTTTGAGGGCAGCCAAGGCTACACGGAGAAACCCTGTCTCAAAAAAAAAAAAAAAAAAAAAAAAAAAAAAAAAAAGGAAAGAAAGAAAGAAAGAAAACTTAACCTTAGGACTAGCAAGGTGGCTCTGTGGGTAAAGGTACTTTGCAAACATGAGCACGCGCGTGTGTGCGCACACACATACACACACACACGTAACTGTAATAAAAATAAAATTAAGAAGAAAACTAAGCTTCACTTCCCTGTCTCTGGTAAACAAATTTCTACATCACTTTTTAAGCACTATCCCTACTTAGAGAAAAAGGGATGTGGTCCCCACATCCCCAAGGACCAGTTTTTCAGTGGAATGGCAGAGAAGTTACCTGACCCTCAAAAGCACATGGTATGTTTATGCTGCTAAGGTAGAGGCCATGACTTTGTACCCTGGCTAACCTCCAACAGGGTGGAAGCCAGGGCATTACGCTTGTATTAGACAAACACTCTCCCACTGAGCTACACCCCAGCCCCAGCTAGGGCAACACTAAACTAAACAAGGCAACTCCTGAAGCAAAGCTGGATCAGAACTCTGAGGCATAAAAAAGAGGATCTAAAGTCAAGCAGCAATGGGCAGCTGTAACTAACACACACACACACACACACACACACACACACACACACCCCGCTAGATTTGAATGCTACCATGCACTAGAATCATCACAGAGCTCTGGTAATGCAGCCAAAAAGCATCATCTCATATACTCCTTGGGAATCTTTTACTTATTAATTTATTATATATACAATGCAAGGCCTGCATGTGTGCCTGCCTGTCAGAAGAGGGCACCAGATCCCATTATAGATGGTTATAAGCCACCATGTGGTTGCTGAGAATTGAACTCAGGACCTGTGGATGAGCAGCCAGTGCTCTTAAACCTCTGAGTCATGTCTCCAGCCCCCTCCGTGGGAATCTTAGACCAAGCACAAGACCAACACACCAGAAACTCCATGTGAAAAGGAATGCATCATGTCTGGTTCTTAAGGCTGTGTGCGCCAAGCGCTTCACAGAGTGTGGGATGCTCAGACATGACGTGCAGGCACAGGGACAAAGACAGCGGCAGCTAGGCCCAAGACAGACTGCAGGACAGTCCCTGACATGCTTAGCATGGGAACTTCTCAAGGGTGGTGCTGGACCCGGTAGCTAAAGGGAGCTATAAGGACAGAAAGCTAGGATGGTGGTGATGGCGGGGAGGGGACAGGTAAGCAGGCAACTGAGACTCAAGGTGAAAAGGCAGAAGACAGGAAATGAGGGAAAGGTTCCCACTGAGGCTGCACAGATCAGTGTGCTACCATGAGGCTGCCCAGACTCCAGACACTAGTGCCACCTCACAAACTGAAACTCTGGAGCTATGTAACTTCAGGCAAGTTATTTACTCCCCTAGTCTGTGCGAGTCTGTGAAATCATGGCTACCATATGTTTCAGACTATAAGACATACCTGACCATAAGACGCACCCAGTTTTTAGAGCAGTAAAACAAGAAAAACAGGAAAAACAGCAATCAGACCATAAGGCGCACCCTAATTTCCTCCCCAACTTTTGGGGGGGGAAGTGTGTCTTATGGTCTGAAAAATACAGTAATCCTGCCTCACAATGCACTGTTTAGTAGAAATGTGTGAAAGCAGTTAGCTACAATTTTATGTTATTTTTTTTTGGGGGGGTCTAATCATTTTTATACTTACTGTTTTTTGTTTTTAATCATGTTTTACCTTTACTTACAAGGACCTATTTCCTTTTTTATTTATTTTTGGGGGACTCCCCTGCCACACACAGGGCTTCTCTGTGTAGCCTTGGCTGTCCTGGACTTGCTTCATAGACCAGGCTGGCCTTGAACTCCCAGAGATGCACCTGCCTCTGCCTCCAAGTACTGGGATTAAAGGTGTGCACCACTATGCCCCGCTTCCAGCAAAAAACAAAAAACAAAAACAAAAAAACAAAAACAAAAAAAACCCCCACAAAACCCTTGCTGATAACCCAAGCCTGATAACCTAAGCTTGGTACATGTGGAAAGAGCTTCAGAGAATGCTTGCATCTGTGGTCCTAGCATTCTCAGGGTGAGATGGGAGACAGAAGAACTGGATTACATAAGAAACTCTGGAAGAAGCAAGGTAAGACTCTACCTCAAAAGCCAGGCAGAAGAGGTGGTACATGCGGCACAAGGCCACCTGGCCTCCTAGGCTAGAAGACCCTGTCTCAAAAAGGGAAAAAAACGTAGAAGAGAACTGATTCCTAAAAGTTGATCTCCATAAACACAGTTTTGTTTGTTTTTTAAAATGCTCCCCAACACTGTGTGTGTGTGTGTATGCATCTGTACTTGTGCAAAGATCAACAATTAATGTTGAGTGTTTTGCACAGTTCTACTTAGACTTGACTGAGGCTCGCCAATTCAGCAAGAGGAGCTGGCAAGTGAGCTCCCGGGATCCTACTTGCACTTTTCTCAGTCCACTGAGGGTACAGACTCGTGCCATCGCTCCTGACTATGGCTGCAGGGATCAAACTCAGGTCCCCAGCCTTGTTAGCAAGCATTTTATCAGTCGGGCCATCTCTGCAGGCCCTGAAGAGACCTTGTTTTCAGAGACAGTCTCTCTCACTACTTCCTAGGCTGGTCCGGAACTCATGAGCCTGCCGGGCTCTTCTGAGTGTTGAGAATACCACCTTTGTCTGACCCTTTACATCCATGAAATCTCTTAAGAGGTAATATAACAACAGGGTTCAAAATCCAGAGTTGCCTGGCGTGGTGGCGCACACCTTTAATCCCAGCACTCAGGAGGCAGACCCAGCCTGGTCTTCAAAGAGAGTTCCAGGACAGCCAGGGCAGTTATACAGAGAAAATCTGTCTTGAAAAACCAACCAACCAAACAAAAACCCTATGGAGTCCACATAAAAGGGAGAAGCAAGGTTAAAATGATGAGTAAGCCTCTCAAGTGTCTGGCAATGCATGCAATGCAGGTGTTCTTTTCTGAGATCACAGGCAGAAGCCACTGCCTGCCTGCCCTGAGCTGGCCACCCAGGCCTAAAGAACTGTAAACCTGGTATCAGTGCCTACCCTTTGGAAACTACAGACAATGAAGGGTCTCAACCTAGTGACCTATCTTTAGGCAGGAGAACTCTGCACTCAACTACACAGGGCACTGTTACCTGGCTTTGGAGTGGTGATGCAGGGGGCAAGGCATAGCACCAATACACTGGTCCCAAGCATCCTGTTTGCTTCTGATTAAAATCTAAGTGACACGCTCTTCCAGTCTCCACAGACACCCGTGTACAGACACACATAAACAAAATTAATCTTAAAAACAAACAACATACAATATAAGAAGAAAGAGAGAGAGAGAGGAGGTGTGGGCTGGGAGGCTGAGCAAGAGAATCACCACAGGCTTGCCTATCCTGGGCAGCAAATTCTAGGACATCCTTGGCTGCAAAGTAAGACCCTGTCTCAAACAAAACAAAAAAGCCAGTGCTTACCTGCAAGGACTTGAGCTCAATCCCCAGAAACCACTTTTAAAAACCAATTGTGGTAAACTGAGTGTGGTGGCACTTTTTTAAAATTATTTTTTACGTACATTGGTGCATTGTCTATATGTCTGATTGTGTGTGTGAAGTTGTCAGATCTTCTGGAACTGGAGCTACAGACAGGTGTGAGCTGCCATGTGGGTGCTGGGAATTGAACCTGGGTCCTTTGGAAGAGCAGCCAGTGCTCTTAACTGCTGAGCCATCTCTCCAGCCCCAGTGTGGTGGCACTTTAATCCAGCACTCAGGAGGCAGAGGCAGGCAGATCTCTATGAGTTCTAGGACAGTCAGGGCTACACAGAGAAACCCTGTCTCAAAAAAACAACAAAAATCCCCCAAACAACAAAAGCAAGCCTAGTTGTGGCAGTGTGGGCTGGTAACCCCAGTGCAGGAGAAGCAGGTGGACATGGGTACCTAGTGATCCTGGGTGGCATAAGAGTCCCAGGCCAGGGAAAAACTCAAAAGACCAGTTTGGGGCTGGGGAAAAGGCTCAGTCAAACAACTTCTGGTGCACACTGGAAGACCTAATTTGTTCTCAGAACGTAGCTCTGGTGTGGTAGCATGCTGGGAAGGTGAAGACAGGAAAGTCTGTGGGGCATCTAACCAAATCCATATGCTCCAAATACAATCAGATTTTGCTTCAAAAACCAAGACGGAAAGTGAACTGAGGGATACTCAATGTTAACCTCTAGTCTTCACACGCACACACATGTGCACACGCGCCCATAGGCACACATATGCACCATCAGATGGTGGTGCCTGAGGAATGACAGCTGAGGTTGATCCCTGGCCACCACACCCACCTGTTCACCCACCAGTATAGTTATGAGCTCCTAAGGCAGGTCCTCCAGGAAGCAGGAGCAAGCAGGAACTGCCTGCTCTCTCAGCATCTCAGCCTTGTCCCGCCCAACGGGAAGCAACCAATGGCTGAAGGACACAGACAGCAAGCTGAGTGAGGTGATGGCTGAACACTGACAACCAGGAGTCCGTCTGCCTGTGCAGAAGGCAGGCAGCAGGGAGCGAGGGCAGCCGTGTGGAAGCAGTTGGCCCAGCTGAGGGTGCCTGAAGCAACAGCTCTGCTAGGCAGACAACGGGAAGAAATGAAGAGCAAGAGTGCAGCCTTCCTGCCTAGGCAGCCCCCAGCCGCCGCGTGCACCATGAGCTGCCCAGCTCACTGCAGACTCAACACTGTCCCAAGTCCAGATGCCAAGCCAAAGTCCCTTCCTCCAGGATCCCCACCTCTATCCCAGGCTGGGTGACTGGGAAGCTTTAGGAAGGATCCACGTTGGCAGGAAGCCCTCACTCTTTGCCTCTCAACATAGCTAATACCCGAGGAGCAAGTTACACCAAACATGAGGCCCACCAGCTGGCTGCGTCCCCTCCCTCACCCAGTTCACCTTGCTATGGAACTCCCTGCCACTCCCATTAGGGCAGCTGCAAGACAAACTATTGTCTAAAAAAACTATTGTCCTTTATGTTAAAAATATACATAACCATCTGAACATTTGTTCAAAAATGTATTTTTTTAAAAACAATGAGCTTTTAAAAATACATACATATTTATTAGGCATGGTGGCACACATCTGCAATCTCAGCACTCAGGAAGGCTGAGATTACACAGAGAAACCCTGTCTTGACACCCCGCCCCCACGTATATATATGTATATATGTATACATATATGTACATGTATATATACATATATTTATTTATTTTTATTTCATTTTCATTAGTGTTTTGCCTGCATGGGTGTCTGTGTGAAGCTGTCAGAAGCCCTGAAACTGGAGTGTGACAGGTGTGATGTGTGGTGCTGGGAATTAAACCCAGCTTCCATGGAAAAGCAGCCAGTGCTCTTAACCCCTGAGCCATCTCTCCAGCCCCTCAAAAACTGATTTCTAAGCACCCACTCTGTGCCTGTCCAGGCACAGGGGACACAATCCTAGCATTGTACACTGTATAATGGCTGCATATTCTCTTTTATTTATGGATCCTAGCTCCAAATCTTCAGATGTGGGTGTATAACCTGGAGTAACCACAGAAAGTAAGAAGGGATGGGGGTGGAGCTGGCTCTAGGGAGGGGACTAATAAGACCCAGGTACCATGAAAGGAGAAGGGCGGGGGAATGAAGGGGAGGGGGTACAGAGGGAGAAGGGAATGAAGAACACCAAGGAGGAGCTGGATACAGTGGCAAATTCCTTTAATCCCAGCACTGGGAGGCAAAGGCAGGTGGTGGATCTCTGCGACTTTGAGGTCAGCCTGGTCTACCTACTGAGTTCCAGCATAGTCAGGGCTGTACAGACACCCAGTCTAACATAAAAAAATAAATAAAAATAAAAGTTTTGTGTTTACTTAAAAATAATATGTGCACGTATATCATATAAGTCAAATGAGTTTATGCTACTTGGAGTGATAATGTTCCCCCCAAAAGCCAGACTAAAAAACCTTCAGAACCCGGCATGGGAAACCTCCCTTCAAACTGTTGGGCAGGGGAGTCTAAGAGACTCCCAGAGCAATGCAGGCGATTGCTGTTGCTTTCCCAGAACTTGAAGGTAAGAGCCTATTGCTGAAGACACCGTACACACTGGACACATGAGGTAGAAAAACTGAGCAGGAAGTGACCTTGAGTCCTCCTCCTTGAGGACTAGCTCTTTAATATCCAAAGGTGTAATGCAAGCTGCCATGGGAGAAAGGCTGTGAAGCCTGTACAACAACACAGTAGTGACAGTATGGCGCGACAGCCCAAGGGTGTAGTAGTGGCACTTGTATCTTAGAAGTAACCTACAGCAGTTTAAGTGGACTGAAGGAATTCATGCCTGGTTCTATAACCTTAGCCAACTACCCAAGAGCCGGAAGTTCACGGACCCCAAAGAACAGCGGTCTTCAGCCTCCCTACTGCTGCAACCCTTCAGTGGAGCAGCTCTTCAGGCTGGGGTGACCCACAATCATGAACTTATTTCACTGCTACTTCATGACTATAATTTTGCTACTGTTACTTGCAATGTAAATATCGGATATGCAGGGTATCTGCTACTCGACGCCTGTGGGGGTTGTGACCCATAGGCTGAGAACCACTGCAAAGGAAGATCCATCCATCCCACACTCCTCAGCTCATCTAATTCCAACTGCATTCTAAATAGCTATCCTCATATCTACAGAGAAGGTCTCAGCCCTCATCAAAGAGGCTCCTTGTTGTAGTGCACAATCACAGAAAATCACAACTGGGCAAAACGCAGAGAACAACTGATCAAGGGGTGTCCGCCCCCAACTGACACACAGCTCCTACAGTTAAGGTCCAGGGAACACTTAAGACATCATGGATCCATCCCAGCACTCAGGAGGCAGAGGCAGGAGGATCTCTATGAGTTCGAGGCCAGTCTGGTCTATTAAAGTGAGTCCAGGACAGCCAAGGCTACACAGAGAGACCCTGTCTCAAAAAACAAAACAAAACGAAAAGAAGTCATGGATCCTAAAACGGGGTGGGGCAGAAAAATTGTCAGAGGCAGAGGACCAGGATGTTCACTGCAAGATATCATCTATGATGGGGAGCTGTACCCCCATGAAACCTCAACACTGTTTGCTTATACAAGATCTGCATAAAGGCAGTACCAAATGACATCCAACGTGGGTGAGGGACATCTCACAAGACAATGGCTGCTAAGAGAAGAAAAACCATTCTTCTTTTCTAAGGGATGAGCCCCCTGACAGGCAATTCAATCCCAAACAGTCAGAACATACACATATGTAGGAGACAACACTAAATGACTCAGCAGGTTATGTGTATGCATATATAATATCTGTAATAATAATAAAGAAAAAAGGTCATGTGTTTGAAGCAGAGACAGGAATTGGAGGAGAGTGGGGCAAAAATAGTATACAGTATCCACACATGAAATTCTCAGAAAAACTAAAATAAATATAAAAACATAAAAAAAATACAATTTGAAAAAGAAGTGTGGTGATGGCAAAGAAAATCCTGCAGTTGGGGCTATGTGTGTGGCAAGATTTAAAACCACCGCACCGAGCTCTGTTGCCTCCTACAGTGGGGCCTGCTGACCTGCATGCACATACCATCTGGCTCACAGACTTAAGGGTTCCCCAGACTCCTGCAAATCTACCTGTGAATAACACCAACAGATGACCTGGATAAAGCATTTGCTATATATCAGACACTTTCTGGAATATTTCCTTACTCATTTCAATTCTTACATCTCCATGAAGCCATATTATGTTTATATCAAAGTGAGGAAGCTGAGGCACAAAAGTAACCTAGAGAGGAGGGAGGGAGAGGATTAGATGAGAGGCGCAGGAGGGTGGAGAAGATGAGAAGAAGATGAGGAGGAAGAGAAGAGAGAGAAGGTGGGAGGAAGAGGACCAGAAAGCACTATGGAGAACCCTGACCTTCAGGGAAGGTAAACGCTGGGAATCCACCACAACCATCTGCCGCTGACCTGAGTGAGAAATAACCTTTCAGAGTTTTGTCAACCTGACACACCAGGCAATTTCCTCTATCAAACTGACCTGTGGGCATGTGTGTAGAGCATTTTCTTGACTGCTAATTGATGCGGGAGAGACCATCGCACTGTGGGCAGCGCCATGCCCAGGCACATGGGTGTAGGCTGGGTAAGAAGGCTGAGGGAAGCAAATCAGTTCCTGCCTCCAGGTTCTCGCCCTGGCTGCCCTTCATGGCAGACTGTACTCTGTAAGGTGAAACAGACCCTTTCTTCCACATGTAGTTGCGACTGTGGTATTTATCATAGCAACAGAAAGCAAACTGTAATACCTTCCGACAGGACCATCACACCTCACCCTTGTGCCACTTGAGCGCAAAGACATCCATCTCCACAGCTGCTGCACCAGCGCCTCAGGCCCCAGCTGCTTACCTCCAGCCTGGGCCTGGTCTACCAAGGCCGGCCATGACAAAACACATCTGACCTGCTTCCACTAAGCTTTCCAAGACACTCGGTAAATCAAGCCAGAGACAAAACCAAAGCTGCCACAGAATAACCACACTTTACATTCAGGCATCATTCTGCTCAACTGTCTGGGACCCCAAACTGACAAGGAAACCAAAGGTCATGATGTCCTCAGCACAAATGATGGAACTGTGTACAAAGTCACGGGTTCTTTACTGGGTCCAAAATATTATCACTGACATTTCAGAATCAAAAACCTACCAAAGGGGCAGAGAAGGAAAGGAGGCGAAAATCAACTGTTGGGTCACTGTCATGCCTAGGAGGAACTGCCATCACTGCCAAGCAGCCAAAGTGTACAGCTCCATCACCTGCTATGGCTACATTCAGACAGAGCATCTGCCACCACGGCTAGAACACTACCTGGAACAGACACTGCTGCTAAGAGGAAGCGTCTATGAACTAGGCCAGAGAGAGACAAGGGACTTATTTCAGGTCACTCCCACTGGGAGCAGCATAGCTGGAATGCATGAAGACAGCTGCCAATCCCACCACCTCCCAAGGTGTCCCAGGCCTCTTATGGGGCCAGCAACAGGCAGGAAAGGGACCAGGATTCCTGGACTATGGCCCTGCCGAGAGGGCAAGATTTCTTAACTCGGAATGCCGGTATCACTCTGAAGAAAGCTATTGCTGAAATTATGGCAAAACTTTGTTTCCCAATGAGAGCTTAAACAGTGCCGGTGTGAGGGGGAAAGCTGCACTCCTCACAGAGGTGGGAGAGGCCTGCAGCAGCTCTCAGGGCCCTCTTACCCTCTCACCACCCCATCTTCTTGTCACGGCTACTGCAAAGGTCCAGAGCTCTTCTCTCCCCAAATCAAGGGGTCTTAAGGCACTGGCCAAGGACTAGAAGGGGGAATGATCAGGGCAGGGTATTAGGATGGCAAGACGTTTTACACTATCTCCTAAAGGACTCAGGGACCCATCAGAGGACAGAAGCAGCCAGGAGTTTCATATCTGGAGTTGAAAAGCAATTTATAAGCTGGGCGTGGTGGCGCACACCTTTAGTCGCAGCACTTGGGAGGCAGAGGCAGGCAGATCTCTGTGAGTTCGAAGCCAGCCTGATCTACAGAACAGAGTGAGTCCTAGGACAGCCAAGGCTACACAAAGAAACTACATCTCAGGAAAAAAAACAAAAACAAAAAAAACCAAAAACCAATCAACCCATT
Source organism: Acomys minous (assembly GCF_964271855.1). Taxonomy (NCBI): domain Eukaryota; kingdom Metazoa; phylum Chordata; class Mammalia; order Rodentia; family Muridae; genus Acomys; species Acomys minous. The sequence goes on along the minus strand of NC_140492.1, from coordinate 73,288,983 downwards.
AACAACATAACATAAAGCCCAAACTGGCCATAAACAGCCAGGTGGACAAGGAGCCAGACAAAGGGGCAGAACGATCAAAGCAGCCAGGCTCCCAGAATTAAAGTCCCACCTAGGTCACTTAGCTTTATGAGAGCTCTCTTTTTCTAACTGTGAAATCAGGCTAATGACAGTCTTCCAGGGACCACTTGAAAATTAACACATGCATTAGTGCTTAGAACAGTATCTGACATGTAACATCCTCATACAACCAAGGTCGAAGGTTTGTTTTAAAGGAACCTTGGAGGCCGGAGGTGTAGCTCAGTGGCACGCTGCTCGCCCAGCACATACAAGGCTCTGGGTCTGTGGCACGGTGCTTGTCCAGCACACACAAGGCTCTGGGTCTGTGGCACGGTGCTTGTCCAGCACGCACAAGGCTCTGGGTCTGTGGCACGGTGCTCGCCCAGCATGCACAAAGCGCTGGGTTTATGGCACAGTGGGCACAAGGCTCTGGATTTGTGGCATGGTGCTCGCCCAGCACGCACAAGGCTCTGGGTTTGTGGCTCGGTGCTCGCCCAGCATGCACAAGGCTCTGGGTTTGTGGCACGGTGCTTGCCCAGCATGCACAAGGCTCTGGGTTTGACCACCTGGCACAAACTACACAAACGAAAGAATAGAAAAAGAAGTTTAGACAGGTTAAGCCCTGCTCCACATGCTGCTCCCCCCCTCCCCCCCTCCCCCTGCCCTCCATCTCTGAAAGGTTTAGCTTGCATCAAAGAAACACTCAAGGCCCTGGCTCTTCTTCACAGCGCTGGGCAGGAGCAAGAGGACAGCCATCTGCCTGGAGGTGGCTTCTAACTAGTATCCTCCTCACACTCACACATAGTTCAGACCTCGGACCTTGACAGGAAGCAAGCAAACTGGCTACAGAAGGACCCTCCTCTTGCAGAGATCAGCTAGGAAGACAGCGCAGCGTGCCCAGGACAGACACCATGGACGTGTAAAGAGACAAAAGCACAAGAAAAAAAACATGACCTAGCAATCCCTATCTTTGCTGCCCGTATCAGAGGTGACATCGAGTGTTTAGGGGTTTGCAGGACAACAAGACAGCACTAGGGGCTGCTGTCAAGTTCCAGCCTAGAAAGCCATGGATTCAAAAATCACATTAGTCCCTCCACGGGAGCCTCTTCCACCCTATGTCCCATTCAGACTATGTGAGCCCCTGCCATGAGACCTTCTCTTGCCGCCCATGTACATGTGGATGGCCCTGCCATCTGCCTCTGGGCTCCCAGACCCAGGTATACTGAACACAGGAACATACTCAAGAATTTAGACTTGCTGCTCTCTTCTTCAAAGTCTAGCACTTCTAAAGAGAGAGCTGTGTTCTCTGCATTTGAGTATCTCTAGAGATGGGCCGGCAGCAAGCACACACATCTCCTCTCTGCCAGCTCTCAGCCAGCTGGCAGGATACGTAACCAGACTAGCAAGGGGAAACCGGTTAGGGACATCAAGTGCCTACGCGACCTAGGCAGGAGATGTTGGCCCTAGAACAAGAGGCAAAAGAGAGGCAGGGATGTGTGACTCCATTTCCAGGGCCCAGAGACCACAACTGCAAAACTGGGACCCTAGAGACAGAATGGGATGGCTGGTGACTCTACGCAGACATATACATGTCTACCAAGACGTAAACCCCAAGCACCCACAGACCCATTAGTCGGGAAAGAGAACCATGCCCACTAGGTTTCCTAGCAGGCTATTTTACAACCAGTCAGCTTATTATGCAGAGCAGCTGGCTGGTCCTCTCATGCGGGGAAGAGCAACAGGGGAGTGCTCCGTTCAGTTGAGCGTTGGTCACTGGTGCTCAGGCAGGTATTTCCACGAGTGACAAAGGCACAAAGTGAAGCGTTACAATATGTTGCAGGACGGGAGCCAGGCTAGGACATCGCTGCGGGTGTACCCACCTGTTCTGACAGCGAGCCATGTTATTAGCCATAGGAGGCTTGCCTTGAGCCTTCCCTCATAGGAACCTTTCTCTGATAAAAGCATTAAAGCTCGACTTGATATTGCAATAGTTCAGAGATGAGTGTACTAAACACAGAATACATATATTAACACATCTTTTCACCTTAAGCTCACAGACACACCTGCTGTTCATAAAACTTTTTGGCAGATCCCTAAAGGGACAGTAAGGCTATACTGGAACTCCTGTGCCTAACGCATAAATCAGCCCTGCTTTGTTTGGGGAGTGGGAGCAGTCAGAGGTTTTTTTTTGGCACAGTTCAAAGTATATGAAATATGTAGAAAAGGGACCTGAGGTTCCCCGTCATACACGAAACTCCAAGGAAGTACCAAAAGTAATTAGCCGCACCACACAAACAAAACACCAAGCGCAGGGCGCCGCTAGGAAGACTCTGTCCCCTGCACTCGGTGCTGGGTTTACTCTTTTGGGCCAGGCTAGACTTGTGTGGTGCAGCGTTTCACTAAGTGGCAAAAAGCCACCAGCCATCGCTGTCCAGGGCTGAAACACTGGCACTAGGCCACCGTTGGGCGGACTCTTGGGACACCAGGTGCCTCCACAAGCCGCCTTCGGCCTCCGGACTTCCACTCTGCCCTGGCACAAGGGTGAGCCCGAGACGCAGCTCCCGGCCAGCGGGCTCCGAGAGAGCACGCGGCGCTCGGTAGACGTGGATCCTCGAGGTTCCGAACCCAGGTACACTCCAACTTGTGCCCGCGCAGGGGGCGCCCAGAGGCCCGCAGCCGGGCTTCGCCTGTGCCCTGGCCGAGGCGCAGTGGCCGCCCAGCTGCCACCGGTGGAAGGACGTCCCCAGCCCCACCCCCCGACCGCGCCCCCACCCCCAGCGCCGCGCACCTGGCCGCAGCGGCTCGGTGACAGTGAGAACCAGCAGGAAGAGCAGCAGGAAGGCACCGCTGTCTGCCTTGGGCACCATTTATCCTCCGTTCATCGTCCCCGGGGCAGCCGGGTGACCCCGCGGGGAGGCCGGACCTGGCCGAGATGAGGACGTGAGGGCCGGACTCCGGCCTGGGGCAGAGTGGCTGCGCAGGCAGGCAAGGGATCCAGCCGGGCCCGCGGCAAGGGAACGCCGCCGACTGGCGCGCACTCTAGGCCGCAGGAGCGGGACGGGATTCCGGCTCGCGCAAGATGGCGGCCGTCCTGTTCGGGCCCGCGCCACCCCGCCTCCAGCCCGCCCTAACCAATGAGCGCCGAGCCGGCGGGGGTTGTTGGGGGAGCGCGGGGCGGCGGGGGCGGGAGGGAGGGGGGAGGCAGGACGAGCGCGCTCCAGACGCGGGGCGGGGCGGGGCGGGGCGGGGCGGGGCCGGAAAGCAGCCTGGCCTGGGGAACTGAGCGGCAGTGGGCGGAGCCTGAGGGCGGGCCTATAGGAAATGAGGCGTGCCATTGGCTGAGGCCGGAGGTGGGACTCGGAGACGTAGCCTTGACGGCGAGGTAGCCAAAAGGGGGTCCCTAGTGTTGGTAGCACGTCAGGGATTAAGGACTGACATTGAACACTCCTGGGTCTGGAGTGGGAACCCGGGAATAGAGAATTGAGAAGGTGGCGCAGGACCTGAATAGTCTTTACACCCGGCGGCCCAGGTCTGTCCCAGTGCCCTACATACACCCTAAAGTGGTCTTCTAAGGGCCAGACCACTGTGAAGAAAGCGAAAGTCTCTAGTGAAACTAGAGGACCACCAGGCTCTGTGGATGGGGACATGACACAAAACAGAAGGAAATGGCCAAAGGGATGTCTGAGAGAATAACAGAAAAGTCCAGATTCCCTGGAGCACATCTCGGGAAGGACCTGCCTGTACAATGGAGAAAAAGCCCAGAGAGAGATGAGGCTGACATCTGGGAACAAGGCTCCACGTGCTGAACTCACACCTGCCCTCATGAACAGCATGAATGTGGAAGGAGAGACAGCAGACGAAGAGGCATCTGTTCAGGGGAAGGATGCATGGGCCTGGTAGTGGATGATCAGCTTAGGGGAGGGCCAGTCACCCCCAGCACATTCAACTCACTCTTTAGTGCCTGCCCCTCCACCAAGTCCCAGGATTCCAACCTATGACGCTAGAGCCATGCGAGTGAGGGATGCAAGTCCTCATAGGTGGATGAAGCCACGGTCAAACCATCAGATAGTCCAACTTTCCCAGGTCTTGGCCCAAGATGTTGGACACAGGTCTTGTCACATCAGAGGGGGAGCCCCTTGCTGGCAGAAGCAAAGGTACCTTATCCAGAGCTGCCCTCGGCACTTGGACAGTTCTTGTGGCACATTCCAGCTCTCTGTACAGTCCCGGATCCAGACCTAGCCTTCTGCCTCGGCCCCTCCACCCCCACTTCCCGCCCCCCCACTCCCACTGCAAACCTGCCCCAGGAGCTCAGCCAGAGCTGTGAGTTGAGTAAGTCCTTAGGTGGGAATTCAGCCAAGGGCAGAATTCCTGCCAACTGTCCACCTGCAGAGCCACTGTTAAAGAGACCAGGAGGGGTCCCACGGAACCATACTGTGTTAACTCCCTGAACAGTAACCACTACGGGCCTGAGGTGGTAAAGGACTGAAGGATCTTCAGACCTGTAGGCTCAGGTCTGTCCCAGTGTCCAGTATACATCCAAAAGTGTTATTTTAGGAGATGAGCCCTTTGCAGCCCCGCCCCGTGCCTTCGAGGGCTGCCAGTGCAGACGGCATCCAGAGCTGAGGGTTGAAGGTCACGGATGGCTTCCTTACCATTGGCCTGTAGAGTCCCTGCAGCCTGGCTCTTTTCCTCTAATAAAGGTTACTGGCCGGCTCTCTCCCTTCCCCTCCCCTACCGCGTGGGCCAGGAGTCCGCTATTACCTTAGGGCACTGCATTATCTACAGGGTTCCTTACAGTTTGCTCTGACCTTTGTGAAGCACCCCTTTATGAAGACTTCCTCTGATTTCTCTTAACTGGGGGAATCTTGTTTCCTGCTGGGACCCTTGACTGATGGAAGGACCACCCGCCCTGGATCCCCTGGGCTGCCCTGGTTTGCAATAATGAGCCGTGCCATTATCCAGAAGTTTTTAGGTTTAGAAACATGTGTCTCATAAGCCTCTCGTACCTCAGGTTGAAGACAAGCATGAAGCCATTTTGTTCGTTTTTAGTCTGCTCCAGTACCCTGGCAGACCTTCCAGATTCTAAGTCCAAGCAGCTCAGGCTATAGCCTCATTTCCCCCAGGGCACTACTCCATTGTGACTTCACCCACTGAAGTCACCCGGGCGACAGTGCTGGATGTTCCATGCTAGAGTCTTGGGCCTCTCAGGAGGCAGGGACAGCAGGCCTGGTCAGCTCAGAGGACACTCTGTCCACAGTGTAAATGAGGACACTGCTGGCCCATGTCTGGCAGGGATGTAGAGGGCAGCCTCAGAGGCACCGGGCACTCCCGGCACCATGGATGACGCTGCCGTCCTCAAGCGACGAGGCTACATCATGGGGATAAACTTGGGAGAGGGCTCTTACGCCAAAGTCAAATCGGCTTACTCTGAGCGCCTGAAGTTCAACGTGGCGGTCAAAATCATCGACCGCAAGAAAGCCCCCGCGGACTTCCTGGAGAAGTTTCTTCCCCGGGAGATTGAGATTCTGGCCATGCTAAACCACCGCTCTATCGTCAAGACCTATGAGATCTTTGAGACATCGGATGGTAAGGTCTACATTGTCATGGAACTTGGGGTCCAGGGCGACCTTCTTGAATTCATCAAAACCAGAGGAGCCCTGCAAGAGGATGACGCTAGAAAGAAGTTCCACCAGCTCTCCTCGGCCATCAAGTACTGCCATGATCTGGATGTCGTCCACCGAGACCTCAAGTGCGAGAACCTTCTGCTCGACAAGGACTTCAACATCAAGCTGTCTGACTTCGGCTTCTCCAAGCGCTGCCTGCGGGACGATAGTGGTCGGCTGATATTAAGCAAGACCTTCTGTGGGTCAGCGGCTTACGCGGCCCCCGAGGTGCTGCAGGGCATCCCCTACCAGCCCAAGGTGTATGACATCTGGAGCCTGGGTGTGATCCTCTACATCATGGTCTGTGGCTCCATGCCCTACGATGACTCCAATATCAAAAAGATGCTGCGCATCCAGAAGGAGCACCGTGTCAACTTCCCACGCTCCAAACACCTGACCGGTGAGTGCAAGGACCTCATCTACCGGATGCTACAGCCAGATGTCAACCGACGACTGCACATCGATGAGATCCTCAACCACTGCTGGGTGCAGCCCAAGACACGAGGTCTGGCCTCTGGAGCCGTCAACAAGGAGGGGGAAAGCTCCCGGGCCACTGAGCCTCCATGGACCCCTGAACCTGGGCCTGATAAAAAGTCTGCCACCAAGTTGGAGCCTAAGGAGGAGGCAGGACCCGAGGACCAACCTGAGACAAAACCTCAGGAAGACAATGTGCAAGTGTCCAGGCACTCAGAGACCCTGGGCCTCAGCAGCGAAGTGAACAGGGATACAGAGGAAGGGCACCCCCAACAGCCTCCGGAGACACATACTTAGCGAGCCTCTCGCAGCCCAGGGGGCCAGCAGGGAATGAGGCAGAGCTCATGGCTTGAAACCTGAGCCCAGAAGTCAAGGGATGAGAGAGAGAAGGAAGACAGTCCTGGATGAGCTGCTATTTTCGTCACTTTCTTCTCCTCCCCTTTGAACTTGGTAACTAACATGGCTAAAGAAGCAATAAATAACTATATTGGTGCAGACCCTAAAGCGAATGTCTTTGCCCAGGCGACTGTCATCCTGGGTTCCCCTTGTCTTCCTATTAGATTGCAAATCTTCAGTCCTAGCTGTATCCTCAGCTGGACCAGTGAAAGGCTGGTTGGGGAGATTTGGAGGTAAGATAGCTAAGTGAAGAAGACACCGCTTCTAGAGGGAGGATGTGAGGTGCAGGGAAGGGTAGAGAGAAGGCAACGAGAGGACAGTCCAACAGGATGAACATGGCTGCCTGCCGAGGAAAGGCTAGAAGCCGCAGCCCTGTCTCCTACAGGGAGAGCTGGCTGTTTGCATCAGGGCCTCAGGGTCTAGGCAGGTGTTTTTCTTTACCCCAGGGCTTCAGGCTGAACAAACCTACCTATGAGGAGCTGAGGAGATTACAGAAGGCACATTGGCCAGGCCCGTATTACTTTTTGGACTCCTCAGCTTGCTTGGCAGCTGGATTTTTCAGCTCTGCCCATCATGGGGCACGTTCCTCCGTGTCTAGTTGGCACCCAGTTCTCAACTGTGCCCTAAATTGCTCTACACCATCATTTCCAAGCCTGGAAGGCGGGGGTGCCACTAGTTAACCTAAGCATGTCCCACAGCCCTCTATAAGCTTTTTGTTTTGTTTTGTTTTTCAAGACAAGGTTTCTCTGTGTAGCCTTGGCTCGTCCTAGACTTGCTTCATAGACCATGCTGGCCTCAAACTCATAGTGATCTGCCTGCCTATGCCTCCCAAGTGTTGGGATTAAAGGCATGTGCCACCACCGCCTGGCTCCCTGTATAGCTTTTAACTGCATCCCATTCCCCTCCAATCCCAACTGGTTCCAGAGGAGATCACCCCAGCAGAGATAGAAGCTGACCTCAGCAAAGCAAAATTGGCAACATGTTTTAACCCTGTGGGCAAAGAAGGCAGCTATTGGTATTCCACATGGTCAGGCCTACATGTGGCACTGCTGGCTGCCATGTGCTGCCTGCCTTGCTTCTACCATGTCCCAGGCAGTCCTCACCTTGCTGTGTGGCGCCTTTCTCTTCACCTCACTCTGGGCAACCTCATGGAGGTCTAAGGGTTTAATACACAAAAACAAGAACATTTAGACTCATCTCAACTCTGTCCCCACCTATGTCTCTACTTTGAGAAGAAGACACCAGTGCCAAGTCCCCTGGGGAATGAATTCCTGAATGCATTCTTCTTGCCACCCCACCCCCTCCACACCTAGCGCACCTTCACCCTACTGTCTGCTGACCCACCCCTCATCTCCCAGTGTTCACTGCTATACCCAGGCTACCACCCACAGAAAGGATTTCAACACCACCTCATCCCTGTACCCCAACACATGTCCCATAAACATACTTGCCAGTTTACCTCTGAAGACTGTGCCCATCCCCCCTGGCTCAGCTAAGGGGCTTTGTCCTCCTCAAAGCCTTCTGGGACCGAGCAGCTCTCTGTAGTCTGCTTCTGTGAATTTTGCCTGTGAGGACCAAGTAACCAGGGTTCAGGCATAGTACAGCCCCTGAGCCACGCTGGAGTGAGAGAGAGGGATTGGGGAAGCCCCGTGAGGAAACGGATGGAGCAGGGGGCTCCAGGCCACGTGGGGGCTGGCTGGCGGTGGGGGTGTGCTGAGACGTGTGTAGGCTCCCACCCTCTCATCTCTGTGGTCTTAGCATGGTTTGGGGACACAAGACACCAAGGTGGCCCGAGGCTGCTTGGAACTCAACTAGGAGACAACTGGGGTAGGGAAGAGACGCAAGAGCTCCTGCCGTGTGTTACAGGTGTAGAGACAGATGGCACAGCACCCAGAGGGTACGCCCGAGTGACAGGGCCCAGTGCTCCACGCATGGCCTTCTGCTGCTGAAGCATTCACGTGGGCTGCAGAATCTGGCTCAGCCGCTTGTAGTGGCACTCAGGGGCCTTAGGATTTCAAGGTGTCCTTTATGGTGTATTCTTGCTCCCCATACTGTCTTTTCCCACTTGTCCACCTGATGACTCCTCTGTGCCTGGGTGATGTCACTTCCTCCTTGAAACCTTCTGTCCCACTTCCTCAGCTAGAAACAGGGTTTCTTGCTTTCTCTCTGAACCCAGCACCCTCAGAGCCTATCCTGGCAGTTCATTGAATGCATGGGACTCATGTGACATGTGAAAATGAACACGGGACTTCTAAAGCAGCCAAGGAGACATATACAGGATGTCAGTTTGCAAAGCATTCATACACAAAATACAGCACAGTCCAACATGCAGACGGTGAGCAATGACGCCGTGACACGTCATGCAATCCTTGCTCCCAGAGCCCCAGGGTGAGAGCATGAGAGGCCCCGTCTCCAGTCTGAAGCTTGCTCTTTCACTGACAATGGTAAGGGCTATCAATCCCTGGGCCCTCCAGCACCAAGGCCAACACAGCCAGACTCACTAACCAGGCCCAGGCTGGCTTTTCCTAACCCCACCCCCTTGATCCTCAGCGGCCTGCTCTGGCCCAAAGCCCTGGACCTTCACAAAGCCCATTGGCCTCTCTTTCTACCAGCAACCGTCTTAAAAGGGAGTTAGGCTGTATAAGGAGTGCTTGTCGCTTAGAGAAAAAAGCCCTTTCTCAGCACTTGGCTGCCTGCACCTCAACACCTTTTCTATCTGGTCGAAGCCTGTCCGTCCTCCATAGCTGCCCCGCCCCCTCAAACAGGCACCTGCCTACCCTCCCACACCTACACACACCTGTTCACCAGGGCTGTGGCTCATCTGCCCACTCTGTAGCCCAAAGACCCTTCAGACCCCACACATGGAACTGCTTTCATCCAGCAGACTGGGACCACCGCTGGACTGACTGGCTCTGGGCAGCTTCCACTGACTGACACAAGCTCATTGGAGGTTTCCTTCAAACCCCAAAGAAGCGGCAGGGAGCTGGCTCTGGTGCACTAAGGACAAACGCAGAACCAGTTCCCACGGCCTGGTAGGGAAACAGGCATGGAGCTGGCCCTGGGTCACCTCCCTTTGGCCCTCGCAGGTGACAACAAAGCCACAGCAAGAAAGAGGACCAGGGAGGGTTACCACGGGCTTGAATGCCAGCTTCATTCCAGTGGGTGGGGAGGGGGTGCTCCCTCTGGGCCTTCCTGGCTTGCAGGGGCCCCATTCCCCACAGCCCGGCCCCCACTCCCAGCAGCCTGGCTTTATGACTTCATTCGCTGGTCACTTGGTGACAATGCTGAGCGTTCCACTGCTTCAAGTCCAGGCCCAGCCCAGCCCAGCCAGACGCCTCCCCACAGTGGGAATGAGGACAATGCCTGCTGGCCCGGGTGGGGAGGGGATGTAGAGGGCGGCGGCACCGGCCGCTCCTGGCACCATGGACGATGCCGCGGTCCTAAGGAAGAAGGGTTACATCGTGGGGATCAATCTGGGTAAGGGCTCCTACGCCAAAGTCAAGTCTGCCTACTCTGAGCGCCTCAAGTTCAATGTGGCAGTGAAGATCATAGACCGCAAGAAAACACCCACTGACTTTGTGGAGAGATTCCTTCCTAGGGAGATGGACATCCTGGCGACTGTCAACCACCGCTCCATTATTAAGACCTATGAGATCTTTGAGACCTCAGATGGACGCATCTACATTGTCATGGAGTTGGGCGTCCAGGGCGACCTCCTGGAGTTTATCAAGTGCCGAGGAGCTCTGCATGAGGATGTGGCACGCAAGATGTTCCGCCAGCTCTCCTCAGCCGTCAAGTACTGCCACGATCTGGATGTCGTCCACCGAGACCTCAAGTGCGAGAACCTTCTGCTCGACAAGGACTTCAACATCAAGCTGTCTGACTTCGGCTTCTCCAAGCGCTGCCTGCGGGACGGGAGCGGGCGCATCGTCCTCAGCAAAACCTTCTGTGGGTCAGCGGCTTACGCTGCCCCCGAGGTGCTGCAGGGCATCCCCTACCAGCCCAAGGTGTATGACATCTGGAGCCTGGGTGTGATCCTCTACATCATGGTCTGTGGCTCCATGCCCTACGATGACTCTGACATCAAAAAGATGCTGCGCATCCAGAAGGAGCACAGGGTGGACTTCCCACGCTCCAAGAACCTGACTGGTGAGTGCAAGGACCTCATCTACCGCATCCTACAGCCAGATGTCAACCGGCGGCTGCACATCGATGAGATCCTCAGCCATTCGTGGCTACAGCTCCCCAAGCCCAAAGCCATGTCTTCTGCCTCCTTCAAGAGGGAGGGGGAGGGCAAGTATCGAGCTGAGTGCAAGTTGGATTCTCGACCGGGCTCAAGACCTGAACACCGGCCTGACCACAAGCTTGGGGCCAAACCCCAGCACCGGGCGCCAATGGCACCCGAGAATGAAGAAAGGATGGAGGAGAGGCTGGCGGAGACTTCCAGAGCTAAAGACCACCACGTCTCTGGAGCTGAGGTGGGGAAAGCAAATAACTAGTGTGGTGGAGAGAGCCCTGGGGGGTCATGGTGTGCAGTTTGCACTCACATAAGCTAAATAGGCAGGTAGGGAGCTGAAGAAGGCCCAGGTGCAAGGAACAAGTAAAATCCGTCAATTAAACCACTATTTTGATTACGTTCTATTAGCTTTCTTCCACTTAGTATCGAAGACATTAATGACTGACCACCAAATAAACCACAAAGTGTATACAAGCATTGAGAGTGCCCAGTGGGGAGTCTTTTTCTCTGGGACTCATCCAGCGCGGGGATCTCCAGCATAGGGGTGCAGGAACAGGCAGACTCAGTGAGACCAGTGGCAGACAGGTCCTCTTGCCAGGCTCACACTTGTCGGCCACTGACTTTTTCCCATCCCCTAAGGTCTCCAGGACTGGACAGCTCCATGCCTGGCTTATGCAACACAAGCCACCCTGACCCTGTGTTGTTCTTACACTGCGGTCAGTGTCCAAGCAAAATTAGAGATCCTTGCTGCTCAAGCCTCACCCTCACCATCCCCCAGGAATGGGGCAGCCCGGCTGACAGCTGGGGATTCTCCCCAACCTGTAGACCTGCAGCACCCAACCCCTAGAAGCCCTCAGAGGGCCTAGATGCTATTTCCTGGTTACCCCCCAACCCCTACGCTGCCCCGTGCCAATTGCTTGAGGTGTCAGTAGCTAGACAATACCCATCCTCCCCACCCCATCCTGGCTTCCCACTTTCTAGGAGAATGTGTTAGGTTAAAGCTCAACCTTCCAGCCAGGCGGTGGTGGCACATGCCTTTAATCCCAGCACTTGGGAGGCAGAGGCAGGCGGATCATTGTGAGTTCGAGGCCAGCCTGGTTTACAAAGCGAGTCCAGGACAGTCAATACTACACAGAGAACACTGTCTTGAAAAGCCAAAAAAAAAAAAAAAAAAAAAAAAAAAAAACCAAACAAACAAAAACTCTCAACCTTCTCTGAGACAACAGTACACAGCGAACAAGGCCTAGCCCAGGATCCTGGCTTGGGGCCTGAGGCTCCCAGGGCAGCCACTTCACTGTTGGGAACGTCTGTTAGTACAGGCCTGACCTCACTGGCTTCTGTTGCCTTGATAACACACTCTACTCAGAAATAGCTTAGGGGAAATGTTTATTTCAGCCCACACTTTCAGCTCACAGTACATCTTTGAGTGAAGCCAGAGAGCACGGGGTGGGAGCTGAAGCCGAGAGCACGGGGAGCGCTGCTTCCTGGCCTCCTCTCTAGCTTGCTTATTCCCAGGCTGTCTACACAACCCAGGACCACCTGCCCAAGGACGCCACTGCTGGGCTGGGTCCTCCTACAGCAATCCCCAGTCAACAAAATGCACACAAGCATGCCCTCGGCCAGTCTGACGGGAGGGAATTCTTCTACTGAGGTTCCTTCTTCTCAGGTGATTCTAGCTTGTGTCAAATTAACAAAAAACTAAGTCATACCAGGGCCTAGGCACAAGGTGCCCAACGCAGGTTGTCTCCAGAGCACAGGAGGGCAGAGGCCTGAGGGGACCAGTGCCAGCAGGCTGGAAAAGGTGGCTTTCATGGAATCAGAGTCAGGTGCGCTTCAGGCGGCCTGACTAGCTCAGAGGGCAGGCCGGAAGACTGTTGGCTGGGGAACTAGATTGTTTTGGACTGTTAGGGCTGGAAAGGAGGGACCCTTCAGCTCTATAGGAATAGGCTCACAAGGCCCAGTTGGCCTCTAGTCACCTGAGGGCTCGTCCACAGGCAGATGGCTGGCTGCTGGTGCACGTGGCATTTGCAGGGTTGCAGGGAGCCATGCTCCTCCTCTTCATAGCATAGCCCAGGCTGAGGTAAGGCTGGTGTCTCAGCGCCCATTAGGCAGTGCCAAGAACACCGGGCTGAGCACAGAGTAGGACAGGGAGGCAGCTTAGCCACCTGACTGGAAGTCACATGAAAGAGACATGTCCTGCAGACCCTGATGTGCAGGACCTACCTGAGCCTATAACCAACAAACCTAATGGTCTGCCCTGGCTTGGAGGCTGTGGAGCCAGCGCCCCAGGAGTCAAGGGCACATCTTCTGGGGTGTGTGCTCCCCTTCCTGATGGAAGGCTCGGGTGTGATCTTAGCACAGAAGGCAGCTGGCAGCCACACAGTTTCCTCCCCTAGAGCCCCATACTTCTAACCCTGAGGTCCATGGGGGCCCCAGGACATGGGTCAGCATCCCCCAGACAGTGCCAGGTGTTCTTTAATGAGGGTTCAGTCGGGGTTAACTAGAAGGCAGTTCCTGCAGGACCCTGGGGGATAGCACCACGCTATACTCCCAAGAGAGTGGCCAGCGAATTGTGCCAACCTGGCCATGGCACGGCACTCTTTTATCTGTGGTTCCTGGGATAATCAATTGCCTGTGGTCTGGTTCTCCAAGGCCTGGAATCCTCTGAGTAAACAGCTGCCCTACATAGTCCACAAAGTGTCCCACACAACATCCATAGGTCCAGCCAGGCCTGGCTCTAAAAGAAGTCTGAAGCTTTGCGCCGGGCAGGGAGCTGCAGCAGGTTGTCTGTGATGGAGGCTGGGTCCTGTGTGAGGGGTGTGCGTGTGGCAGACCCAGGGGCTGGTGTGCTTGTGGGTGTCTGCGGCCCACCAGCTGGGGTCTTGAGGTGGGTAGAGCGCGCTGGGGATGGTGTATAGCTGGCCCGCAGGGCACGATCTGTATACTTGCTGGCTGTCCTGCTTACGAGGCGTTGTAGGGCTGGGGACATGGCTGGGCTCAGGCCTTTGGGAGTAAGACTGTGGAAAAGGAACAGAAAAAAGCAACCGTTTTAGGGGCCAAGGACTGCTTAAGGCCAAGTCCTTCCCCAGTCCCTCAGGAGGAGCCCTATGGAGAGACGTCGTCACTCTGAGCTAAGGAGGACAACGTTGGGCACACAGCAGTCAGGCCAAACCTGAGGGCTGTGGGGCTGGACGGACCAGACTTCTGAGAACTGTGGTCTCCACCTCTTTCTAACACGAATGCCACTGACCCCACAGAACTAACAAGCTCATAGTCAGGCAAGGAGCCAAAAGATGCCTCTTAGGGAAAAGCCAAGGGGGCTGTTGGGGAAAGATGATGGAGGGCCCCAGAGGCTGCTCCACACACGGGCACACTCTGGAACAGAGAAGCAGCACGGACATTAGAACACTGTGGCTATACCCTGGGCTCTGTCCTGCAAGCCATGAACACACATGGCCTTGGAGGCTGAGGGAGTAGGGATGAGGCAGCACAAACCCATCTCTATCCCCACTCCTCCCCAAGGGCCCAGCTGCCTCTCACCTGGCCAGGTTCTCTGTAACTCTCCGCAATGCTTCCTGCTTCTTGGCCCGGTTCTTGGCAGCTGCTTCATTGGCCATCTTCAGGCCCAGACGCTCCCTGCGTCCTGGTTCCAAGATCTACAAGACAGCAGGTATATGGGTGACCTGTGCTGGATCCGCTACCTGGCCAGGCATTATCCAGAAGAGCAGCTGCTGTGGGTACCAACCTCTTCTCCATGGCTGCTATAATCCCAATAGCCTGTCAAAATCCCTCATCCCCACCCCCACCCGAGCCGGATATAGTCATGCATTCCTGCAATCCCAGCAACTGGCAGGAGACTACAGAATTTGAGGCCACCCTGAGCTACACAGTGAAACCTAGTCTTACCAAAAAGAAAAAAGAAGCAAAACGCAAAATGGCTCAGTGGTAAAGGTGTTTGTTAAAAGCCTGATGACCTGGTTGAATCCCCTCCTGAGACCCCACAGGACGGAGAGAGAGAGTCATTCTTACAGGTTGTCCTCTGACTTCCATATATGTGCTGTGGTGTGTGCCATGCACACAAATACTTACACACTCACACAAATAATGTAAAACAAAACAAGCTAAGAGGTCGGGAGCTGGGAGTGATGCTCATGCCTACATCGAGGGCAGCTTGACCCACATAGTGAATTCCAGGCACATCTGAGCTACGGAGTGAGACCCTGTCCCAAGAAACAAACAAAAACGCCAGTCCTAGCACTTCAGATGGTAAAGGAGGTCAAAGGTGTGCACAGGAGCCGGGTCTGGGTTAAATCCAGAGCACCACACGAAAGACAAGAAACAAAACCAAAACCAAAGGGTTTAAGCTACAACATTACCTTCTGGTTGTTTTACAATTATTGTTTATATTTAAGGTTTTCACCTTTCTAACACTTACTTTGCTGTTACGAGTATTCAAAGGCCCTGCAATGCTGCACCACCTGAAACAGCCTCTCTTCCCTTCCTTCCATTCTTTCTTGTCTGTCCCCAGCTTCCATCCTGCTTGACATTTGGGCAACAGGGCGCACAGCAGGCTGCCCAGGCTTATTCTGTTTCAGAAGTCACTGTCTCGGTAGAGGCCACTGCAGGGCTCAGCACTTCCTGTGCAGCCAGAGCCTTGGGCCACTTTCATGTTCCACAGCATACTGTTTGTTCCTCTCGCATGCTTGTCTTGGTTATCTTATTCATATCTAAGACCCAGTCTATAACCAAGACCCCCAAAATCTCTACCCATGGTTTGTCGTCAATTGCTCTAAGGAGGGACCCGCCAGTGCCACACCAGGAAGGACCTCCTGGCTGCGGCCGGGAGAGCAGGGTCAGGACTGCAATACAAGCCTGACGTGTGCTTGCTTGCTTGCTTGCTTTCTTTCTTTCTTTCTTTCTTTCTTTCTTTCTTTCTTTCTTTCTGTGCATTGATGTGAGAGTGTCAGATCTTGAGTTACAGACAGTTGTGAGCTGCCATGTGGTTGGTGGGAATTGAACCCTGGCCCTTATGGAAGAGCAGGCGGTGCTCTTAACCACTAAGCCATTTCTCCAGCCCCTGACGTGTGCTTTATGAAAGCATCGTTATCCCTGGTGAGTTCAATTCTAGGGCTGCCTACCATGATCTCTTTCTAACACACTTCAAACTGATCACAGCCAGCATCTGGAGGGACTGGCATAGGATGACCTGAGACCCAGCCACCAAAGCATACCTATGTAGTTTTTCAACATTCGATCTGATTTTGCTGTGTTTCCAAAGACAATTTATATTCCTGGCCTGAGTCAGCGGGGCTCAGCACCCTCATAGTGAGTATGTGTACCTTTCACTTTCTAAACTACCCCAGACTCACTGTTTTATCACACACTTCCCGAAGCCCTGGACACTGTACTTTCTCCATAGCTCTCAGGGGCATAGCTGCTCACCAATGCCATCAGGGGCCACCCGACTATATATGGTGTCCGTCCACCTCTGGCTTCCTGCTCCAGCTGAGAGAGGTCATGGGATGTTCGCCAGGCCTTATCTGACTCCACCCACTCCTACAGTGCTGTACTATCCTGAATATTCCTAAGTATGCTATGTAACCAGAGACTAGCACACACCCTCTGGGAACACACACTGTGTCCCAGGGTCTTGAGGCCTACGGCAGCTGGGGTTTCTGGTCCGACTGTGACAGCCTAGCCTCCACTCTTCCCAATCCGTGTCTGATATACCATACCGGCCTCTTCTGCAGAAGCCAGGGTCCCTGCGTGCTCCTGAGCAGCAGGCACTAAGGGCTCTCAACTGCGTGTCAGCCTCAGTCCCTCACCACGACCCACCTTGAACGTCGGTCCCGGTGTCCTGTCCACATAGGGGCTCTCTGACCCTTCGACTCTCAGGGGCGTGTTCTCAACCTCTCCCCACGTCATCAGTGGTGACTCATTCACACCTGCAGAGGGAGAGCCAGAGGACCCAGTAGGCGTGTCGTCCTTCTAATACGTGTATCCCAGCTAACATTAAGGCCAACACAACAACCTCCTCTCCCCTGAAACTCCAGAGCCCTCGGATCCCACCATCTGAAGGGATCCCCCCCCCCATCCCCCAGGCAGAATTTCTCTTATAGCCTTGGCTGTCCTGGACTCTCTTTGTAGACCAGGCTAGCCTTGAACTCACAGAGATCCGCCTGCCTCTGCCTCCCAGAATGATGGGATTAAGGGTGTGTGCCACCACGTCCAGCTGCATGAAGGGAAATTTCAAAGACACCAGAGCCCCAAGGCAAGATAGCTGTATTTAGGTTGGGGGAATGGGGCCTGTTGGACCCCACCTAGCATAGGGCAGGGTGCCAACAGAAGAAAACACTCTGGCTTTCCCAGGTTTCCTAAATCCCAGTGCAAATCTATGTTGCCTTCACAGCCCTTGTCACAGCAACCAGCAGTGAGTGTGGAGGCCAGTGTGTCTCTTGCAGAGACGGCAGGCCTGGCGTCCAGACCCTCCCCGCACAGAGCTCTCCAAATTTAGATCTGTAAGAGCAGTGCCACAGGGAAGACCCTGGGGCATCTCAGGTTACACACCTCAGGGAGAGTCTAGCCTATATTACAGCGCGGTCTAGCCTGGGCTTATAGTCTGTTTCTTACCAGGAGCGGGAGAAGGGGTAGCAACAAATCCGAAGCCGCCCACTCTGGGGGACTCCTGGGGAATAAGCTCCTTGCCATCAGGGCCAACCTTGCCCTGTTTGTGCTGGAAGAAGCAGAGAGACCAGAGTCAGGGTTCTCCACAGCTGACGACGGTAGCTGCTCAGGTTCATGCTGGAAACGCTTCTCCCCCCTGGGCAAGGGCTGGGGCTCCAGCACTGGCAGGAGGGTTCCTTTTGCAAAGAGAAGGAAGACCTCCATTCTGACCTCTCCCCAAGGACTCGAGGGACTGCAGAAGTGACCATCAAACAAAGCGCACCCCTTCCCTCCACCCAAGGAGGCACCTCTTGGATTGCAGTGCTGCAAAGGGCCGGTGTCTCGCGGCATCTGAGTCTCCCACCTCCTGCCTTTCCCCAACCCCATGATGAGCAGGGACCCCCTCCTCTCATCTCATGAGTGAGACACCACACTCACCCCGGCTTTCTGTGGCCAGGCTCCTCCTGGCACTTGGCACTTCCCAGTGCACACTGCTTTACTCACCTCCCTGCCTGGTATATAGGTATGAGTCTGGGTTGGCTTCCAGGAGATTCTCTCCTCTTAGCCAATGTCACAGGAGCCGGAACAGGGCTGGACCCCATAGGTCATATGTGGCCCCAGTGGATGGGGCCAAACAGACACATCGGTCCTGCCACACAGGGGCTGAGCTAGTTTTGCCAATTAAGCTCTGTCTAGCCTTGGGAAAATCCTAACTTAAAGGGGACAACCAAGGCGGGAGAGGCCACACCTATCTGCTGACTCACCTGGGCGTTCAGGGCGGCTGCCTGCTGAAGCTGGGACCTGCTCAGGGCCTGGCTGAAGGGGTCTCGGAGGAAACGTGTGTTTTTATGGACCACTTGCCGAGGCTTCTTGAACAACTGTTCTTCATCTGGGACACCTATCAAAGGAAGAGCAAGGGGGCCCATGCCCCACCTCAGCTTGGCACATCACACAGCCCAAAGGCTGAAGGCACACCTCAGCTAAAGTTACTCACAGCCACACAGAACCATAGCCACCTTAGCTCACACACCACACCTAAAGAGCCAGAACAAAGCAGCGGGGGAGACCTCAATGCCCCCCAAATGTCACACATTCCCCAACCGCAAGATGGACCAGGCCTTCTCTGGGGTCCATGCTGCAAGTGAACATTCACATATAGGCTTTATAGCTTGGCTCACAAGTAACACGACAGACCACTGTGCCCTGTCTTCTGTCTGTCACTCACCCTCAGGATAGTACATTAGAGAATTCTTGGCCTTGTATTTCCAGGTCTCCACTCCCGCCTGGCTGCTCTCAATGGCTTGGTGCTCTGCTGATGGGAGCTCAAGATTATCTTTCTGTCGCTATAGTGACATGGGGGGAAAGTGGGGTCAGGAAGGCACCCTGTACCTGTGGCCCTGGGACTCCATCCCCAAAGAAGGTGCCTATGTTTCCAAATACCTTTTCAAATTCCTCCTCAGCTTGGTAGAGCCATGCGTGACGGGCATGGCTTTTTTCCTTGGCCACCTCCATGATCTCCTGGAAGGAGGCATTGTCCTCACTTGTGTAGCGGCTCAGGAAGACGTCCAGGCTAGGCAGCGGCTCCTTCTCCTCCTCATCTCCGACCTCTCCTGCTAAGGGTCACAGGTAGGAAACACAACCCCCCACACGCATGACTGCCACTGTCAGGCTGGGGAAGAGCAGCCAGGACAGCTGGTCTTGGGAGCACCACCACTCTGAAAGAGCTGGCACCCTGGCTCCTGCTAAGGGGGCACAACAGACTCCCAGCTGTTCGGGCAGACCCAGGTGGCACCCGGGGCTGACTGCCCAGCTCCACCCATCTGCTGGATGCCAAGAAAAGTCTGCGATATGGTTGGCTGGTGAAGGGGCAGGGACAAACACTGAAGCCAGAGCTCGTGAGGACAGTTTAGCAGGCTCTCCCTCTGCCCAAACTGTTCCTACCCTAGAGGATTTACCTCCAAAGCCCGAAGAGTGCTTTCCTTCCTGGGATGGCCTTACCCTAACAGCCCTTCCCTTCCTGACTGGTGAGTGGTGGCCACTCATGCAGCAGGGCATCAGGGTATGCCAGTTACGGTAGAAAGCCACACAGCCCAGTGCTCCGCAGCAGGTCACACAGACTTTGAGCCAAAAAGTCAACCATACAACCTTGATCCCTGCCACCAAGAAACGGGATGCTCTTCTGCGGGTACACTGCACATTCTGGGGTGGGGTGAGGGGTGTGAGTATGTAAAGCTGAGGCTTCTCATCCATTCTACCGAGAGTCCTGACCACTAGCTGTGTGCCAGCCAATGCCAAGCACAGTGCCTACAAGTTCAAGGCCTGAAGCTAGAAAAGGCCAGACTTGGGCCAGGTGGTGGTGGCACACACCTTTAAACCAGCACTCAGGAGTCGAGACAGATGAATCTCTGTGAGTTCATGGCCAGCCCGGTCTACAGAGCAGAGTTCTAAGCCACCCAAGGCTACAAAGAGAAACTCTATCTCAAAAAAATTGAAAGAAACAAAGGGGCCGACTTTGGTTCCGTTTGACTGTTATTCTTGACACCTACAGAAGTTACAGCCTTTCCAAGCCTGTTTCCTCATCTGTAACTACAAAGACACCCATGTTTACATAGAAACTATGTGTATAAAAAGATGAGTATCTTCAAATTGTGCTGTGACTCTGTTGTACTTCAACCAAGAGTCAAGCACCAAGAACAACTACCACCGTGCTCATGGCAGAAAAGGCTGGGTTGCTGGGAAGACATGTTGTGTGAGCAGGGTGCACACTCACCCTAGTGCAGTATGCTGCAGAGACATCTTGCCCAGCTCTAGTGATAGAGCCAACTGACCCAGACAAGTCCCATACTCAGCAGATGTATAAAGTGTGCCTCCTAACCGTAAGATACATCCCATGTGTGCATGGGACAGAAACACATCGAAAACAACACATTTACCTCTTCTACTCTACATGGTCCCCCCCCCCCCCAGACAGGGTCTCTCTGTGTAGCCCTGGCTGTCCTGGATTCACTTTGTAGACCAAGCTGGTCTCCAACTCGCAGGATCCGCCTGCCTCTGCCTTCTGACTGCTGGGATTAAAGGTGTGCACCACCACAGCCGGCCTTTTCTACTTGTGTCTGTTGATCATAAAGCATACCACACCATACACTATTCCCAGTGAGGGGCACACAGATGAAAGCAAGACCCCAAGACCCTGCTCTCTGGGAGGGCTTGTGAATTAGTAATTAGGGTAAGAGGCAACAAACAGAAATGTTTTCCAAATGTTACATCCCACAGGGAGGGAAACACAGTGAGAGTCTGCTCTCAACAAAACGAGCAAATCAGAAAGTCAAAGGCAGTTTTTGAGGAACAGGGGCCCAAGGCACAGTGAGGAATCTCAGCATCTGTGCTAGTATCTGCCTCTTAGCCCTAACAGGTAAACACCAGAATACCGTCCTGAAGGGAGAGACCAACAAGCAACTGACTTGGAAGAACGGAAGTCGAAGGGGCCCGAGGCATCCTCAGGAGACAGCAATGAAAAAGCCTTCCAAGCCCCCTCTCCCCCACCCACTCCCACCTACCAGACAAAGCCTGGCACGCTGGGAACAGAGCTGGCGACGGCAATGGGCTGTCATCCCAGAGGCAGGCACAGAACAGAACGGTGCTCCTTCACACCTGGGGGGGGGCTGCTTCCCAGACCACTGCCTTTGACCCCAAAAGTTGCTACTTAGGTTAGGAGACACCCCCTCTCACTCAAGCATGAAATGTGACCCCGAGAAAGCTCACAAGAATATGAATCCCAAGCAGTCTGGACTATGAGAGCAAAAGTTCACTTACCATCCTCCAGGTCTCGGCCCTGGGGCCGGGACTTGCTGCCCACCGCACCAGAGCCCGTGTGCACCTCAGGAGTTTCAAAGGTGGCTGGAGTAACATCTGAGAGAAGCAAGTGAGGAATTAGCGGGAGCCGAAAGTGACAAAATACTTTCCCCTGTGCCCTCTATGGCAGCATCCTCTTACACGGTGGTGGAGGTTCCCGAGATATCTTGCCCAGAGCAGAGCCAAACTTGATGGCAATCTGGCGCATGCGTTCCAAATCTCCATTTTCCTCAGCCTCCAGGTATTCCTTCTGTGCCTGCAGCTTCTCCACATCAGGGAAGAAGTCTCTCTGGATGACTGTCTGGAGTCCCTGTCAGAAGCAAAAAGGACAAAGACCAGAGCTGGCATCTGGGGGCCCTGACTCAGTCCACCGCTGTCCATGGTACAGCCCCGCCTCCTTTCACTTCTGCCCACCTGAATGACCACGGTTTGCAAGACAGCCTAGAAGCAGTCGGGTAAGACTGTTTACCCGACACAGCGCTGATGTATTATCTAACATTACCCAACAATCTCTTGATGCCCATGAAATCCCTCACTCACTGATCTGACTCATTTCCCTTTGTTGGCTCCATCTACACCACCAGCCAGACTAACCTGGATGTTGCCGGTCTCATTCCACCCGTGACTTTTTATTTCACTCCGAACCTTTCTCTTGAAGGCCAGTCACCACCACTACCACCACCGGATGAAATCCGCAGGATTTCACCTCTAGCCAGACCTTGCTGTGGAGCTGAAAATCTGTATGCCCCATCTCCGCGGCGATGATACATGCCAGCCTATCCCAGAAACGTCCTAAATTTAACCAGTCTAAAACCAGCCCTATGTCAGGTTGTCCTCCAGCGCGTTAGCAGTGGGACCCCTCACTCGAGGTGCAAGAGACCCACTCACTCAATGACGCGGCCGGTTCCGTTCCGCTTCTGTTTCCAGAACCCGCAGCCTTTACACTTAATGTAACTGCCTTCCAGAAAGTTCTCTTCGCCATCACCCTAAAAAGTGTCAAAATTCTACCCATACTTTAATAAGACACTTTATTTCCTTGACCCTCAACAGACACTAAGCGCTCCTTCTTTTCGCTGAAAACTAGACAATCGCTTCCGCACTGTGCTTGGCTCTCAAGACTTCCCAAACCCAAAGGCAGTTGTTCCGTTTCCACCGGCGGCGGAGAAGTGCCCGGACCAGAGACAATTCAAAGGAGTGAAGAGGAACACGAACCGGGGGAGGGGCCCCCAAGTCCCCGGCGCTCTCCCAAACCGGTACCTCGATGTACTCTTCTTCATCCAGGACCCGCTGCTTGCTTCTCCCAACTCCGGCCTCGCCGGCCGCGCGCTTTCTCGGGGGCGCGGACGCCGAGGGAAGAAACAGAGCGCCCGCCGAGGCCCCGGGCGTCCCCATCGCTATCCCAGAACCGCCCGGGTGGCGTAGGCACCGCTCCAACAGCCAGCCAATGGAGAAGCAGTGTTTTTGTAACAAAGCCGGCGCTCGCATGACGTCACGGGGAGCGCCGGATCTTAAGGGAGTTGTAGTCTTTGATCCCCATCCGCGTAGTTCATGCCTGTCTAGATTTATGGTCACTAGGGGGCGCTGTGGGGCGGCTTTTGACGCAACATTCTCTCTGTTAGAAGTTCCAATTCTTAAGGGGCGAGGGCAGGGAAGAAAGGAAAAAAGAAAAAAGAAAAAAAAAATCACTGCATAGGCTTCAAAGTCGTTTTTAAATACTTTAAAAAAAATGGTAGCCGAGTGCAGATCTCTGTGAGTTCAAGGCCAGCCTGGTCTACAAAGTGAGTCTAGGACAACCAAGGCTACATAGAGAAACTCTGTCTTGAGAAACAAAAAACAAAAACAAAAGTTATATATAACTTTCCAAACTCAGAAAAAGAACACTAAAACAATCCTTCCCAGATAGCTAATTAACAAAAGGTAAATGAAAGAAAAACCAAGAGGATGCTTAAATTTCTGGTTAGATTTATTAGTTCCCTGCCTGCCAGAGCGAGCATACGTGGGACTTTCTCCCTAAGGGATTTCATGAATTATGCCGAACAAATAAATTCTAGCCCAGAATGATTTGGTACAATTTTGCTTTTCCAGTGACCTCTTCCTTCAGTGTGAGTCACTGGGGGCTTTATGACCATGTCCCTGCCTCTACAGAGTTGATCATACACTAGAGAAAACACATGGGTTAAATCATCCCACAAATGTGTAAAAATTACATCTGTGACTTGCAAGAAGCCTGTACTGCACGCAGGTACGGAATCTTGATCTCAAGTGACATGTTAGGTGGCATTTCCCCAGGCAGACCATGCTTGTAGATCCAAGGAATGACTGGCTAGGTATCAGCCGCATGGAACTAGGAAAGCTCGTGCGGGGCCCAGCAGTGAGGCGGGGCAAGGCACACTCCCAAGCCCACCTTGGGTTACACAGTGGAGAAGGCCGTGGACTAGAGAGGGGCAGATCCAGGTGGCACGGAATCTTTGGCGTCCTGGCAAGAACTATTATTTTTCTTTTGAATGACAGAAAGGCCAGTGTGGGTTCAGGTGAAAACCAGAGAAAGCTGCCATGGTCATGGTGCAAGGGGATGGCAATTTCCATCAGGTTGTGCAGCTGATGCTGCAGAGAAGCTAGTTTCTGGGGCTTATTGATATATTTCAAGGTGGTCTGGGTATAACTAGGCGAGGGACAGAGAGCCCTCGGCGACCCAGAGCTCCGTGATTCATGTGCTCCAAGCAGGCCACCGAACAGGGGACTGGACCACTGCATACCCGGCGACTGTGAGGAGCTGGTGGGCTTCGAGTGTTGTTGGGGGACAGACGGACACACACCTAGCTCAGGGGAAAGGCCTGGCTTGGAGGTGGAGACAGCCATGACAGGGAGTTGGGAATTGAAGCCCAAGGATGGAAAAGACACACCAAGAAGGGGCTGGAGAGATGGCTCCTCCATTAAAAGTGCCTGTGCTCTTCCGGAGGATCTGGGCTCAGTTCCAACACCCACACAGTGGCACACAACTATGCATAACTCCAGTTCCAGGGGTTCCAATGCGCACTCTCATCTCCATGGGCAATAGGAAAACATGGGGTGCACATGCATGCAGGCAGGCAATACACACACACACACACACACACACACACACACACTTTTTTTTTTTAAGAAGAGAATGGAGATGAGAGAGGCCTTGAGATGGCGCCTCTGGACACTTTTGTTAATGGCAGGTGTCAGGTGGTGGGGTCCAAGGAGCCTCTGCAGAGGCAGGTGACAATTAGAGGAGGACAGAAACTCGGACAAGCTCAGATTCTGGAGCACCAAGGAGGGTGGGTGGGCGTGGGGTACATTCACAATGTGAATGCCATCGAAGCCTGCAGGTGTGAATGCCCAAGCTTACAGGTGTGAATGCCCGAGCCTGCAGGTGTGAATGCCCGAGCCTGCAGGTGTGAATGCCAGAGCCTGCAGGTGTGAATGCCCAAGCCTGCAGGTGTGAATGCCCAAGCCTGCAGATGAGCTGACTCTGGGACAGCTGCTGTGTCTGAAGCTAGACAGTGCAGTCTTCTGATTCGAGGCCAAAATTCAGGAAGAGGAGTCTGGTGGCAGCCTTCAGTGTGCGGCCAAGGGACTGGGGATGAACGTCCCTGCCCTGGAGGTCTCCAGCAGTGTCAGGAGAGCTCTGGATGGGGATACGTGTCTGCTTGGTGTTCTCAGAACCAGCCATCTTTACACAGTGCCAGGACTCCCTGCCATCAGTTCTTTGGCCTGGCTTTTGTGGATGGACCACGTCTCTTGAAGACACCACCACACCCTTCAGGACCTGTGAGGAGACAGAGTGAGGAGACTGGGCCAGGAGAAGGGGTTGTTAGCTGTCTTCTAACACCGCCTCCTCCACAGCCCATTGCACAGGTCATCAACAAATGGAAACTATGACTGCCCCTCCCCTCACCTGCACACTTCTGTGTGACCAGGATTATAAAAGGGAAGACCAACATTCCCCGAGGCAGCGGGGATGGGATGCTCCCTGAATTTAATCGCCTCTTGCCCACCCTATGGGCAGATGCCACGGTATGGAGTCCACCAGAGACAAGAAGGAAGCCAAAGAGCTCCCGTCTGTAAAGCAGGTTGGTAGTGCCTAGAGGCCTTGGCAAATCCCCAGGAGGCCTTGCTACCGTCCACTGGCTTTAGTTCTGATGGGGAAACTTGGGACAGGAGGACTTACTGAGCTGTCCCTCCAAGACGTGCTGATCCCCCAGGTCCCTGGAAAGGGGGGGGGGCAGGGGCAAGCTCCTCAGTAGGCATGGAAGCGAAGCCTGAGCTGCGGGATTTGGGATTCTGGACCGTTTTTTTTGCGGTATGTGTAGGTCTTGCTTATTTCTTGGCAGCAGCACAAGGGTGAGATGACGGAGGCGGGGCAGGGATCTGGGAGTTACCAACCGCAGCCTTCTTTTTCTGCAGGTCCTGACAGAAGGCCCAGGGCAGGGCCGCTGAGGACGGAGTAAGCAAGCCAGGACTGTACAGATGCCTGGAAGGTGAGAGAACAAGACTGGAGAGATGGCTCAGTGGTTAAGAAGGTGGAAGAAGAGACAAAAGGCGAGTCCTGGAGAGGACGCATGAGGTGGGGAGGAGGCTCCACTCGAGAGGATCTGGGGTCCTGAGTGGAGTGAGGCCTTCGCTGAGTCACAATGGTGGCTGAGGAAGGTTGCCCTACTCTACGTCTGCACTTTACCTGCAGGAGACCTCTGGTTCCTGCCGCACATGCCCCTTGCTTCACGGCTGAGGAGGCTTCGGTTCTCCTCTCTGCAGGCACTGGGCAGCTGGACACTGCAAGAATGTACCAGAATGGCCTGTTAATGTTTATTATTAGGCCTATAATTATTGTTATGGTAGTATTTTCTAACTTGCTAGCAGTCAGTTAAGACACAGACAGTTAAGGGCTGGAGAGACGGCTCAGAGGTTAAGACACAGACACTTGTTATATTTTAAAATAGCCTTAGTTGCCAGGCGGTAGTGGTGCACGCCTTTAATCCCAGCACTTGGCAGGCAGAGGCAAGAGGGTTGCTGTGAGTTCAAGGCCAGCCTGGTCCAGAGAGAGTCTAGGACAGTCAAGGCTACACAGAGAAACTCGGTCTCGAAAAAACCAATATAAAAGAAAAGAAAATAAAATAGCTTTAGTTAACCTGGGCAGGGCAGATATTAATCCCCTAAACTGCTTCCCATAGAGGAGCAGGTCTGGGATACCTGCCCTAAACCCATGCCATCTGCTTCTAATAATTTCTATCAAGCTACTTTCCATCCATAATCCCAAATACTTGCTAATTATCATCATCTGGGCCAAGTTTCCATCCACACCGTCCATGGCTCAGCCTTCTTCTCTCCTCTCCTCCAGTCTCTCTTCCTCCCAAGATTCCCACCCCCACCCCCACCCCCACCTCCCCACCTCCCCCACTCCCTTCCCCCCCACCCCCCCCACAGCGCTGGAACCCAGGCCTATCCCATTTGCCCTGCCCAGGTGTGATGGCCTTTTATTGGTCAAACAGGTTAGGCTCTTAGGCAAAGTACAGGTAGGACAGAGATAGCAAGCAGTAATTAGCATCAGAATACATCAGACCAACCTCCACCAAGTGCTGGAGAGGCTGGCGCCTTCTCTTAGTTCCTGCTCTAGTGGTTCTGTCCCGCTCGTACTCTGCTGTGCTCTGCATCACCACCAAAGCCAGGAGAAACTCCAGACGTCATCAACAGCTCTCCTTGGGAGGTTTCTTGGCCCCAGGCAGGAGCCTCGAGGAGGAAGCCCGCTTTTGGTGTCGCCACTTGGCGCGACGGTTCTTGAACCAGACCTGAGGAGGAGGGGGACCAGGTCGGCTCAGGCCCCCCCCCCCTCCCCAGGACCCACATCCAAAGAACTCAGGAAGAGCTGACAGTCGGTCGGGGTGATAAAACTTCACCATAGAGGTGTAGGTGAACGGATCTGCATCATCTTCCCTCATCCAGTAGAAACCACGATCTCTCTCTCTGTCTCTGTCTCTCTGTCTCTGTCTCTGTCTCTGTCTCTGTCTCTGTCTCTCTCTCTCTCTCTCTCTGTGTGTGTGTGTCTGTCTGTCTGTCTGTCTGTCTGTCTGTCTGTCTCTGCCCCACCCCACCCCCACATCTAGGCTGGCTTCCACTCTATGTGCAGAGAATGACTTCGATGAACTAACTCATTATCCTCCTGCCTCCACCACGCCTCGCTAGTTTTGCACATCTCTTAACTTTGCCCCATCTGGGGCAGTAACGAAGGCATATTTCATCCTTAGGGGAAGCGGGAAGACTAACAAAGTCAGAAAAAACCCGACTCGTAACCCTTCCATTTCCGGCGACACCCAAAGAATGTGCTGGGGGTACTGGACCTGCACCCCCATCGGGTGCTCATGGCTGTCTCCCTCCAGTGTGGAAGGCTATGAGATGAGGCGCCTTCTGGAAGGTCGGTCTTTGAAAGAAGAGTGGCCTCCGGGCTGCGGGGCGCACACCCACCTCCACGCGCTCCTCCCGCAGGCGGATGCGGACCGCCAAGCGTTCGCGCGTGCCCACGTCCGGATACTGGTTCTGAACGAAAAGCGCCTCGAGCGCCTGCAGCTGCTCCTCGCTGAAGATGGTGCGGTGGCGCCGCGTGCGCCGCTGCGGGCCGGGGCCGCTCGTGCTGGTCAGCGCCTGGGAGCCGGCGCTCGGCGCTGTCAAAGGGGAGGGCGACGCGGGCGCCAGCCTCAGCGGCCACGCCAGCCGCACGCCTGCGGGGCAGGGTGAGGTGCGGTCAGGAGTAGGGTTAGGGTTTAGGGAGGGAGCCAGGCTCGCCCCGCCGGCCTCCCCGAGACAACCTGAGGCTCCGGCCTCACCCCCCGGCGCGCACTCACCGGGCCCGGACGCCGCCTCCGGGGCTCCGCGGGGCGCGGGGCGAGGACCGCAGCAGCAACAGCAGGAGCACGGCGCAGCGGCGGCGGGCGTCTCGGGCTCGTCGAGGTCCGCCAGGTTCCGGCCACCGACAGGCTGCGGTGGCCTCACCGAGGGCCTGCGCTCGGGCAGGCTGGAGAGGATGTGCTCGATGGAGAAAGGGCAGGGTCGTCCAGTGTCCCTGCGGCTCGCGGTGCTGCTTGCGGTCGCCATGCCAGCGGGCGGGCGGCAAGAGCGGCAGAATATATACGTCGAGGGTGGGAGGTGCGGTAATCCCCGGACCGGGCGGCCGCGTTCCCGCGCGCCTAATCCCGTCGCTAGTCATCAGAGAGCTAATCCCCAGCCACGGAGGAGGGTCAGCCCCTCCGTCTGGGTGCACGGGGACCGTGTTGCCAGAGGGGAGCCCTGAGCTCTGCCACACCCAGAGCTGGAGGAAAAGAAAGTCAGGGGCGCGTCTTCTCTCTTCCCTAAGGCACAGTCGCCTGCTGGGAGGGATGCCAGGATCCTAGACACCTCTGAACGCACAAGGTCCCAGCCATCTCTCTGGCTCTGACTTCCCTTGTTCTCTCGCTGCCCATCAAAGTAGAGATTCCTGAATCTTATTTCTTGCCTCCCTACTCCGAATAAGCTCAGCACCCTTAGCAGTAGGGTGATGCTACTTAACAGTCCTTGCTCACTTTGAAGCCCGGGTCTGTAGTAAATACCATCTCCAGAATGGAAAATTGAGGCTGACCTGCAACTGGCAGAGATTCATCTGCTTCCTGTCTCTCGAACGCTGGCATCAAAGGCAAGAGCCACCAATTCTGTGCGTTCTCTCGAGGGCCCTGAAGGTTTTCCTAAGCCTGTCTAAGGCCAGTCTTCTTGTTGCCTCCTGTCTGAGAAGCCCCTCAAATCCTTGTCCAGCCACACCCCCCCCCCCCGCACACATCAACACCCCCTCACACTTACACTCTCTGAGAGCTCTTTCACATGCCTGTACCCTCCCCTTCGCTCAGGCCACTGTGCCTAGGATCTAACTGCCCACTGTTCCCAGCAGTGAGCAGTACCTGGCCCAACGTTTACGTCATTCTCAATTACGAAGCTTTGGACTTCTTCTTCTTCTTCTTCTTCTTCTTCTTCTTCTTCTTCTTCTTCTTCTTCTTCTTCTTCTTCTTCTTCGGTTTTTCGAGACAGGGTTTCTCTGTGTTAGCTTTGGCCGTCCTGGACTCACTTTGTAGACCAGGCTGGCCTCAAACTCACAGTGATCCGCCTGCCTCTGCCTCCCAAGTGCTGGAATTAAAGGCGTGCGCCACCACGCCCGGCTGAAGTTTTGGACTTCTTGCGCCTTGCTTAAGATACTTTGCTTTTAGACTCTGGAAATATTTTGTGTGTATCATAGGACAGAACAGACTGCTTCACTTTTGCTAGGCTCTTTATGGCTCTGTGACATTCCAAAGGCTCCTTCACTTGGCTTGTCCAATGTCATAATCAACTACCAGCCGGGTGTGGTGGTGTATGCCTTTAATCCCAGTACTCGGGAGGCAGAGGCAGGTAGATCGCTGTGAGTTCGAGGCCAGCCTAGTCTACAAAGTGAGTCCAGGACAGCCAAGGCTACCCAGAAAAACCCTGTCTCGAAAAAACAAAAACAAAAACAAACAAACAAACAAAAAAACTGATCAACTACCAAAAGTTATTCTTTTTAAAAATTTTTATTTAATGTGCATAGGTGTTTGTCCTGCATGTATAGCTGTGTGAGGAGTCCAGTCCCCTGAAACTGGAGTTACAGACAGTTGTGAACTGCCATGTGGGTGCTGGGAACTGAACCTGGGCCCTTTGGAAGAGCAGCCAGCCAGTGCTCTTAACTGCTGAACCATCTTTGCAGCCCCTCAAGACTTATTCCTTTTTCTTTCTTTCTTTTTAATATAGTATTTTGCCTGTACTCCAGAAGAGGGCACCAGATCTCACTATAGATGGTTGTGAGCCACCATGTGGTTGCTGGGAATTGAACTCAGGACCTTTGGAAGAGCAGTCAGCACTCTGAGCCATCTCTCCAGCCCCTCAAGAGTTATTCTTAAGAGGACAAATGTTGAGAATGGTGAGTCAAATCTGTAGTGGCAGGATCACAGGGCTAAGGCAAAAGGATTACTGTGAGGGAAAGGCCAGGCTGGTGAGATCTGTCTTTTAAAAAATAATAAAGGCCTGGTATGGTGTTATCTTTAATCCCAGCATTTGAGAGGCGGAGGCAGACAGATCTGCCTGTGAGTTCAAGGCCAGCCATATAAAAAGTTGCTGGCCAGCCAGAGCTACATGGTGAGACCCTGTCTCAAAAGAATAATTATTTGTTCTTAGAGTTTAAGCAGTTACTAGGTGTGAGGTGTCCACAGTTGAGGGCCCCGACACATTAGCTGCCATTGCAGGCAGCATATCACCCAGCCTTCCTCCATCTTACCAAGCCTCGTCCAGGCTCTCCTGCTGACTGCACTCAATACCAGTGGGGACTCTGTGATCAGTGGTCAGGCCCATCTCTGTCACAAGGGTCCTAGGCTGTGTTCATCTGAGAGGCTTAGGGATGGCACCACTAACTCTGGGTGTGGACCTTCCAGCTTGGCCTGTGGTCGCAGAATGGCTGTCACAGCTCCAGACCTCCCATGTGTCCCTTTGAGTGTAGAAACCTCGTCTACAGATCTTCATATAGAACCATATAGAACACCTGTTCTTAAACCCACTCACTACAGTGCCCAGAGGCGTGAGGTGGCCAAGTACTCTCACTCAAATTGGAGTTCTGCAAGGCCAGTGGCCAGGAAGGCCTCTGTGATGTCTGACGTGTCTTCCTCCTTCCCTGCACATGGCTCTGCCTCCTTTCTCTTGCGTTGCTCTTCATGTGGGAAGATGGCACGGTGCTCTGCAGAAGCTGTGCCCTTGGGGACTTCTCCCACTATGCTGCCATCCTGGACCACCCTGAGGTGTCAGTGAGCCAGGCCTTTTGCTGGTTGTAGTCACCTGTGCATGTGGCTCATTTGTGTCTTCTGAACTCACTTGGAGCTGATTGGGGCAATGGCACTTTCACTGCGTTATGGCGTCACGTGACACTGTTCCTGAAAGTGAGTGTGTGTTTACTCACCCCAAGCAGGGAACCAGTGACAGCCAAAGAATACCACCAAAGTCTAACTTAGTAGGGTTACTTACTGGAGTGTGTCAGCCGCATCACTGTGGTGCTTTGAATGAGAGCAGCCCCTATGGGCTCAGATGTTTTCATATTTGATCCCAGTTGATGATGCGGCTGGATTAGGTTTAAGAGGTCAAGTCTTGCTGGCACTGGGCTTTGAGGTTTAAAAGCCATTCTCAGCTCACGATCTATTTATTTATTTATTTATTTAATTTATTTTCTTTTTGGTTTTTTGAGACAGGGTTTCTCCGTGTAGCCTTGGCTGGGCTGGACTTGCTTGGTAGACCTGGCTGGTCTCGAACTCACAGCGATCCGCCTGCCTCTGCCTCCCGAGTGCTGGGATTAAAGGTGTGCGTGTCACCATCGCCTGGCTCAGTTCACTATTTCTGCTTCATGCTTGTGATGTAAAAATTCTCATCTTAGCTGGGCGTGGTGGTGCACACCTTTAATTCCAGCACTTGGGAGGCAGAGGCAGGCGGATCGCTGTGAGTTCAAGGCCAGCCTGGGTCTGCAAAGTGAGTCCAGGACAGCCAAGGCTACACAGAGAAACCCTGTCTTGAAAAGCCAAAAACAAAAAACAAACGAACAAAAACAACTCAGCTTGCTGCTCCAGCCATGGTATCTGCTGGCTTCCAAGCTTCCCGATGGGAATGAACTTAGCCCTCTAGACCTGTGAGCCCATAAAACCCTCCTTCTATGAGTTGTCCTGGTAACCATGTCTTATCACAGTAATGGACACGTAATGCTGTGACCAGAAGTCCACTCCTGCGTGGATGATGGCTCTTAACAGCTGCAGGCAGCTGGTCTCGTCTGTCTTCTCTGCAGCTCTTACTGCTGCTGTGATCATGGGTAGGAAGGGGCCCTGTGAGTCTGGTTAGTTTCAGTAACTTCCTGAGATTCTTGAGTTGTTTCCTGAGTCTTAATAAGGTTCCCTTTAGAATTTCCTCCTTGGACTGGAGAGATGGCTCAGAGGTTAACAGCACTACCTGCTCTTCCTGAGGTCCTGAGTTCAATTCCTAGAAACCACATGGTGGCCCACGACCATCTATAATGTGATCTGATGCCCTCTTCTGGCCTGCAGGTGTACATGAAGACGGCATTGTATACATAATAAATAAATAAATAAATAAATAAATCTTAAAAAAAAAAAAAAGAATTTTCTCTTTTAGAACTTCCTAGGTCCCAACAAGACTTTGGAAGAAACGGCTGCTCAACCAGAAAAGGAGAGGGGGTGGGGGGAGAGAAAGGGGGAGGGCAGAGCAGAGAGGCGTAGTGGTGCACACCTTTAATCTTAGCACTTGGGAAACAAAGGCAGGTGGATCTCTGTGAATTAGAGGCCAGTCTACAAAGTGAGTCCAGGATATACAAGGCTACACAGAGAAATCCTGTCTTGAAAAACCAAAAAATAAAATAAAAAAGAAGAAAATATTTTAAAATGTGAATAAACCAAATTAATTTTGTCTTTGGTTGCTTATGCTGTGCGTGCCATATCTAAGAAGCCATTAATAAATCTAAGACTTACTGCTAGGGGCTGAGGATCTACTTCAAATGCGAGAGTACTTGTTTAACATACAAAGCCCTAGGTTCTCTCTCCAGCCCAGACTATAGTTTTATAAAGCTGTATGCTTAAAAAAAAAAAAATTTATATAGTGTTCTGCCTGCACATACACATGCCTGCCAGAAGAGGGCACCAGAGGCACCAGATCTCATTATAGATGGTTGTGAGCCAACATGTGGTTGCTAGGAATTGAACTCAGGACCTCTGGAAGAGCAGACCATGCTCTTAACCTCTGAGTCATCTCTCCAGCCCCTATTTTGCAACTTGCAACTCTTACATTGATCCATTTAAGACAAATTTTGTAGATAATGTAAGATAGGATTTAATGCCACTTCCATCTTCAGGTGTGGGTGCTGGGGACAGAACCCATGGCCTTGGCCATGCGAGGTGACTGCTCTACCACTGAGCCATCTAACTGCCCCCCCACCCCACCCCCACCCTGCTCATACAGGGTTCAACTTTTTTCTTCTGTGTGGGGACGTGATTTGTGTTTTGGGCCTTTTGTTTTTATTTTGAGGCAGGGACTCATGTGTCCCAGTACAGCCTTAAGCTCACTGTGTATCTGAGGATGACCTTGAACTCTTAACCCTTCCTCCATCCATCTCTGGAGAACTAGGATTACATACATGGGTGTACCCCACATCTCACCACTGCGCATATGGCGACAAGATTGCTCTTTTTCTTTCTTTCTTTTTTTTTTCTTTTTTGTTCTGTTTTTTTTGTTTCAAGACAAGGTTTCTCTGTGTAGCCCTGGCTGTCCTGGACTTACTTTGTAGACCAGGCTGGCCTCAAATTCACAGTGATTCACCTGCCTCTGCCTCCTGAGTGCTGGGATTAAAGGTGTGCGCCACTGCACCTGGCTACTCTTTCTCTATTGAATTAATTTTTGTGTTTCTGTGAAAAGTCAACTGACCACAAATGTGAAGATGTAGTAATTTATTTATTGGCCATACAGGGTATAGAATCTAGGGCCGCATACAATGCTAGGCCACCAAAAGCACAGAGCTACAGTCCTAGCCTATGAAGATTTACTTTTTATTCTGAATTCTACTCTATTATCTATTGATTTATTTTGTTTTGTTTTGTTTTGTTTGTTTGTTTGTTTTTTGAGACAGGGTTTTTCTGTGTAGTTTGGGCTGTCCTGGATTCACTTTGTAGACCACACTGGCCTTGAACTCACAGTGATCCACCTGCCTCTGTCTCCCAAGTGCTGGGATTAAAGGTGTGTGCCACCATGCCTGGCCTGATTTACTTTTTAAAACAAAGATTTTATTGTTTATTTCTATTTTGTCCATGTAGCATATGTATGTGATGCTTGAAATGGTTAGGAGAAGACATTGGATCTTCTGGAACTGCCATTTCAGACAGCTGTGAGATGCCATGTGGGTGCTGGGAATAGAACCTGGGTCCTCTGGAAGAGCACTGAGTACTCTTAGCTGCTGATCCATCTCTCCAGCCCATTTAATAAACATGAGAATATGTTTATTGTCATCCAGTATTATGCTGCCTAGTGTTCAATACCAGAGAATGAACCTTCTGTGTGGGAGGCAGGTGTGCTGTCAGCCAACTGTATTCCCCGCCCTCTTTTGTTCCTGTGGTCAGTGTCTGGATAGAGCACCTCAGGTTCTTGGCATCTAAATCAAATAACTGAAATAAAGGGTATACACAGCTTGCAAAGTGGTAAGGACATTTTATGGAGAAGCACAATAATTGCGTGACACTTACTATAGGCAGTAGTATGTCTCCTGAGTGAGAGAGAGAACACTCAGCCCGGCATGGTGGCATACACCTTTAATCCCAGCACTTGGGAGGCAGAGGCAGGCAGATCTCTGTGAGCTCGAGGCCAGTCTGGTCTACAAAGAGAGTCCAGGATAGCCAGGACTGTTACACAGCCTGTCTCAAAAACAAAACAAACAAAAAACAAAAACAAAAAATGGGGAGGGGAGGGGCGGGCTGGAGAGATGGCTCAGAGGTTAAGAGCACTGGCTGTTCTTTCAGAGGTCCTGAGTTCAATTCCCAGCAACATATGGTGGCTCACAACCATCTATAATGTGATCTGATGCCCTCTTCTGGCCTCAAGTGTATATGCAGGCAGAGTACTGTATACATAATAAATAAATAAATCGAGAGAGAAAGAGGGGGGGGGAGGGAGAATATGTGGAAGATCAGACATTGTTTGGAGCCTCCTTTTCTGCTTTGATTCAAGGGTTTGGATTATGAAATCTTCTCTACTGCTAAAAATAAATCTGCCTGCGGGGCATGGTGGTGCATACCTTTGATCTTGGTACTTGGGAAACAGAGGTTGGTGGGTCTTCGAACTGGAGGCCAGCCTGGTCTACAGAGTGAGTTCCAGGACAGCCAAGGCTATACAGAGAAACCTTGTCTTGAAAAACAAAAAACAAAAAACAAACAGGGGGGGGGCAGAAAGAAATGATCTTTTGGACTGGAGAGATGGCTCAGACGTTAAGAGCATTGTCTGTTCTTCCAAAGATCCTGAATTCAATTCCCAGAAATCACATTTGATGCAGTGCCCTCTTCTGGAATGCAGTAGTACATGCAGGCAGAATACTGCATAAATAATAAATAAATCTTTAAAAAAGAAAAAAAGAAAAGAAATATTCTTCTGAGGTATGGGCCAGGGCTATCAAAGAAGGTTGTTGCAGAAGTTAAAGGTAAGTCCCAATTTGCTGAAGACACCATGTACTTTGGACATAGGACCCAGAGGATCCAAGCTTGTACTGTCTGAAAGCCTCCACCCTGAAGACTTTCATGACACAGGACGGTGATCTGCAAGCTTCCAAGGGAGGGCAGCAACCAATAATCCTACACACCAATGAATACCTGTGGATAAAAACAACAGGCAGCACAGCCTGATATTTGTAAGGGCGAAATAGTAGCACACATACCTTGGTAGTAACCAACTGCTTTCTTGCTGGACTTATGGTCCACAAGGTGGGAACCTAGCTAACTGCATGGGCCTAGTGAAGTCATGGATCTTGTAGGAGAACCTACTAAGCCAACATAGATCCTAACCACATATATTCATGGATAAGTAGAGGTCCTACTCCTCATTGAAGAAACTTTTCCTTGCAAAATATGGAGACATTACAGGAAACCACAACCAATCAAAGATGCAAAGAGCAAGTGGTACATCTAGGACACAACTCTCTGAGCACCTGAGGCTCAGGGGTCACAGCAGAAGAAGGCTGGGAAGATCACGTGAGTCAGAGGAACAAGAATCTTGCCATGAGATTTCATTGCCCAGAAATGTCTAGGAGGCTATACCCATCAACATGGAGGCTATACCCATCAACATGGAGCTATACCCATCAACATGGAGGCTATACCCATCAACATGGAGCTATACCCATCAACATGGAGACTATACCCATCAACATGGAGGCTACACCCATCAACATGGAGCTATACCCATCAACATGGAGCTATACCCATCAACATGGAGGCTATACCCATCAAGATGGAGGCTATACCCATCAACATGGAGACTATACCCATCAACATGGAGCTATACCCATCAACATGGAGCTATACCCATCAACATGGAGACTATACCCATCAACATGGAGCTCTACCCATCAACATGGAGGCTATGCCCATCAACATGAAGACTATACCCATCAATCTGGAGGCTATGCCCATCAACATGGAGCTATACTCATCAACATGGAGACTATACCCATCAACATGGAGGCTACACCCATCAACATGGAGCTATACCCATCAACATGGAGACTATACCCATCAACATGGAGGCTACATGCATCAACATGGAGCTATACCCATCAACATGGAGACTATACCCATCAACATGGAGGCTATACCCATCAACATGGAGACTATGTCCATCAACATGGAGCTATACCCATCAACATGGAGCTATACCCATCAACATGGAGACTATGTCCATCAACATGGAGCTATACTCATCAACATGGAGCTATACCCATCAACATGGAGGCTATACCCATCAACATGGAGACTATACCCATCAACATGGAGACTATGTCCATCAACATGGAGCTATACCCATCAACATGGAGCTATACCCATCAACATGGAGCTATACCCATCAACATGGAGCTATACCCATCAACATGGAGGCTATGCCCATCAACATGGAGACTATACCCATCAACATGGAGGCTACATGCATCAACATGGAGGCTATACCCATCAACATGGAGCTATACCCATCAATATGGAGGCTATACCCATCAACATGGAGCTATACTCATCAACACGGAGCTATACCCATCAACATGGAGGCTATACCCATCAACATGGAGACTATACCCATCAACATGGAGCTATACCCATCAACATGGAGCTATACCCATCAACATGGAGCTATACCCATCAACATGGAGACTATGTCCATCAACATGGAGCTATACCCATCAACATGGAGGCTACATGCATCAACATGGAGCTATACTCATCAACATGGAGACTATACCCATCAACATGGAGGCTATACCCATCAACATGGAGGCTATACCCATCAACATGGAGCTATACCCATCAACATGGAGGCTATGCCCATCAACATGGAGACTATACCCATCAACATGGAGGCTACATGCATCAACATGGAGGCTATACCCATCAACATGGAGCTATACCCATCAACATGGAGGCTATACCCATCAACATGGAGCTATACTCATCAACATGGAGCTATATCCATCAACATGGAGGCTATACCCATCAACATGGAGGCTATACCCATCAACATGGAGCTATACCCATCAACATGGAGCTATACCCATCAACATGGAGGCTACATGAATCAACATGGAGGCTATACCCATCAACATGGAGCTATACTCATCAACATGGAGCTATACCCATCAACATGGAGACTATACCCATCAACATGGAGGCTATGTCCATCAACATGGAGCTATACCCATCAACATGGAGGCTATGTCCATCAACATGGAGCTATACCCATCAACATGGAGGCTACATGCATCAACATGGAGGCTATACCCATCAACATGCAGGCTATACCCATCAACATGCAGGCTATACCCATCAACATGGAGCTATACCCATCAACATGGAGCTATACCCATCAACATGGAGACTATACCCATCAACATGGAGGCTATACCCATCAACATGGAGACTATACCCATCAACATGGAGACTATACCCATCAACATGGAGCTATACCCATCAATGTGGAGGCTATACCCATCAACATGGAGCTATACTCATCAACATGGAGACTATACCCATCAACATGGAGCTATACCCATCAACATGGAGGCTATACCCATCAACATGGAGCTATACCCATCAACATGGAGGCTACATGCATCAACATGGAGACTATACCCATCAACATGGAGCTATACCCATCAACATGGAGACTATACCCATCAACATGGAGCTATACCCATCAACATGGAGACTATACCCATCAACATGGAGACTATACCCATCAACATGGAGACTATACCCATCAACATGGAGACTATACCCATCAACATGGAGGCTATACCCATCAACATGGAGACTATACCCATCAACATGGAGCTATACCCATCAACATGGAGACTATACCCATCAACATGGAGACTATACCCATCAACATGGAGACTATACCCATCAACATGGAGACTATACCCATCAACATGGAGGCTATACCCATCAACATGGAGACTATACCCATCAACATGGAGCTATACCCATCAACATGGAGCTATACCCATCAACATGGAGCTATACCCATCAACATGGAGGCTATACCCATCAACATGGAGCTATACTCATCAACATGGAGACTATACCCATCAACATGGAGGCTACATGCATCAACATGGAGGCTATACCCATCAACATGGAGCTATACCCATCAACATGAAGCTATACCCATCAACATGGAGCTATACCCATCAACATGGAGGCTACATGCATCAACATGGAGACTATACCCATCAACATGGAGGCTATACCCATCAACATGGAGACTATACCCATCAACATGGAGCTATACCCATCAACATGGAGGCTATGTCCATCAACATGGAGCTATACCCATCAACATGGAGCCTACATGCATCAACATGGAGGCTATACCCATCAACATGGAGGCTACATGCATCAACATGGAGGCTATACCCATCAACATGGAGGCTACATGCATCAACATGGAGGCTATACCCATCAACATGGAGCTATACCCATCAACATGGAGGCTATACCCATCAACATGGAGACTATACCCATCAACATGGAGACTATACCCATCAACATGGAGGCTACATGCATCAACATGGAGGCTATACCCATCAACATGGAGCTATACCCATCAACATGGAGACTATACCCATCAACATGGAGCTATACCCATCAACATGGAGCTATACCCATCAACATGGAGCTATACCCATCAACATGGAGCTATACCCATCAACATGGAGCTATACCCATCAACATGGAGCTATACCCATCAACATGGAGGCTACATGCATCAACATGGAGGCTATACCCATCAACATGGAGGCTATACCCATCAACATGGAGACTATACCCATCAACATGGAGACTATACCCATCAACATGGAGGTATACCCATCAACATGGAGGTATACCCATCAACATGGAGGTTACATGCATCAACATGGAGACTATACCCATCAACATGGAGCTATACCCATCAACATGGAGGCTACATGCATCAACATGGAGACTATACCCATCAACATGGAGGCTATACCCATCAACATGGAGGCTATACCCATCAACATGGAGACTATACCCATCAACATGGAGAGTATACCCATCAACATGGAGTTATACCCATCAACATGGAGACTATACCCATCAACATGGAGTTATACCCATCAACATGGAGACTATACCCATCAACATGGAGATTTTACCCATCAACATGGAGCTATACCCATCAACACGGAGCTATACCCATCAACACGGAGCTATACCCATCAACATGGAGACTATACCCATCAACATGGAGACTATACCCATCAGCACCGCTCCCTAAACAAGACCTGAACAAGGGTGATAGCAATAGATAGACATGCTAATAGGGAGTGGAGCGAGGTGGCACTCTGGGAGGTAGAGGCAGGCTGACTGCTGTGAGTTTGAGGCCAGCCTGGTCTACAAAGGACAGCCAGAGCTACATGGAGAAACCCTGTCTCGAAAACCAAACCAAACCAACCAACCAATCAACACAACCAACCAACCAAACAAACAAAAAAAGACATGCTAATATGGAAGGGGGAAATTTCATGGGAACTGAAGCCTAGGTTTAAAACAAACAAACCAACAAACAAACCAAAAGCTACAGGTAACAAAGGAATGCTGAGAATGGGAAAAATAATCTTCCCCAAGCAAAAGCCCCCAAACTGGTTACCAAGTTGTAGCCCTGAAATCATACATATACAGGTAATGTTATATGACTTATATGGTTGTGCTTATGTATTTAGGTGTGTGTGTGTGTGTGTGTGTGTGTGTGTGTGTGTGTGTGTGTGTGTGTACAAATACATAGATGTATAAGTGTATATGTGTAACATCAGTAGAACTCATGAATTTGAGCGAGGGCAAGGAGGTGCATGGGAAGGATTAGAGGAAGGAAAAGGACGGGAAAGTGATTTATTTATGTATGTATGTATGTATTTATTTATTTATTTTGGTTTTTCAAGACAGAGTTTCTCTGTGTAGCCTTGGCTGTCCTGGACTCACTTTGTAGACCAGGCAGGCCTCGAACTCACAGAGATTCTCCTGCCTCTGCCTCCCAAGTGCAGGGATTAAAGGCATGTGCCAGCATGCCTGGCTTAATTTCTTTCTTTCTTTCTTTCTTTCTTTCTTTCTTTCTTTCTTTCTTTCTTTTTTTAATCCCTGGAGTCCCAAAGGAACAGAGAGGGAAGATGGGGGCGCGTGTTAGTTTCAGTGGCTGTTGTATCCAATCACCATAGTCGTGCAGCTTGATTCTGCCTTTTTGATTGGGCTCAAGGTGTGGACTAGCTGCATTCTGCTCTGAGGGTTCTATAAGCAACATGGTGCTTTGCTCTTTTATTTTCTTGGTTTTGACCCTTGCTCTGCAGCTCTCAGTTGGCCTCAAACTCAAAAGAGTTCTCCTGCCTCAGTATAAACTGGGGTTTCGGATGTACGCCATCATTCTTGGCTTCTAGAAATCGTGCACAGCCTGTGGTTTGTGTCCTTCTCCCTTCACCAGCACATCCCACAATATTGGGATGCGTCTTTCTCACGGGTGCCTCATTCTGACCTTTCATCCTTTTTTTGTTACTTCTTGTGACTGTGGTGGACCCAGAGGAATACTTCAGGAGCATCCGAGTCCTCAGCTTAATCCTATTTGCTGAGTGAGGCAACATCTTCACAGGTTCTGGCCATTTGGATAGAGACAT
The DNA here is from genome assembly GCF_964271855.1 of Acomys minous. Classification (NCBI taxonomy): domain Eukaryota; kingdom Metazoa; phylum Chordata; class Mammalia; order Rodentia; family Muridae; genus Acomys; species Acomys minous. Next base: position 73,247,621 of record NC_140492.1, on the reverse strand, counting down.
TGTTGAGGAGATATTATTTTGCCCACTACATGATAGAAATAATATTTTGAAAAATAATGGTCTTATCTTTCACATTTGCTTTGTCTCCAAGAGATTTACAGACTTGCCAATATCACTACACTTCAATCAAAGTAAAAACAAGATTAAAAAGTACCCCAGAAAGTAAAAGGAATAAATACTTAAAACTGCCAAAGGGAAATGGATTGCTGCATGCCGAAAAAAGATAAAAATACAAATGTTAGCTAACTTCTCATCAAAATGATTGGGGACAGGAGCTGAGCATGATGGTCCAGCCTGTGACCCAGCTCATGGGGATGTAGGGAAGACAGGGGCTGAGCATGATGGTCCAGCCTGTGACCCAACTCATGGGATGTGGGAAAGACAGGAGCTTAGCATGATGGTCCAGCCTGTGACCCAGCTCATGGGGATGTGGGGAAGACAGGGTCATGATGGTCCAGCCTGTGATCCAGCTCATGGGGATGTGGGGAAGACAGGTGCTGAGCATGATGGTCCAGCCTGTGACCCACCTCATGGGGATGTAGGGATGACCAGCAAGGGCTTCAAGATCACCCTTTACATAATCTCTTTGAGGTCAGCTTGGGATGCATGAGACCTTGTCTCAAAACAAACAAGCAAACACAGGAATGGTGGAGGCCATCCGCAGTGGAACAGCATCTTTAATGTGCTCAGTGTGGGGAAACCCCACATACCCAGGAGTCCATTAACAGCAAAGGAGATGCCTCTGGATTGAAGGTGGAATAGGCATTCTTAGATAAACAAAACAAACATGACCTACTATCTTCAGCCCTAAGCATCAAGAAATACCAAAAGAAACTCTTTGCGGGGAAAGTAAATGACATTGATGGAATTCAGTTCTTTCCAGGGCAAGGACATGCTAAGCAGTTGGGAAACTGCAATGTGAAGGAAGAGTTGTAACCGTTTATCTCATGGTCGCCCTGGCATAAAAGACGTCATGCAAGCTGGGCATGCTGGGCGTTGCAGTGCATGCCTGCCGTCCCAGTGCTTGGGAGGTGGAGACAGGACAGGCCTCAAAAAAGGGAAGAGTAAACTACACACATACACGTCCTTCAGTTGTGTATTTAAAGCTGGACACGGTGGCAAACACCTGGAATCTCAGAACATGGGCAATAGAGGCTGGAGGATCAGGGCTTCAAGGTCACTCTTAGTTACATAGTCAGTTTGAGGTCAGCCTGGAACACATGAGACTCTGTCTCACAAACAAACAAACAAACAAACAAAAAGCAGAAATCCCTGGGGTAGCCAGGTGTGGTGGTGTACATCTCTAATCCCAGTACTCAGAGGCAGAGGCTGGCAGATTTTATCAAGTTTGAGGGAAGCCTGGTCTACATAGTGAGTTCGAGGCCAGCCAGGGCTACATAGTGAGCTCCTGTCTCAAATACAATAAAATAAAGTGGGGCTGAGAGATAGCCCAATGGTAGGGTGCAAGCCCTGGGACTGAGGCTCAGTTCCAGTTCCCTCCTGCACTGCCACACAGCACTAGTTGTGTCTTTTAAAAAACGATTTATTTATTAATTATATATACAGTGTTATGCCTGCATGTACATCAGAAGAGGGTATCGCATCTCATAGATGGTTGTGAGCCACCATGTGGGTGCTGGGAATTGAACTCAGGACCTCTGGAAGAGCAGCCAGTGCTCTTAACTTCTGAACCATCTCCCCCAGCCCCCTAGTTGTGTCTTGATATTCTTAAATTTTCATAAAGTGTTATCATCTGTAAGTAAACTGTAAGAGATAAGGTATTACATTGTAATTCCTATGGACACCAATAAAAAATGCAAAGTAGTGTAGTTAACAGAACAATTAATATGGCCAGGGCGGATGATAGGTGCCTGTGGTCCTGCTACGCCAAAGACTGAGACTGGGGGAGCCTTTGAGTCCAGGGGTTTAGAGACAGCCTGGGTAACACAGCAAGATTGTCAAAAGGAAAGAGAAAGAAAAGACTGGGTTAGGGATGTAGCTCAGTGGCTGAGTGCTTGCCTAGCATGAACCAGGCCTTGGGTTTAATCCTGAGCACCACAAAAAGAAAAGAGAGAAAATACTAAAGAAAAAAAAAATGGATTTGGTGTGTTAAACCAAACCAAGGGGCTGGAGAGGTGGGTTCATTTCCCAGCACCCACATGGCAGTTCACAGCCATCTGTGACTCCAATTCCAGAGGGTCCAGCACCCTCTTCTGGTCACCACTGGTACTGCACAAGCCTGGTATATAGGCACATACATATGCAAGCAAGTACTCAAATACATAAAAAATTTTAAAATCTTGAAAGTAAATCAAGACAAGGTAGGAAAAGAGAAACAAGAAAATAAACACCTAAATGATAAATAGCTCAAAAAGCACAAAATAATAGGCCTACTTCAGCTACGTTAACACTTACATTAAAGTTGACCCAAGGGGCTAGAGAGATGCTCAGTGGCATTTCCTGCTCTTGTGGAGGACCACGGTTTGTAGCCCGCTCCCTACATGGTGGCTCACACATGCCTATTACTCCAGCTCTGGAGGATCAGTCGCTCCTCTCAGGCCTTCACCCCCCCTGCACACGCGTGGAATACATACATATTCACAGGCACACACTCTTAGCATAACACATACACATACTTAAAGTTGACAGAACATGCTGTGGTGGCTAGAATACGGTTTCTGCCACCCCCAAATCCCTGTGTCAGGAACTTGCTCTCTTGGATATCAACACTGAAAGTTCATGGGGTCCTTAAAAGTTGGGGCCTAGGGCTGGAGAGATGGCTCAGTGGTTAAGAGCACTGCCTGCTCTTCCAGAGGACCCGGGTTCAATTCCCAGCAGCCACATGGCAGCTCACAACTGTCTATAACTCCAAGATCTGACACTCTCATACTAAGGCTCATTAAAATTAAATAAAATATTAAAAAAAAAAGTTGGGGCCTAGTGGGAGGTTCTTAAGCCACTGAAATGTGAGACCCCTTTCTCTGTTTTCTGGCGAGCAATATGATCTTTCCTGTACACATCTTTTACTACTGTGCTATTTACCCAGAGGCCCTTGCTAGAACTAAGGCAGTGCAGGGGGGGGGGGGGAACACCTGACTGTCCAAAACTGTGGGCCGAGTAAACCTTTCTAAGGTGTGGTGATCCAAGCCTTTAATCCCAGCAATTAGGAGACAGAGGCAGATGGATCTCTGAGTTCAAGGCCAGCCTGGTCTACAGAGCAAGTTCCAGGACAGCCAAGGCTACACAGAGAAACCCTGTCTCAGAAAACAAAAAGTGAACGAACCAACCAAACCTTTCTTTCTTCTCTCATTTCCCCTCCTTCTCTCCTCCTCCCCCTTTCTTCTTCTTCCTCTTTTTGTTTTTATTTTTTATTTTTGTTTTATTTTTTGTTTTTGTCTTCTTTTAGTGTGAGCTGGTGATTGAACCCAGAGCCACGAGCACACACTCTGCCACTCAGCTACACTCCCCTGGCTTGTCTTTTGAGACAAGACCTCAAGACTATTGTAGACTAAACTGGTCTTAAACCTGCCACAGAACCAAGGCTGGCTTTGAACTCCTTGATCCTCCACTTCCATTTCCCAAGTGCTAAGATCATGGGCAAGTGTCACCAACACTGACTCAAACTGAAGCTTTTAAAATATAAGACCTAGGGCTGGAGAGATGGCTCAGAGGTTAAGAGCACTGACTGCTCTTCCAAAGGTCCTGAGTTCAATTCCCAGCAACCACATGGTGGCTCACAACCATCTATAATGAGATCTGGTGCCCTCTGGTGTGGGTTTTCACAAAATGATCAGTGAAGACCGTGCAGGCAGAACATTGTATACTTAATAAACAAATCTTTTTTTTTTAAATGTAAGATCTAGCTTCTTCTTCCTTGGGAAAACATCAAATGGCATATGATGCCCGGGCAGCCAGAGGATCCGGAGGACCCAGGGGCCCAGGATTAGGAAGTGTCCTCGGAAGATTCAACAGTGGTCTTAGAGGCCATGGTCAAGTCCTTGGAGGATTGACTACCTGTCCTCCCTGCCCATTAAGGAATCTGAGATTATTGACTTTTTCCTGGGTGCATTCCTAAAGGATAAGGTTCTTAAGATCATGCCAGTGCAGAAGCAGACACGGGCTGGCCAGCGGACCAGGGTCAAGGCTTTTGTCGATATTGGGGACTACAATGGTCACACTGGTCTTGATGTTAAGTGCTCCAAGGAGGTATGCAAATAAAATAAAATAAAAAAGAAATTCACTGATCATTTTGTGAAAACCCACACCAGAGTCTCTGTTCGGAGGACCCAGGCTCCAGGTGTGGCTACCACATAGGTTTTCTTTTGTTTTGGTTTTTTGGTTTTGGTTTTTTCGAGACAGGGTTTCTCTGTGTAGCCCTTGGCTGTCCTGGACTCACTTTGTAGACCAGGCTGGCCTCGAACTCACAGAGATCCACCTGCCTCTGCCTCCTGAGTGCTGGGACTAAAGGCATGCACCACCACACCCGGCTCCACACAGCAGTTTTTATACAAGAAAAATAAAGTGAATTAAGTCTGTTAAAAAAAGAAGTAAGACCTAACTACAAGAGATTGACTTTTAACATAAAGACACTGATGAACTAAAAAGGAAAAGAATGAATAGACACATAGTCTGCCTAAGAAAGCTAGATGCTTGGTGTGGTGACTCAAACGTGTAATCCCAGCACTTAGGAGACTGAGGCAGGATATTTGCTTGGAGCTTGAGGCCAGCCTGGATTACCACAGGTAGCTCTGTTTCAAAGAAGCAAACAAACAAAGTCAAGGAAAGGGTGGGGGGCAGACAGAGACACACACAGAGAGAGAGAGAGAGACAGAGAGATAGACAAGGAGGAAAAGAACAGAAGAAGGGCAGCAGCGGGGTGTAGGTCAGAGGTAGAGCACTTAGCATGTCCACTAAGACCCCATCCTAATGAATCTTCCCCGGGATCCTGCACTCCTAGCGTTCAATGTCCTGCTCTCTCAGGATGTCTCTTTGATCTAAGAACACTGACTGGGTCAGTGGATCACTATGGAGGTAGGGCAGGGCTAGCTGGTAGGACAGGAGGGAGGTGACCAGGCAGAAGGCAGCCTCGGGACTAGTTTCCAGGTAGAAGTCCTGGGACTTCATCTGTGACCCACCTTGAAGTCAAGGCTAGCCTTTGGGGCCATAGCAACTTCTGCTCAGTGGTTGAGCGGCTTTGTTGGCCAGGTAGTGACCACGATCAGCAGCAGCCCTCAGCAGCTGGAGGACTGAGAAGGCAGCGCTGGATGGAGCCATGGTGCACACCTAGCCACTTGTCCTTGGTATGGCCTGCTTTCTCTTTTACACACTTCAGCACATTATTAACATGTCAAGTCCTGCTCTCAGCTGTTCACCCACCTATACATCTTGGAAAAAAATCTCACCTTTCCCAGAAGCTACGGAAGCCTCAACCCTGGACCATGCTCAGCGCTCCTCCCTTCCTCCTCCCACGCTGCACAGCCCTCCTTGGCGCTGACCTGTCAGTGCTACTTGAGGACTCTCGGCCATTTGCCCTTATCTTTGATGAAGGGTTTGTTTGTTTAGCTTTATTCTGCTTTTGAGACAGCATCTTATATAGCTCGGAAAGCAGAGGCACGTGGATCGCTGTGAGTTCGAGGCCAGCCTGGTTTACAAAGTGAGTCCAGGACAGCCAGGGATACACAGAGAAATCCTGTCTTTAAAAAAAAAAAAAAAGTACTCACTATGTAGCTGATGACCTGGATTCTCCTCGGCATGAGCCAATATGCCACCCCAGGAATAGCTTCCTAAATCACTTCCAGCCACCTTCCTTTCCTAACCCGATTCTACCCTCACCAGTCACATCCTGAGGATGCTTTCCCTTGAATCCCTAATACCAGTAGTCCAACAAGCTGCACCTCTCCCCTCAACCACCCAACCGGAGCAGCTCCCCCAGCGTGCTGATCTCTATCAGACTGCTTTCCTCAGTACTCCCCTAGTGTATGCGCGATTCTGACAGCGCCTGTCTGAAGACAGCATCCTGTTTCGAGCAGTATCTTGGCCCAAAGACAAAGGCAACAGGGAGGATCCAAGCACTGACAGATTCTGGTTCTCAACAGGCAGAGGTTGATCAGGCAGGGAGGGCAGATAAAGCCAAAGCCAAGGTCTTGAAAGTACGATGGTGAGGCTGGAGGTGGGGTGGACCTTGCTGCAGCCCGAGTGTTCAGAGCCAGGCAAGATGGATTGGAGATGTCAGAAGAAGCCAGGACCCACGATGCCCTCTGCTGGGCCTCGCCGCCCCTCCCCTGTTCTATAGGACTGAACGGCTCCCTCTCCTCGCTGTCCTCACTCGCTAGCAGGCTTGGGCCAGGCCATCAGGATCCCCCTGATTGCATTCTTTCATGCCAGTGCCTTTTCTACAGCAAACGCCTGCTAATGCCTCCTTTATCACGGAATTAGGGGATTTGGGGCCGATTGCACAAAGGGTCCTCGATAGCGCGGTAATCAAACGCCAATCGGCCCCATCTCAGGCAGGCAGGGGAAGAAAGCGAGCACCGGGGATTAGCGCGGGTTCGCTGCCAGGCGGGGCCGAGATAGCATCGGCGCGGCTGCAGGCGAAGCTTCGGGAAGGGCTTCAGCAGGCCTCTGAGAAAGGCCGGCTTAGCGCCTCGCACCGAGGATTCTGAAACCATTAGAGGGGATTAACACCCAGGTTAATCTGCTTTGGCCATTCAATTGTCACAAGCAGGGAACATTCCGGGGGTTGGAGAGACCTGGGACCAGCTGGCAGAACTCAGTTTCCCCAGTTGTCGCGTGTTCAGAGGCAGAGGTAGACTAGATGAGAGAGAGGCCCTTGTAAAGTCCCGAAGTGCCAGATGAGTGGATCTGGGCAGCTGCTGAGTGTGAAGTCTGACTGGTCTTTGGTTCACCGTTATCTCCCTCTGAGGACCATCAAGGAACAGAGCATACAGCTTCTGTCCTAGGCAAAAGGAAGAACATTCCTTGCCCCTTTATGGACCCACACCACAGCGAAACTCCAGCTTTCCTAATTGGGGTTCCTTCCATTGTTCAGGGCCAGGCAAGCAGGCTGCACGCTGAAAAGATGCCGAGACAAGGAAGAAACCATCGTTGGCAGCCCCCTCCTGTCGCCAATTTCCCCCCCCCCCCCCGCCCCTTGTGATCACTTTCCAAGAAAAACCATGAGACACGTTTGTTGACTTTCTGACAAGCTGATGTGACACCACCTCTACCTCACCCTGTTATCTTTAGTATCTTCTGTCTAGATGCAGCAGGGTGAGGCTGTGCTGGTTATGGGTTCTGATCTCAGGTCCTTTGTCTCTACCTGGGTATTCTTGTCTGATCAACGAGGCTGGCCCATAGGAGGTAGGGCCAAGCCAGGATAAGCACGCAGCGGGTCCAGCAGTGCAGACCTCGTGTATTGCTGCCTTCCACAGAAAAACAACTTCCTCCTGCAGCTACTGGCAGGGCTCGGAGCAGGGGACTCGTAGAGATGTGCCTGTACCTGCTCTCCTTCCCCATGGAAATACAAACCCAGTGCCTTCGATAAATCCACAACCGCAATAGGAGGCTGGACTGGATCTAGCCAGGTAGGGAGGTTGTGGAGGACAGCACAAGACATTTGCGGAGCCTCCGCGGTCCCCAACCTGTGCCCCAACCGGCACTGGACCACTAAGATCCAGGGGAAGGCAACGATATGGAGTCTTTTCTTCCTTCATTTAGTAGTGACCAGTGATTTCCCAGCCTCGTCTCTATAGTAGGAACACCGGGGAAGAGCCAGGTTGTCATCTGTGAGTTTAGATATGAGCGTTCAGGAAGACGAATTAGACTCCTGATGGGCGCATGGGTTGCACAGGACTTCAAGGGTAGTTAGAATCACAGGGCAAAGGCGGGGAGCCAGGAAGGACTCCAGAAGGAAGGAATCACCGGGGGCGGAACTCTGGAACTTGGAGGGGAGGGATCCCTCAACCTGAGGGCTTAGGAGTTGCAAGGGGACATCACCACACTCCGGAGACAGGAGTGTGGCGGCTGAGCTGGCCAAGTGTAGTGCGGCTTGCAAGACAGCGCGGGGAAAAAAAAAATCTAAGGACCAGGAGCAAGGGACCTGCAAATTAGACAGGTAGCAGAGACGGAAGCCGCAGGCTACAAGAGTCTGAGCTACAAGTGCAATTTATGCGCCCGCGGCGGCCGGCAGAACGCACGCGCGGTCCCTGGCTCGGCGCGTGACGTCATCAGCCAGCGCCGCGCGGTGTATGAGCTGGCTTGTTCTGGCTCTGGATAAAGGCTGTCTGTCCCTGAGACCAGTCCTCCCTTTCTTCCTTGGTCCTGAGGCCTTGGAGAGCTAGCTCGTCTTCCAGAAGCGAACTCCGGGAAGCCTCGCTCGCGCACAAGCCTGCCTGTGCCCTCAATGGCCACATGTCGAGGCTGGCACAGCGCTTCTCTTGTGTTCCGCTCCGTCCGTCCGTCCGGATCACGGTCGCAGGCGTTTTATCGTTTTCCTATTATAGCCCCGGGAGGAATCTCCCAGATACCCGAGGAGCTGATGACTTGAGGTGCTGCCGTGGGGGAGAGGTCCTGGCGCGCGGCCAGCTTGTGTAGGTCTGTGTGGGCCTTTGCGTAGGCCGGCCACGGAGCCTGGGTTAACCCTTACTAGTCAGTGCTTGAAACCGCCCCGGAGCCCGGGAGTGCTAGGAGGTCGCACTGCTCTGGTAGAGAGGCTAATGAGGCAGGCATTTCCGCAGAGCTGGGGACCAAAGGGGTGAGGTTGTTTTTCTCCCGGGGTCACTTCAGACAATGGCTTTGGAGCATAGGGCATTTAGGAGCTCCCGGTTAAGCGTCGCCATGGTGGATAGGTGTGACTGAAGACAAACGTGACAGCGGTGTGTTAAAGGCCACGTTGAGGGCTCAGGGCTTTCCACAATCAGATCAGAAGGGCGAATGCACCGGGTATTTACCCGGAGAGTGGGAGGCGGGAAGTTTTAGAGCCAAGCTCTCGAATGCATTCTCCGTTATCGTCCTCGGTTAACTCCTCTGTGTCGGCATCTCTTTATTCTTTGTCCTAGCTGTGTGCAGGACCTGCAGCTTCCAGATCTTATTGAGGCTAAGAATACCTCAGACTCTAACTCTGTGCCTTCTACTATGAATTATTAAGTTCAGGGAATCTGTGAAACGGGAAATTAAAAGCCAGCAAGAAAAAATAATATTGAAATCTTAAACTGAGATTGCTTTCTGAGTGCTGGGAAGAGTACAACATGAAAGCAGGAATTATCTTATTTGCTAAAAACAAGACAGTCCCTGGGCTGGGGGCATGGCTCAGGCACACTGTATGCAAGCTTAGCTTCTTTGGCCTTCTGGGTTTTGCATACTAAACTGATTACTATTCAAACCCTAGGGGCTTCCTATATTGACGTAGGAGGAGCACCCCGGAATTCAAAATGGGGCAGAAGACATTTGCTCTGGCCCCTGCTCTGTCCCTCTGTGGGGTTGGCTAAGCCTTGCCCTCACTCTGAGGTTGTAGTCCCTCCTGACAGTTCTATTAGGGTTGGGTACCTCTTGACGTGCAAACTTGGTCACCTCCTGGGATTCTTCCCAACATAAAGCTCTTGCTCCAGGGTGTTAAGAAGGGATAAAGTCTCTTCTGGAAGTTGGGTTTGTTCTGCATAGCATTTTGGTATCTCTGGCCTCCGCTGCTATCCAGATAGGCAGTGGTCCCAGCCTAGAGGCCTGATATATGTTGGGCTGCTATTGGTCTCTGCAGCTTTCCTAGTCCAATGCACTTGGTTCCTGCAGACTCCCGCCTTCCTCTCCCAAATTGTTAACTTCCCAACATCTCAGAGGTCTCTAGTGGGTTCCTACCTTCACTACTTCCCCTCCAGACTCAACCATTATAATAAGGCTGCCCAGAGGATGGAACCTTTGGTGTGGGTCCACCAGGGCAGCTGCACTCTATCCTTGGAGAAAATTAGATCCAGTCTGGTCATTGGTTTTGACTGGGCCACTTGAGGCACAGACCAAGGGGATCAGGGGTGAGCCAAGGGCCACTGCGTCCTGCCGGAAGTCATGAGCCTCTGTGTAAGTACAGTGAGTGATGACATCACAGTGACATCAGGTGGACATAGGAACTCCTCTTGGGCAGCTGCTAGGCTTTGCCTGCCTCAGGAGCATCGAGGGGAGACTGCAAGCCGCTCACTGGGAAGAGCAACCCTGCAGATGTACTTCAGACATGCAGCCCAACGGTGTGGCATCTAACCTATTTCTCAGATGAGGGGGTTGAGGGTAGGTAGCTTGCCCATGGTTATGTGGAAAGTGGGGGAGGGGGAGCAGAACATGACTCTCCTTCATCTGGACCCCAAGGAAGCCAGTGCCACTTCTGCCACATCCAAGTTTGGGTTCTAAAGTGAGTGGCTGGGGTCTCAGAGACAGGAACCTCTTCGGGTTGGCTTTGTCCCTGGGGGTGGGGGATGGGCAGGGCACCTTTGTTGAAGAGGCCTGGGAAGTCTGGGCCCACTGAGATCACAGTCTGACAAGTACTACTGGAGGCTTCCATACCATACCCACTTACACATGGCCCTCATCTGCTCTGTACTGATGTTCCCTGCCACACACTCCACCTAGGGGTCATGGCCGCTTCCACAGAATCTGCCAGGCTTCCCCAAAGGCCCACAAGTTTTTTTTTTTCCAGAGCTGCACAAAAGCTTGCAACCCCCACCTCCCTCCCCTAGCTTCCTGTCCCAGCATAGTTGGGAGGACCTGTTGGCCCTGTCCATTGGGATCCTACCCTCTGCCTGTGGTTATGGCAGGAGTCGGGGCCACAATGAGCTTAGGCTCACCTATAGCCTCCAGCCTTGAATTGCGTGTGGCAGGGGGCCTCCAGCTAAGGAATACCTGCTAATTAATGTTCAGGGGCAGAGGTTGAGGCACCAAGGTGTTCCTTGGCCACAGCCATCCATTCCTGCTCAACAGCTACCTCCTATCCTACCCTGGGAGAAGCCCTCCGTGTCAGCCCTGCTGCTTACAACCTTAAGGGAGCACAGGGTTGGTGTCTCCATGCTGCAGTCCCAAGCACTTCCTAGTGTCCAATCCCTGTAACATTTTGGATTTGAGAGACCCCAGCCAGGACATCCTGTAACTGACGCTCCTGGGCAGAGGCACCCTGGGAACATTATCCCATGCCAGTCTTCTCCCTGCCCACGTCTGCCTGCCAGTCCCAAGGGCCTTGTGGACACATCCTTTCAGCTGGACCTCACTTGCCCTGTAAGAGGCCAGGAAGTAGCACAACCCTTTTGGTTCCGAGGGGCGCCTCTTAAAGGAGCTGTCACCAGGAGCTGCTAGGCTTCCCTATTGCCTTGCCTACTGCAGTGTCTTCAGGCAGAGGGTGGGCTGGCCCCCAGGGGAGGTCATCAACAATGTCCCCCAACTACAAAGGGATGGACAGGAGAGTGCGACAGGATCCGGTTTATTCTCCTTGGCAGGGTGGTCCTGAGAGTGGCAGGTGCCACCCTGTCCCGGGCAGAGGGAGGGCCCGAGGGCCATTTAAGGCCAATGGCGGGAGAAGCAGGGGGCATATAGCCCCTGGAATGCGGTGAAGCCAGGCTGAAGCCCGGAGGCAGCTGTGGTAGGCCAGGGCAGGGGCGCCCCTGCCATAGGGGGTGGAAGGCACCGGACTGTGACCTGACCACGGCTCTAAGGCCATGGACTAGGACACACAGGCACCCCAGGAAGTGGGGTACAGGGTCACATGACATAGAACATGAAACAGGCACATGGCTCACAAGCAAGCACATGGATAAGTGAGCACATATTCACAGGCCAGAGACACTCAGCCATGGCCAGGCTGGACACAGACACAATAGAAGTAGCACATAGAGACCACATGGGAGATACAGAACTACGGAGCACATGATCGTCATCACGAACAGATCAGGCCACACAACTCGAGGGGCAAGGGGAGGGGCCTTTTGGCACTACTGCACTGGAATCATCAGAGTAGGTGGCAGGGGGGCTGGCCTGGAGGGGCTGGGACACCCCGCGGCACCCTTCAGGCCTAGTCTGTCTTCCAGACTTTATTGAGCAGCTTCACAACCTCGTCATAGATGATGAACACGATGGCTACGTCCAGGCAGACTCGGCCCAGCCGGGGAACAGTGCCCTTGTAGAATCTGCGTAGAGCAGAGGGTCTGAGGTGAGCAAGGGAGGGAGGAAGGAGACAGCCTGCGGGGAACGGGGGACGGCAGCTGTCTGTCCTACTCACGCCTTGGGCCCCTCATTCTTCAGGATCTGTAAGCCACAGTCCATTGTGTTCCGGTATTTGTGTGCCTCCAGGCCCTGCAGGACAGCAGCGTGCCATAGCGCTTAGCCACTAGCCCCTGCCTGGAGCTCTTGTCCCCCGCTCTCAGGCCACCCATCCCTACCTGCATCCTGGTCTTGATCACATCCAGAGGTGTGTTTCCAAAGACACTGGCTGCACCTGCAATGGCTCCAAAGACCCCGGTGATCACTGGGTTCATAGGCTTGTTGGGGTTGTCTCCTGGACGTGAGTACAGCTGCAGTCAAAATACTGGGAGGGCCACGTCAGAGGAGTTTGAAGGTAAGGAAGACCCTGGGGCCTGTAAAAGCACATTCCCCCTCCCTCTTTCCCCCCTCCCCAGTACAAAAGACCAAGCTAGCCTTCAGGACTTGGAATGGGTCTCTGGGTGACACATGTACCTTGGTACCAGTTGCGTAGGGAGGTCATAACAAAGAAACGGATGGCTTGGTTCGAGCCTTGCTTCAGTACAGTAGCTGTGAGACCTTGGTAGGTGCCCTTTAGCCCTGGGGGCAGGCAGACATAGGTCAAGCTAGGGCTGGAAGGCCCCACCTGTGGGCGAGGGGGAACCACACAGGTAGAGGGTCATCCACTTGGCTGAGGTCTTGATTCTCCAGGGCTTACCTTGTTCCCGAACAATTTCTCTAATCCCGTGGAAAAATCCTCGGTACTTGGGGTTGGGAGAAGTCTGGTCGTGGATAAACTTCACCTAAAAGTAAGGAAGCAAAGGCGCTGACCCCTGGCCACAGCTGAACTTCAGCTAGCTGACCCAGGGCTCAGTAAAGTCAGGCCAAGGCTGGGAGTTCCCAGCTCCTCTGCAGAAAATGCTCCCCTAGGCTGCTTTTGGAGTCCCACTACACACAGGCCTCAAGACCTCAGAGGACTCTCCACACTGAAGAGCCTCCAGCATCGTGATTGTTATTTTCTACACTCTGAATAGTAAGTTGCTAGGTTTTCTGTCAATAAAAGTAGCTTTAAAGATGTGGCTCATGTTTTTGTTATGGATGGGCAACCTCCACATGAGACCCTTTCTGCCACCCCTCCTTGTAAGAGCTTCCTCACCATGAACCTGGTATGTTTGTATGTGTGGGGACCCTTCTCACTTTGATAGAGAAGGGGGGTACATGGCCCTTAAAGCCTGGGGTACCCCTGTAAGCCTCAATTCCTCACCTTGATGGTCTCCATGGGGCACACAACCATCACAGCTTCTGCCACGCCGGCGCCCAGACCGCACAATAGCCCTCTCTTGCTGTCGAGCCGACCCTGGGCATCCCGCATGTGGTTGCTGAGGAACTCGAACATCCCAAACCTAAAGACGAAGGTATGTGAGAGGACAGCTGCGGCCACTCCCTCCGGGGTCGCTCAGGCAGAGCCGAGTCTCACCTGACAGCCGCCTTGGGGATGGAGCCGTAGAGCAGGGAGCTGAGGCCGCGGTACAGGCCCAGGACGCCATGGCTGCGGACAGTTTGCCGCACGCAGTCCCCTACGGGAGGCGCGGTCAGGACCCTAGCTCCTCCGCCCCGCAGTGCCCCCCACGCCCTACGGCCGCCCCTCCTTACCGATGCCTCGGTAACGCGGTGGGTTCGCGCGTTCATCTAGCTGAAGCTGCGTCTTCACGTACTCGGTCGGGAAGGTGATGCAGATCTCGATGCCTCCAGCCAGGCCGCCTGCGGGGACCGAACGCCGGGGGGCTCGGGACACCCTAGCCCTGTGCACCCAGCCGCCGCTGCTGCGTGGCCCCTCCCCCGCCCGGACTTTGCCCGCCTCGCCACTCGCGTCCAGACCGTGCCCACGCCCCCACCCGGCGGTCTCCACCTGGAGTGCCCGAGAGACACCCGAGGAAAGCTGGCGCGTGGGCTAGGGGCCCGGGTCGCACCCCCGACACCTCCGCCCCTCCGGAAGTTGGGCGGGGCCTGGCCGTCCCCGGCCCACCCGGAAGCGTGCCCGGACAGGCGGTTCTGAGTTGGGGTTCGGAGTGGCCCACCTGCTAGGATCGCCTTCCCGGGGTGCGTCAGTTTGGCCTTTCCGGACCCGGGGGCGGCGGCCGTCAGAGCGCGGGGCGCGCGAGGCGCAGCCATGGCGAGCAGGAGGAGGGGCGCCCGGCGTCGACCTCGGGTCCGAGCCTCCGGCGCGGGGCACTCGGGACGCGGCGGGGCCGGAGGCTACTAAGACGGCGACCGGTTCTGGTCCTGGAGGCGGGGCGGTCGCGTCAGCTCCCGGGCTCCGCCCCGTGTGGCCTGAGCTGAGCCCCACCCACGTCCCGCCCCGTGCCAGCCGGGAAACTGAGGCTGGGGCGGGGTACACCGAGGCACGCGTCGGGGCGGAGAGCGAAGAGCAGCCAATGGCTGACGCTGGGTCGCGGGAAAAAGGAGAACCCCGGGGCCGGGGGCGTGGTCTCCAGTGCTGTGCCAACGCGGGTAGCAGTGGGTCAAGGTGCAATATCTGTAACTCCTGGAGTGGAGACACGTGCTCCTGGAGTGCTCCTTTGGGTTAAAGTGGGCCCTGAGTGACAGGATTCCCCAAGATCCCGGAGGCAGCAGGGACACTGTCTCCCCTGCCTTCTGGATACATTGTATTCACAGAGCTTGGCCTCTGTGTACCCTACCGGGCAGTGCAGTGATCACTCCGCCCCTCCCGGATCCGTCCGGAAACAGAATTCTCCTAGGCAGGTTCCCCGGACAAATGCAGGGTTTCCTTCATCTCAGTTTCTAGCAGACCTTTAATGGCTGTAGGGCCTATTAAGTTGGCCTTTGTCCCTCCTACCCACACAATCACCAGGCAGAGCTGCTTTGCTCTGATAAACATGTTTTAATATTCATGATCGACAGGAGGAGGCTCAAAGTCTTAGGAGGTCTTTGTTGCCGTACATATCCTCAAAGCCGCCTGGAGGGGGCAGCTCTAGGCAGCTTGGGGAGAAGCTCCCAGGAACCTTTGCAGACCAAGGCCTGGAGGTCCACCTCCCTTGCTATCTGATGGAAGGGGAGTCCTGGGGTTCTGGATTGTCACAGAAGCAACCAATGGGCTTCAGGAAAAAAAACAATGCCCAGATATTGTACCTCTCAGTTGGAGTCCTTTGTGATTCTAGACTGCCATCTTTCCGGAAAAGGTTAATAATTGGGTCAAGGATGGGGTGTGGATACAGTACCCAGCACACAGGACAGCCACTGAGAGGAGGCTCCTCACAGGCAGGAGGAGCAGCAGTGTATTAACAGGGGCAGCACAGCAGAGCCCACAGCCAGCCTGGCTTCTGGCCTCTAAAGGGAGAGCTCATAGCCAGCACAGATCCTCCTGTCTATTTGTGGGGATGGAGTCTTGTCCTAGATGCCCCTGAGCATCTAGGGGCTGAAGGACCAGGATCGGGTACACTCACCAGAGTCTAAGGCACAGGGCCTGCATATGCCTGGACGTGAGGAGTATGGGGTGGCTTTTGGGGTGAGGGGGACAGTAGGAGGCTGGCCAAGCTAGAGGTTAAGCTGGACCCTAAACTGGACACTTAGCTCAGGTAACAAAAGCTGATGGAGGCCAGCTGGCATCCTGGCCTCCCCTACTTGTGTTAGCACCAGGATACTCAGGATTCCACAGCCTCTGCTGTGGGTCTGTTCCGTGTGGTCCCGGGTGGGCTCTTGATGCAAAGTTCTTCCTAGCCCACATGAGAAAGCTTCTCTCTCAGAGCCTGGTGGGTCACAGCAGCAGTGCACCCCTGGCCACAGAGGTAAGGAAGAAGGCTGGCTGTGACAGTGTTCCAGGACACACCGACTGCCACACCTGGTCACCACTGGGGTCCTTTTCACCTCCACCCACCCATCTGGAGCCTCGCCAGGGCAGAGCAGCATGAATTACCTTTGTCCCACTCTCTACTGCATGCCAAACCCTAGCATGCACAGTAGCCCCCATGGCGTTCTCCATGTGCTGTTCTCGCTTGCTCAGTCTCTTGCAGGCACTGAGTTTGTCTGTCTGTAAGAGATGAGAACACAGCCGGGCATGGTTGTGCACGCCTGTAATCCCAGCACTTGGGAGGCAGAGGCAGGCAGATCTCTGTGAGTTCGAGGCCAGCGTGGTCTACAAAGAGTCCAGGACAGCCAGGGCTACACAGAAAAATCCTGTCTCACCTAGCAGGAACAGGGACGGGGGCAGAACACATGTTCTGGAGCTCTAGGTAGCCATGGAGGAAGGATCTTGAAGACAGGAGCCTCCAGGGGAGTTAAAGCCCAGGACATGCATCCTGACATCTCTGAAGTCTGGGTGGGCCCTGAGTTCTCAAATGCTTTACCCATCAGTGGTTCTCACTGATGCGGGAAATCCAGGCCACGCTTGTCCATCATTATATTGGCCTCTGTATATGGATACCCATGGGCTCACACACTGTAGGGAGGAAAGAAACAGATCTCCTACAGAGGGCTGCTCCTAAAGAGAGCATGGGTAGTTAAGGACCCTTGTAAACCTAACCAGTCTGTATCTCCGGCAGCTCATGCCATGTGGCCTAGGTATGCGGTGTGGATGGGACTCTGCCGTAACAGGGTGATGGCCCTTCATTGACCTCTATGGGGGCCCTTGCTAAGGGCAGGCAGCTTCTGAAGGTGCTGTAGGCAGCTGCGGGCTCCTCAGCCTGCAAAGGCATTCCAGGGCTGGCACCAATAGTCCCATAGGCCTGTTTATTCTCTCGTCCACACCAACCTGGATAGCTTCCCTGCCTTGGAATCACAGTACAAAAATCTCAGGGGGCCTTGGGACCCACATGGCTTGAAGCAGTCTTGGTATTCAGTACTGGGTTAGAACATGCTCCTGAGAGATGGATTTTTCCATAGCATTAGAAGCAACAAGCTGGGTCCCTGGAGCAGGACTCTGATACCCAGGAAGGATTTTAAAACCGTTCATTGTCATCTTGTCACCCCAGTGAGCTAAGTAAAGTCATACACCCCCCTCAAACTGTTGAAAGGAGTCATTCATTCATTGTGTGGTAACATTCCTGCCAAGTGTTTGGCAGAAGGTCGTCACTCCAGTGGGGTCACTAAGCCATGCACCCAAGGCTCCACTGGATGTTTTGCAGGAGTACATCCTGGCCGCAGAGCCCAATGGGCTGTGCTGAAGGTTTCACTGGATAGCTGTATGCCAGCTGCACCTCGCTGCCGTTGACAACGCCCAGCCCGCCTGTCTGACACACTGGTGGTACATGCCGGTGCGGTTCCCCAGGGGTCTGAGCAGAACTGCCACTAGTGGTGTGTGTCCAGGCCTACCCCGGCTTCACAGTGATAGAGAGCAGGGCAGTGCTGGGCAGAAAGCCTCTTGAGCCTGAAGGGAAGAGGAGCTCGTGAAGGAAGGGCAGGGCTGGTAGGCAGTCAGGCTGGTCTTAAAGTGGCCCACTCACCAGGACCTGGCCTAGATTATAGTCACCGTCAGTGCTATGCTGTGCCAACTGAGGCCACGGGAGCCATCATGGCTAGAATGTCCTTTGCTCAGGCATTGTCTCATCACCGAGATGAGGAGGGTACACCTAAGTCTGCAGAGTTGCCTCCAGACCAGCTTGTGCACCAGGCAAACAGAGCAGAGTGCGTAAAAGTCCCAGGACACTCTGCTCACATCCCTTCAGGAGCCATGGCAGCAAGTCCTGGCCCGTTTGGGACTGTGTCACTGCAGCGCTCTGTGGGCTGGATGGTGTCCCACAACAGAGGAAACACAGCTTGGAGGCCGCAGCCCGTTCTGCAGCAGAGCAGCACCAGCTCCACCCAGACCTCCCCTTACTGCAGACCGAGTGTGGACACATGGCCAAACTGCCTCTACAAAGGAGATGCCACCTCCAGGGGCTCTACAGGGCAACAAGTGTGGTCTATGACCCTGCGGTATTACCCAAAGGTGCCACATGTAGGCAGGCACTCAGAAGACAGTGGCTCCAACCTAAGGACAGGTACCTAGATGCACAAGGAAGATGCAAGGTTGCTGTGGGCATCCTGGAAAAAAAATAATGGTCCAGGTCCCCAAGTTTTAACCCAGCATGGAGCAGCCATTAATGTGGCTGTGCTCAGGAAGCAGGGATCTGTGTTTTCTCCACTTCTCTCAAAACCTTCCAGCTGAGAGTCGGGCATGTTGGTACAGCAGGCTCATAAGAAAGACACTGTCTGGGGAAAGAGTCCTAGGTTCCATTTCTATACTTACAACTGTGTGTGTATGTGTGTGCACATGTGCGTGTACAAGTGTGTGCATGTATGCATGTGTTCATGTGCGTGCATATGTGTGCATGAGTGTGTACAAGTGTGTGTAGATGTATGTATGTATTCATGTGTGTGCATATGTGTGCATGAGTGTGTACAAGTGTGGGTGCATACGTGTGCATGAGTGTGTACAAGTGTGTGTGCATGTATGTGTGTGTTCGTGCATGTGCATGTGTGTGAGTGAGTGTGCATGTGTGTGGGTGAGTGCACATGTGTGTGTGCGTGCATGCATGTGCATGTGTGTGGGTGAGTGTGTGTGTGTGTGTGTGTGTGTGTGCGCAGACGTGTGTGCACTTAGGCAATGCATCCAGAGCCTTGTGCATGTTAGCACTCTACCACTAACTCCACTACCATGCTTACAACCTTAACAATCTCGTTTACAAAACCCCTGCCAGGAGAAAAGCATGTTCCTGTGGCTGCTGCATCAAGGCACTGTGCGGGGTTTCCCGCCTTTGGGACAGGTGTTAAGTACTGCCTTTTGAGAAGTCACTTGATTCTGGGCACATAACCCAGTCTGTTTCCCCACCACTGTAACCCGGGCTATCTAGGAGTAACTTGTATGCTTGGGGAAGTCTAATCTCACTGGCCACCACTGGATCCTGGGGCACCGGCCCACTCTGGGCTGTAGCATAAACCTCAAGGGTTTCCTCCGGCAGCTACTGGCTTGCTCATGCGCAGCTGAAGGCAGCATCTACTGCCTTCCTCCTACACCAGTGGTTTTCAGTCTTCCTAATGCTACATGTGACCCTTTAAAACAGCTCCTCATATTGTTGTGATCCCCCCTCCCCACAACCATAAAATGATTTCATTGCTACTTTGTAACTGTAAGTGCACAACTGTTTCAAACTGCAATATAGGTATGTGATGTGCAGAGTGTCTTGAGACGCGCTGTGAATGGATTCTCTCTCTCACACACACACACACCACCCCCAACCCTGCTGCTTGTGCCTGCCTCAGAGTCCTGCTCACACGCAGCTCTGAGGACTTCTGATGCCAACAGGCTCACAGTTTCAATTTCCCTGATGACCTGACTGGGCCACCTTCAGCTATTTAGCCTAGTGTGTCTCTTCTGTCCTTCGCCCTTCATGGGCATCTCCTGGATGGAGCCACAGCCCAGTGGGCCCCCTTCCTAATGCTGCGTGTGACCCCTCAATACAGTTCCTCACGTTGTGGGTGACCCCCAACCATGACATTACTCTCCTTGCTACTGCGTAACTGTAATTTTGCTACTGTTCTGAATTCTGAGGTAAATAAGTTTCCCGATGGTGTTAGGCGACCACTGTGAAAGGGTCGTTTCACTCCCCAAAGGGCTTGCAACAGACACGCTGAGAGCCATTGCTGTAGAACAAAGGGCCCTGAACATTTTCCAGGTCTCTAAGGCCACAGACCAAGAGTAGCCACCCAAGGTGGCGCCTTAGAGGACATGGAATGCAAGGACCCCAACAACGGTCTTGGTGAGCACTTCCTCCGGCTGCCTGGAGCTGCTCTGTCGGAGATTCCTACAGTCTCCCGTTCTCATCACCACCCTGCACTGGGTCCTCTCAAGGCAGTTCCACACAGTTGGCCTTCACTGTGTGGCCTCCACACAGATGATCCTAACTTGTGGCTGTGACTCTGCAGTTCTTAACTGGTGGGTATGGCGCCCCTCCCCCCCAGTCCATTACCAGCCTTTCTTGTTTAGACTATCTTCTATAAGCCTTACAGTGGCTAAGCTGACTGCCCTCCAGGCCTCCAGGCCTCCAGGCTGCCACTGTCAACGATTTTTATCCCCCATCGTGCCGCCTGGAAACACTTTGCTTCACTAATTGGGCACTGGGTCATGACCGCTTTCTTCCAGAACTCTAGGGCAGGCTCCTACAGCATGTATGCTGAGCCTTGAGGAAGGGGGCCTCTTGCACCCCATTCCTGGTCTCTATCTTCTACACACAGAAACCTAACCCAAGTTGCGACAGAAGGGCCCAAAATACTCTTCTATGTGAAACATGCCACTTTCTACTGGTGGCTCTGTCTTGCCTCTGGATGGAGGAGGCAGGTCCCCACCAGCGTTTCTGACACAGCTCACTCGTCACTGCTTAGGTGACAGGCATCACAGGGTAAGATCGAGTGACAGTGACCTGCTGGCTAGGGTATATCTGAGTATCTCCATTCCCGCCTCCCCCCTCAGCCCACCCCCCACTCCCCCACACCCCGCTCTTCCCCCCAGCCTCCAGGCAGACAGCACTGAGCCACCTTCCAGTGTTAGCCCTCAGGAAGGACTGTGTGCATAATCCCTCAGGGCCAGAGATCATGGAACACCCCAAGACAGCTTGGTTTGAGGTGTAATATGATCCTGACCTTGAGAATCATGGGTATTCTGGAGTCTAAGCCACAGCCCAAGTGCTCTTCGAGTGAAGCACATGCTCCGTGCATGCCAGCCACTGCCCATGTGCCCAGGGATAACATTAAAGACATACCTTCTCGGTCACTAGGAGTTCTCGGAGCTCCCCATGTTTTGGTACATAAAGCTCTTGAGAGTAAGCAGGCGTGATACCACCATGATAGCTGGCTTGTGTAACTTCACTTTGCCCCACTAGGGACAGGCGCAGGCCAGACAGAGCTGGCAGTGCCCTCAGCATCTTGGCAGTCCCTCCAGGCTGCCCAACCCGACTAACAGATTTTTGGATTCAGGTCTGTGTCACCTCTCTTTGGCAGAAACATGTTTTAAGCAAGATATTAGCTTAGGTTTTTACATTTCTCTCAACCAGAAGTGAAGTAGGTGCCAGGAAGTGAGCTCTGTCACACTGGTTAGATTGAGTTACAGACACCCACACTCTGGAGAAGATGCCTTAAAAATCTGCCTTCTGGGATGGAAAGTGGTTAAGAGCACTGGCGGCTCTTGCTGAGGACCCAGGCTGGGTTCCCAGCATCCATACGGTGCTCAACCATCTGTAACTCTGACACCCTCTTCATGCCTCTGTGGACACTGCATGCGCATGGTGTACAGATATGCTGAAAAACACTCATGCACATAAAATAAACTAAGTCTTAAGGAAAAGAATCTGCCTTTTCCAGCGGCTGGAGACATGGCTTTGTTCTTGCAGAGGACCTGGGTTCGATTTCCAGTTCCAGGGAGTCCAACTCCCTTCTCTGACTTGTGTATGTGGCACAAGATATACACGTAACAAAACATTCATACTTACAAATAAAACTTTTTTTTAAGAAAAGAATCTGCCTTTTGCTCTATTCTTTGCTCCCTCCCTCCCTTTCTTCTGTTCTACTGAGCACTGAACCTAAGGTCTCACACATGGTAAGTAAGGGCCCTACCAGTGAGCTGCATCCACAGCCTTCTCTTTGAATTTTTTTTTTTACATTAAAAAAAATTCTTTTGAGACAGGATTTCCTTTGTCTAACCTTGGCTGTCCTGGACTCTCTATGTAGATCAGGTTGACCTCAGACTCACAGAGATCCTCCTGCCTCTGCCTCCTGGGTATACCTTTTTTTTTGTTTGTTCTGTTTTGTTTTTAATTGAGCTACATAGCTCAATCTGTCCTCAAAGTTTATACTCCTCCTCCTCCCAAGTTGCTGGGATTGTAGGTGCACCACCAGCTGGCTCATACTTTTTAAACACTTAGACAAGGTTTCATAAAATTGTTCAGGCTGGTGTTGAACTTACTATATATGGCTGAAGATGGTCTTGAATTTTCTTTTTCTTTCTCTCTTTCTTTCTTTTTCAAGACAGGGTTTCTCTGTGTCACCTTGGCTATCCTAGATTCCATTTGTATACCAGGCTGGCCTTGAACTCATAACAATCCGCCTTCCTCTGCCTCCGGAGTGCTAGGATTAAAGGTGTGCACCACCATGCCTGGCCCTGGTCTTAAATTTTTTATGCTTCTGTCCTAGAGTAGGTAGGATGGAGCTGGAGAGATGGCTCAGAGGTTAGGGGCACTGACTGCTCCTCCAGAGGTCCTGAGTTCAATTCCCAGCAACCACATGGTGGCTCACAACCATCTATAATGTTATCTGGCCTGCAGGTGTATGTGCAGCCAGGGCAGTGTATACATAATAATAAATAAATAAATGTAGAGTAGCTAGGATTACAGGCCTGTGTCCTCAGGTCTGGCACAAGAGCCTTTCAATCGGAATAAATGTAATGGGGGCGGCATATCTCTCCCAGTTCTTACCCTGTGTTCTAAAAGTGCGTCATGCCCAGTACCAAACCCAGGACTTCATGCCTATGACACAAGCACTGTACCAACCGAATGCCGTCCCTAGCCAACAACACAGCCGTCACACTGTTTGTTTTGAGCAATGGGGTACAGCTACCACTTAGTGAGGGGTGGGACATATGGCGGCTGATTTGAATCTTCCCATAGCAATCTTGCCAACGCATCCAAGCACGAGAGCTGATCTGTACATGCCTTTATGTATAAAGTTTTGTCCACTCACAGATGACTTTGACGTCATCAGAGATCTGTATCACAACCTGCCTCACTGACTTGCCATAAAAGACCAATAATGTCAATTTCTACTAATTACTCCACTAGAACAGCCACTTGATTTTAGGAAGTTCACAACCACACAATGCTGTGGAGCCTGGGCTCCGAGAGCTGACTAGTCTGACACCACAGCCACCAGGGCCTGCACTTGCTCAGTATGAGGCTTCTGCACTGTCGATTCTTGCCTGGACAAGGGCTGGGCACACTGTGCCCAGTTAGGTGCCATTGACACCAATGTCGACCACAGAGGAGGCCAGGATGACAAAGTCAGAAATACAACTACATGACAATGTGCTGACCTCATATGTCCCTCCTGACAGTGGTCACCTACCTGCAGCAAACCGGGAGCTCTGGTGGGGTGTTCTGACATGGGGCACTTTCTCTTGACTCTTTGGGTGACTAGATGGTGCGTTTTCTTGTGTGCTCAGGAGGTAAGCACCTTCCTTAGCACTCACCTGGAAGGCAAGGTGAGCCTTCCAATTCCTGTGACCGCCCACGCCCCTCCAGGGAGTCTCTGCCTGAGTGCTCCCATGTGACCCCAGCTGTCATCTCCTGTGCCTGTGCCACACTGGTGGGGCCCCAGGAAGATAGGCTCCTTGTTGCCCCCAGGCTGTGACTTAAACTGGTATCGGACTTCTCCCAAGAGCCCTTGCTCCTGCTGCCACATGCAGATATATCTTCCTCTTTCCCAGATGAGGTCTGTGGCCTCCCGTGCTCAGAACTTTGCGTTTCTTACCATGGAAGCCATTTGTCACCATGCCCAAATGCTGCCACACAGGAATGCCTGTCTCAGGCACTCACTCCACCAGCACTTGCCCCCTGCACAGTTTCCCATCCCAAACACCCCTGCCCCAGCTCCGTTTAGCCCCTAGCCCCCTGCTAACTGTCTGTGCTGATTGCGAGCAGCTCTGCTCATCCTGTCTGGCTCTTGGCCCTCTTGGGTGTTCTCAGTTCTGTGCACAGCCAGTTCTGTGCCTGACCTACCCTGGGGCCTGGAAAGGTGTCGACAGGGATGGCCTCGTCAGACTGCTGCTGGGACCACAAGCACAGACCTTCCTGGTGTCTCCTTCCTGTCTTTTTTTTTTTTTTAATCAAACCTCTAACCCACATGGGCTGCACATAGCTTGCTATTTCCCAAGGTAGCAAAACCCCTCAGACGAGGCCCACCTGTGCTGGGACTGTGGCCATCCCCCTCACTGGATCACTAATATCTGGTCTTGCTCCATACCAGGCACCCTGCAAGCCCATGTCAACACACCAGTCCTGTGGGCTCAAGAAAATATGCCATTCTTTGCCAAGAAACAAACAATACAGCGATTGTTATTTGCTCTAGCCTCATGTTACCCAGAGGCTGCCACTCCTCCAAGTCTCTTTCTGGGAGAGATGTCCACGGGCTCACTCCAATCAGATACGTCACTTCCTGATAATGATACAGTATCTAGGACACTATAACTTTCTCTAGCCATTTTCCAATTCTAATTTCCCCTGCTCCCTCCCTCCTTGACCAGTGACTGTGAGCACTGGTCTGGGCAGCACATGCTGCCCTGCATCCATCCCGCAGAAGCCTGATTCCCCCTTCCTTCTGTGTAGAGCTGTGTGGCCTCTGGGAGAGAGCACACTTGTGTCCCGGGAGCCCTGCTTCCCTGAGGCTGTCTCCCCACACCTGCTGTTTCATCACACCAAGGAGCTCATGCTGGTTTCCCTCTCACACCAAGAGAGTCAGCCCGCCAGGTCAGCTCTTCCACCAGGATGCATCCTGTGGTGGGCTGCCCCTCGCCGCTCTCCTCGGCCACACCCTAGGAGCTGTGCTTGTCAGTGTGGCCTGTGTCCCTTGGCCCCCATCTGGGGCACAGCAGGTGGCTCATCTGCTGGAACCCTCCTCCCTCCCTGTCACCACTGCAGAAGAAAGTTGGTCCCAATGAAGGGCCCAAGTCCCCAAGGTCAGTGACTGCCTCTCACCCACGCCTGCCCCTCCCTCCTGTCCCATCCAGTAGGCAGGACGTTTATTCCAGCCACAGGGAGCTGGTGCCGAAAGCAACTAGTGACACAAGAGATGTCCAGGAAGCAGAGTAAGTCAGGGACCTAGCAACAGCCACAGCAGTGGTTGTGGTAGCCTAACTACGTTATCTAGTCAGCTGAAGACCTGGGTCAAGTGTAGCCTTGCCTCAGGCTCCCTCTGACTTCTCTCTGCACGAGGTCCCTGGGACAATCTTCTTATTTTGGTCAAGGTTTCACACTAGGAGAAGCACAAGCATTGGGCTGCCTGCACCCCCTTTGACTAACAACACGCCAAGCCCGCGATGACGTTTATATGGTTCCTGCAGTGAGGACTGCCCGCACTGGGTCTGGCAGCTGGCTCCACGTGGCTGGCTCACTGTCATCGCTCCACACTCACGTGTCTAGTCTCGTTTCCCACTATGCTCCACAGGACCCAGGGTTTGTTATATGGCTTGCCTTACTTTGCAGCCACTGGCCCTCTCCTAGGAGAGGACATACTTGGTTGGTTACTTGTTCTGCCTAACGTCACCTGACCATTTTAATTCAGTGCCAAGCAGTTGGACACCAAGTCATTCTTGGACCAGGGTTTCCCTGTGTAGCCCTGCATAGCTGGAACTCACTGTGTAGACAGGCTGGCTTTGAAGTCCCAGAGATTTGCCCGCCTCTCCAAATGTTTCTTGAATGGAAGTGTTGAAGGAGACAGGAGCCACTGTAGGGATAGGAGTGTCACAGACTCGGAAGGGACACCAGCAGAAAGGAAACACCTGCGTGAGCTTTTGTGGCTCCTGGTAGAACAGGGACTGTGCCTTCTGATCTTGGGAGGGAGACAGTACGAGAGAGCACTGTAGGCTGTGTGGAGGCAGCGAACAAACTGGACAGAAACAGAGCTGGCTTGGCTGGGCAGCTTGCAAAGCTGCCCCCAGGTGGTAGTACAGATTTTGGCAGTTGGAGTGGTTGTGTCAGAGTGAGGCCATGGCTTGTGGGTGAACACAAAAGAAAGGTTTCTTTTTCTTTTTTTAAAAGATTGATTGATTGATTATGTACATAGTACTTTTATTGTATGTATGGGTACCAGATCTTATTACACATGGTTGTGAACTACCATGTGGTTTCTGGGAATTGAACTCAGACCTTTGGAATAGCAAGCTGTGCTCTCTTAACCTCTGAGCCATCTCTCCAGCCCTAAAAGAAGGGTTTCTTAGAAGTTTCACTGGGAGGTATAGGAAGACGGGAAAGGAAAAGGCAAGAAAATAAAGAGTATTTGTTTCGAGTTGTTACGGTCAGAGGCCAGGTCCTGGCAGCTCTAAGAAGCTTGGCTCAGCCACTTGTCCTCAGCAAAGAGCAATAGTGAAAGCAGAGAAAGGGGTTTTGTCCCTGTGGCCACACTGGGAACGGAGCTAGCTACTGGGCACTGACGGGAGGTTTAGGTGAAACAGCAGCCAAGAGGCAAACATAACCACCCATAAGCTGATTGACGTCTAGGCAGATTCTATTTACTACAGGGTAGTGGGGATTTGAACCCAGGACTTTGTGCTTGTGTAGCGTGTGCTCGCCTGAAGCCACTCTTCCCCTTGTGTTTTGTATGGATGTTGGTCCTCTTGAACGCGAACCCCTCTCTCTGTAGGCTGTCCCTGTGCAGTACTGTCCCTTTGTTGTTCCTTTTCTGCTTCACGAGGCCCCATCTGTTCACCATTGGCCGTATTTTCGGAGAAACTGGTGTCCTGTTTAGCGAGCCCTTGCCTGTGGCTGAATCGCAATGCGTTTTCCTGCTTTCCCTGTTCGCACTTTCAGACTCTCAGTGTCAATGTCCTTGATCCATGTGGAGTTATTTTTTATTTTTACTAGAGGCAAGAGAGAATCTAGATTCATTCTCCAACATGTCAATCAATTTTTTTAAAAATCAAGAAACGTCAGAGTCACTGGCTTCTCTACATCTACATTTGGAGTTGTTTGTTTGTTTGTTTGTTTGTTTCCCTTCTTCAAAACTCAGGCGGCTGAAGCTGCATGGGTTTGTGTTTGGATATTCTCTTCGGTTTCACCGGTCAGCATGTGAGTTTTGTGTCACAGTCACGCAGGTTTTGTTACTGCACGTCTGTAGTGTAACCGGAAATCAGTGTGATGCTACCTCTAACCTTAGTTTCCCCCTCATTACTGGCTATTTTAAGATCTCTTATCTTGCAGTACTGGCACACTTTAAGCCCAACACTCGGGAGGCAGCGGCAGCTGTACCTCTGTGAGTTTAAGGCCAGCCTGGTCTAGAGAGCGAGTTCCAGGACATCTAGGGCTACACAGACAAACCATGTTTCAACCCCGCCCCCCACCCCAAAGATACCTTACCTTGTATTTCACTGAGTGTGGTGGCACACCATGAGCCCAGTATTAAGGAGGCAGAGATCTGTGGTCAGCCTGATATACATAACAAATTCCAGGCCAACCAGGGCTACATAAAGCCTGCCTCAGAAACAAAACAAAGAAACAAAACTAGGTAAGAGTTTTTCTATTTCTGTGAGGAATGGCACTGGGAACTCAGTGGTGATTCACTCAGTCTGTAGTTGGTCTTTTGGTAGTGTTGATTCTCCTGACCAGTAAGCATGGGAAATATTTCTATTTTCCAGTGCCTTCTTCACTTCCTCTTTCCTTGGAGAGATCTTTGACTTAGCAGTTAGGTGTTTGGTAAGGTTTAGCATGTGTGTGAGTGTGCGTGACTGTGTGTGAGCATGCGTGTTATTGAGTTTCCCCCTCACCAAGTGTGAGGTGTTCTACTGGTGTATGGGCAGGCTGCTGATGCGGGTATGTTGATTTTGCATCCTGCAGAGACCATGCCCCCGCAAGAGGTGGTTCCTCTTCCAGTGGACAAACATCACCCGTTCTCTTACAAATCTGTTTCCCATCCCACACTTGGGATCAAACCAAAAACATGTTTATATCCACCACAGTAGGCTTCTAGAAATATTTGAGAGTCTGGAGAAAGAGGACACCTTGTCTTGTTCTTGATTTTGGTGGGAATCTTTTGATTATTTCTCCACTTAGTATAATGTTGGCTGTATGTTTGTTGTATTTTGCCTTCGTTTGTTGAGACGTACTCTTTCTATTCCCATTTTCTTCAGGATTTTTTTTTTAATCAAGAAGAGATGTTGTGTGTTGTCAACAGCTTTCTCTAAGTCTTTGAAATGGTCGTGTGGTTTCTGCTTGCATCCACTCATGTGATGAGTTATATTTATTTGTGCGCATGTTTGTTTATGATTTAGAAATAATTGAATCCAGTGCTGGAGAGATGGGTCAGCCGCTAAGAGCACTTGCTGCTCTTTCAAAGGACTTGGCTTTGGTTCACAGGACCCACGTGCTGGCTCACAAGGGTCTGTAACTGTAATTCCAAGGGGTGCGGTGCCCTCCTCCTGATCTTCTTGTTGCACCTTCATTCAGGCAAAACACTCATACACATAATATAAAAATAAAATAAATGTAAAAAAAAAAGCTTAATTAGCATGCAGAACACTGGGTTTCATTGTGGCATTTTTCAAGCAAAATTAGTTTTTGCTAATCGTCTTCTTCCCTTGTATCCCTCCCTTTGCTCCTCCTGTGCCCTCTCACCCTCCGCCCATTGGCCCCTTTCACTTTCATGTTATATTCCCTGCTTCTTCCTCAGCTGTCCTTGCTGTCGCATGGCCTCCTTTCTGGTCCCATAGTGTGTATCTACGCTCACTCACTTATGCAAATATATGTAAACACTGTACGATGGGGTCTGCATGAGAATCAATCATGGTGGGTATTTGAGCTCTGTACAGAAGGAAACTCACGCTGGTACTGTAAACCTGGCCAAATGTATATGGCCGGGGAGGAAGCTGCTGCTGGTGTTTTGCTGAATGGATGCAGTGTGCTCTTCCAGTTGTCCTCTCAACATTTATGTTTTTTTTTTAATAAAGGATTTATTTATTATTTATACATTGCTCTGCTGGCATGCATGGCAACACGCCAGAAGAGGGCGCCAGGTCTCATTACAGATGGCCGTGAGCCGCCATGTGGTCCTGGGAATTGAACTCAGGACCTCTGGAAGAGCAGCCACTGCTCTTACCCACTGAGACATCTCTCCAGCCCTCAACATTTATCTGTAGGTTGGTGCTGCTGTGGGCGCCGGCCAATGAAGCAGTCGGGGCTCTGCAGAGGACCAGACCTCATAGTGTGAATACATATTACGAGAGGGGTTTATTAGATTGCCTTCATGATATAGGTTGGGTAAGCCTGTAACAGTGGCTTTGTAGCCAATGAGACTGATGTCTCGGCAGTTCCAACCTGCTGAAGGCCTGGGGGATTTCTGGAGACATTAGTGTTCTCATTACGCCATTTCACACATGCTCTTACTTTGGCCATTTGGTCTCCACCTCTCCATCACCCTCTTTTAATCCTCTCCCACCACCGACAATCCCTTCTCAGTTAGTTTCCTTCTACTCGTGGTGACTTTTTGGTTATTTTATTTTATTTTGGTTTTGATGACCCAATGTGTTTCAGTAGGGTTCCAGTCCACACCAGAAGGCTGAAGAAGCTGGGTTCCAGTATCACCAAAAGTTGGCAGTGGTGGCAGCTGCAGAAACATGGTAGATGCACTCAACAGCAAGGAGTGAAGGCAGGCAGGCAAAAGCAGCCCTGACTTCCTCTCAGACCTCTTTGTATGAGGGCTGCAGCTAGAAGGCACTGTGCACCCCAGGAAAGGTCTTGCCCGTCCATTCACTCTCCCAGGAACCACCACCATCACAGACTCAACATTCTCTTAGCTGTTTCCAGCGCCAAACAAGCTGACAACTAAGACAAGCCTGCTCGGCCAGGGCAGCTTCTCTCTGAGATGGCAGAATTGTCTGAAAAGGGTCCCAACTGGCCAGTGTGAGGAGAAAAGGTGTCTGCTGGGCGCTCAGCCCTAGGTCAGGCATCTACACTGTCTCATCCAAACTCTGGAGATCTTCGGAATTCTGCAGAACAGGGGGCGGGAAGAATGTAAGAGCCAGAGAGGAGGTGCACTGCCATGAAGTGCTGTCTTCTGGGCATGGCATGGCCGTCTCATGCTGGATCCTTAGCAGCTGTGATCACCTGTACAAGACCTACACAAGACTGGGCCCACCCACTGTCTGTCATGGAATGGGGAGGGTCTTGCGAGGTAGTTAACATTGCTGGAAGTGGGAGGAGACTGTCCTCAACGGTGTGGCCAGCCCTTAGTGGCCCATGTCCCCGTAAATGACTCCTTACTTGTCTTCCTGCTGAGCAACCCCAGTGAAAGTCACTGGGTCACCAAAACCAAAATTAACCAAAACAGTCGCCATGAAAGCAGAAGGGAACTAAGTGAGAAGGAATCGTCAGCGGTGGAAGAGGATAAACGTGGGTGACGGGGAGGGTGCCAGCGTGATCAAAATATGTACTTGTATGAAATGCCTAATAAGTTAGGGTTTTATTGCTGTGAAGAGACACCGTGGCCAAGGCAACTCTTATGAAGGAAAGCGTTTAACTGGGGCTGGCGTACGGTTCAGAGGCGTAGTTCACTGTCATCATGGTGGGAGGCACGGTGGCGCGGGAGAGCATGGTGGGAGGCACGGTGGCGCGGGAGAGGCAGCTGAGGGTTCCACATCGTCATCACCTCTCCATGTGCAGGCAGCAGGCAGAGACCGGGCACAGCTTCAGCTTCTGAGACTCAAAGCCTGCCCCCTCAGTTACACAGTTCCTCCTAAGATGCCACTCCCTGTGACCAAACATTCAAACACACGAGTCTGCAGGGCCATTCCTACTCAAACCACTACAAGATACATTATTATGTATAATTAATATATGCTAATAAAAACTAAAAATATTATTCGGAAGTGTTGAGGCTGGTACCTGGGGTATCACACAGGCTAGATACGTACTCTACTGTTGAACTGCACTTACCGCCCCTAAAACACATAATTCTATGTAATGAGAATTTCAGGTTCTTTAAAAAAAAAAAAACAGGATTAACATTATGGGACTGTGTTTTTTGTTTTAATCCCAGGTGTGGGGATGGGAGTCTGCTTCACGGCAGGTGACTATGATTTGCTTCGTGCTCTAGCAGTGGCGTGGTTTTTTCCTTTTTTAAAAAGATTTTATTTACTTTATGTATATCAGTGCTCTATCTACATGTGCACCTGCACACCAGAAGAGGGCACCAGATCTCATTATAGATGGTTGTGAGCCACCATGTGGATGCTGGGAATTGAACTCAGGACCTCTGGAAGAGCAGTCAGCGCTCTTAACCTCTGAGCCATCTCTCCAGCCCCAGTGGTGTGGTTTTGCCAGTTGCAAACAATTTCTGCAAGTGTGCGACATTTGGAATTCTGGAGTTTTAGACTGTATATAATTCCTAGGGCCCCGGCGATAAGCGAGGGGCTGCTCGGTGGTTGGATGCTGTTGTTGGTTGTGATTTGTCAAGTGGTGATGTGCAAAGAGAGAAGATGGCAACGATCGAGCTAATCAGCAGGGAGCAGTCTATCAATAGCGGCCCCTTCTTTCCCCTCTATCTGTTCTTTTTCTTTCTCCTACACAGTGTTCGGGACTTGAGAGGAAGAAGTGAAGGAATGGAGAAGGTGGAAGAAAAAAGGAGCCCACGCAGTAGCCAAAAACCCAGCTACAACCCTAACTCCACAGTTACGTTTTAAAAGTACTGTGAAGTTGTAGTGCCAGCCACTACTGTGTCCCTTGCTTTAATTCTACAAATCGTGTGTATTTGATTGTGTAAATGTATGTTATGTGTGTTTCATGCCCCCAAAGGGCAGCGGACGTCACAAGCAGTTGTGTGATACCATGGGTACCGGAGACCAAATCTGGGTCCTCTGGTAGAGCAGCGAGCACTCTTAACTGCCGAGCTGTTTCTCCAGCCCCTATTACTTAGGACGTAGTTATTTGAATGTTATATTTATGTGTATGTAGGTGTGCCTGTACGCCTGCCTGCCTGCCTGCCGTTTGTATGGAGGTGTCTGAGGGGCCAGAAGGAGGCTTTGGTTCTCCTGGAGCTGGAATTATAGACAATTGTGAACTGCCTCACATGGGTGCTGGGGATTGAACTCAGATCCCTTGGAAGAGCAGTGAGTGTACACTCTTAACCACTGAGCCATCTCTCTAGTCCTCTCTTAGGGAGGTGTGTGTGTGTGTGTGTGTGTGTGTGTGTGTGTGTGTGTGTGCTATTTAATTGTATGTATTTGTAGAAAGCAATGCGACTATTCAATAATAATACTCTTTGGCTTTCATCAAAGCTGCTAAATAAATTGTCAATATGGTTCATACTAGTTTGTGGGCAATCTACCTTCTCTCTGGCTAATTTTTAAATTTCTTGCTTTTAATGTTTTGACTTTCTGTGATGACGGGTGTATGTTGAGTTTGAAATTCACCAAAAATTTAGAAACTTCCCTCTTATAGGATCTTCCAAGCTTTCTACCAACCACTGGCAACCCAGGCTACCTTCAGCTGCATGAGATTTTTGTCCCCTGTGCAAGCAGAAGCAGCAGTGCTCAGGAAGAGTGCCCACAAGCCAATGCCATTTTAAGAAGGATGTGCCAGAGAGCGTACCAGAATATCCCAGCGGCCATGGGCAGTGCCATCTTGGCACACTATCACAAGTCATAGCTTAAGATCCTATTAAATACACGAAGCAATTACATATCACATAATCTACCACATGCGGTTTCTAAGTTTGAAAGTGAAATGAAAGTCCCCACGCCTCTTCCTACAGTTTCAAAGCCCTTAAAAGCCTCTCCAGATTTAACAATTAATCTCACAATTAAGTCTTCCCAGCAGGGTTAGGCTGTGAGCGCAGTACAGACCAACACAGACCAGCTTCTGTGGCTCGATTTGAAGTGGCAGCGCAGGACGGGCCCCTGTGGTGAAGATGCTTTCTGACCTCCCAGGGCCTGATTCGTGGCCCTCCCTCCCCCACAGTTCCCTCTCATCCGGCCTCTCCCACTGCAGAGTCGGCCTGGCTGTGTGCCAGCTGCACTCGGAGTGCTTTGTCCACCATCGCTCTCCGTTTAACATGTACTTAGTCTGCAGAGTCCCTCAGCAGCAAAGAGCTCTGCCCGGAGCACTGTGGTTTCAGAAGAGTGTGTGCCATGGCAGGAGGAGCACCACAGGCTCCCCAGAGGAGGACAGAGTGACACGGGCTGTGAGACAAGAGGTCAGCTGTGGCCTAAAGCTCAAGTGGAAGTGATGGGACCGGGGTGGGGAGCAGCTGAAGGTGGGGTCAGGCGAGGTGATCCCGGGGTGACTGTGGAGCAGGTGTCTGACTGTTACAAAGGCTGTGACAGAGATCAGAACATCTTGAAATCCCATGTTTCCGCAGTGCTTCCTGTGCCATCTAAGATTGGGAAGGAGTTGAATGCACTCGATGTTTTTGGCTGATTCAATACTTCATTTTAAAATACATATAGTTTTTAATATTAGTGTCTTGCTATGTACTCCAGGCCAACCTGGAACTCTTGATCCCCCGGCCTTAGCCTCCTGTACAGTGGGATAAAGGACTTATCCTTAAAGTTAAAAAGCAGTGGGTCGGCTGGAAAGATGTTACAGCAGCTAAGAAATCTTGCGGCTCTGGCAAAGGATCTGAGTTCTCATCATCCACATGTGGCCCACGGCTGCCTATAGCTTTAGTCCCAGAGGATCTGAAGTCCTCTTCTGGCCTCCACAGGCACTGCATGCATGTAGGCAGAACACTTGTATGTGTGCAATAAAAATAAATAAATCAAGAGGAGGAAGAGGAGGGGGAGGAGGAGGAGAGGGAGGAGGAGAGGAAAGAAGGAGGGGGTATGAGGAGAAGGAAAGAAGAAAGAGGAGGAGAAAGGGAGGAGGGAGGAGGAGGGGGAAAGATGAGGGAGGAGGGAGGAGGGGGAAGGAGGAGGAGGGGGGAGGAGAGAGGAAGAGAAAGGAGGAAGAGGGAAGAGGAAGGGAGGAGGGGGGAGGAGAAGGGGGAGGAAGAGGGAGGAGGGGAATGATAAGGGAGGAGGAGGGGAGGAGGAGAGAGGAGGAGGGAGAGGAGGGAGAAGAGGGGAAGGAGGGAGGGGGATGATGAGGGAGGACTCCTCAATGATGCTCTGGAGCAGACATGGAAAATGAGATCTTCTCTCAAGGCAGAGAGAGAGCACCTCCGAGGGCCTCAGTGCTGAGGAACTCTTCCCATCTCTCACATCAGAAGAGATGCAGGCTCATCTTCGCTTTGGCAATCCCTGTCCACCTGTACTCCAAGTAGGTACTACAGCACCCGAAACAAGCACTTGATTGTTTGTTTGCTGTTGATGTATTGCTCTTGTGGGCTGTGTACAGTTTACCCTTGTTCATTCAAATGCTAATTTCTCTACCCCACTATCTGGATTCGATCCGGACATTGCATTTTGATGTTTATTCTAAGTGTCTGCTGTCTCCTTTGTGTGAACATGTCACCATCTGTTCTCTATATTGCCAATAAAAGCCAACTAGCCAATGTTGAGCAAGATAGAGAATAGGGTAGGACATCCTGGTCTGGTGAGGGGAGGAGAAAGAGCAGGAAGGAAGGGTTGCAGATGGAGAGGACCAGGAAACACCAGAAGGAACGAACTCGACCCAGGAGATGGGTAAAAAGCAAGTATAATGTGGGAAACCTGAATGGGAGGAAGCTATACTAGCTTGGAGGTTTAGGATGGAGTAATTATTGCACAGTGCTGTGCTCTAGGCTAATTAAGCATATCCTAGTCTCTGTGTGTGGGTATTTGGGTATATATCTGGCTAAGGAGTAACCACTGATTGTACTAAAATTATAAATCAATATTAAATAATAATAATCATCCAACAGTTGTTTTTTGAGGCAAGTTCTCTTTAAGTGAACCTGACTGTCCTGACTGTCCTTGAACTCACAAGATGCACTTACCTCTGTATCCCAAGTGATGAGATAAAAGACGTGAGCCTCCATACCGAGCTCCAAATAGGTACTTGAAGAAGTGAACAAGTTGTTATCTTTGCTCTGCTAAGCTATTGTTCATGGAAAATAGAGTCTACATGTCTCTCTAGACAATGCAGGAGCATTCCGAAGCCTTGTGCTAGCAGAGGGTGCTGCTACTGTCACATAGTACACAGGGCTGTTATATGCAACCAGAGCCCTAGGATAGGAGCTGAGAACCGTACTCTGAAGTAAGCAACAAATATCTGGTTACAGTGTCCTTATCCAATCACAGTGAGTCACCTACTGACACTCACCAACCACAGTGACTCACCTACTGACACTCACCAATCATGGTGACTCACCTACTGATACTCACCAACTGCAGAAAGCCATTAATACACAGAGCACAGATGTCCCCACAGCAGCAGGTAAGATGACCAGTGCTGCTCACTTTGCACTTGGTACCAGGAGTAGTGATTTATAGATTTTACCAAGTATTCCTCAACAGTGAATTGACAGAGAAAAGCTCCACAGAGGCCTCACAGCCGATGTCCATCTCAGGCACTAATTTTCACCTTCAGGCCTGGAGAGATGGTGCAGAGGTTAAGAGCACTGTCTGCTCTTCCAGAGGACCTGAGTTCAAGTTCCAGCAACCACATGGTGGCTCACAACCATCTATAATGTGATCTGATGCCCTCTTCTGGTGAGCAGGTGCACATGCAGGCAGAACACTGGGTACATCACAAAAATAAATAAATTTAAATATTTCACCTTCAAATCTTGAAGGTGTCTGGAATCAGAGGAAGCCCCACAGCCCTTTTAAGTGACCTGTGTACCCAGTGGCAGCATGAGACACAGAAGTGCCACCCTCAAGGCAAGCGTGTACACAGGTGCTGGGCTGAGGGACGGGTGTGGAACGGCAGAGTGCACAGGTCATCCACGGGAGCAGACACACTGTCTGACATTGTAGCAGCCCCTGAAAGCCCAGAGCCCTGGGACATATACACATATCCAGGCAGGTTTAGGGGCAGAAGCAGATTTCCACCTGCTGTCCCCTGCTGTCTGAGTCAATAGAGTGCCCCAGCTAAGATTACCTGGGGACACACTTTTCCCCAGAAGTCTGTGTAATGAAGCTCTAACCTCAACCTAAAAGCAGCATGCCCCTGCCTGTACGCTTTCGCTTTCAATAGGAGTGTGCCCACCGGGAGGCAGCTACAGACAATCAGTTAGAGCAGACACAATGATTAGCCCAGCGGTAACAAAGAAACCAGGAGACAAGCTCCCCCATCTGTGTTCTCCCCCCCGGCCTCCCCCCCCCCCCCCCCCCCCCCCCGCCACTGACTGCAGTCCTATGCTGTGCCTGGAGAGTTGTCTGGTGTCCATAAACTTGGATACAGATCCCATTAGAATTTAACAGACTCTTCCTAGCCCCTGTGGAGTTTGTTGTTATTGGTTGGTTTGTTTGTTTGTTTTTGTTTTTTTTTTAGATGTAGACTATAAATAGCCACAAGGGCTACGTCTGAAAGTGATTATAATAAATATTCAAACAGCATCATCTTTCCTCCAATGCTGCTTCCAAATGTTTATTAAGATGTAATGATAAAATTTTTAAAATTTTAAAAGTGGACAGAAGGCAAACAGGTAAACCACAGGAGAGTACACAGGACTTGGAACCCGGGGGCTTAAAGCACCAGGCTGGTAAGGAGCAGGGAGAGGCTAGCTAAAGGGATCACACGTTCAGGGCGGAAGCCATTTCCTGGGTGGGGGGTGTTGTTCCCTTGCTGGCCTTGCCTGCCCTCCAAGCTGTGTGCCTCGCAGTCTTGGACAGGGCTGAGGACAATAGAGACACTGTCTGATGGTGTCTCAAGGCTGTGGTGGGGGCAGCTGTCCTCCAGAAATTGTGGGAAGTGGTGCAGGGCATGGGGCAGAGTCTCCTCTGTACATAGATAAAGGAATTTAGACACAGTTGCAGGAGGGAAGTTGAGGACAGTTTATTGGCAGCAAGGGGAGTGGGTCCTTAATGACAGTGCAGGTAGGCTTGTACTACTGGAAAATGCTAGAACAATGTTTCTCAACCCTTTCACGGGGGTCACCTAGACCCATTGGAAAACAAAGATATTTATGTTACAATTCACAACAGTAGCAAAATTGCAGTTATGAAGTAGCAATGAAAATTCTTTTATGGCTGGGAACTGTATTACAGAGTCACAGTGTATTGAAGAGTAACCTTGCTTAGGCTATGTGACCTGATTTCCTTTTGAACATAAGGAGACTCTTGCCTTAAAGGAAGTCAACTTACCTAGCCATGCCACCTTTGTGTCTGTTGTATTGGGAACAGCGAGCCTCAGGTATGGTGGTGAACATGTTTGTAAGACTGGAGGTGATTTTGTTTTTGAGACAAAGTTTCTCTGTGTAACCTTGGCTGTCCTGGAACTCACTCCATAGATCCGCCTGGCCTTGAACTCAGAGATCTGCCTGCCTGTGCCTCCCGAGTGCTAGGATTAAAAACATGTGCTACCACCACTCAACTGGAATTGATTTTTAAAATGAATGCAATCAGTGTTCTTTGACACTTTCATACATACACACACACACACACACACACACACACACAGACACATACAGACACAGACACACACACATACACATACACACACATACACACACATACACACAGACACACATACAGACATACAGACACAGACACACAGACACACAGACACATACACACACATAGACACATGCACACACACAGACATACACATGCGCATACACACAGATGCACACACATGCACACACACACATAGATTTGTAACAAAATTTAGTGAAAATGAATTTGAAAGAGTAAGGAAAAGTATATGGCAGTATTTGAAGGGAGGAGATGGATGGAAAATGATTGTAATCTTAAAAAATAACAGACATGATTTTAAAAACGAAGTAAGCCTGGGCCTGGCAAGATGGCTCAGCACATGAAGGCATTTGCTGCTGGGCACGGCAGCTCGAGTTCAATTCCCTGGAACACACATGGTGGGCGGAGAGAACCGACTGATGCAGGTGCAGGGTACACGGATGTAAACAGCACTCCGACCCAAGAAATAAATGTAACAAAAATTAAATAAAAAGCATGCAAACCTAGAGTTAGTAAGAAAGGCTTTTGAATGAGAGGATATAGATTTTAATTGTTTCTTGAATTTCTTGCATGAAGTTCCCAAGTGAGTTTGTGAGCAAGCAGCCGCCTGAGTATGGATAAGGGGGCGCTGTAGTCACAGGTAGAGAACAGGAAGGGGAGGCCATCGGGGTCACAGAGGATGGAGAGGCGTGGTCAGGAGCAGAGCTGGAGAGCTGAGCTGTGGAAAAGCAGTTAGCTCTCCCTCTGTAGGCTTCGCCTTTTCCAGCCCTACTTTATTTGGGGTTCTTTAAATGCTTATACCTCCTTTCCAACCCACCTACCCTAGATAGGAGAGAAAGGAGATTTATGGGAGTAGGAGAAGTAGACCTTGTGGGGAGCCATTCCCCCTGGCACAGTCGGCAGGATTTCAGCAGACCAGCAATTCCACCAAAGTTGCGGCAGCACACACACACACACACACACACACACACACACACACACACACACACACACACACACACACACACACACACACACACACACACACACACACACACACACACACACACACACACACACACATCCTCTCAGAGTATGTACTAGGATGATGTACCAGCTGAACAGAGGATGATGTACCAGCTGAACAGTGAAGTGTGATAAAATGGCTTGGTTCTTTTAAGACTTTAGACCACAAGGGGGAGCCCTGCCACTGAGAGCTGAGGGAAATACCAGCTTTGAACAGTAGAGGGAGCAGGCACGGTCTTCCCTGCTTGCCACGACAGAGCGCTCAGTGCACTTTCAGGGTGCTAATCCCTCCAGGTAGCAACAGCCTCTCACAGCACACCCTTCCACCTGCTTGACAGACACCCCATCTTTCAGAAGGCTGGAATAAAGAAAGGCTGGAGGAGATACCGTCCCACATCTGTTCTCCTCTGTAGCTGCCTGACACCCAGTCCAAAATGATGCTGTTCCGTGTTCCAGATGCTCATGGCCCACTTGGACCTCTTTATCATGCAAGGCAATTTCCTTTCCCCTCTATCTTCTTTCTTCCATCCTTCTTTTTTCTTGTGAGACCAGGTCTCATACCACCTAGTCTGGCCTTGAATTCCTAATGCTCCTGCCTTCCCTGTCATTATTTCATTTTTTTTTAAATTAGTACAGTCAGTCCAGTTAATGTGAAATGATATCTCGTTGTGGTTTTTAAAGTGAAATTATTTTTTAGATTTATTTTACTTTAAATAGTGTTTGTATCTGTGTGTGTGTATATGTGTGTGTGTGTGTGTGTGTGTGTGTCTGTTTGTCTGTGAGTATGTATGTGTGTATCTGTGTGTCTGGGGGGGAGTGCATATAAGATCTGGTGTCTACAAATGCCAGAGGTGTCAGCTCCCCTGGAGCTGGAGTTCCAGGCAATTGTGAGCAGTTGGCAATCAAACTCTTGTCCTCTGTAGGAGCAGCAAATACTCGTTACTGATGAGCCATCTCCCCAGCTCCTCTCACTGTGGTTTTGATTTGCATTTCCCTAATGACTGATGAAACTGTGCCATTGGCCTCTTAGGTGCTGTTCTCGGGAAAATGTCTCCTACGCTAGCATTCATTCCACCACTAATCTATGGATCCATCCATGCTGGGGGTTGGTCTGGTGCTTTGTGTTCTGATGCTAATTATTGGCTCACAAGGATCTGGTTGCTGCCCAAATGAGCAGACTCACGGACCCCAAAATGATGCTTATAACCTTGCCTAAAAACTGACTCCTGTCTGATCAATAAGAAGCAGACACACCTGCAGACAAATGGGATAGGTGTGGCCAAGGTTCCAGGGCTCTGAGGACAGAAAGGATCTTGGGAAAGGGAGACCATGAGGGAAGAGGAGGAGGAGGAGGAGGAGGAAGACAAGAGGATAGGAGGAGACAGGTTAGCATGGGGAAGGAGAACATGGCTAGGTCAGCGTGGATGGAGATGGAGACCATTAACAAGTATTGGGGACCATGGATGGGAGGTAGCCTGAGAAGGTTAATATCTGCCACACCTGTGTTTTCACTGATTGACAGTAGGTTAGAAAATACTACCATAATAATAATTAGCCTAATAATAAACACATACTTTTAAATTAATCACAACACAGCCAGCATGAAAATATCTTTTGATAGACAAAAGGGTTCTTTAAAAAAATAGATATATTTATCGTAGTCTGTGTATATGAGTTTATTTATGGTAGCCTGTGTATATGTCTATTTATGGTAGTCTATGTATATGTCTGTTTATGGTAGTCTGTGTATATGAATTTATTTATGATAATTTATGCATATGTAGTTATGTATCACAGAGTAGCTGTGACAGCTAATCACAGCTTGTCAACTTGACTATATCTGGCCTCAATTCAAGCTCTAAATCTGGCCACACCATTCAAATGGACCAAAGAGTTTAAAACCTGAAGCTTTGAAACTACTACAGGACAATACGGCTAAAAACACTTCCAGGTACAGCATGGATGAGGGTTTTCTGAAAAGCACCCCCAAAGTACAGGAAACGGGGTCGTATGAAATGAAAAGGCAGACAGCAATCTCCAGAGTATGGCGAGAACCTTGGCAAACCAAACATCACAGAGGGTTTTGTCTAGAATATATGTAAAGTAATACAAAAATTAATCAAGAAAACTCCAAACTATCCAATCAATAAAGGCACTGACTAATTAAATAGTTTTTAAAAGAAGAAATACAAGTAGAGTTGGGTGCTATGGTGCATCCCTGAAATCCCAGCACTCGGGGAGGCAGAGACAGGCCGATCTCTGTGAGTTCAAGGCCAGCCTGGTTTGGTTTACAAAGCAAGTCCAGAAAGGCCAAGGCTACACAGAAACCTTATCTTGAAGAAAAGAAGAAGAAGAAGAAGAAGAAGAAGAAGAAGAAGAAGGAGAAGGAGAAGGAGAAGGAGAAGGAGAAGGAGAAGGAGAAGGAGAAGGAGAAGAAGAAGGAGAAGAAGAAGGAGAAAAAGAAAAGAAATACCAATAGCCAATAAATACCTTAGAAAGTATTCAACATTCTTAGCCATCTATGGAATATGAACTAAAAGTACTTTGGGGGTCCATCTTACCTCAGCCAGAATGGCTATTGTTCAGATTCTGCCCCACTCTGCCTACCTGTGATGTCACAGCCTTCCTGCCTCTGGGCGTGGCCCTACTCAGTATATAAAAGGACAGGCCCTCCTCCCTCTCTCGCCTCTTACCCCTCTCACCTCATCTCTCCCTCTATCTCTCTTCCTCTGTCTCTGTCTCCGTCTCTCTATCTGGGGCACCCCTTCCCCCATTCCTTCTCTCCCCATGCTCATAATAAAAGTCTCCATATAATATCTGTTGCCTGGCATCTTATTTTTTAAATTATTAAAATTGGTGGCTCGTAACAGGCTTCAGATGCCTTCCCATGTCCTTCTTAGCTAAAGGACAGTGACTGCTTACAGCAATTTTACCTATTCAGAAGTTAAAGCTAAAAAAGGGAGCTTCTAAGGAGATATTTGAGTGTCTAAGAAGAAGGTGCTTTGTGAATGTTAAAGGGTCTAAGAAGACATTTTAAGGTTGGTAAAGGCAAGTTATGAATGTTATAAGGTCCAAGAAGGTGTTTTAATGTTGTACATGCAAGTTATAAATGTTAGAAGGCCCAAGAAGGTGTTTTATGAATGCTAGAAGGTCTAAGAAAGTGTTTTAGGTGGGTAAATGGAAGTTGTAAAGGTCAAAATGTCTATGTTTTATTTCTTCCTGTTGCTATGTGCTGCTATTCTTGTATTAACTGTTAAGAGCGTTGACACCAATCACTGGAGCTTTAATTTATTAATCTAACTATGGTAAAAACATTCCACTGTATGATCCACTTTCATATTTCCAAACTCAAAAATTTAAATTTCCTTTGGTTTGTCTTTTACTTAAACTGTTTCTCATTGTACTTAAATTATATGTGCCCAGTCTTCTGAACAGAGGGAAGGAGCCACTCTTTCATGGTGTGCAACTGACCCTGACAATCAGGACCAAGTGAGCCTTTGCTCTTCTGCTCTACAGGAGGTTTCCGTCCTCCCCAGGCTACTGTTCCACAGGTGTCGGAAAGTTCCATAAGGCTTCGGCCTTCCCTAAGCTCACCTCAGAGTATTTGTGCTTTCGGCACAAAGTTTCTCCCCCACCTCTGCTGTGCTATGCGCCTACTGCCTTTTCCTACAGTGTGCATCTCACTACAGATTGCAAACAATGATGATGCTAGCTTGCCTAAAAGTTATCTCTTTTTGTACATTTAAAAGGATTCTTGTAAGCTACAGAAATCCACCTCTCAGGTCAAACAGAATCCAGAAAAGTACTCCAGTCAGTAGCCGAGGTTTCCCAGGTATCGCCTATCCCTGGTTTATTTCTGTTGCTGTGTTGAACACCACGACTGAGGAAGAAAGGTCTTTTTCAGCTTCTGAGTACAGTCCACAGTGAGGGGAAGTCAGAGCAGGAACTATTTGTTCATTTCCATGGCCCACTCAGCCAGCCTTTTTTACACCAGCCCCAGGGTTGGCACCCTTCACAGGAAGCAGGCCCTCACACATCAAGCATTAACTAAGAGAATGTCCCACAGGCCAGTCTGGGGAAGGCAAGTCCTCAGTTGACATCCCCTCTTCCCAGAAGTCTATAGGTTGTGTCAAGTTGGCAAAAACTAACCAGGAGGAGATAAACAAGTAAGTTGAGCTTTACCCAAACTTAAATTTTTTTACCCTTCTATACCCTGTGGGGCACAATCAGAATTTTTTTGTCTCCTCTAAAACTCATGTGGAACCCTCAACACAACAGGGTTGGGAGGGAGGCATTTTGGGGAGTTATTTGGGTCACGAAGACGCCATCTCTGTAGAGGATCAAGGGTGTTATAAAAGGCTTGTTGATGGAGCTTGGGTTCTTACTCCCTTCTCTGTAAGGCATACGATTCTTTGCCTCTTGAGGAGCAGAAGCAAGGCAATGTCCTGGAGACCTGGCCTGTAACCGATGCAAGCATGCTGGCACCAGGAACTTGCAGTTCAAAGATTCTGGAACTGTGAAAAACACATCTGTAGCCTCACCTAGGCTCAGCTCTTCCCTTAAGCAACAGAGATGTCAGACTAAGCAAGCTACCATTAGAAACATGAAGAGCAAGCTACCAACTTGAGAAAGCACAGCTGACAAGTGGCATATTCAGAATACAGAAAGAACTCGTATTTTAATAATTTAACAACACACTTATGAAAGAGTCTAGTACTACATGGGGGATACTGCCTCAAGTTGGGAATCAGTGTGTTCTGGAGTTCCCCAAACAGCACAGGCTACTGCTGTTGTCCTTAGCTTCCCACTAAAATCTGACAGTAAGATCTTAATGCTGAAGGTACAACATGGTCCACAGGACATGGAGAAATTAAGCTGGTACTGCCCAGGGAGCTTTCTTTCTTATGGCTCGTGTGTTGGTTAGTTAGTGTCTCTGCCAACCTGACACAAGTTAGACTCATGGGGCTCCCCATCAGATTGGCCTGCAGGCAACTCTGTGTTGGCATTTTCTTGGCTTATGATTGATGTGGGAAGGCACAGCCCACCGGGGCTATACCACCCTTGGGAAGGTGATCCTGAGAGCTGTAAACGCTAGCTGAAGGAACAAGCCAGCAAGCAGCACTCCTTCATGGCCTCAGCGTCAGTTCCTGCTTCCGGGTTCTTGTGGGACCCTGCCCTTACTTCCCCGCATGAACTGTGTGGCAGGCAAGTGTAAGGCGAATAAACTCTTTCCTCTCCAGGTTGGTTTTGGTCAGTGTTTTTATCACAGCAACAAAAAGCAAACTAAGTCAGTTAGCTTTTATGTTACTGGAAAGTACTATGCAGGTTTCTAGGGGAGAAAAGTCATTAGTAATATCACTCATCTTCAGACCTTACAGGCTACATTAACAGCTCATGACAAGCTATGCCCAGGGATACAACATTGGCAAAAATGTTATAGGGGTTACCAAGCACTCTCTGATTAGATTGAAGGAGGAAATGCATGCTTGATGCTGTAAGTCTGACCAAGGATTCATTGATGGATAGCTCACAGGGATTAACTTATTGTTATTATATAAATGGACAGAGCATCGCAATGTCCACTAAACGCATATCTCTATATTCATTTCAGACCTCATTAGAGCAGTTTATTTGTGTAGTGTATGGTAGTTAATGCAGAATTTCGCAGCTGGCCAAAAGAGACTGTAGTGCTCAGCCATAAACAGGGCATATGTGTGTACCACACCTCTCTTCCCGCAAGGCTCAGATACTATTGTGGAAAGAGGGCCAGCAAGAGGATCAGAGCCAGAGCTCAGGGAGGACCATGGGGAAACAGTATTACACTCTGACTAGCTGTGGTTGCCAGCACAAGGTCAATCGGTCAAGAGTCCGGAATGGATTGGGGCAGGGCACATGAATCCCTGCCTCTAGCTGAGGAGCTATTGACAGCTGATGGGGAGGGAGAGCCTGTTTTCTTTAAGGGTGTGGCCCTTGGTGGTTGACCATGCTTTAGTGTGTGGCTTCACATCCATGAGTATACGGATAGCACAAACTGGTTCTGGGGTGT
The DNA here is from genome assembly GCF_964271855.1 of Acomys minous. Classification (NCBI taxonomy): domain Eukaryota; kingdom Metazoa; phylum Chordata; class Mammalia; order Rodentia; family Muridae; genus Acomys; species Acomys minous. The sequence continues at coordinate 73,203,066 of NC_140492.1, read as the reverse complement.
GTGGGGGGGGTTATGAATAGGATCAAAACACATTGTTTATATGCATGGAATTCTCAAAGAATTAATGAAATGTAATATATTTTAAATGAAAACAAAAATTTTTAAAAAGAGAAACAGGCTAATGGCTTAGGGAGATGACTTAGTGGATGGCAAACTCAAGCATGAAGACCCAAATTCAAATTCCCATGTAAGGCTGGGCACCGTGGCGCATGTCTTTAACACCAGCTCTGGGGAGGCAGAGGCAGGTGGAGTGCTGTGAGTTTGAGGCCAGCCTGGTCTACAAAGCCAGGGCTGTTATACAGAGAAACCCTGTCTCGAAAAACCAAAACAAACCAAAACAACCCCCCCCCAATTCCCAAATAAAATGAAGGGCATGTCCCTAAGTGTCTGTAACCCCAGGCGGGGGGTGTGGGGACAGAGGATCCCCACAGGTCGTTGGCTAGTCATTCTAGCAGAAGCCCTGAGTTCCAGCCTCAGTGAGAGACTGTGTCCCAGAAAATGTGGCGGAGAGTACTTATGAACTCATAGCTCATGAACTTACACATACGTCCATGCAGGAACACACACCAACACTTATACACACACACACACACACACACACACACACACACACACACACACACACACACACGAACACACACAAATAAGTAATACACCTTAAAAATGAATCCAAAACTTGTTCTCAAGGGGAAAGTAGGTAAGTATGTGGCAGGGATACATGGGAAAATACAACCAATAAAAGCTAGAGGTGGTGACTGCAGAAGGGGACAAGGGCCATGTTACTCTGAACAGAGACTTGCAAACAGGTAGAGGAGGGCAGCTAGGGGTGTTTTTAAGGATGAGATCAGGAACAACCACTCTTAGCATCAGTATTGTTGGGGGAACTTCAGCCAGTGCAATAGACATAGAGCAGTCAAGTCTCCATGGCAACAAAAAGAGGCAAAGAGTTAAACACATGGTGTAGGAGGGAAAGTATGCTTCAGTATTGATGCTTAGGATGTGACCCTCAAATTAACATCCTGGACATCGTTCTCTTTGTCCCATGTTTCTGTATGAGCCGCCCTTTGGAGAATTCTCTGAGCTGCTTCTGAAAGAAGTCATTAGCCTGTGACAGGCATCTGGTCTCTATCCAGGGGAACCTTGGGTCACAGGGGGTGTCAGGGTTCCCCAGTTTATTAGCATCACGTCATACAATCCTTGCCATACCTCGGTGCTGGCTCTGTGTGGCAGCAAAGCAGCTGCTGAAGAGGCCATGCAGGAATTTCAGGAGTGCAGCATGGCGAGGGAAAGCACACCAAACTGGGACCCAGCTGCAGAAGGAAAGGCCCAGGGTTTTAAGACAGAGTGTGCGTGCAGCAAGGTTGCGTGTGCAGGACGAGATGAAAGAGGTCCGTCTGCTGACAGTATTGGAAAGGGTTTATTTCTTGCTTGCTTTAAATCAATTGCATACAGTGTTGGGGATTCTTGAATTGTTTCCCCATTGTTTGGATATATACTTGAGGCAGTCAGGTGAAACTGCTGCTAACGGTTTGGATCTTAAGTGTCCCCCAAGGGCCATGCGTTCTGCTCACCAGCCTGTGGCATTTTTTGGGAGTCGGTGGACATTTAAGATGTGGGGCCTAAGGGAAGGAAGTTAGGTCACTGGTGTTAAGTCCTTGAAGGGGTGCTGGGTCCCTGGGCCTTTCTCCTTTTTGTCTCAGATGTCATTGGTGAATGGGTTTCTTCCGGCCCCCACTTCTGTTGTGTCATGCTGTCTTGTTCCAGGAACAGGTAACTCCGCACTGGAATCTCTGAATCCAGAAGCCAAAACTAAACCCTTGTTTACTGCTGTTCATCACTGTAGCTTGTCATGTGACACTGGAGGCTCAGGAGCCTTGTCCTGGAAGGCTCAGGGGATGGTGGCAGATGGCTCGGGCCGGTGTGGCTGGCACCGTGCAAGAAGAGCCAGAAGGGAAGGAAAAGGCGAGGCAAAGCCTTCAGAGATCCTCCATAGAAAGGAAAGGGAAAAGAAAGATACACAGGAGAAAACTGGGGAGCGCAGGGCACTTAGATGGGGTGGGAAGGTCCTGCTGAGATCAGAGCTGCATGGAGAAGGCTGAGCTACGAGTTGGGACCTTGCAGAGCACTTGCTGCAGCCACCACTGACCACACATGATCACAGGTGGAGCCAGGAGGCTGCTGTGCAGCCCACAGAATTGATCTATCGTTGTTTGTAACTGCAGTGTTTTGGGGTGGCTTGTCACGAAGCAGGAGGTAATTGTTGTGTGACTCTCTTTCTGGGGAGACACAAACATATGTTTACTCATCCCAGACAGAGAGCACAACAGCCCAAAGCAAGGAAACCACCAACGTCCAACTTGGGGAACCAATCCGTTTTATTGGGGTTACTTATAGTCACCAGAGTCCACTTCAGCATGGGTGGTGGGTCTGTTGTAGGTCTGAGGTCACTCAGAGATTCACCGTGACTGTCTTAGTTAGGGTTCTTATTGCTGAGAAGGGATGCTATTACCATGACAACTCTTTTAAAGGAAAACATTTCATTCAGGCTAACTTGCAGTTTCAGAGGTTTAGTCCATCATCGGCATGGCAGCATGCAGGCAGACACGGTGCTGGAGGAGCTGGGAGCTGTACATCTGGATCCTCATGCAGCAGAAACAACTGTTTGCCACACTGGGTGTAGGTTGAGCATATATAAGACCTCAAAGCCCAAGCCCACAGCGACACACGTCCTTCAACATGGCCACACCTACTCCAACAAGACCACAACTCCTAGTAGTGCCACTCCCTATGGTCCAAGTATTCAAAGACATGAGTCTATGGGGGCCATAACTATTGAAACCACCACACGACAATGACTTAAAAGACATCCGAATCCCTGGAAAACCGAGTCCAGAGCAAGCTGAGAAAAAAGAAGGCTCAGAGATGGAACAATCTGAGCCTTGGCATCAAAACAGCCGTGGCAAGTGAGGGCATGGGCTATAGTGACAGCAGCTGCGGGGATGGTGTGCCCCTGAGGCCCCTCCCCCAACCAGGATCCTTTTTCTTTTTTCTTTTCTCTTTTTTTTTTCTTATTTTATTTTTGCTTTTTTGAAACAGGGTTTCTTTGCTCTGGATGGAACTCACTCTGTAGGCCAGGCTGGCCTTGAACTCACAGAGTTCTGCCTGCCTCCCAAGTGCTAAGATTAGAGGCATGGGTCGCTGTTACAGTAATTTGTATTGGTTAAGCCTACGAAGCCATAACTGGCACAGAGTCTAAAATGTACTTTAAAGCTGTTAGCACTACGTGCCAGGCAGAATCTAAACTGATTCTAATCTACTTGTAAATAAAAACAAACTACTCTAAACCTCATAACATACATATATTCCAAGCACTTGCTAATCTGATCCTTGGCGCTTCTCTCCCTCTGCCATGTCAACTATCTTCTTCCTCTCAACTGTCAATTTTGGCTCCGCCCCCTCTCCAGGAAGTCCTGCTTCCCGCTGCCTGTCCTTCTGCCCAGCTGATTGGCTAAACATCACTTTATTGACAGTTGCTACATCCACTCAAGACACAGGCTCAGTTTTCTATGTGACATCTAGTAGAGAGCTGGTGTGGATCAGGGAAATCTGTTTAATTAAAACAGAGCATGGGGAAGGTTCCTAGCAAGGCCACGCACGGCCAGTGGTGGATTTGGTAATTAATGAGGTGGGAGTGCAAGGGCTGCCCAGAGTTGGGGGTTACAGGTGCCTGTATCACCTCAGCCCAGCTATGCCAGGCGGGAGGGGAGTGTGCCGGAGTTCCTGGCCTGGCTGTAGATAGGGCTGCTGCAAGAGTGAGCTGAGACAAGCGCTTGCAAGGAAGTGCCACAGCTGTCCAGCTGTCGCACACTCATACTCTCTTTCACTTGCTTGGTTTGGCTCTCACATTCAAACCTGGGAAAGATGAATGAGAGCCCAGAAACAGATACAAGGGATGGAGTAAACGAAAACAGAACCCACAACCTTAACTCACAGGGTCAGCAGGGGTTTCTGAGTTGGAGATTTTTGACCCATTGTTTTAATATTATTTTAAAAAACAAGAAGTAACATATCAATTCATACAGCATAAGACAGACAGACAAAACCTTACAACTTAATGGCTGCCCTATTTCTGGACCCAGTCCTTTCAGACTCAAACGAGGGTCTCCGGCATCCTGAGAGTCCCTGTAAGCCCCTTGAGGCTTGAAAGACATACACATTTATTTATTTATTTATTTATTTTGGTTTTGTGAGACAGGGTTTCTCTGTGTAGCCTTGGCTGTCCTGGACCCACTTTGTAGACCAGGCTGGCCTTGAACTCACAGCGATCCACCTGCCTCTGCCTCCCGAGTGCTGGGATTATAGGCGTGCGCCACTGCACCTGGCTACACATATATATCTTAAGCACGGTAATTAAAACCTTAAATGTAATGTTAAGCATCATAGCTCACTGAACAACTTGTAGGCAGATCGAAAGACTGAAGAAGGCCTCTCTTACTGATCTTGGCCTCTTCCAGGTATCTCTGTTGGCCTGAGTGTTTCTCAACAGTCCTTACTGTTTATGTAAGTTTGAGGATGGAGGGGCCTAGTGAGTCTGGTTAGTTTCAGGGACTTCCTGAAGCTTCTGAGTTGTTTACTTCCTGAGTCTTAAGGGGCCTCCCTTTATAACATCATGTGACTTAAGGAGCTTCCCTGAGGGATGGAATGTATCAACTCACAGGGTACTGTCATACAACAGTGGTAAAAAAAAAACAGTCTATAAAGTATCTGCAAACTAGGCAGAAGGATTGACTGAGTTTATGGTAACCATGAAGTCTTGTAGACCTTGAAGTCTATCACTGTGCTCAACGACTTTGTTTTGGTCCAAAGAAAGGTTGTATACATCCCAGAAGAAAAATATGTCAACTGCATCAAGCTGTCTTACCTGTCAGACGCTGGATGAGGGCATGCCTGAGGTTGGGATAAGGTTACAGGGCCAAGAGAAAGCACCATTCAACAGTGTGAGCCCTTCCCAGCCCCAAATGTTCTAGGGGCCAGGACCATCTCCAGTAGGGTCTAGGAGGCTCCAAACATTCCCTCTCATATGTGGTGTTGTAAGACTGAGACCTCTAGAGAGATCTCTAGTCTATTCCCGGAGTCCCCACTAAGAGACGGAGTCCATTGTCGATGCAAATGCATAGGAATTTATTGAGCCATCGCAATGGAGTCTGTCCAGCTCTTTCAAGCTGCAGATCCCGAGAAACAGAGGCACAAGCCTTTTATAGGTTTTAGACAAAGAAATGTGTTTTACCGTATGTGATTGGTTGGCATTTGGACAGAAAAGCTGCAAGCAGGGAGTTACAAGTCTTGGCATTTTGTGGTTGGATAATGGGTGGAGGGGCAAGCTGACCTATGAGAAAGATTGGTTGAAGCAGTCACAGGGGGCGTTTAGGGACTTTTTTAGTTGGGGAGGGGTAGTGGAAATTTTAAACACAGCTGGTTGTCCTTGAGTCCAGCTGGACCCTGAGCACAGACTGAGGCCTTGAGTCAAGTTGGACTCCTCAAGGTTTTTCTTGTCCCTGCCACACTCACACAATGATCTGATATCTGTCTGTCCTTGGTTCAAGCTGGACCCTCTAGAAATTTACATGCTTTGGCCTTAATGGGGGTCTTTAGGGGAGGACTGGGTAGGCCGACTTTTACATTTTCCCAGACTTTGGCCTTAATGGAGGTCCTTAAGGGGGCTGGTTCTTTCAGTGTCCACTAGAAGCCAATCTTTGCAGGTGGGTGATATAAGGTTCCTAGAAGAGGAGGTTAAGTGTGCAAAAACAAAGTTGAGAGCAGGGTGTCTCTACAGTCGAGTGTGGTTCTCAGCTCCTCTATTGTCTCAGCCACATTTCCTCTCTGAGAATCATCGGGATCAGAAAGCTCTGACTGTGTCAGTGGTGAGAGGGGCCCACAGGGATGGCTGAAGTGTTGATGTTGACAAGTGGGTCCATCTCCAGTCTGACCCTTAGGATTTGAGGCTCTTTGTGGGAGCCAGGCAGTATAAGCACCTTTTACAAACACAAGCCGAATGCATGGGTGGGCTGCTGGATGCAGGGATGAGAAGCCAGAAAACAAGCCGTCAGCAGACAGACTGGGTCAAAGCTCTGAACTTGGACTTTGCAGCTTTGAGATGTGCAGAATATGAATTTCTGTTGTCTATTTGATACTCAATTGAATGGCATCATGTCCCACTTCTGCATTCAGTCTCCCAAGGCTGCAGGGGATAAGGCCCTGCATGCTGAGTGGCTTAAGCAACAGAAATTAATTCTTTCTTATCGCTGAAGGCTGGAAGCCCCAAAACAGGCCATCAGCAGGTTCCTCCTGGGTGTGCTAGCAGAAGGATCTCACTCAAGATGGCTTGGTGTACAGATGAGGCCTTCTCTTAATATTTCTCATCCCTGTTCAGTGTCTCTGCACCCATAGGATGCCAGTTAACTGACTCAGGTCCCCCCCCCCCCCCGCCCTAACTACTCCCCATAGCTCCTATCTACACATACAGGCACATTGGAGAACATAGCTTCAATGTGACAATGACGTACACTTTAGTCTGTAGCAGGCACATGTGTAGTCCCCTGCTACCTTTTCATTTTAAAGCCACTTTGTCCTTGGTGGGTAAGATCCGGGTTGAAGGGTCTTCTGGAGCTTAGAAGGGGTCAGAACACCCTTCTCTTCCTGAGAACCCCAAGGAAGAGGTGTTTTTTTACTACCCTGAGCATGTATCCTCTCGGCCCAGTTCACCAGGCATTTAAGTGTGAACAGGAAATCTGTTTCCGTGGGGCCCAGCTTCTCACGGGGGAGCTGAGGTGACTCTCCCTCAGGGAGATGGCCCACCAGCCAGCTCCTGGGTTCTGGCGCGTGGGTTTCTAGCAGGTGTTTCCTCTCGGAATGCTTCCACGGGTCAAACCCAGAGCCACAAAGGCTGCCATTAGACCATTCTGGTAAGTGACATTGCAGAGCCCAGAAGGCCTGGGAGGGGGGTGAGTAGGAACCAGGAGTGCAAGGAGCCTCTCCTCAAAGAGGGAGGAGAGCGCTTCCCAGCTGACCAGGGCCCCAGGAGCAGTGGCTCTGGGTGGCAGGGGCTGCAGGTCTCAAGCCATGGTCTGGACTCCTGTCCTGCTCATGCTGTTGGCCCGGCTCACAGGTAAGGGAACCCTTGGGGCTCAGAGCCTCCTTGCCTCTTCTCTTGCCGCGCTCTGCCTCAGTGACGGGCTTGTTCCTATCTTCCCAGGCTGTGGCCCTCAGCCGATGCTGCATCAGCCACCGTCAGCCTCTTCCTCCCTGGGAACCACCATCCGCCTCACCTGTACCCTGAGCAGAAACCATAACATCGGCATTTACAGCATTTACTGGTACCAGCAGAAGCCGGGCCACCCTCCCAGGTTCCTGCTGAGATACTTCTCACACTTAGACAAGCTCCAGGGTCCCAAGGTCCCCCCTCGCTTCTCCGGATCCAAATACGTGGCCGGGAACCTGGGGTATCTCAGCATCTCTGAACTGCAGCCTGAGGACGAGGCTGTGTATTACTGCGGGGCTCCGGAGGGAGGAAAAGGAGAAAGGGATGGCGAGGCAGCGGGGAAGAGAAAAGTAGCTTACAGATTCGGGATCCCAGGCTCTGGGACATCCAGACCCTGAAGTGAAGACGGAGTTTGCTTGGCTTGGCTAGGCTAGAGGAGGGGTAGAGCTCGGGGCTTCGCACAGCCAAGAGGATGGAGCCACCCAGCTTTTCCTTGTGTTGTAGTGTTGCTCTGAGCCCCATCAGACGCTGAATTATAGAATTAAAGCTGTTTTTCTGAGTTTGGCTTGGCTGGTTTGTTATCTCAGAACCAACTTAAGGACTGGCTAGGTCAAAGTCCCTGAAAACCGACTAGTCCGGTCAGGCACCATGAACAGCATTTGCCTGAGCCCCGCTCATTATGATCATGGGCAGTGGATGACAGAACCGTCTTGGCGGGGGACCTCCTTGTCAAGGACAGCACCATTGTGGTCTCCACAGTCACGGAATAAAGGAGCTCAGCTAGCACCATCACTGGGCCTCCACTTTGCGGGAGAGCAGGTGCCAAGTGACAGGTCTAGAGCAGGTTCCCCTCATTGGTACTAGTGATGTTTTGGGCTGGACAGACCTCCATCATGGGCCTGCCTGTCCTGTGCATTGTGGGTGCTGAGCAGCATCCCTGGCCTCTGCTACCAGAACAGAGCTTTTGCTCCCCAGTGTAAGGGATGACAGCCCCAGATAGCAGTGAAGGCCCAGGGTGAGAGCAACGCATCTGCTTTCTGTGCAGGGGAGTGATGGGCCAGCCAGCACTAAACATACACACACACACACACACACACACACACACACACACACACACACACACATGAAATAATTCTTTTATTATTTTCTTTCTTTTTTATTTTTTGAGACAGGGTTTCTCTGTGTAATCCTAGCTGTCCTGGAACTCACTCAGTAGACCAGGCTTTCCTTGAACTCAGTAAATCCACCTACCTCTGCATTCCAAGTGCTAGGACTAAAGCACGTGTCACCACCACTGCTAAATGATCCCAGGGGTCCCCTCCTGAGAGGTGGACACTCTTGCCTCCTGTGGCCCATGGTGCTCTGACCTCAGTGGTCTCAGCTTACGTCACCCTCTGGCACCCTCAGGCCCCCACTTCCTCAGTTCTTTGTATGTGGCCTTCATCCTGAGGAAAGGCTCATGGGGTCGTGATTTTCAAGGACGGCTCTGTGGTCTTTCGCTTACACGGTCCCCTCCTGCTCACGTCTTTCACTCTCTGGGGTTTGGTGCTGTGTGACAGGGAATCCGGGAAGCAGTGACTTGGCCTCCTCCACCATCTGGCCCCTCCCATCCCGCCAGCCAAAGGACAACGAGGCCTTAGACACTGGCTACCCCGTCTGACTCGAAGCCAACATTTTCTGTATATGAAAAGGGGATAATAATAACATTGGCTGGTTTAAAACATTTTAATTACTTTGTTATTACTTTACTCTGTGTGTGTGTGTGTGTGTGTGTGTGTGTGTGTGTGTGTGTGTGTGTGTGCTCATGTGCCGTGGCACACGTGTGAGGGTCAGAGGACAACCCGAAGGAGTCATTTCTCTCTTTGCGTAATGTGAGCTTCAGGGGTCGAACTCAGGTAGTAGGACTTGGCTGCAAACACCTGTACCCACTAAGCTCACCGCCTTGACTGTCTAACACTGACTGATCTATATGAAATGCTTAACACACTTACCTGTCATGAGTATGGCCTGCTCTTCTCCTGTGTCTGTTCCTTTTCTTTTCATTCGAGTTATTTCTCGCCCAGCCACCGCTGGACTGCCTATCTCTCACCCTGCTGTGGCCTTAGCTCCTCCTCTGTCTTACTGCTCCTTCACCCAGACTTGCCTTCACTCCACCTCTGATTTATTCCTGTGTTCTAAGCACGTGGGCGAGCCACATCTGTAGCTCCCATTTGCTAGTACCACACTTTAAAAAAAGTTTAATTAGCATTTTATTTTAAGAATGTTTTGCCTATATGTGTGTCAATGCATCAACCACATACATGCCTGGTATCCTTGAAGGCCAGAAGAGGGCATCAGATCTGCTGGGGCTGGCGTTACAGATGGTTGTGAGCCACCACGTCGGTGTTGGGAATCGAACCTGAGTAGTGGCAGTCATTCTTGGAGGAAGTGGCGTGGGCAGTGTGCTGTTTTCCCACTGACCCACTAGTGCACGGGTTCTCAACCTGTGAGTCACCACCCCCTTGGGGTCACAGATCAGCTCCTGCATATCAGATATTTACATTATAATCCATAACAGTAGCAAAATTACAGTTATGAAGTAGCAGTGAAATAATTTTATGGTTGGGGGTCACCATAACATGAGGAACTTTTTAAAAGGGTCACAGCATTAGGAAGGTTGAGAACCACTGCATAATTGATTAATTCTCTTAAAAGGTGACTAAACATGTCCCAGCTATGTGTTAGCTTGAGGCAGGAGGATTCCTTGAGACCAGAAGGCAACAAAGTGAGACTTTCCATCTCCAAAATTAGTTTTTAAAAAGAAAAAAGAGGTGAAATTATTTCTAAAATATATCTTATTTAACACAATTTCTCTTCAATATAATCATTTTAATGATCAACCATTGTAACAGGCACATGTGAACATTATTTTTTCTTTGGCACTCCATCTCTGAAATCTAATGTATTTTACCGTTGTGGCTTATCTCAGCTCAGACCCACAACCACTGTGTATGGTGTATGAAAAGAACAGACTGAAGGGGCAGAGTTCAGATTTCTCATTGTTCAGCCTTTGACTCTGGCCAGATCCTGTTCTGAAAGTCCCTTTTTTTTGTCCCTTTCACCTGCACTGTCCATTTCTGCTGGGCTCAGCTAATTGCTGTTGGTCAGCAGCCTGGTTTCCTTGGATGCCTCCAAGCTTTCACTCAAGCTGTTTGTGCTGGGAGGACTTCCTGTCCCTGGACTGCGTCCTCCCTCTGTCTGCATTGATGCAGAGCAATCTCACCCCCCACCTTGGGCAACCATTTCCTGGCCACTCTTCCGTTGTTACCTTCCTCCAGTGGGCAAACGGCCTGTTTTCCTAATTACAGTTAGCACCTGCCTCGCAGCTCTGATTTTATTTAGCAAGATTCTTACACTAGCCTGCAAATTCCCAGCTGGCCGGATCCTCCGTGTGTGATACACACTCTAGGTGACGGGCCGGGGTGGTGAGTGAGGGAACGAGTGCTGAAGGCAAGCCAATGGATTCACGTGAGTCCCTGCGACCGGGGAGAAGCAGCCAGATGTCCTTCCACATTTGTGACTGGCCACTCTCTCTTACTGACACTTCATTGTTCTGTTTGCCTCTGTCACATCAGGAACAACCTCCATCTTACTGACGGGACAAGGCTCAGAACCCGCTCTTCAGTTGCTTCTTCAAGTGTTTCATGTTTATCTGTTATCAGTAAAGGATGTAAAGAGGGAAGCCACTGTTATTTTGTCATTAAAACTAAGTCATACAAATCAGAAATGTCTTGACTTTCAGCTTGCCCATGCTTTTGTCTCCCCGTCTTTCTAAATTCTGGGCCAAAGTCCAGGAGCGGGCCTGACTGCGAAGCTGAGGCAAGGCTCCTGGAACCAGGTGGTCTGGATACAGCCCAGCCACGCATGTTCACTTCCTTGCTCAACCTCTGTGTCAAAACATGATTTGTCAATGCAACACACCACCCCACTCCCCTTCGACTTGTGTTCCATTCTTTTGTTTTGGTTTTGCTGTTGTTGTTAATTTTAAACATTTTTATCTTATGCATTTGAGTGTTTGGCTTGCATGTGTGGATGTGCATCATATGTGTGCCTGGTCCCCAAAGTTAGGGAGGGTGTCAGAGTCGGAGTTACAGGTGGCTGTGAGCCAACATGTGGGTGCTGGGAATCGAACCCAGGTCCTCTGCAAAAGCAACAAGTGCTCTTCACTCCTGAGCCATCTTTCCAGCTGTGTTCCCATTCTTTAAAAATGTTACCCACTCTCCCTTCAGGAAGTCAGTTCAGATCCCAAAGTGTCCACCTCCCTGTGCACACAGAAACTTTCATTTTTAAAGCTTCCATCTCTGAAGTGAGGTTTTTCTGGCTTCCTCCTCAAATCTCAAAACCCATGTAAAAGCTGGGTGCAGTAGCTCACATCTACAATGCCAGAGCTCCCATGGGAGTTGGGAGGTCCAGCCAGGAGAGTCCTCAGAAGTCCTCAGGCCAGCTAGCCTGGCATCTGAAGCAGCAAACAAGAAAGAGATCCTCTCTTAAACAAGATGAAGGACCAACATCTCAGGTTGACCTTTGACCTCCACATGCATACAGTGGAACATACATGTCCACACACACACACACACACACACACACACACACACACACACTCACACATTCACACACACTCACACACACACACACACACAAATGGGCTTGTACATGCACACATACTATATACACAAGCCATAAAAACACAAAAAAGAAAAAAGTATCGCATCCATACTGACAGCATGAGGGTGTGGCAGTCCCAGTTCTCTGGACAAAGAGGTAGAAATCCAAGGCCACCCTGAGCTATGGAGTGTGAGCCCTTTCTCAAAGAAAAGAAAGCAAGCTGGGCATGGTGGAACATGCCTTCAACCCCAGCACTTGGAAGGCAGAGGCAGGTGGATCTCTGTGAGTTCGAGGCCAGCCTGGTCTACAAAGTAAGTCCAGGACAGCCAAGGCTACACAGAGAAACCCTGTCTCGAAAAACAAAACCAAACAAAAAACAGCCTAGGGACAGTATCAGTTATACTACTTGGGCTAGAGAGATGGCTCAGAGGTTAAGAGCATTGGCTGCTCTTCCGGAGGTCCTGAGTTCAATTCCCAGCAACCACATGGTGGCTCACAACCATCTATAATGAGATCTGGTGCCCTCTTCTGGCAGGCAGGCACACATGCAGGCAGAACATTGTATACATAATAAATAAATAAAATCTTAAAAAATAAATTAAAAAAAGAAGAAGAGAAAACATTCCAAACCTGTAAAACAAACACCTCAAAACCTTCCTCTTCACGTCTTCTCTATGAGCCCAAGAGGCTTGGCTTTTTGGTTTTGGTGTTGTTTTTCATCGTTTGGCTGTTCATCAATTTGCTTCAAAAGTTATTAGAGAGAAACACTCCAGAGAACACTTCAAGGTTCCAGGTTCCAGATTCCTGCTGTTGCGGCTGCAATCACCGTTGCTGAATTGCTGCGTTGCTTGTTAATGGGTTGCTGGAATTCTCATGACAAAAAGTGGAATCACTCCAAGGAACTTAGTCTAAAAACTTCCCATTAAGCTGGGCATAGTGGCGCACGCCTTTAATCCCAGCACTCGGGAGGCAGAGGCAGGGGGATTGCTGTGAGTTCAAGGCCAGCAAAAAAAAAAAAAAAAAAAAGAAAAGAAAAAAAAAGAAAAAGAATGCAAACTGGTACAACCACTTTGGAAATCTATCTGGTGCTTTCTCAGAAAAATGCGAATAGGGCTCCCTCAAGACCCAGCTAATACACGCCTTGGAATATACCCAGAAAATGCTCCACCACACAACAGGGACATATGCTCAACCATGTTCATAGTGGCCTTGTTCATACTAGCCAGAACATGAAAACAGCCTAAGTGTCCCTCAGTAGAAGAATGCATAAAGAAACTGTGGTACATTTACACTGTGGAATACTACTCAGCTATTAAAAACAAGGAATTCCCGAAGTTTGTGGACAAATGGATTGAACTAGAAATGATCATAATGAGTGAGTTCACCCAGGAGCAGAAAGAGCCAAATGGTATATACTCACTTATATCTGCATACTAGCCCAAGGGGCATGTCCCATGAAAGTCTTCACTTACTAGGAAAGTGGGTCAGAGGGGAGGACATCCTATTGGGACTTTAGGTAAGAGAAGCATTGGAGAATGGAGAAATAGAAGAATCCAGAGAGTCCTAGAAACCTACAAGAAGAACATTATGATGGGCAGATCTGGGCCCAGGGCTCCTGCTCAAACTATGGCAAACTATGACAATACGGGAAGTAAACTTCAAACCCCTACCCAGATCTAGCCTATGGACAGGACATTCCCCACCGTTGAGTGGAGAGTGGGGACTGACTTTCACACAAACTCTGGTGCCCCATTTTTGACCACGTCCCCTTGATAGGGAGGCCTGGTGGCACTCAGAGGAAGGATAGCAGTCTACCACAAAGAGACTTGATACCCTATGAGCATATAAAGGGGGAGGAGGTGCCCCTCAGTCACAGTCATAGGGGAGAGGAGTAGGGGGAAAGCAGGAGGGAGGGAGGAATGGGATGATACAAGGGATGGGCTAACAATTTAGATGTAATATGAATAAATTAATAAAATATTTTAAAAAGTATCAGAATTTGCAATTCTAAAAAAACCTTCCCATTAATCTTTCTTATCTAGGGTAGGTGGGTTGGAAGGGAGGTATAAGCATTAAAGAACCCCAAATAAAGTAGGTTTGAAAAAGTTCAAAGCCTACACATCCCCCCTAATTAAATGTTTTCCTTTATAAGAGTCACCTTGGTCATGGTCTCTCTTCACAGCAATAAAACCTTAACTAAGACATGGTGTGAACATTTGTACCCTGGGAATGCCTGAAAGAGTGAAAGAAGTTGATAAAGGAAATATATAAGAATAATTGGAAATTTCACAAATTCACGAAACAGATTGAAGAAGCTCAGAAGCCTCACCCTGGTACATGATCAATCGTCTCAAAGGCAAAGATAAGGAAAACCTTAAATCGGAAAGCGGCCAGCTCTACGGAAAAGATTAACAAATGTAAGGTCTGTGCTGGCTAGTTTTGGCAGCTTGATACTATCTGGGGTCCCCTGGAACTTCTACATTTTATTTAACTGGTTAGCGGTGTACTCTCTAATTAGACTATGAAATGATTAGGATACATGCCATTATTCCTAGGAAAACAATAACAGAAAATAAAACAAGATGACCTGAGTAGCTGGAAGATGTGAATGGAGCAGAATAGAGCAGTGAGCACGTTCACACGCAGGCTCTGTGAGCACAGGCTCGATGCTTCTCAGACACCCAGGCTTAAGCGTGTGTCTGGCTGCCTGCCCTGGTCCTGCGCTGGCTGCCACTACGAAGCCTCCAGGCTGCCAACACCTGTTCTTCAGGGCTGTCTCCTCCAGTGTGCCCTGAATGGGGCAGAGTGGATCTAGGCACTGATCCCCCCACGGCTGCCATCTAACAAGGGTACAGCTCAGTCGGTACAGGGCTCCCCATCAGCTCTACAGGTGTTGGGAACGAGGAAAAGAAACTTATTCTAGGTGCTACCGTTTCTGTTTTCAGACTCTATTAATCAGAGGGAGAAACTAAATTCAAGGGCCCAGGCCCTAGGGGAACCGGGGACTTTCCAATAGGTGATGTTGGACCCTGGTGTTAAGCCTCTGAGCTTGGTGCTAATTGACAGACTCCCTTCCTCAGCTGGGTTCGCTGCTCTCTGCCCAATTTAAGGAAACCCCAGATCCTGATTAGAAGAAATCCATTCAGTGTGCCCTGGGGATTCCTGGAAATTCAGTCCCCATGCTAATGAGATGTCTTGGTTCCTTAGCTTTTGACCAATGACCTGGAGTGCCTCCACCCAGATTCCCACTGTCTTCCCCTTCTTATGATAGGACTGGGCTGCTGCATGTAAATAAAGTAGCCCTGGTACTGCTGGCCCCAGGGAATCAAGCACCGCCCCCCCAAACCCTCCCAATGCCCAAGGTTTTCAATGTCCCTGATTCATGAAATAAACTCTCTCACTCCATTCTTCCACCATGGCTGTCTGAAATGTACTGTTTTGCAGCTAAACCTTTGAATTTGCCTGCCTAGCTTGCTAGGGGTGCGTCTCCCACCTTGCTCCTGATGCCATCACCAGGGCCAGTCACCCTGGTAGCTGCCTCTGGAGCTTGTGGAGAGGTCCTGAGCTTCTGACACCTTTTCCACACTGCCCACTGCAGTTAATTTGCACTTGTTGGTTGCTGGCTGGGCCCTTGTTACCTGGTTCAAGATTCAGATCCCTGAGGTCCCTGCTGCCACCTGGATTGATGCTGGCAGCCCAGCCAACAGAGCAGTAACACTTATTGGGGAGAAATTTTTCCTCCCACACCACAGGCTGGACCGGAGATCTTCTGGCACGGATTTTGGTTCTGTGTGTCGCTCCTCCCCCCCCCCCCTTCTTGGCACAGATAGCAGTGTTCCTGGGAGCAGCAAACCTTTGACCCTACACTTTACCCTTTCTTGCCTGGAAGCAACACATATTTCCAGCGCTGTGTGAGGCGGGAGATTTGGAACCGCAGCTGAACAGCTTCTGTTGTAAAAATACAGTTGTGAGTCCAGTCATATCAAGAACAACTTCTCGCCAGGCAGTGGTGGTTCATGCCTTTGATACCAGCCCTTGGAAGGCAGAGGCAGGCGCATCTCTATAAGTTCAAAGCCAGCCTGGTCTAAAAAGTGAGTCCAGGATACCTAGGGTTCTGATACTCAGAGAAACCCTGTCTCGGAAAAACAAAACAAAACAAACAAAAACAACTCCATCTTGCTGGCAGGGTCAAACAAGCTCATGTTTCCAGACCCAGGGAACTACTCCTAACCTGATTGATGGAAACTCCCTTGTCCAACCCCTTATGTCAAAATATGATTGTCAAATGCTTCAGCCCCCTCTCTCTCTATGGTTTTCACTCTTTAAATACGCAATACAGCTTCCCCTCGAGGATGCGGTTCCGATCCCAAACTGGATGCCTCCCTGAGCTCAGAAAATAAAGCTTCCATTTTAAGCTTCTGTATCTGAAGTGAGATTTTTCAGCTTCCACCTCAAACCCAACACGGGATGGAGACGTCTGTGCCAGTGGCTACGCTGTTGGTGTTGAGGCAGTACATTCTCATTCTGGGTTCTCCTAGGGCAGGAAGTTGGGTCCACTGACCTCTGAGCCCCGGAATGCAGTGGTCAAGGCCTTGCCGGTGCCTTGTGCTCCACAGCACTCTGGGGGCTCACTTTAGCTGGTTGCATCCCACTCTTTCTAGGCAGCCGCACCTACCCTGCCTTGAGCTTGGCCTGTGGAGCATCCATGCATCCTGGCGAGGGAGGGAGGGGTGCTGTGGTCCAACCCTTTCTGAGGCTTAGGGTTTGCTATAGGCTCAGCCTCTTTCTGGTGCAATGGTTGAAATCCCGCTATGTGTGTGGCGGCCTCATATTCAGGTCTTGGAGAAGAATGGGAAGCTGTGGAGAAGGCAGTAAACTGCCTGTCTTCTGGATGGGCAGGAAGAGCTGTGCCATGCATGTGTGTAGTGCTTTCCTCTTATTTAAAGATTTATTTATTACGTATATAGTGCTCCTACCGCACATACACCTCCAGGCCAGAAGAGGGCACCAGAGCACATTATAGATGGTTGTGAGCCACCATGTGGTTGCTGGGAATCAAACCCAGGACCTCTGGAGGAACAGTCAGTGCCCTTAACCTCTGAGCCATCTCTCCAGCTCCAGTGTTTTCCTCTTTTCAAACCATCTCACTCTGCCCAGCTGCGTTTATCTGAGCATCCAATGACACTGCTCCATTTGATTCTCCATTCTCTGCCTTTCATGCTTATTCTGCATCCATGTAAGTAACGCATGAGATTCACTTTGCCCCCTTAAGGGATAACTTAGTAACTACGCCAGAGATGAGGGCTTACTAAATGCCCTGTTATCATTGCTTGTGTTACTGAGAATATAAGGCTCCGTGTCTTATTTTGAAGCAGGATAGAAACATGGGTGTAGAAGGAATCTCTTGTGTATTGTATGGATGCAACACCTCTCAATTAAAAAAACCTATAGCCTCCAGGGATCCAAGATGATATCACTGCTCACACACTATGTCTTATCAATGGGAGAGCAGTGACTGCACAGTGACCTAAGGACCATACTGAGAGCTACAAAGCACCAGTGCTGGTGTTTTCCAGGTGATAGGGGTCCACACTGTGTGGAGCACAGGTGGGTCTGGCCTTGGGCCTCCCAGCTAATCCACAGAAAAGTCCCTGGTCCTTACAGGCATGTGTGCACTCTCCAAAGTCTAGCCACTCACCGGTCCACTCATAGCATCTGTGCTCCGTGTTATCAGACTGAACTGTGGACCTCAAAACATCAGCCTGGGTCTTCCAGCCCAGAAGAGACCCCATAGTTTGGAACACAGTTGGATCTGAACTCTGGTCACCCAGCCAATCCACAGAAAGTTCCTGGGTCCTTGCAGGCAGATGGCTACACACTTGCTGGTAGTGAATAGCACCTGCACTCTGTGTCTCAGACTGAATTGCGGCCCACAAAGCACCAGTGTCTGGGTCTCCTAGCCCATAGGAGACCCCAATGGTCTGGAACACAGGTGGCTTTGACCTCAGATCACCCTGCCAGTTCTCGGAAGGTTTCTGGGTCCCTGAAACCTGTGCATGCTCCAAAGTCTGGCCACATGTCTGACTATGCACGGCACCTGGGATTTATGTAACAGACTGAACTGTGGTACACAAAGCCCCAGTGTCTGGGTCTTCTAGCCCAGAGGAGACCCCACTGTCTGGAACACAGGTGGCTCCTGGGTTCATGCAGGCACCTTCTTCTCCACACTCAGTCATGGTCTCCAAGGTCTAGCCATACACCTGATTGTGGCCTGCAGCACCTATGCTTTGGGACTCCAACTGAACTGTGGACCACAGAACACCAGTATCTGGGTCTCCCTGCTGTGGGGGATACCACAATGTGGAGCATGGGTGAGTCTGACCTCAGGTCGCCTTGCTGACTCACAGAATGTTCCCAGGTCTGATGGCAGGTCACCCCACTGGTCAACAGAAAGGTTCCCTGATTCCCACAGGTGAGGGGTCTCAAACCTATAGCCACTTACCTACAAGCTGCTCTCAATGGCCAGTGAAGGACACCAGAAACTACCACCCAACGCCAGAGACAGAAAGATGACTAAAGGCCATCATAAAAACACAAACATCAAAAGCCAGAGTAATATGGCATCTCTATAACCCAGTTATCCAAATGCAATTAGCCCTTGACACTCTAACACAACTGAAACACAAGAAAATGACCTCAAAGTTTTCCTTATGAAGATTATAATAGAGGAAATTAATAAAATCCATAAAGAAATATAAGAAGATATAGTCAAACAGATTGAGATTCTTAAAGAGGCCATGACAAAGACCTATAGCGAAGAAATGAATACATCACTGGATCAAATTCAGGAAAATGCAAACAATCAGGTAAAGGAAATAAACAAAACGGTTCAAATTCTGAAGATGAAAATGGAAACAATAATAAAAGCACAAACTGAGGAAATTCTGGAAAGAGAGAACTAAGAGAAGAAAACAGCAACTGCAGAGGTAAGTATCATCAACAGAATACAAGAGATGGAGGAAAGAATCTCAGGTATAAAAGATACAATAGAAGAATTTGATACAACCATCAAAGAAAACGTTAAATCTAAAAAATTCCTGACACAAAACATCCAAGAAATCAAGGGCACCATGAAAAGAAGAAACCTAAGAATAATAGGAATTGAGGAAAGAGAAGATTCCCAGCTCCAAGGCACAGGAAATATTTTCAACAAAATCATAGAAGAAAATTTCCCCAATTTAAAGAAGGAGATGCATATAAACATACAAGAGGCCTAGAGAACACCAAATAGAGTAGATCAGAAAAGAAAATCCTCCTGCTACATAAAAATCGAAAGGGAAAAAGGCCAAGTAACATACAATGGCAAACGTATCAGAATCAGACTTGACTTTTCAGCAGAGACCATAAAAGCCAGAAGGGCCTGGGCAGAGGTCTTGCAAACCCTAAAAGATCACAGATGCCAGTCCAGAACTACTACACCCAGCAAAATTGTCAACCACTGTAGATGGAGAAAACAAAATATTCCATTTTTAAAAACCAACAAATTTAAACAGTACCTATCTACAAATCCAGCCCTACAGAAGATACTAGAGGGAAGACTCCAACCCAAGGAGGCTAATTACACCCAGAAAAACACAAGAAATAAATAACTTCTTTTTAGAAAAACAAAAATGTGATAAGCACACAAACTACGACAACCAACATCAACATAAAAGGACCTAACAGTCACTGGTCATTAATCTCTCTTAACATCAATGGTCTCAACTCCCCAATAAAGAGACACAGACTAACAGAATGGATGTGTAAACAGGACTCAACATTCTACCACATACAAAAAACACACCTCAACCACAAAGATAGACATTGCCTGAGAGTAAAGGACTAGAAGAAAGTCTTCCAAGCAAATGGTCACAGGAAGCAAGGTGGTGTAGCCATTCTAATATCTAATAAAATAGACTTTTCAACCAAGATTAATTGAAAGAGATGAAGAAGGACACTTTATACTCATCAAAGGAAAACTCAACCAAGATGAAATCACAATTCTGAACATCTATGCCCCAAATACAAGGGCACCCACATTTGTAAAAGAAACATTAATAAAGCTTAAACCACACATCAACCCCCACACATTAATAGTGAAAGACTTCAATACCTCACTCTCACAAAAGGATAGGTCAATGAAACAAAGGCTAAACTGAGAAATAATAACATTAACAGATGTTATGAATCAAATGGACCTAACAGATATCTACAGAACTTTTCACCCAAACACAAAAGATTATACGTTCTTCTCAGTACCTCATGGAATCTTCTCCAAAATTGTCTATATAGTATGTCACAAAGCAAGCCTCATCAGATACAAGAAGATTAAAATAATACCTGTATTCTATCAGACCAACATGGAATAAAGCTGGACTTCAACAACAGCAGAAATAATGAAAAACCTACACACACATGGAGACTGAATAACTCTCCACTCAATGATAAAGGGGTCAGGGAAGAAATGAAAAAAGAAATTAGGGACTTCCTAAAACTCAATGAAAATTAAGGTACAACATGCCCAAACTTATGGGACACACACAAAAAAGCAGTGCTAAGAGGAAAGCTCATAGCATTAACTGCCTTTATAAAGAGATTGGAAATATCTCACACAAGCAACTTAATGGCACAGCTGAAAGCCCTAAGGGGGAAAAAAAGAAGCATACACACCCAAGAGGAGTAGATGGCTGGAAATAATTGACCTCAGGGATGAAATCAATATGTTAAAAACAAAGAATCAACAAAACCCAGAGCTGGTTCTTTGAGAACAAACCCCAAACCAAACTAACTAAAAGGCAAAGCGAGAATACCCAAATCAACAAAATCAGAAATGAAAAGGGAGGCATAACAACAGATATCAAGGAAATCTGAAGAATCATTAAGTCTTACTTCAAAAGCCTATATGCCACAAAATTTGAAAATCTAAATGAAATAGACAATTTTCTTGATAGAGTCCACTTACCAAAGTTGAATCAAGATCAGGTAAACAAATTAAACAGTCCTATATCTCCTGTGGAAATAGAAGCAGTCATCAAAAGTCTCCCAACCACTGCCCTGACCCCAAAAAGCCCAGGGCCAGATGGTTTCAGCACAGAATTCTACCAGACCGTTAAAGAAGAGATAATACCAATACTCTTCAAACTATTCCACAAAATAGAAATAGCATTACCAAACTCATTCTATGAGGCCACAGTCACCTTGATACCTAAACCACACAAAGACCCAACAAAGAAAGAATTTCAGACCAATTTTGCTTACGAACATTAAAGCAAAAATACTCAACAAAATGCTCACAAAGTGAGTACACATTAAAAATATCATTCACCATGACCAAGTAGGCTTTATCCCAGGCATGTGGGAATGGCTCAATATACAGAAATCCATCAATGTCATCCACCATATAAATTAACTGAGAAAAAAACCATACAATCATTTCCTTAGATGCCAAAAAGCATTTGACAGCCGGGTGTGGTGGCACACGCCTTTAATCCCAGCACTCGGGAGGCAGAGGCAGGCGGATCGCTGTGAGTTTGAGGACAGCCTGGTCTACAGAGCGGGTCCAGGACAGCCAAGGCTAACACAGAGAGACCCTGTCTCCAAAAACAAAAACAAACAAACAAACAAAAAATCATTTGACAAAATTCAACACCTGTTTATGTTTAAAATCTTAGAGAGATCAGGGATACACAGCACATTCCTAAACATAATAAAGGATATATACAGCAAACTGATAGCCAACTTCAATTAAATGGTAAAAAACTCAAAATAAGAAGTCAAAGTATCACTATTCACAGATGATAAGATAGTATACATAAGTGACCCCAAAAATTCTACCAGAGAACTCCTGACGCTCATAAACACCTTCAGCAAAGTGGCTGGATACAACATTAATTTAAAAAATTCAGCAGCTCTCCTGTATACAAATGACAAATGTACTAAGAAATTAGGGAAACTACATCCTTCATAATAGCCATAAATATAAAGTATCTTGGTGTATCTCTAACCAAGCAAGTGAAAGACTTGTATGACAAAAACTTCAAATCTCTGAAGAAAGAAATTGAAGATATCAAAAGATGGAAAGATCTCCCATGCATGTGGATTAGGAAGACCAACATAATAAAAATGGCCATCTTATCAAAAGCAGTCTATTGATTCAAAACAGTATCCATCAAAATACCTACACAATTCTTTACAGGCCTTGAAAGATCAAGTCTCAACTTCGTATGGAAAAACAAAAAATCCATAATAGCTAAAACGATCCTGTATAATGAAAGATCCTCTGGAGGTATCTCCATCCCTGATCTCAAGTTGTACTATTGAGCAACAGCAATTAAAACAGCATGGTACTGGCATAGAAATAGGCTGGTTGATCAATGGAACCAAATCGATGACCCAGAAATAAACCCATACACCTATGGACACTTGATTTTTTACAAAGAAGCCAAAACCATACAATGGAAAAAAGATAGCATCTTCAACAAATGGTGCAGGTCTAACTGGATGTCTACAATATAGAAAAATGCAAATAGATTCATATTTATCACCCTGTACAAAACTAAAGTCCAAGTGGATTAAAGACCTCACCATAAAATCAGACACACTGAATCTGTTAGAAGAAAAAAGTGGGCAAGAGCCTTGAACTCATTGGTACAGGAGACAACTTTCTGAACAGAACATCAATAGCTCAGACTCTAAGATCAACAAATAATAAATTGGACCTCATGAAACTGAAAAGCTTTGTAAGGCAAAGGACACTGTCAACAGAAAAAAAAAACCAGTCTACAGACTGGGAGAAGATCTTCACTAATCTGACAAAGGGCTAATATCCGAAATATATAAAGAACTCATGAAATTAAACACCACCAAACCAAATAGTCCAATCAAAAAATGGGGTACAGAACTAAACAGAGAAGTCTCAACAGAGGAACATTGCATGGCCAAGAAACACTTAAAGAAATGCTCAACATCCTTAGTCTTCAGGGAAATGCAAATCAAAATGACTCTGAGATTTCATCTTATACCTACCAGAATGGCTAAGATCAAAAATTCAATTGACAGCACATGCTGGCAAGGATGTGGAGAAAGGGGAACACTCTCCCATTGCTGGTGGGAGTGTAAACTTGTACAACCACTTTGGAAATCAATCTGGCACTTTCTCAGAAAATTGGGAATAGGGTTACCTCAAGACCCAGCTATATGACTCCTAGGAATACACCCAAAAGATGGTCCATCACACAAGGTTAGCTATGTTCATAGCAGCTTTATTCATAATATCCAGAATCTCGAAACCTGGGTGTCCCTCAAATGAGTGAATAAAGAAACTGTGGTACACTAAATGGAATACTATTCAGCTATTAAAAACAAAGAAATCTTGAAATTTGCAGGCAAATTGATGGGACTAGAAAAGATCATCCAGAGTGAGGTAACCCAGATCCAGAAAGACACGCATGGGATATGCTCACTTATAAGTGGCTATTAGCCCAACATAGATGTCCTTTGAGAGACTCCACCCAGTGTGGGAACAGGACAGATGCTGGACTCACAGCTGGACCCTGGACAGATTGCTGAGAGTTGTATGGAAGAATTGGGGGTTTGAAGGACCCAGAGGGTTCACGAGCCCCACAGGGAGACCATCAAGGCTGCAGATCTGGATCGAGGCGGGCCTGCACAAAGTGATGCAGTAACCACAGACAACACATACAGAGAGCTTAGACCCCTCTGTTCAGCTACAGCCAATGGTCAGCTCATCCTCCAAGCTTGTAGGGGGAGCAGGGACTGCCTCTGACACCAACTCTGTTGCCCATGATTTGATCATTTCTCCTTGATGGGGAGACTCTATGGGCACACAAAGGAAGGGGATGCAGGCTATCCAGATGAGACCTCATAGGCTGTGGTCAGAGGACTAGGGGAGGGGAAGAGGGCGGAAGAGGGAGGGACGGTGGGAATGAGAAGATACAAACAAGGGGACAACAATCAGGATGTAAGATGAATAAATTATAATGAATAAAAAAATGAAAGAAAATTCCAAAAAGATAGGTTTACTGCTGAACTCTACCACCCCACTAAAGAAGATTGAATACCAATGCTATATCTATCTATATATATATCTGAGTCAGGATATAAATGGGACATCCAGAAGGCAGAAGGGATTCTGGGATAGACCCAGGGACATGAGATTCAGCCAGCACAGTGTGAGGAAGATGGAAGCCTAAGCTCAGGTAACTAGCCATGTGGCAGAATATAAATTATTACAATGGGTTATTTTAAGTTACAAGCTGGTCAGAGAAGAGCCTAGAAGAGTCTAGGTATTTGTAATTATCTTGAGTCTCAGGCATCTTAATTCCAGGAGCTTGGGACTGGGAGGAAAAACCTTCTATAAGAGGTAGAAGAATCTGAGGGGCCCCGAGATGCTAGAGAAGGCCCCTCACACACACACACACTCTGGAATCCAACCGAGGCCTTTCTTAGCCACAGAGCAAGGACTCAGGTTGAGTCAACAACATCTTCAAGCCCCACTTCCTTCCTAGTCAAGAAGCTGCACATTTCTAGACAACTCCACTCCCAGGGGGTGTGGGGGGTGACGGGGAGGGGAGCGGGGAGCATGGACCAAAGCCCTGTGCGGCCCTAGTGGCGTCTGGTTTCACTACAGTTACAGTTCTGTCTCCAGAGCTGCTGTACATGCCTCTTAGCATAAGAGAAAAGGGGGAAAGGCTTCTTAGCAACCTTTTGGAAGGAAAATGGAGAGTCATTGAGATGGCACCACACTTGGCTGTATTTTACTCTTGCTTCTTGTTCTTTGAAAAGCCCGTGCTAACACTTTCAGTGCGTTTTTCTTTCTTCTGGTGCTGCTTTCTTCTATTTCTTATAACATAGCCTATGACTATATTAAGATACCCTGAATAAAACCCACAATTCTGCATCACTTTACCAGATACTCTTGCAATTCTTCTCAGCATTAAATCCACAAATCTGGGTTTGACCTGAATTGGGGTCCCTAGGTAGGGAATTCTCCAAATTTCCTAGAGTGACACTGTACAACTCTGTCAGTCTTCCTTTACTACTGACATTTTCTTCCTGTTTCAAATGTACAAAGATGTGATATTCTGTATATCTGTGATATAGCATGTAACATAAGTGATGTAATGCCCAAGTTGTGAAAGACCACCAGGAATCAGCCAGATACAAATCATACAAGGTTTCATTTATTTCAGCTCAGAGCCTGGACCATCAGGTGCCTTGTGAGGAGGGAAGATGGTGGCCCCTCGAGCTAGGGGAACAGGGTTTTTAAAGGGAAAAACTACGGGGGGGGGGGGGAGGGAGGGAAGGGTTTCCAAGCCATTTCCAAACCTTGCTGTTCCATGATAGGTAAGAGGGGTACAGGAAAGTTGCCCTTTAAGCTGATTGGCTGGGGGACCAGGGCTAAGTGAGGGGACCATACTACAGGGGGGAGTTTTTGTTTGTTCTGGTCATAGTGACCTGTGGCTCCGATTGGTTAACCCCAGGTACTAGCTCCTAGGAACAGTTACTAGCTGTATGTTTGTTGCTCTCCCTGGAAACTTCCAGGAGTGTGTATGTGTGTGTGTGGGGGGGGCAAGTTCTCAGGCCCTGAACACAAAATAGTGTTGGTTTGGTCTCTACAGTGATAGGCAATTTCTTTCACAGTAGAACTTCAAGAGAAAATAGAGAAGTTTGCCACATGAGAACTGATTTAAACTAGCATCTTTACAGACTGTGGAGCAAGCATTTTCCTCAGCAGTATGTTTTTTTCCCCTCCCTTTGAAGATCTATTTTGAAAATGCCTAGCAAAATAGCCTGAGACACATTTCTGCCATGAAGAACTCCTGTCTCTTGGGATACATAGATTTGCTCCTTCCTTGTCTTTGGGTCTGTTTACTTGACCACTGTTCCTCACCTGGTTTTACAGTATCACCAAGTACACCAGGGCGGAGCACAGCAGCTCCTTGTTCTGATTTCCTCTGTGCGACTGCAGCGGACAG
Source organism: Acomys minous (assembly GCF_964271855.1). Classification (NCBI taxonomy): domain Eukaryota; kingdom Metazoa; phylum Chordata; class Mammalia; order Rodentia; family Muridae; genus Acomys; species Acomys minous. The sequence goes on along the minus strand of NC_140492.1, from coordinate 73,177,128 downwards.
CCGAGACACAGAGGGCGGTGTGTGCTGTGGAATCCTTCTCTGGTCCACACTATGCAACAGCCTCGGTGGCTTCAACGCAGATCCATTATGATTTCAGCTTCCTGCTGTAAATGAGCATGGAAGTCGAGGTAGAAATTCACTTTCAAGACAAAAAGCTGTGGCCATAGTCGGTAGTCCCTACAAGCACCTGTGTTCAGTTTTGCCAGTGCGAGGAAGATGTGTTTGTTTCCAACAAACAAACACCGCACACCCTCACACAAATCCATTTCCCACCCTGCACTTGGGATGAAAACAAAAACATACTTACATCCACTACTTAGAACTATTCCCAATTTTTGGATCAAGCACCATATTGATTTTCAAAGTGGTTGCATAAGTTTGCACTTATGTGACGTTAGGTGTAGAACAGGGCTTTGTGTACAGTCGTCAGGCCCTCAGCATTGAGCTGCACCCTACTCCAGGGTTTTAGGCACACAAGTCAAACCTCCACCTCAGAGTTGCAGGCTCCCTAGGCCTTCGGGGATGCTAGGAAAGCCACCACCACTGAGACGAGCCCTTCAGTCTACAAGTAGTCTTTTGGAACATGCTTTATTTTAGTAAAGTCGTTTTTGTTTTTGTTTGTTTGGTTGGTTGGTTGTTGGGTGGTTTTTGGAGACAGGGTTTCTCTGTGTAGCCTTGGCTGTCCTAGACTTGCTTTGTAGACCAGGCTGGCCTCAAACTCACAGAGATCCACCTGCCTTTGCCTCCTAAGTGCTGAGATGCACCACCGCACTCAGCTTATTTTAGAAAAGTGTAATTATGCTGTTGGTTGTGGCGCCCGCGCCACCGCGGTACCGAGTCAAGGACGAGGGACTGTGGATTTAACACACACACACACACACACACACACACACACACACACACACACAGCGGGTCCTTCGTGCTAAGAGAGCAGCAGCAGCCACGGCAACGGTTTATTATTCTCTTCTTCCCAGAGTTCCAAAGAGCCTTCTTATAGGCAGCAAAACAGGAACCCTCCTCCCAGGTGAAATCCCTCAAGAAGTGATTGCACACAGGAGGAAAAGTCTCAAGGAAGGGAGGGGGCGTGTTCTCAGAGCAGTAAACATGACTAGCTAACCAAGATAAACAGAGACATGGAAGATGCTAGAAACAGGACATGAAACAGCAAGACAGGCAGGCAGCCCAGTCGGGCCTGGTTCCTACAGGTCCCCTCCTTTATATAAAATACAAATGAGCTCCTGTCTTAGGTTGCCAGGACATTGGTTTCCTATCTTACCCATCATTGGAAAGGCTTTGTGCTTCAGAACCCTCCTGTCTTAGGTGGATAGGTACCTCCATGGTCTTACCCGTCATTGGATATTCATTTATCAAGGCGCAGCCAAGTCAGATCAGTAGGGCTATCCCCTGCCAAAGGCATGGGGACCTGTTTGGCATGGAACTGTTGAAATGCCTGTTGTGTTCTTATGCGGCAGAGGCCCCAGAACAGAAAACCTCCTAAGCCACATAGCAGGATGCCTAGCGCAATAGCATCACTTCAGCTTTTTAGCAAGCTTCCCACATCTGTAGGCCCTTTATGAAGGCATCTCCCATAATGGGTGGAACTCTAGTCTCCTGTGATAAGGCTGTTGGCTGATTAAGATTTTAGATAGCCAATTGTATCATAGAATTTAGAGCATTCTGAGTAACCAACGCACTGGCCACCTCTCCTGAGAGTTTATCCATTGTGTGCACAGTAGTAACAGACTGAGAAATGGCAATGCCCGCAGCAGCAGTGGCAGCAGCAGCTGCTACAGCAATGATGACAATAACAGCGGCAGTAGTTCCAAAATCTCTCCTTTCACGATAGATCACCAGGCCTTGCCAGGCATCATGCGTCACAGGAAAGGGAACCACTGCAGGTGTCTGTGCCACCACGGCAGTCTTCTCGTCATTCCAGCAACTTCTTAGATGGCAAGCCTGCAGAGAACAATTTAAAGTCTCCCCCTCAAGGGAGTCATTAGTAACAACAAAAAGAAAGGTGCTACAGCACAGATAGCTGAACTTATGATATTTTATATGAAATGTCCCCATAATGTTACTCCTTTCCAAATCCTCAGGCATAGCAGCCATGCCCAGGCTACAATTAGTCAAATACAGCCAAACTGGTCTGCTCAGACCTACTGGCATCAGAATGGGAGGGCTCTTCACCAGAGCCCAAACAGTCTCCTGTAGGCTGGGCTGACTCTTGTGGAACAACAGGACGCACACAATGCCCAGGAACCCAGATTGGTACTTCATTGTCCTGTGGAAAGACACAAGCAGACCCTCAGGCTCACACCAGTATAGGATCCAGACCCTTCCATTGACCAGTGGAAAGATCTTTCCATTTAACCAGTCCTTTATGTGACTTTGGAGGTCTCCAATGTCTATCCATAGCAGATAAGCCTGAATCGTCCACAGTTAAAAAAATGAGAATATACAAAATATATGCTAATTGAGAATGCGGGGAGGATTTTCCTCCATACTCCCCCTTCTTTATTTTAGCAAGAGAAGCCTTAATGGTGCGATGTGCACGTTCTACCAATGCTTGTCCCTGGGGATTATATGGGATCCTGGTTTTATGAATGATCTTGTGGTCATCTAGAAACTTGACAAGACCAGCACTAATATATGCAGGGCCATTATCAGTTTTTATTTGCTTAGGAGTGCCCATATAGGCGAAAGCCAAGAGCAGATGTGCCTTAACGTTTCATATCTTTTCCCCTGAGTGAGCTGAAGCAAAAAGTAAGCCTGAGTATGTGTCTATAGACACATGAACCTATTGTAATTTACCAAAGCTGGGAAAGTGAGTTACATCCGTTTGTCAAATATGATTCGGCAGGAGCCCTTTAGGATTGACCCCAGTTTGCAGAATTGGAAGGAACTCTGCACAAGATGGACAGGTTTTAACTATTTGGGTGGCTTGATCTTCGGTAACACCAATATGATAACGTAAGGACCTGGCGTTGAGGTGGAATTTATGGTGTAATTGCCGAGCTTTATCTACCCGTGATTGCTGTGAGAGCTATGGGCTCTTGAGTAAGGGCATCCGCCATCCTGTTTCCCTCACTCAAGGATCCAGGTAGGGATGTGTGCGCTCTTAAGTGTCCAATAAAAGTGTCCTGTCTCAGCCAAATTAATCCCTGAATCTGTAAGAGAAGACCATGTACCGAAGAAATGGGAGCTACATAGGCAGATGTTTCCAGGGGAGGGAGAATTTGAGTTACATATTTACTATCAGAATAAATGTTTACAGCTGTATTAGGAAATAGCTGTAGAGCTAAAAGAACAGCCTGCAGTTCTGCCACCTGAGCAGAAAGGGTGGCGACCGTAATTCGTTTGATTACCTCCCGGGAAAAGACTGCTGCGGTACCTTTAGAAGTTCCGTCAGTAAAGACCACCCTAGCATGAGGAATAGGCTGCTTCTGTATAATTTTAGGAAAAACAGCAGGGTGCATTTTAAAAACTTCAACTAACTTATTTGGAGGATAATGGTTGTCAAATTTGCTGAGGGTAGAAGACATCAAAATTGCCCAATCATCGTTATTACTTTGAAGCCATGTTACTTGGGCTGAAGAAAAAGGAGGGATTACTATACTAGGCTCTTTTCCAACAATATGCAGGCTGGATTTCTGGGCCCTAAATAAATGAGTTATTACAGCTTGAGGATAAGAAATTACTAGTTTAGCAGGAGAAGCCAGGGAGTTCACCCGCAAGATAGGCCCGGTCTGCCAAAAACTCCAGTAGGAGCACGGGCTGTGCAGAATATCAATAACAATAACGGTTGGTTATAATCTATATAATTAACATGGACCTGAGATAGGGCCTTTTGCAGAAGTTCTATGCAAGCACGACCCTCCGGTGTTAAATGTTGGGCAGAAGTAGGATCAGGATCTCCTTGCAAAATATTGAACAAAGGTTTTAACTGACCAGAAGTAATCCCTAAACTGGGACGAATCCAATTAATATCTCCCGGAAGCTTCTGAAAATCATTGAGAGTGGAAAGGGAATCCAATCTTAAAGTAATCTTTTGATGTTTAACACCACTCTACAACAACTGATGACCTAAATATTGATAAGGAAATTGCTTTTGAATTTTCTCAGGTGAGATCTGTAAATTAGCCTGTTTCAGCATCTCCTGCAAGTCAGCTAAGGCAGATAATACCTCCTCCTCTGTCTGAGCAGCCAGCAAAATATCATCCATATAATGAATAATATATACAGCAGGGAAACTCATCCTGACAGGCTCTATGGCAGATGCCACATAATTCTGACAAATGGTGGGACTATTAGCCATACCCTGGGGCAATACTACCCATTGATCTCTTTTATAAGGTTCTCCCAAATTAACAGAGGGAACACTAAAGGCAAACCATTGTGAATCATTGTGATGTAGGAGAATAGTAAAGAAATAATCTTTCAAGTCAATTACAATCATATGCCAATGCTTAGGAATGGCTACTGGAACAGGGAGGCCAGGTTGAGTGGCCCCCATAACTACCATCATGGCATTGACAGCTCTAAGGTCCTGTAACAATCTCCATTTTCCTGATTTCTTTTTGATAACAAAAATAGGTGTGTTCCAAGAGGATGTAGAAAGTATAATATGACCTATAGCGTGCTGCTCTTGTACAAGCATATTGGCAGCCTCCAACTTCTCTTTAGACAGGGGCCATTGTTCAACCCAAATTAGGGTATCATTTTTCCAGTTAATAGGAATAGTGGGAATTGGAGGCTGTTCAACAGTGGCCCCTATGGAAAATACCCTAGCCCCTGTTTATCAGAAGGGTGGCGGAGAGTTATCTCTTGGTCTGAGACAGGACAGTTATTGCCCTGTAGGTGTTTGCCTAAACCTTGTCCTGGACAAAATCCTTGTTGATTTAACATTCTTTGTACTGGCTGTGTGGTCAATACAGTCCCCATTCCTTCCAGTATATCCCTTCCCCATAAATTAATAGGAATATGAGGGAGGACATATGGCTGAGATATTCCCTGATGTCCCTCCTCATCCTTCCAAGTCAATATCTTAGTACTGAGAAAAGGAGTGTTGGCTGTTCACACTCCTTGCAATTGGGTATTTGTTTGTTGCAGTGGCCAGGCCGTAGGCCAATAGGAAAGAGAAAGGACAGAGGTGTCCGCTCCCGTGTCCAGTAGGCCTTTAAAGTCTCTGCTATCAATTTTCAGTGTAAGCATAGGGCGATCATTAAGGGTTGCACTCCAATAAGCCACTGGCCCAGTAGAGCCGAACCCTCCCCCATCTCTTTTTTCCTTTAAAATGGGTTGATTGTTCGGAATTGAGGTACTAGGATTATTTGAGCTATACGGGCTCCCTGGGGAATCACCAGCATACCCTTAGTAGTTTCCACCATAATTTTTATTTCTCCCCTCGTATCAGCATCAATGACTCCAGGAATAACTTTAAGACCTCTCATAAGGGCACTACTTCGACTCAGAAACAGTCCCAATGAGCCATCTGGTAACGGACAAAAAACTCCTGTCGCAGTGGCCTGGGGTCCCATCTGAGGTGTTAACATGACTCTGGTGGAGGTACAGAGGTCCAGTCCTGCGCTGCCTGCTGTCCCCCGGGTGAGGTCTTGGATAAAAATGGGTTTCTTTGGGGGATAGAATGCACAGGTTGAGTCATTTGAAGGGCAGGTGTCTGCAATGCTCCGCACACCTGTCTTGATGGGGCCCGGAGCTGACCCCGCGGCTGTTTCCCTGCAATGGCCTCCCTTGGCTATTTGTCCTAGAGCGGCGCTCATTCCCCCAATGATACCCTCGTTGGCAACAAGGACACAAACCTGGCTTGGTATGATCAACTCTATCTCGAGCTTGTCCAGTCTCCCTTTGAGTACATTCTCTCTTAAGGTGTCCTATCTGGCCACATCTGAAACATGTTTTCGGCTGGACTCCCCCAGAAAGTGACCGTCCCTGAACAGCAGAAGCTAATACTTGTCCCATTATGTGAGTAGTATCTATACTTTGGCAAATTTTCAGATAGTCATTCACACTTTTATATTTATAAGGCTAAAGGGCTTCCTGACAATACTTATTAGCATTTTCAAAGGCCAATTGTTTAATAATGGGCATGGCTCCTTCCACATCTCCAAAAATCCTTCCTGTCAATTGCATAAGGTGATCAACAAATTCCTGCAAGGGCTCCGAGCGTCCCTGGACCACTTTAGACAGCTGTTCTCCTGCTCCCTTATTAGGCATGGACTTCCAAGCCCTCATGGTGCAAGTTGCAATCTGCGCATACACAGCTGGGTCATATTGTATCTGGGCACTAAGCTCAGTATACAAACCCATGCCTGCTAGCATATCCACGTTTCTCTGTGGAACCCCAGCTGCCGCATTACGTGGGGCAGTCTGAATACACTGGTTCTTGATAATCACTGCGCCAAAGCAAATAATCACCCCCACTGAGGACTGCTCTACACATTTGTTGCCAATCACCAGGTGTTACGAATTGTCCTGTGAAGGATTCAAAAATGGCAATTGTAAAAGGGGCATGTGGACCATAGGCCATAACTGCCTCCTTAAGCTGTTTTATGTCTTTAAACTGGAGGGCTTCAGGCTGTCTCTGTGTTTGCCCTGGGTTAGTTGGGTGAGGCACTTCGACTACTGGAAAGACAGTAGAGGGAGCAGAAGGCTTTGCCAAAGACAATTGACTTTGCTAATCTGGGTTATACGCCGGGGGGCGCTCTCCTCTAGTTTCTTTTCCTGCAATCTTACACTCCTTTAACTTCTTTAGTGCCCATATCTCAGAGGTTAAAGTTGCCTCTTCCTCCTCAGAATTAGAAGAAGATATATCAGAGGCAATCTCAGATGGGGCCAAAGATTTTACAGATTGCTCCTCCTGCACTTCATTTAGGGCAAGTTCCAAACTTCTTAGCTGCTCTCTTATTTTCTCATCCTCGCTCCTAAGCGCATCTCTAACAAGACGCCGTAACGAAAACGTAGCGATAGGAACACTGTTGGACCCTTCATTTCGTAAAGTCCTCTGGAGATCAGACTTCACCTGATCCCAATCTTGGATATTTAGCTCTCCCGATACCATAAACCAAGGACTACTCAATTCTGTTGTTTTTATAAAATCTTTAACACTCTCATGCTTAATCCCGGGCCTTGATCCTCTAACAGTCTCACTACTTGATCCACCAGAACCGTGGATGAACTTGAGGCACCCATTTTAACACTCTCATACTTAATCCTGGTGCCTTAATCACTAGTCCACCAGAACCTGTAGCATCCATTTCCAATATGCCTGTTTCCTACCTCCCTGAGGTGCTCAGCTTCCTCCCTTCCTTCCCTGATCTCGGTGGAACCTCCACTTGTGGTGCCCGCGCCACTGTGGTACCAAGTCGAGGGCAAGGGACTGTGAATTTAACTCATGCACACACACACACACACACACACACACACACACACACACACGCAGTAACACAGCGGGTCCTTCGTGCTAAGAGAGCAGCAGCTGCAGCAACAGCGCGGCAGCGGTTTATTATTCTCGTCCGTTCCAAAGAGCCTTCTTATAGGCAGCAAAACAGGAATCCTCCTCCCAGGTGAAATCCCTCAAGAGGTGATTGCACACAGGAGGAAAAGTCTCGAGGAGGGGAGGGGCGCAGTAAACACGACTAGCTAACCAAGATGAACACAGACATGGAAGCTGCTAGAAACAGGACATGAAACAGCAAGACAGGCAGGCAGCCCAGTCGGGCCTGGTTCCTACAGTTGGTGTGTTTTTTCCACAAAAGAGTCACAAAAAACATGTCACTATGTAACCCAGAAACTGCACTTGAGATGCAATTGTCCTAGGACTCTTGAGTTTCCAGGCTATAGGTTTTCTGAAGTTCTGGAGGAGACCCTCCGTGTTGACTAATTTTATGTCAACTTGGTACAAGTTTAATAAAGTCATCTGAAAGGAAGGAACCTCAATTGAGAAAATGCCTCCATAAGACTGGGTTGTAGGCAAGCCTGTACAGCATTTTCATAAGTAGTGACTGATGGGGGAGGGCACAGCCCACTATGGATGTCATCCCTGGGCTGGTGTTGCTGGGGTCTGTAGGAAAGCAGGCCGAGCAAGCCATAGGGAGCAAGCCAGTAGGCAGCACCCCTCCATGGCCTCTGCACCAGCTCCTGCCTCCAGGTTCCTGCCCTGCTTGAGTTCCCGTCCTGACTTGAATGGTGAACAGTGAGATGGAAGTGCGTCTATTCTAACCCCTGCATGCTGGTCTGGCTGCCTCCCAGCCATGGCCCTTTGACTTGCCATCCCCATTGCCTTGGCCTTCCGCTCTGTCCTCATTGTGAGCTCCTCATGGCGCCTTCTTATGGTCAGGACTTCTCTCTCCTCTCTGGTCCCTACCTGAGACCCCATGCCTGGGAACAGAAGTCCCCCCGACTTCTGTTTCCTTTGCCCAGTTATTGGCTAAATCAGCTTCTTTATTAACCAATCAGAGATAATTGGGGAGCATTGTTTCCACAATATTGATACAGGAGAGTCTTCACAGAAATGACAGCAACCAGATCTCAGGGCACAGAAATCAGCATCTCCAATGCACAGCGCACAAAAAAAAAAAAATCCTCTAACAAGCCTGAAGTCAGCTGGAAGGTCATCGTCCTCCAGGGTGAGCCAAGCACACTTAGGCCACTCCTGAGTGAGAACAAGCATGCTGTGGCCACGGCCACTGGAAGGAGCAGCATGCCTGTCTTCATAACACCTGGTGAGAGAGATGAGCATCCTTCACACCCAAGTCCTTTTCATCTCCTTGTGTAACAGGCATGACTCTGGCGGTGGCAGCAGACCTGCAGAGGTCAGGAGATGGTGGCTCACTTCCTTAGCTCAAACTGGCAGGCCATGAGTCTGAAAATGGTTACCAGCTGCCCCGGCCTTAACAGGCCTGGAACCAGGATGATTTTCGACTCGTTGCCAGCTACTAAAAAGTTACCTGGCAGCTGCCACCGGTGTAGGCAAGGCTGACAGGTGTTTGCCACATGGAAACTGAAGGGAGGTGCACGGAACAAGCTAGGTGCAGAGCAGGGGTGGGAAGCTCAGCACTGTGGGGGTGTGGGGGTGCTGCTCTCCTGCCTAAGTGGTCCTCCTGCTCCTTCATGTGGCCAGAGAGACAGCACCAAGGAGCATCTCTGACAACGTCTTAGAATCATCAGCACCAAATGCTGTCTGTCTTCTCACTCAGGCACAGAAGAGCCCTGGCCTGGCAAGCCATGGTCAGGGCAGCGCTCCTCCTCACTGTGGAACTCAGTTCTGAGCAGCTTGTCTTGGGCCCCATGAGTGGTGATGAGAGCCTGGCCTAGGCTAGAATCTTTCTCAGATGTTTCAAGGTTGTCGTGCCAACCTCTCCTGCCACTGGACCCCCACGTGACAGGTGGGAGGTGCCCAGGCTCTGGTCCATGGTGGGGACATACATGTAGACTCCTGAAGACAGGCAGCGCTGTGGGCCTGCAGCCTCCACTCCTGCTGCTGCGACCATGGCTAGACTTGGCTACTGAAGCCTGGCTGGCTATCTGCACACACACATGGCTATGCTGGCTGTATTTCTAGGCTGGGTGCTGCCTTCACGGTGCTCACATCCCTGGGGCCTCAGGCAAACTCCCATCGAGTACATACAAAGAAGACATTAGACCTGGCCTTCAACTCCTCTGCAAGGGGACAAAAGAGGAGGGAGGCCACATCTTCCTCATCAATGGGTCTCTAGACCTTTGCTATCCAGTGTGGCAGCCACTGAGCAAAGAGACCTGGGGTATATTTAAAGAATGAAAACACTTAGAACCTGCTCACACCAGCCACATCTGAAGCAGTTCATGACTACACAGAGCTACACAGAGAGAATTGTCCCATCCACAGCACGCTCTGAGCGTGCATCGCAGGGCGGTCTGTCTTGAGTGTGAGGTGTTGGGCCAGTGGAAGGAAAATATTGCCCCAGCTCACATCTTTTACTTGCAGTTGTTTTGAGTGAGTGTTGAAGACCTTCAAGTCCACAGAGCCCAGGGAAGGATTGAGAACTCAGACATCAGAATATGGTGATCTTGTGTGACCCATTGTCTTAAGCCTGTTTTTTGTTACCAGAGCAAAATACCCGAGGCTGGGCACTTTATAAGTAAAGGCATGTTCAGCTCACCGTTCTGGACTGACGAGCATGGCGATGGTATTGGCACTTTGGAAAAGGTCCTCTTGGATAAAGGATGAAATCATGGTGGGGATGGGAAACTCTGAGAGGGAAGCCAGATGTGAGAACTAGCCAGGCTCAGAAAATTCTTTTAGTCCTCTCTCTCTTTCTCTCTCTCTCTCTCTCTCTTTCTCTCTCTCCCTCCCTCCCTCCTCCCTCCTTCCTTTTTCCACTTTTATTTATTTACTTTTCATTAGTTTAAATCCGGGAATAGTGCGGCATCACACGGATTCTGTGTCCAGTGGCCTTCGCAGGAAGGTTGCTCCGGGTTTTGACACGAGCCAAACCACTGCTTCCATGGGCCCGAGTTGCTCTTCCCCAGATGACTCTGGTTTGGTTTGGTTTGCCTCCAGGAGTCACTGTGTTGGTTTTTGCTTTATACGCATAAGCACATCTCTTGCTTGAGTAGAATTCCGTTTCATCCCGGGCATAGACACCTTCAATTCTAAGAGCCGTGTGCTCTCTTTGGTTCCAGAGACCTCGCTTGTAGCCAGCAAAAATGGCCTTGCACCGCAGTCTTCCAGACATAGCTGCGTTTTAGAAGTCTTGTTCCCAGCAGGCCCCAGAAATCTGATCCCCCAAGTTCAGAAGCAGAAATTTCACTCACCTCCACCTTTATTATTTATACACCATTGGCCAGAAGGGGGCACCAGATCTCAATATAGATGGTTATGAGCCACCATGCGGATGCTGGGAATTGAACTCGGGACCTTTGGAAGAACAGCCAGAGCTCTTAACTTCTGAGGCATCTCTCCAGCCCTATTAGTCCCTTCTTATGGTAGTGATCCAGGGACTTGCCACCATCCACTAGACCTACTCCTCCGAGACCTCACCACCTCTCAATACTGTCACACTAAGGGCCAAGTCTCCAGCACATGCCACTTTGGGCTACAGATCACAACCAAACAATAGCCCCCACTGTGACCTGCACCGGTGAAGAGACATGGGTGAAGCATCATCAAATAACTATTGATGGTTGTGTGTGCAAAAATCAGATCATGTATGACAATGGAAACTGCAAGTGGGGAACCGTGCCACCCCCCACCAGAGATCATTAGCTCTGCAGTATCCAGTGGGTAATATTTTCTGGAGAAGAGGGAGCTGGGCACACCTGCTGCTCTGAGACTGAGGCAGGAGTATTGGCCAGAGGAAATAAAAGTTCTTTCCTATTTCCGCGCACACCCCTGGTATGGTAGGGGGTCTGGCCTTTCCACCGGCGCCCAGGCTTCTCGGCCTCCAGGCATCAGGCCTGATTGGTGGGCATTTGTTGGGAGGTGATTTGGGTTTGGGGCATTGTCCCACCAGGAAGAGACCCAAGGACAGGACATGCTTTGCACACGGGTGTTCCACTTGCTTGGGGCCCCTGGACAGGGCACAGCCATCCACCTGCTTTGGGCTCTACAGCGACACTTTCTCTTCTTACTGATCACTCCTGGCTTTGAGGACCTCACCAGAATGAGTGAGCCAGAGGATATTCCTGAAGTCTTTCTGCACATGGTTGTTCCAGAGAACAGAGGTGACAGTCGTGTCCCACCCATTCACTTTTCACCTCATTTTCAGAGCCTGGATCTAGGAGCAAAATCCTCACCTCCTTGTGCAGCCTACATCTCATTGCCCATTGGGTCCATCCACAGCGGGGCACAAGTTCCAAAGGACATGTGGGGAGGGGTCACACAGTGGCCATATCTGTAGACATCTAGGCTCAATAATGGGGCCTCTGGGCAATGTGGATTGTGGTTTCTTGTACTCACAGTGGTCCGGCCAAACACTGTGCTAACCTGAACCCTCACCCTGGCCTGCCATGTGCCTTTCTTCTCTTTTGGCGCAAGCCTTAGTAGGCCCTGATGAGTTTTACGTCCCTTCAGGCTTTGCTTGCATACTAGGGAAATGCCTATAAATGACTTCTTGGCTGATGTCTGTCATCTCTAGCCAGCTACGCAAGCGCCAACAAGACCCAGTATTTCCCAATTCCCAGGTCATCCCAGGCTCTGGAAATTCTCCTGCCTGGTGGGTTACTTCCAAATTCTCTCCCACGGGGCACCACACAGCCCTAAGCATACAGGCTCTTTTGTATATGTGATTTTTGTGCACCCTTCCCTGTGGGCTGCTCCTTTCCCCAGCTCTGTGTCACCCAGTGACCCTGTATCTGAGTGAGAGTTTCAGATTCTTGCACGGCTGTCTGTGGGGGCAATGGCTTGTGGTTCTGATACTCAAGGGAACTGCAGCAAGCTGGCTTACATCCCAGATCAAATGTCAGGCGTCACCTGAGGCCTTTTTCTTGTGCTCAGTAATACTAAATAACAATTCAGTTGCCTAGAGGCAGGTTCTGTCCTATGGATGTATTTGTTCTGTTTTTAATGTTGGGTGTTTTTATACTAAAGAAATTGCTTCCTACCAAGTTGCTTTAAAACTTGGTCTGCAAACTAAACACATCAGAGGAAAATATCCTAAATACAAGTGCAGCCTAGAAGTTTCCAAAGTAGCTACACCCCAGCTCTTCTTTCCCTTGCTTTGTCTTTTCTTTTTTTTTTTTTTTAATATTTTATTCAAATTTTAATTTACGTGCATTGGTGTGAGGGTGTCAGATCTTGGAGTTACAGTTGTGAACTGCCATGTGGGTGCTGGGAATTGAACCCCGGTCCTTTGGAAGAGCAGGCAGTGCTCTTAACCACTGAGCCATCTCTCCAGCCCCTGTCTTTTCTTAAAAAAAAAAAAATTTTTTTTTTTTGTTATGTATACAGTGTTCTGCCTGCATACACATCTTGAGGCCAGAAGAGGGCACCAGATCTCATTATAGATGGCTGTGAGCCACCATGTGGTTGCTGAGAATTGAACTCAGGACCTCTGGAAGAGCAGTCAGTGCTCTTAACCACTGAGCCATCTCCACACCCTGTTTTGTCTGCATGGTGCATAGTAAGTGCCAAGTTAACACATGCTGTCTTCTGTCCTGGCTTGTATCAGTGTCGGGGACATTACTGCTGGGGATCTTCAGTGGAAGCACGGGCATGGGGCCGTAAAAAGCAAAGCGTCACTGGGTTAATGCAATATCCACAGACTTCACACAAGGACCCCGCGACCTCACCTGTGAGCTCCCAGAGTCAGTAAGCACAATTCGATGAACTGGGCTCCACCCAAGGTTTCCTGCTGCTACAGATAAAGCCCAGCCTCATCCCATCCATGAGCAAAGCTGGGGACACCGCTCCGCAGTGGAGCACTGCCCTGCCCCGGCTTCGATTCTCCCATCTGCGAGCGAGGCTGGGGACACCGCTCTGGAGAGGAGCACTGCCTTGCCCGGGTTTCGATTCTCCCATCTGCGAGCGAGGCTGGGGACACCGCTCTGGAGAGGAGCACTGCCCTGCCCCGGTTTCGATTCTCCCATCTGCGAGCGAGGCTGGGGACACCGCTCCCTAGAGAAACACAGCTCTGCCCCGGCTTCGATTCCCCCATCTGCGAGCGAGGCTGGGGACACCGCTCCGTAGAGGAGCACAGCTCTGCTCCGGCTTCGATTCCCACAGTCATAACCACCACAACAATAGTGGTGGATGGTGGTGGCGAAGGAAGGAAGTCAGTTTCAATGGCCCCAGTGTCCCTTTCATCTTCTGCCAATTTCTTGAGGAGCATCCGCTGAGAACGGTTTGTCCCACCTTGAGAAACTGAACCAGCAACTCATATCCAAAGATGAGCAATTGCTTTACTCATCTTCACAGCTAGAAGAGCTTCAAAACCTAATGCAGTCCTTTTCCGAGGCCATGGCCAGTCTACAGAATGAGGGAGATCATCTCCAGCCCTGTGGAAGCCTCTCTTTGCTGACCAGCCCCCCTCCATGCCCCCTGCCCCACGCCCCTATACCCCCCACCCCCACCCCCGCCTCTACTCATCTTTGCTCCTTCAGAGTCTTAATTTCAACACCAAGAGAGAACTTTTCTTTAAGCGGAACCATCTTCTCTGTCACACTGAAGCTAAGTTCTGTCACTTGCTGGTCCTTCTCCTGGACGGTTTGCTGGAGTGTCTCCACGTCTCTCCTTTTCTCTAGAAAGAGTTGGCTCATCCTAGCTATTTCTAGTTCCTTCTATGACAGAGCTTGCGACAGTCCTTGCATCTCATTGAAGATGTCCTTCACGCACTCTGCCCCTGCTAACGCTCTACTTTCCTTCTTTTTTGCAGCTGGCTCTGCAGGCTTTTTATCTGGGTGCCCTGCTCGGAGAACCACAGCTGCCCATCGTCCAGCTCTCTCTGCAGAGCTTCCATCTTCGCCTCCTTAGATCTGGCTTCTATGCTCAGTGGATCTGCTCCGTGAGCACGTGCTGCTGAGTCCCGTGGCTCTCACAGTCGCAGACCACAGTCGATTCATCTGCAGGTACTGCTGTTGCAGATTCTTCGACTCCTTCAGTAATCGATCCCTGTCATTCTGGAGTGAGGACATGGCTCTGCTCAAGTTCTGTGCTTCCGCTGGGCTGGAGCGCCTGAAGAAAGAAAGCGAGCGGACGAAGGGGCGGAAGGTCCAGGCAGCGCTGACTAGCAGAAAGCAGCTACTCCAGAGAGCAGGCGCGCTGGAGGAAGAGTTAGCCAAGGCGAGAGAGGAGCCTGGGAGAGAGACTCCGCTTAGGCAGAGGTAGAGGGAGAAAGCTAGAGGAAGACAGAACAAACATGACCCAGAAAAATGTGGGGCTTCTAAGTGGCGAGAAAATAGACGTTTCTTTAAAACAGAGATCACTAAAAACCAAGCAACTATTGAGAAATTAACCACAGGCGCCAAAGATGCTGGGGATGAAGGCTCTGCAGTGCCTGTAAAAGAAACGGTGTGAGCAGGCCCGCCCAGTGAAGATGGCAGGGGAACACTGGAAGCCAGAGTTGGAGGGAAAGATACTAGACTTTGAAAAAGAAAAGGAACAACTTCAAAAGAAGCTTCAAGAAGCTTTCACTTCCTGTAAAGTGTGTGTGTGTGTGTGTTTTTTTTAAAGACGCAAGAGAAAGAGCAACATCTCCAGGACGCGCTCGAGGGGAGCAGAAGGCTGCTTGCCGTGTCGCCTCCAAGAGCACCTTGATGAGCAGAGGAAGGAAAATGAAAAATTGGGGACCAGCTACGGCAGCGCCAGATGCGTGCCCAGGAGTCTGTAGACAGACAGGTCCCAGGCGCTGACCAGCAGGAACCTGCTCTTCCGGCTCAAGGATTAGGAGTTTCGCTGGACAATGCAGAACAGCAGCCCCTCCAGCCTGCTTCAGAGCCCCGCTTACGTGCAGCCCGTCCTCCTCACCCCGGAGAGACAGCCCCTCTCCAGGCTCCTGTTTCTGTTGCCCAGACTGAGGCCCAGTTGAAAGAAATGGAATTTGAGAAAGAGGAGTTGGAATTGAAAGTTAGTTCTACGGCAAGTGAGCTGACTAAAAAAAAAAAAAAAAATCAGAGGGAGTATTCCTGTGACAAGAGCAGATAAGTAAGCAGGGTTTGGAAATCCAGAATTTGAAGGCAGCATCCCATGAAACCGAGGCCCACGCAGAAAGGCTGAAGCAGGAGTTGGAAAGCAGCCAGCTGATAATTGCTGGCCCGGAGCAGCGGGAACCAGGAGCCTCAGCCGGAGCCCAAAGCCTCTGAAGCCTTCCCTGGAGCAGTTCTCTTTCGGAGCCTCTTGAAGTGCAGGGTCGAACAGCCAAAAACCAAGTCTTCCCTCCCTCCCTCCCTCCCTCCCTCCCTCCCTCCCTCCCTCCCTCCCTCCCTCTCTCTCTCTCTCTCTCTCTCTCTCTCTCTCTCTCCTCTTGTTTTGGGCTCTTACATATATTTCCTCTCAGAATCTCTACTAGGATGTTTTCAGCTGGCAACATCCAAGCGCCCTCACGAAGAGGTTCGACTTCTAAGTGGAAAAAACGTCCTGCTCTCTCCCAAGTCTATTCCCCATCCCACGCTTGGGATCAACACATAAAAACATGTTTCTCTCTCCTACAGATGGTGGTGGCGGTGGAAGAAAGTGAGCTTCAATGGCCCCAGTGTCCCTTTCATCTTCTGCCAGGTCCCAGAGGAGCATGCAGTGTAGGTGGCAGACACCATCACAGGACACAGGACAGAGGGAGGAAATGACACCTGCAACACGGTTCTAAGGTGCCACGGCTGCCGAATGGGTGAGCCCCGCCCCCCCCCCCCCAGAGGCTGCTTCCACTCGCTGCAGCTGTGCCCTCACCATCCAGCAAGGTACCAAGACAGGGAAGAGACAGGTGACTCTGAGGCCACAAGTACTTCTGTGACACCCAGACCCCCTTTCTGTTCTGAGGGGTGGCGCCTTCACTTGCTGCCTCCTATGCCCAGCAGGAAAGAGCAGCAGTACCCCTGGGCAGAAGAGTCTCCTGGGACCCACTGTAGTGGCTGCCTCAAGGTGTCCTGTGTCTGAGACAAAGTGTGGCTCCCCTGGCCACCTTCCTCTCTCAGAGCTATGTCTCTGTGCATATTCCTAACCCTAGGCCCCGTCACTTCACTGGCTTCTGTTTCCTTCCCTTTATCAAGGGAGAGAGGTAGCTTGCACCCCCTGTACCCCTGGATCACTGGATCAACTCTGCCCTCACCTGTTCCTTACTCCCACCCCCATCGAAGGCACCTGGGGGCCTAGGAGTGAGGAGGAGGAGAAGTCGGGCTCTTTGCACTCCAGAGCCTCAGCCTCAGCCTCAGCAGCGGCAGCGGCAGCAACAGCAGTGATGGTGGCAGCAATGGCCACAGGTGCTGATCTTGCCTTCTGCTCTGCCATGAAGTCTTCAAGACAGAATCCTCTATTCCTGTGTGTAAGCTCCTTTTCCTCTCAGAGAACCCCTTCCTCCTCAAACATTGTTTTTATAATTACATGTATTATCAGTAGGCCTGGCTAGCGATCAATTAAGACACTGACACTTGTTATATTTTTAAATAGCCTTAGTTAACCTGGGGCAGGGCAGATATCAATCCTCTAAACTACCTCCCACAGGGGGACAGGCATGGGATCCCTGTCTCAGTCCCATGCCATCTGCTTCTAATAACTTCTATCAAGCTACCTCCCATCCATAATCCCAAATACTTGCTCATGTTCTTCATCTGGGCCGGATTCTCCATCCACGCCGGCCATGTGCTTCTCCTCCATCTAACCCATGGCCACCTTCCTCCCTTCCCTTTAGGTCTCTCTCCTTTTTCCTCTTAGCAGTTTTTGTTTGTTTGTTTGTTTTTGTTTTTTAGCATTCCTCTCTCTGATAGCCCCACCTATCTCCTCTGCCCTGCCCAGGTGGGATCACTTTTTATTAAGCAAAAAGTGGGACACATAGACAGCAAGCAGTAATTAGCATCAAAATACATCAGACCATCCCCCAACACTCAAACATCAGCGTCCCTCCCCTGCCCATCACTGCCCCTGCCCTCAGTGGCACCCCACTGACCAGCATGTGTAGTGGCTTACTCCCCAGACAGCATCTGAGGTTGGGATCCCCCAGTGGACCTTGCTCTGCCTTCCCAATCTCTCCTTCTGGTGTTTCCTGCAGACTCCAATCTTTTTCCTCCTGCCCAGTCCTTCTGGTCCCCCCTCCCCATACTGCGGCAGCCTGGCTTCAGGCATGGCTAACTTCCTGCTGCCTGCCAGGAGTCTATGCTGCTCCATGCCAAATGTGAAGTGTTTTTTCTCTTTAGCCCTGGGCACAGAGGCTAGTCCACAAGTGGGGTCTTAACACAACAGGAAGCCGCACAAAGCTCCACCTCAGGCGGACTTTTCAGCGGTGGGTCTTGTCCTCACTCCAGCTCTGGCTCTGCCTCGGTCCCAGGCAGCACAACCTGAGTATGACTTGAGTTTTCACTCACACATGCCACCTCAGTTGTGCATGGCAGCACCTAGCCAGCCTTCGCTGTTCCCTCCAAGAGCTTTACTCCCATTGCCCCTGGGTCTGCAGCTGCTAACCGCATGCTCAGTGTCTCTTGCAGGCTTAAGCTGCTCAGTGTCTGACTCAGCAATGCCCTTTGAGGCTGAATACTGACCTAGGCGAGCCTGGCTCCCTTGAGGTTGGCACTTTTAGCAGCACCAGTGAGCCTGGATGGAGAGATATAGCCTCATAATCTGAGCTCAGTGTTTGCTTGGATCAGCCAGTAGCACAGCAGAATTGACAATGACCTTGAGCCCTACATGTGCTGCCAGGGGAAAGAGGCTGCCTCAAAACTGACCCCTACGCACAGTACGTGAGTGACAATCAGAGGATCCTACACACACACACACACACACACACACACACACACACACACACACACAGAGTGTTTGGGGTCAATGTTGTTCCATCTTTTAGTTCTGAAGCCTTTCCCACCACCACCACCACCACCACCACCACCACCACCACCACAGAATCCCTCATTTCTATTCCAGGGCCCAGATTCATAGCAAGCAAAGCTGCCTCCAGGCACAAATCCATGAAAACCCCAAACCCTAAGCATTATGTTTCCTGGGTGAGCACAGAGAAACGGATCCTAGCCTCAGAAGCCCTGTCCAGAACGTGCTGCCCACAGAGACCATTTTCCTCTGGGCCAGGACCCACTCCTGCAGAGGCCATGAAGAGTATCAGCCTAAGAGAAGCACACTCCTGGGAGAAGTGTCCCCGCCTCCCCCTCAGCCTTGTGTCTCATTTCAACGTGAGCTCAAGTAATGCCCTGAGCTCTGCCAGCCTAGCACAAACATGAGGCAGAAAGTCCAAGCTCAACACAATTGGCCCCAAGGCTGCTGCTCTGACCCCGACGCAGCCCGACAGAAGTCTGGAGAAGAGAGAGATGTTGGAGTGGAGAAGATTCAATCCCATCAGCCATCTGTGCTGCTCCTGTGGGCTCAGTATGATGAAACAAGACCCTAGAGTGAGGTACAGGAGGGGACACTTCCCTGAACTCAAAGGGTTCACTGGGGATCCCAGAGGCCCACACATACAGGAGGGATTACACACACACACACACACACACACACACACACACACACACACACACACCAAAAAAGGTGCTGACAATGGGGCTCAGAGAAAATGGACAATCTTATCACAAGGAGATACTTTGAAATTAGGATTTAAAAATAACTGCTTTTAGTCTAATTATGGGGAAACATGATTGATTACATCATTAAAAAACCCTCCACACTAACTATTCAATCTGACATGTATCTAGTTTTCTCCTGTAAACATTTTATAAGCCAGAGATTCCTAGGCATAACAGCAACAACAACAACAACAACAACAAAGACACGTGATAGAAATAAAAAATGTAAGAAAAGCTTGTTGAGGTTGAAATGCCATAGGGAAGTGAGTGCTGGCTGGAGTGGGTAGAATATATCAGTGAATTAAGGAAGAGTGACACCCAGCTGCCCCTCGGAACTATGAGAGTCCCCTTCCTCAGAACTAGTTTTGCTTCCTGCCTGCAAAAGTAGAGGAGCTGGAATTCCTGGGAGACGTGTCTGGGAGTCAGGGCCTCTGTGCCTTTGTAGCGATATAAGCGCACAGTAACCTAAGCACTGTCAGGGAGGATGTCAGATGGCTTTGTGGGGAGCCATTACTCCAGATATTACAGGAAATCCAAGCTGTCTCATTGAAAAAGGAAGTGTCTGACTCGAGGAAGGTTTTGGGCTTTCAGCTTTATCTAGAGTCCTTCAAAGTGCTGAGTGGAGGCCCCAGTGAATTTAAGCTAAGAACCAAACAGCTGCGGAATTTGATTGGTTCTCTTCCATAAGTGAAAATGTACATTCAAACCAACAAAGAGTTGTGGATTACACTAGGAACATTCTAGCAGAGGGGTGGATGCCTCCAGTTGACAGTTTGAATGAGAATGGTCCCCATAGGCTCATATGTTTGATTGCTTGGTCCCCAGTTGGAACAACCTTTTGGGAAGGATTAGGAGGCGTGGTCTTTTTTGGAGGAGACAGTGGGAGGAGACATGGGGTGGGCTCTGAGATTTCAAAAGACTCCTGCTGTTCCATGTGTGTTTTGGATAAAGATGTTGGCCTTGCGGTTTTGGATAAAGATGTAAACTCCTAACTGTTCCTTTGTTCCCCCATCATGGACTCTAACCCCCTGAAACTGTAAGCCAGCTAAATGTTTTCTTTTAGAAATTACCTTTGTCACATGTGTCATTACAGCAATAGAAAAGTAGCCAAGACAAATCACAGGGGAAAACAGATGGTCTGTGATGTTAGCAGAAAAGGCATCTGTGTGAGGAAAGGCACCCGTATGTGTTCTCCCCTCTTTACAGCATGGCTCCTCATCAAGGCACTGTTGTGAGGGGTCAGGGTCAGGGTCAGGGTCATAGATGGCTTTTCCCAATGAGTTACCTGACTGTTCAGCAGTAAGTGAGCCTTTTTCTAATCTTATGGAATGACAATTTAAAAACTAAGAAAGGGTCTTGGCCTCTCTTCTTGTGGTGCTAGGAGTCATGATTGTAATAGGAGGTGGTGTAATCCATGCAGATGATAATTAGTCTATCAACTAATTAAGATGGCAATAACTAGCACAATGCCTATCATACATGCTCCATACTTTAAAGCAGAGAAGTCAGATGATGGTAACTTGTGGAGGAACGCTGAGTGAATGTATCCATCATCAATAAAGCACTGTTTAGCCAGTCAGCTAGGCAGAAGGACAGGAAGTGGAAGGCGGGACTTCCTGGAAAGGAGGAGAAAGTTTGATGGTTGGAGAACGGATGGGGGTTTTTGACGATTATAACAAATTGGCTCCCCTGGCTTATTCAGTGTATCCACACCCTTGAAAAAGGATACCTTATTATAGTTTGGTGGGAGAAATAGCTCAAAAAGAAAAGTTATACTTTGTTATAATTTGGTAGTTTAAAGATGCAAGACACACTGACACAAAATGTCTGGGCCTTGTTAAATGCTTTTTAAAATAATGCTGTGATACAAATAAGAGAGAAAGAAATTGTGCTACTGATTATGAATACTATTTTTATTTTACTCATCCTAGCTTTCTATAATTCTTCAAAGGAAAAGGCATTAGAAAAAATTTTTAGGTATTGGACTGATGAAAATACCAGAGTATGGCAGACAAAGCAAAGTGAAAAATATGAAATTTGGAAACAAACCTTAGAAGTTAGAAAGGCTCATAACTAAGAATAATATAGAGATAAAAACTGAAGAAAAAGGTAAGAATATAGAACAAAAAATTGTAACAAGACTACAAGGCATTCATTATTTGTTAAAAAAAACAAAAACAAAAATGATTTTCCCAGTCTTCATAAGAGAACTCCCAGGAGATGTGGGAAATCCAAAGGTTATCAGGGTTTTGATTGGCAACCTACAAAGGCACAAGAATTAGAAGGTCTTGTAGTGATTTTTTTTTTGGGAGAAATTAACAACAGATATCCCAAAAGCAAGAGATTTCAATTCATAAAAAGAACTAATTGGATTCTTCCTCGTATAGTGAAGAGGATTCCAATTTCTGGTGCGCCTACATTTTACACTGATGCCAATGAATCAAAAAGAGCAGGTTATAAATCAGAAAATGTAAGGTAGTTGAGAGTCCTTATGATTCTGTGCAAAAATCAGGATTATATGCAGTTCTGCTGGTCTTAGCAGAGTTTGAAGACTCTCTTAACACAATTGCTGACTCTCAGTAAGCTGAAAGAGTTGTGCTGACTATAGAATCAGCTGACGTAATTCAGGATGATTCTGAATTAACTTCACTATTTATTCAATTACAACAAGTGACCAGAAATAGAACCCATCCATTGTATATAACCCATATAAGATCTCACACCAGGACCTATAGCACAAGGTAATGATGAGATTGATCAACCGTTGATCGGAAGTGTGTTAGAAGCTTCTGAGTTTCCTAAAAAACACCATGTTAATAGTGAAGAATTAAAAAAGGAGTTTTCTATCACTTGGCAACAGGCCAAGGAAATTGTGAAAAACCATCCTACTTGTTCTATATGTAACCAAACCCCATTATCTGAAGGAAGTAACCCTAGAGGTAATGAAAGAAATGAAATTTGGCAAATGAATGTATTTCATTTTATAGAGTTTGGAAAGCTGAAGTATGCGCACCATACTATAGATACATATTCAGGATTTCAACGGGCAACTGCATTAAGTTCTGAACAGGCTGATTCTGTTATTCCTCATTTACTAGAAGGCACGGCTATTATGGGTGTACCTAAACAAATTAAAGCTCACAGTGCTGGACAATGCTGTCTTCAGAACAGAACATCTCCCAGCACAGCTTTGGAGAAAGCTCCTCATCCAATTGGTCCAGCATATCAGACCATCCCACACAACACCTTTATTAAGCTTGAATTTTTCAACGTTTAGAGACTGGGCCACAAATGCTATCTCTAGCTTGTTTAACCATTTTTCTAGTTTCATTTGGGCCCCTGTATAGGTCTTATTTGTCCCAAATCAGCCCGAAGAAGCTTTAAAAAGCCATCCCATTTCCCTTAAAGGGGGGTTGAGTAAGGTTTTGGGCTATGGAGCTTTATCTTCATTGAGAATTGATTTATTATTGGCTTTGTAGAGAAAGAATGAGGCTGAACACAGGGATTTTTCTCTGAAAATATAAAAATATATAGGAATGATAGGACAAAAGGTAAATTATTGAATTTACTCTTCAACTTAAAGCCTTGTTACTCACAAGGCTAGTTTAATTCATTGGTATAGAATTTTAGATACTGATGTAAAATAGGTTTGTTTTTAATTCATTGTACTATTCAATTTTATCCAAGACTATACATCTTAGGTTTAATAGATAAGGTAAAATATTTAGATTAAATCTTCAAAAACCTCAGAGACCTGCAGAATATGACATTTAAAGAAATTTTATTTGTTTTGAGGATTCTTTGAAAATGAGACAGGTTGACTCCTGGCAACACCCAGCCTGCCTCAAAGAAGGTAATGAGCATCAAGGAAACCTACATTTGGAGATGGCTTCAGATGTGGCAAACCCACCTCTGCACAAAAAAAATGTCCTTATTGTCTGCCACAGACAGATTTCTGCCTGAAATGGTCAAACTTGGATGCAGGTGGAGTTGACGGCCTAACTCTTCCAAGACAGGGTAAGCAAGTCCTCAATAGTCCCTGCTTCACAAACATGTCTGGTCAGATAAAGTGGGCCAGAAGACTGAAGATGCTGCTGCAATGTGTTAAAGAGTTTCGAGTGACTATTCAGGTAGCAAAGTGTCTCGGTCATTCTTTTTTTTTTTTTTTTTCATTTTGGAAGCTGCTAATCTGCACTTCCTATTTACTCAGCTAATTTTATTCCTTCTCAAGTCTCTGATGGGGTTGAAGACAGTGAAACATTATAAGATAAATATAACGATTGTTTTGTGGTTTTTGTGTATGTATGTTGTATATTGGTGTAATGATATAAATGTCTAGGTAAAAGGAGTTGCTTTTTAAAATTGGACTAAAGGGGGAATTGTGGAGGAATGTTGACTAAATGTATCAACCATCAATAAAACACTGTTTAGCCAATCAGCTGGGCAGAAGGACAGGAAGTGGAAGGCGGGACTTCCTGGGAAGGAGGAGAAAGTTTGATGGTTGGAAAAGGGACAGGGTTTTTGTCGGTTGGAGGACGGCGGTGGGGACTTGACGAGGACCGGCCCAGGGGTCATGGTGGCAAGAGCCTGGAATATATATATGTTATAAGGTTTAGAGTAGTTTGTTTAGTTTATGAGTAGATTAGAATCAGTTCTGACTCTACCCGGTGAAGTGCTGGCAGCTTTAAAGTACATTTCACTCTCCCTGTGTCAGTTATTTGCTTTGTAGGCCGAACAGATAAAAAAATACTCTAACAGTAACTGAACTTAAGGAATAAAAAGGTGCTGTGAAAGAGGGAAAGTTCTGGGGATGTAAATGAAATATATTGTCTTTTGTGTCAAAAGCCTAAGAGTCGAAAGAAGCCCGGCGTGGTGGCACATGTCTTTAATCCCAGCACTCGGGAGGCAGAGGCAGATGGAGCTCTGTGAGTTCGAGGCCAGCCTGCTCTACAAAGTGAGTCCAGGACAGCCAGGGCTACACAGAGAAACCCTGTCTCAAGGGGGGAAAAAAGTCAAAAGAAACTCCATTTTTAAAAGAAATTTGTTTTATAAACACAATCTGCAAAAATCCCTCCTCCAGTTAGCCTGTCTCTATGATCAAAATACTTAAGTTAGCCAGGCATATAAGAGTGTGAGACAGTTCTGAGCACTCACTGTGAGGCACAGGACTTTCTGCACTAAGAATAATGCTTTCCAGGGCCGGAGAGGTGGCTCAGCGGTTAAGAACACTGTCTGCTCTACCAGAGGTCCTGAGTTCAATTCCCAGCAACCAGATGGTGCCTCACAACCATCCATAACGTGACTTAATGACCTCTTCTGTCATGCAAGTATACATGCAGATAGTGTTCATATACATAAAAATAATTTTAAAAAAAAGAGTAATGCTTGCTTGGCTATGTACCTTTCTATAGAAAATGTTTTACTTTGAAATGCTTTAGATTGTGTGGTTGTTGTCTTGAGACCTCAAGCCCATTTCTAATACCCTATTTTCTGGGAGAGATTCTAAGCTTCTGCATCAATCCTGACCATCTGGGAACGAGACACGAGCAGGACAGAGTCTGCAGGCATCCTGGGTGGGTCTCTGCCCCCTCCACTATTTTAATCACCTCAAAGGATTGTCTAGTCACTGACGCTCTGTTGCTAGCCCTGTCTGGCTGCATTCCCCAAGCCTCTGCGGGACCTGAAGCGGCAGCACTAATGCCTGGCTTGCCTTGAAAACAGCAGTAAGAGGCAGACCTTCTTCCTGCAACGGGGAGCCACCTGCCACACCTAGGTGTGGGTGAGGAAGGGACTTCAGTCACAGCAGTTTTATTCCAACCGTCCATTCCCTTCAGATATGGCTCCTCGTGTTGTGCCTGTTTTGAGTATTAAAAAAAAAAAAAAAGCTCCTAGAGGCAAAATCAATGTATATATAGCACAGAGGATCTTTATTACAACTTGATCAGGGCGGTGACTGTCACCAGCACACTGGTTTGCAAGGGTTTTTTGTTGTTGTTGTTGTTGTTTGGTTTTGGTTTTGGTGTTGGTGTTGTTGGTGTTGTTGTTTTATAGGTCCTTTTCCCTCCCAGCGTTCCCAAAGTAGGGGGTTCTCAGCTTGGCAAGTACTTATCAGTAAAGATACATAAAGGGGTCTGGTGTCCTAAGGTAATAGGCTACAAAACAGGTGCCAAGGGCACTGCAGCTCCAACTTTTTTTCTTTTCTTTTCTTTTTTTCTTTTTTCTTTTTCTTTTTTTTTTTTTTTTCTTTTAGTCCATCTTGCCTGTTCCATTTATCTCCATTTAGCGGTACAGTAACAAAAACAGGAAGTACACTTGTATTGGCAGCCCTGTAGATTTTGTGTTGATTTATAATAGCTACCAGATGATTGTAGCTAACCGACATGATGAAAATTGCTCCTGAAACCATTCCAGAAAGGTGAGATCAAAACCTGAGGCAAGGAGTGATAGTGGAAAACAAAAGAAAGATTAATTAAGCATTATTGTGATTCTTTTGATCGTCTTTGTTTACTCTTTGCTGAGTGAGGGGGGCGCCCGGTTTGGGTTTCAACTGAAGGTCCAGTCCAGTGCTAATTGGCTGTTGCTAGGAGATCAAAAAGCTAGTGCGGGCAGGGCCAGGGCCCTTTGATCTCGGTTACTAGTGCCCCTATCTCCCGTGAGCAGGGAGGGAATGCAGCCCTCCCTACAGCCGTTCCCTTTGAGCCTGTTTCTTGAAACCTTGCCTCAGTAACCCTGAGGTATGGATTTTTCTTTTTGCCCTGGACAACACATTCGGTGTGTCATGAAAAGAGCTACAAGATGTGCCCCAGGGCCGAGGGCCATTTGTTTCCTTACTAGAGAAAGGTTAGGTATTGCTGTAAGGGGGCAGGTCAGCCACGGGACACGAGGGTTTCCATTCATATCGCTGCCTGACAGACCTTGAAGTGCGTTCTAGGTTGTTTTAGAACTGTCCTTGTAAAAATACCTATCAAGAAGTTTAATGGAAATACAAAATGAGGCAACTTCTAGCTTGAGGGTAGATAGTGAGGTGCGTTGCACACTGATTGAATTGGGTTGCTTTGTTGGTATCAATATTTTCCCACCAAAAAGAAAAAAGAGACCGGGCTGGAGAGATGACTTAGAGGTTGAGTTTCCTCTTCAGCTACTGTGGTGTGCCAGGTACCTTCTGTTAGATCCCGCTGCAGGGTGTGGCTGGCAGACCCTGCCCTCTGCCTAGAGGCGCGGCTTCCCCTCTCCCAGAGGCTCTTCACTAGAGCATCCAGACATTTTGGTTCTGCTGCCCCTTTGCCACCTCCTTGCTCTCTCTCTTCTCCTCCCATCACCCCCAGCGTGTGCTGTCTCTCCCCTCCCCCTCCCATGCTGCCCCAAGAAACCTGTGTTTATATAATATAGTCACCATTAGCTAATTCCGTTTTGTTTTTTCTTTTTGTTGTTGTTTTTGGTTTTTGGTATTTGCTTGTTTGGGTTTTTTTGTTTGTTTTTTGTTTTTGTTGGTTTTGAGACAAGGTTTCTCTGTGTTAGCCTTGGCTGTCCGGGACTCACTTTGTAGACCAGGCTGGCCTCGAACTCACAGCGATACACCTGCCTCTGCCTCCTGAGTGCTGAGATTAAAGGCTTGTACTGCCACGACCAGCTCGCACTGGCACTTTTAAAATCACCTACTGCCCCCTGCTTAAATTACATGGCTGGCCGCCATGTTGATTTTGGGATGAAGTAGATGGAGCTATGACTCCATCACCGGCTTGACAGAGATCAATCACATGACTAGTCTCCGTCTTTGTTGTGGGAGAGTCGTGGCTATGCAGCCATCTTTACTGAGGGCTGCCAGCCATATTCAAATCATTGCTGAACTCCAAATTCAGCTTCTGTCTTTTAAGCTTCTGCTATTCAGTCTGTACTGATGCAGTTAATTATAGGGCTGAGCTTTACACAGTCTCTTGTTTTACGTTTTTAAGGATAAGGCTAGGCTAGATAACTAAAAAACAACAATTTGTTTAGCTCGGCAATACTTTGTAGATGATGGTCCTCAAACTGTCAGAGAATCTGTAGAATATATATATTTAAATGTTTGATAAAACTTAGTATGGCCAAGCATGGTGGCACATACCTTTAATCCCAGCCCTCAGGAAGCAGAGGCAGGTGGATCTCTGTGAGTTTGAGGCCAGCCTGGTCTACAAAGCATGTCTAGGACAGCTAAGGCTATATAGTGAAACCCTGTCTTGAAAAACCTTAAAGCCGGGCTGTGGTGGCACACGACCTTAATCCCAGCACTCGAGTGGCAGAGGCAAGCAGATCTCTGTGAGTTCGAGGCCAGCCTGGTCTACTACAGAGTCCAGGACAGCCAAGGCTACACAGAGAAACCATGTCTCGAAAAACCAAACCAAGCAAACAAAACCTTCTATGTTTTGTTCACAAATGCAGGGATTTTGGTCCTAGCTGTTAACTCTTAGTGCAGGATCTGTGTCCTCCTCAGGGCTCTGATCACTGTTCTCAACCCTGTGCCACTTGACCCCATGAAGTTCTGATGAGCATTTTCCTTGACTGGGCTCTCCGTTGGGTATGTGAAAGCTCTCTCCTCACCCAGTCCCCTGTGCTTGGTTATACTTGTGCATTTATCTGCTCAGACTTTAGTACAGGGCCAAGGGGGTGGGGCCCCAGTGACCTTACCCTACCCTCCACCTCCCACTACTCCAATGTGCTGATATCATACTTGCAGGGTCTACAAGGGAAGCCCAGGGACAGAGAATCATGTCTTTCTTATCTTCGAACTCTACAGGTCTGTGCTATGGAGTGTAGCCACTTTATAAATACGCTTTAGTAATTAATGTATTTCATTAAGCAATTAAATATTCAATTAATCAAAATTAAATTAGAATCTAATCCTTGGCCACATGTGCCCCATCTCAAATGCCCCAGAGAGCTGACGATTAAGAACACAATCTCGAGGCTGGAGAGATGGCTCAGAGGTTAAGACCACTGGCTGCTCTTCTAAAGGTCCTGAGTTCAATTCCCAGCAACCACATGATGGCTCACAACCATCTAAAATGAGATCCATCTATAATGAGGTCTAGTGTCCTCTTCTGGTGCACATGCAGGCAAAACACTGTGTATATGTGATAAATAAATAAATCTTTATTAAAAAAAAAAAAAGAACATAGTCTCTACTTGGGGAACCTGCTGATGTCTCTTGACTCAATAGTTGCACGGTGTGCTTTCTTCCAAGCTCACCTAATATGGGCTATCCCTCTCACAGGGGGCATCAAGGCGGTGTGAATGGAATTGGAACTGTAACGCCCACTGGAGATGAGGCAGCAAGGCTGCACAGGGCTTGCTTTGGTGCCTTTCCCTCATCTCAAGGTTTGCAGGATCTTGTTATTGACCTCTGGCTGGACAGGCCCAGAGAGAGTGTGAAGCACGGCGAATCCTAGACAGAACCATAATGCCGTGAGAGCCACTTTGATCTTAACCATTGCAGGTTACTCTACGGCAGCTTACTACTTACTACTTCTGCGTGCAAGTCTTTTAAAAGGAGCTTCACTGAGCACTGTTGCTCCAAAATGAGAAAAGAGACTCTCAGGCAGGTAACGCCTCTCTAGGTAGGGCCCAGTGGAAGACAGTATCAAGAGCAGTCAGACTTCATCCACGGCTTCCAAGACTGGGTGTTAAGTCAGGAAGAAAGGGGGGATGTATGCAAGAGTCTGTTTGTCATCTGCATAGTCCGATGGCCCAGTAAAAAGAGGTCTGTGCCTCTGGCATTGAGTGTGCAGCATGTACAGTCATCTCTCGCCCTGGTGTTTAAAGATGGCGGGTTTTTTGGAGGCATATTTTTCCCGCCTTTGCCACAGCAAACATCAAGTCCTTAACTGGAGCTATGTTGGTAGCACCTCCTGGGAATTCTGTGCAAGCGATGTACAACTGAGTTTGGGGTGTTGTCCCTCAAGAGGAATCTGGTGGGAAAGAATTTGCAGATAGGTGTAATGTCATTTTTGATAATTGTGAAATTTTGGTTTCTCAAACACACACACACACACACACACACACACACACACACACACACACACTAAAAATGTGCTTTCATTTAATGCCAGGTGCAGGGATGTGGGCCTGCTTTGGATTGCCTGCAGCAGCTGACTATGATTTGCCTCGTGCTCCAGCAAAAGTGTGGTTTTGCTAGCAGTAGATGATTTCTACCATTGTGTGATGTTTGGGATGCTGGGAACTTTTCAGATGGCCCATAAATGTAAGGGCCCTGAGAGGCAGCATGTGAGGTTGTTCATCATGTAGGGAGGTTGGTGTCAGTTTGTTAGTAGCTGTGGTCAAAGAAGAAACAAAAGGAAAGAAATTCAGGGATTTTCTCTCTCTCGGTCTTTATGTCTGTCTCTCTTTCTCTCTGTCTCTGTCTCTGTCTCTGTCTCTCTTCTTTCTCTTTTCCCTTCTATATCTGTTTCTTTCCTATCTAATGTTAGACGGTAAATCCAGGGAGATAAAGATGGGAAAAAGAAGAACCCACAAAGTAGCAAAGACAAGCTACAAGCGGCAGCCAACATGCGGCTCAATAAATATGGGAACTTTGATGTCAAGTGCCATGGAGAAAGTGGCAGGAGACAAAGGAATGGATTTTTTCCAAGAGGCCGACAAAAAAAACTTACTTTGGCTGGTGTTGATGGGATGTCCCTGCTTTGTTCCCAGAAGAAACTTTCTGGGGTTCATTTTTTGTTTTTTTGTTTTGTTTTGCTTTGTTTTGTTTTTTGAGACAGAGTTTCTCTGTGTAGCCCTGGCTGGCCTGGAATTTACAGAGATCTGCCTGCCTCTGCCTCCCGAGTGCTGAGATTAAAGGCGTGCACCACCACCACTCAAGCCTGGTTTCTTCTTCTTCTTCTTCTTCTTCTTCTTCTTCTTCTTCTTCATATATTTTGTTTCAAAAAAAGTTGAAAGACTGGATGAGCAGTTTGAAAAATTGCAGGTGTAAATGGAAGGGCCTGAGAAACAGACAAACAAAATGGCTGAAATCAGAAAACAAAAGGGTTGCGGAGTTGGCACGTGGAGGTGGAAGCAGTTGGTAAGCAAGGGACACCTGGAGGAGGAAAGAGGGAAAGAAACTGTGCCAGAAGGCAAGCTTTTCACGTCAGAGAAACGTTGAAAAACAGGGAGGGTAATCTGGTTGAAACAGCCTGTTTCAAAAGAAAGGGTTAATTTTGAACCAAGCTCAGAGTTAGAGGAAGGGCTGCTCAGGGTTACAAGGTCAACCTGCTTTCCCATTAGCCGCACAGCATATGCCAGCTAATGTGTGGAACAAGGTAAAGAGACCATGATTTCATAAGAGATGCACTCACCTTATGCGAAACAAATTCTAAATAATTTGGCTACTCAAAATAGAATTAGTCCCCAAGACTGGAAGGGATTGCTGACAGTTGTACCAGAGACTGGTCTGTAGTTGCGATGCTTAGCATAGTAGAGGGAAGAAGTTTCAGATGCTGAACAATGGGACAGGGCGATGGGAAATAGAGTGAAGGGAGTTCTCTGATATACAAGAACAGATTCGATTTTATAATGTATAGAAAAATGTCGCTTAGCAGCTTTAAGAGCTTGGGACAAAGTTGAGGAGCCCAGGAAAAAGTCCACCTCATTTAAAAGATTATACAAGACCCTGACGAAACCGTCAGTGATTTTTTTTTTTTTTACAAAGGTTAGTTTCAACTGTGAACAATGCCATATTAGGCTCTGACACAAGGCAGATAGATGTTGATAGAGACCTTGGCATTTGAAAATTCAAATACCAAATGTAAAAATATTAGACCATTAAATTCATGAGCAGTGCCTATGGCTGAATAAATGAGGGATAAGACCAATATTGGTTCTAACACGAACCATGCTAACATAATAGGTCAAGCTATAGGTAGAGGTCTCTGATATCAAAATTCCCAGTGCTTCAATTTTGGGGAAGACGGTCATTTGCAAAGAGACTATGACCAAACCCAAAGCTTCAGATTTCAAAATGTCCAGTGTGTTAACTGAGAAATGCAGAACTTTGCACTAGAAAATTGAATAAGCTATTTCTGAGGGCAGTGGTTTCCCTAAGTCTCAAACAGAAAGGACCCCAAGGCTTCCTGGGGTGTGTATGCAGTACAGCAGAGGCTGCTATTGGGTTCAGGAATTCAGATTCAAAACAGATATTCAAGGTAACTTCTTACCATCCAGAAATGGCCTTGGGGGCCTGGCTTGGGACTCCAAAGCAAAAATTATGAGCCATTTCAGTCAAGGAGTAACATGCAGACCAGCATTGGAGATTAAATGCATGCTACTAAAGGCAATATTGCTCTAGACTTAGCCACAGATAAACATCTTATTCTATGTCAAAAAAACCCTCAATGTTGTAGCTACTAGAGTTTATGGTCCTTTGCCCTGAAGGACAGTATGGATGATCTTAGGAAGGAGTAGATTAACTTCCAAGGATTCACTGTGAACCCAGGAATTATAGATGGGGAATTAAAAGGAGAATTAACATTATGGCCTATGTAAAAAGAAAGATGCAATTTAACATGGGTGAAAGGGTTGCTCAACTGCTACTGTTTCCCTACGCCAAAGGCAAAGCTGCTCCTGTAGATATAGCAGGGGGGCTTGGAAGAACTGGAAAATGTGTTCTGGCAAATAGGTGTCAATGATCAGAGGCCAAAATTAAATTTGCCAAGCAAATGTATTTAAATAGGAGGTTTTGTGGATACAGAAGCTGATGTAACTAGCATTTCACAAAAATCTTGGAATTTGGAATGGGCACTTCAAAAGCTTTATACACAATTTCTAGGAATTGGAAATTTATCTCAGATAAAGCATGCAATGTGAGGAATCAGAAGGTCAAATAGGAAAGTTAAGGCCTTATGTCCATAAATTTATGGGGGAGGGGTCTTTTACAACAATGGAGTACTCAGATTAATATTCCTGCAATTCCCAGAGATAGCCCATGATGAACTAAGAGATGAAATGGTAGATGCTCCTAGGGAAGGCATTGATATAGGTCATCAAAACCAAGCCCAGGCTGTGCCAATTGTCCAAACACAGGACACAACATGAATTGAGTTTCCAAATTTATAAGGGGGGGCACTGTTGAAGTACCGCTGGTCCTACCCTTAAAGTGGTTGGCTAATAAACCTGTATGGGTAGATCAATGGCCCTTAACTGAGGAAAAAATTGCAGGTACTTAAACAGCTAGTACAAGAGCAGCTGGAGGGTCAGCATATAAAAGAGTCCTTGGAATTTTCCAGTATTCACTATAAAAAAAGAAATCGTGAAAATGGAGAATGTTAGCATATTTAAGAGTGGGGATTAGAGTAATCCAACCAATGAGTCTCTTATAGTGTGGAATTCCTTTACCTTCTTTATTGCTTAAGGCATGGCTTATAATAGTAGTTGATTTAAACTGGGCGGTGTGGCGCACACCTGAAATCCCAGCACTCGGGAGACAGAGGCAGGTGGATCGCTGTGAGTTCGAGGGCCAGCCTGGTCTACAAAGTGAGTCCAGGACAGTCAAGGCTACACAGAGAAACCTTGGCTTGAAAAGCAAAAAAAAAAAAAAAAAAAAAGAGAACGAGAGAGAGAAAAGTTGATTTAAAAGACTGCTTTTTAAAACTACCCCCCCTTTTATGAGAATAAAGAAAAAAATTGTTTTTATAGTGCCTACTTAAGATAATGCACAGTGTGTAAAAAGATACCAGTGCAAAGTTATTCCACAGGAAACAAGAAGCTGTGGATAGCGTCAAAACTGATAAAGATGGAGGGAGCCGGGCGTGGTGGCGCTCACCTGTAATCCCAGCAGCACTCGGTAAAGAAGAGGCAGGAGGATCGCTGTGAGTTCCAGATCAGCCTGGTCTACAAAGCAAGTCTAGGGCAGCCAAGGCTACACAGAGAAACCCTGTCTTGAAAGACCAAAAGCAAACAAACAAAAAGCCCAAAAACCAAACAAAACCAAAACCGATAAAGATTAGAATTGAGCAGGCGAGGTCTCCTGAAAACCTTGGCCAACGACCCAGAAAAGCACTTATTTCATTGAAAGTGTCTCTGTTTACAATTTTCCGCTATGCACAGCACAATTAATGGTTTAAAACAGAACGGAAGAAATGAATTGATTTTGAGAAGTCTGAAATTTTGGGTTCTTCAAAAAAAAAAACACACAAGAATGTGCTTTTGTGTTAATCCCAGGTGCAGGGATGTGGGCCTGCTTCAGACTGCCTGCAGCAGCTGACTATGATTTGCCTCGTGCTCCAGCAGAAGTGTGGTTTTGCTAGCAGTAGATGATTTCTACCATTGTGTGATGTTTGGGATGCTGGGAACTTTTCAGATGGCCCATAAATGTAAGGGCCCTGAGAGGCAGCATGTGAGGTTGTTCATCATTCAGGGAGATTGGTGTCAGTTTCTTAGTAGCTGTGGTTAAAGAAGAAATCAAAGGAAAGAAATTAAAATCAGGGATCTCTTTCTCTCCGTTTCCTTCTTTCTCTTCTCTATCTTTGTTTCTCACCTATCTGGTGAAACCAGGGAGGAGGAGGAGATAAAGGTTGGGAAAAAATAACCCACAAAATAGCAAAGACCAGATACACATAGATGCAAACTGGAACCTGCTGACAACTTCCCTTGGATGTACCAAGTGGAGGTGGGAGTAAGCCTCTCTCTCCACGTTCAGAACTTCTGGATTACAGAGCACCACCAGGCCTGGACGGTGCGATGTCCGTGATACAGGTAAATTGTCATGTATTGTTTGAGTTCACTGAAAAGCTGGCTTTGGAAGGGACACAGATTTTTCTTGTCTCAAGCCGCCTAAGAACAGCTGCCCTGTGTTTCCTCCCTGCCCAGAAGGTCTTCTCCGTGACTGGTTCTCAGGACGGAGCATTCTTCAGCTAGCCTCCAGAAGGCTGAAGAAAACTCTGTGGCGAGATTCTCAGCCCAGCCTCCCAGAGAAAGGAACCCACACTATACACTCTTTTTTGTTTGTTTGTTTGTTTGTTTTTTGTTTTTCGAGACAAGTTTTCTCTGTGTATCCTTGGCTGTCCTGGAACTCACTCTGTAGACCTGGCTGGCCTCGAACTCACAGGGATCCACCTGCCTTGGCCTCCCGAGTGCTGAGATTAAAGGCGTGAGGCACCAATGCCCGGCAGTTTACTATCTATTTAATAAACTCATTCTCTGGATCTTATCGACCAGTGAGGATGAGAAGGTCTCCCCTGAGATTGCTGAATGTGCCCCAAAATCGTAAGGCAACGAGGAAGAAACTTAATCCGAGCTCATGCCAGCCTCCAACTCACCCAGCCTTATCTCGCTTGCTTGCTTGCTTGAGGCCTGTATCCATCTTGCCCAGAATTCCTCTCTTTCCAGGCAGGATGCCAGAGATGGGGTGGGAAGGGGCTACTGGGCTGGTTGGTTGCATTGACCCATCCCCTCCTAGAAACGGCCAGCCCCAGAAGGAATCGCTGGGAATCGTGGGGCAGGAGGTTTCCGGTCCTCTGAGACCCGCTGCACAGAGCTCCTGAGCGTCACAGTTCCAACGCCTTCAGCTATACCTCCCTGGGGATCAGTGCAAACTCCAGTGGGTCCCAAGTGGTGTGGCTTCAGCTCCATGGCTTACTTGCCAAGTCAGGGGGCTTTGAACAGGTCGTGGTACCTCTAATCTTGGGTTTGTCATCTCTAGTGGCTCCAAATGCTTAAGAGCTGGTGTGAGAACTAAACATTTCAGGATGGTAGGCGATAATCACCACAGCTGAAACACTCATTTCCCAGGGGACACCCCATTAGCATCCCGTGACTTCGTGAACGGGTGAAGAAACAGCAACGACCTGCGTGAAATCTGCTTCCTCCCTGGCTTTTTTCTCTCGGCCTCCTCTCTCAGCTCCTCCCCACCCCCCTACCCCCCCCCCCCCCCCCCCGCTCTGTCTTCTCCCTAAAGCACTCAGCCTCAGTCATGCAGCTGAGGACCTTGGAGCCTCACTGCCTAAAAAGACCTCCCCTCCAGAACCTCCTCTCCTCAGGTTTCTATGTTACTAAAGTGTGGTGCTTAGCAAGCTGAGGAGTAGGCTGTGGGTTGCAACAGTTGGGCTCGCCCTACTGCTCAGCGCACCTCCCCCACCCCTGCCCTTTGGAATTCACAGACGGCAAGAGGATGTCAACACAATGAAAGGACGAACTGTATAAGGACAGGAAATAGTAAAGCCTCAGGCACAGCCCTTACCACTAAGTAGGGTGGGCAGTGCTGAGGCAACTTTGGGCTTCTTGGGGGAAACCAGAAGGAGAGAGACGTGATCACGCTCCCTCTCAGGCAGGCAGAGCGACCAACTTGCTCCAACATGGCAATTCCTGTGGGTGCTGAGCAGATTCTGGTACCCACAGAGAGCCACTGCAGCATCCAAGACAGCTGGATGTGCATAAGCTCTGGGAACGTCTCATTGTACTGAAGCTACTGGGCTTCTATAGACTTTTCAAATGTGTGTAATAAAGCACATGGAAAAAAAAATCAAGGTAACCACAGCAGGGTCAACTGGGGACATGTTGGAGGCAGGAATCATGAGTGCCTTGTGTTTTTCATTTTCTGTGACACTTAGATTTATTCTATCTTAAATGTCATTTTCCTGCATTATTATACCGGAATACTTTTAGTATATATATCATATATTTTTTTATGTATGTTATAATTTAACTACCACAGCATTATTGTTTCTATTGACAGGCACAGACACATTTTGATGACAATGGAGAAAATCACTTTCAGGAAAAGGAAAGAGCTTCTGGAAACAGTCTGCGTGCACAGCCCGGGTCTTGGTTCCTCTGTGGTCAGCAGAGGCCCCTGTGCCTCAGGGTGCTTCATGGCGCCCTGTACTTTCTATCTCAAGATTGGCAAGACCTCCTCCACCTGCATGGACGGGTTCATTGTCAGTGGAGTGGCCCACCCGGACGGGCTGGGAGGTGAGCTCCTCGGAGGACCCTAAGTGAAGTGCTGCTCCTCCTGGAAACAGATTTCTAGGCGGCAAAGCCCTAAACAGAGAAAAGTTGCTGGCAGAAAAGGAATTCCTATTAGTTAGGCCCACTGTTTAGTGGAATTTCCCATACGCTTATCTGGAAACATCCCATCAGCCTAGTTTGATGATGTCTGCAGATTTGGGCTACTTCCTGCAGCACCCCACTCGGCAGCATTCCCTGTGACTAAAAGAACACACTTTGTTCCCTCTTGCGCGGGGGAAGCTTTTAGACTCTGCCATGCTGCCAGCTCTCATAACCCTCCCTTCCCCCCCCCCCCCCCCCGCCCCGAACCAGGCATTTCCCTAAACTTAGGTTGTAGCCAACATGTCCTTACTGGGGGGAAAAAAAAGAAGGCTGGCCTTGGCGCCCAAGGGCACCTTGTAGGGCTAAGGAGGCCTGTAGTCCTACACAGCTTCCCTAGAAGGTGCCACTGCTCCCTCATCTTGTCTCCAGTGACCAGATCCTGTGCCTGCACCACAAATGCTCAGAGTGACACGTGGGGGAGCAGTGACCTGAGGTCCCCAAACTGAGACATTCATATCAAGCCTGAGGTCAGAGGACAGGACCTTCCTTCGGGTCCTGCCAGATTAAACTCACAATGGCTTCCTTTTTACTTATATAGACTTAGAACTAGTTTCAGAAATACATTACAAATTTAAAGTTTTAACCTTAAGCCAGATGTATCTACTGTTGTTGTGTGTGTATATATATATATATCTCAAAACACAAGCAGCCTACACAAGGTAAACCTTAGTTTAATTTTTGTGAGCACGATGCCTGCCAAGCATCTCTTGGCATCTTACTCTGCACCAGCTTTCCTTCTACAGCAGAAAGCCCTGGGAAATGTCCCACTCAGCCTCAGGCCCCAGCCCACCGCCACACCCATTCAAGCTAACTATGCTCAGAGTGCGCGCATCCTAATTCACTTCCTCCTCCTAACCTCTCAGGGGTAGGCACTATTATTATTCCACCCGCAGAAGACCACCACCGTGATCGAACTAGACCACTACGCTGATCCGGGTGTCGGCAGCAGGTGTATAAACGTGTAGGGACCAGTATTCCACAGGCAGTCCTACTGTGCAATAATAAGCATCAAAGCAGCTGACGGGTGCATCTTTCTACAAAGCACCCCCCCACCCCCCACCCCCGGCGCGCACGCGCCAGGGAGCTGCATCTGAACTCTACCCAATATTTCAGGCAGAAAGGATGGCCTCTCTTACAGAGCATGGGTCTAAGTGGAAGAAACATTGCCACACTGTTCTCTCTTGGGACCGTCAACAGCAAACACCACGGGAAAGGTGAATTCAGACCAACTGTGCCTAAACCACATTTGCCAAGTCTGATGCCAGCCACTGGCTATCAGAGAAGTTCAGGGAGGGAAGAAATGTCGATTCCAGGGTCGGATGCTCGCGAAGGTGACGGGAGCAGGATCCCTCCACTTGGGCACTCTGGGAGGGGGAGGGGGAGGGGCAGTGGGCGTGTGTTTATAGCAGAAGCTACACGGTCTGCACGGAGGGATCTCCAGTGCAGTGGCTATTAAGGGTTCTCCGGAAGGGGAGCCATGTCTCTGACCCCGGACCACAGCCTAAAGAGGGAGATGGTCGGGAGGGAGCGTACTTAGGCTGGACTGCTGTCAGCCAGGTCCTCCTCAACCTGCTGGCAGGTCAGCAGTGGACATGTGTCAGGAAGGAAACACAGTTCATTTGGTCGCAGCTGACCCCGGGCCATGTCTGGGCTGGCTACTGCTCTTCTTTTGGCCCAGGCCTCAAAAGGGACGTCATCTGTCTCCAATAGCCACCTGGGGCTGATAAAACTCCAGAAATGGAGTGTAGCAGGCCCCTGCCTCTGGTCAGAACACGGTCAGAGGACTCAAGTGTGAAAACTTCTGTTCCCAGGGGACCAACATTTCATGTCTATGACCTGTCTCCTCCTCTCCAAACAGTGGGCGCAACCCCTGTTTAACTCACACACAGAGGGTCACCAGGAGATCATGTGATAACTGTCCTGTGCATAGGCTTCAAAAGGCTTCGGACCCATGGGAGCCCTGGAGAGTAACATATCTCCCTTGTAACTTCTTCCACCCGCACTTGCTTGTGAGACAACTGCCACCCCAATTGTCTGGCTCATGCTCTGGGTCCATGACGCTGGGTGTTCACGCACACCACAACTGAAGCACTCGCTGCTCAGGCTTTGTTTGGGGTTTCTGTATCACACCACAAAACCCACAGCAGGCCCTAAGAACATTCCAATAACACAGAGCAGGAACTGAGGACAGGTCAAGCGTCTGCCCCATGGCACGTTGTCTCATACGTGTGGCCTGCATCCAAGCTTGCCCACTTTGGGGAAGAGTTCTGTCTGGTGGAGGTGAGAACGTTCAGCCCAATGGATTGTTTACCACATTTGGGGCTGTTTCTATAGGGAGGTTCTTTGTCTTCTTTGGGGTGGGCTGAGTGTTGCCAGGAGTTAACTTGTCTTGTTGTAAATATGTCTTTGAAATGGTGAAAACAACTTTAAATGCAAAAAAAAAAAAAGTGTGGGGGCTGGAGAGATGGCTCAGAGGTTAAGAGCACTGGCTGCTCTTCCAGAG
Organism: Acomys minous; assembly: GCF_964271855.1. Classification (NCBI taxonomy): domain Eukaryota; kingdom Metazoa; phylum Chordata; class Mammalia; order Rodentia; family Muridae; genus Acomys; species Acomys minous. Next base: position 73,138,343 of record NC_140492.1, on the reverse strand, counting down.
GTCCTGAGTTCAATTTCCAGCAACCACATGGTGGCTCACAACCATCCAAGATGAGATCTGGTGCTCTCTTCTAGTGTGCATGAAGACAGTGTACTCATATACATAAATAAATCTTTTTTTTAAAAAGTGCGACCTGAGAACACGTTACTATATTGCCTCTTTTCAATCAGCCACACTTATACTTTAAGTTCACAGCACACTACGAGACCCCTCTTCCTAAAGCTTGTTTGATTCATCCGGTTCCCCGGACATACACACACTTCCTCCAGGCTATCAAGAGCCAGAGAACCAGGAATCTGGAAAACACAGTAACTTCCTATGGCCTTCTGCTGCCAGTGTGTCACCAGTCACCCCTGTTTTAAACGATTGTGGGTTAAGAAGCAAAGATGCTAAAAATATCGAAACATAAGCCACACAAGAAACTGAGTCTGCAGTCTAGGAAAGCTACTGCCTGTGCCAGCAGGCCATCTGGACAGAGCCACAGAGGCTGCCCCACCACTCTCTGCAGAGGCTGCTACAGTGGCTGCGATTTGCATATTAAGACCAAGACTCCTTAAGCAAAGGCTGTGAGCTCTCAGCCTGGCCTCTGCCCACTTGTTTAGCCAGTAGATCAGACTCTGGGAGCCCAGAGACGTTCCCTGAGACCTCTCATGCTTGGAGCCACCTCCCTGGTTCTCTGAGCTTAACTGCTTGCCTCCAGATATGGTCAGTTAGGGAGAAGCTAATTATATATGCAACTGCCGTGAGTGCGGTTGGTTTGGAATGCTCGGAATTCTGAGACAGTTAGGAGTCCAACAGATGACTCACTGGCCCCTCCAGAGTGGTCAGTACTGAAAGGCAGTGGGGATCTGTCCCTGTCCCCACCCAGGTGGGGGAGTGTTCAGTAAGCCTGCATCTGGCAGAAAGGCATTGTCTGTTAGTCAGTCAGTTCAGGGTAAAATAACCAAGAGTTGACACGGGATTTGGGCCATTCTCTGAGACCAGGTCCCTTCTCCAAGAAGCCATTTATCTCCCTGTCACCACCTTAAGGCAGGAGGATTTGGGTAGCCGATGACAAGTCCTAGGTTTCCTATCCAGGGCATGACTCAGGGATGTCAGAGGCATCTCTGCCTTCTCAGGACTAACTGGTTTCTCCACCCTGCATTACTGCCACGCGATGTGATCCAGAGAAATCCACTTAGTCTAAATTGCAGTGCATCCACCCATAAGGTAAGGCTGCCACACCTGGCAGCAGATGACACAGCTTGCTTTTCCAGGAGCTGTAAACGCACAGACGTCTAGAAATCACCATGACAACAGGTCTGTTAATTCTTCCAGACACATAACTTAAGATTTTGTAGGATGGGCTCAGAGGTTAAGAGCACTGGCTGGTCTTCCAAAGGCCCGGAGTCCAATTCCCAGCAACCACATGGTGGCTCACAACCATCTGTAATGAGATCTGATGCCCTCTTCTGGTGTACATTAAAAAAAAAAAAAAAAAGATTTTGTAGGTAATACTTATGAAATACAAGACGTGTTTTTTTTTCTGGTTATTTTTTTTTCTGTTTATCTTCAAAAATAACAAAATACTAGCAAGCAAGTCCTGACACCAAGGGGCTGAACACTATTCCCAGCTTTGACTAAAAGCCATCAGAAATGGGCAGTCACACTTCTCAGCCAGTGTTTCCATGTCTGTCTCAGCTCCAGGGAGTGCTCCTTGATACGTGTCTCTAGATAAAGCGAGGCTCTCACCCCTCATCAGAGAGCTTTCTTTTTAGCCGGGCAGTGTGGTGGTGCACGCCTTTAATCCCGGCACTCAGGAGGCAGAGGCAGGTGGATCTCTAAGGAGTTCGAGGCCAGCCTGGTCTACAAAGAGAGTCCAGGACAGCTAAGGCAACACAGAGAAATCCTGTCTCAAAAAACAAAAACAAACAAACAAACAATAAATAAAAGGTTTCTTTCTGCAGGAGATGGAGGCTATCACGGAGAAGCACAACAGGTCAAAATGCTGAGGGTAAGCGACGGTCACGAGACCAGCCTCAGGGGTGCACCACACCACATCTGAGGCTCAGGCCTTGAGATGGTGTTTCCCGGGCAGGACAGAGAAGCTGCACTCATGAGCTCTGAACACAAGACCGTGACCGGCACATGCCAATGTGACCTGGGGAGACGTTCACAAGGCCCCACCCCTAGATGAGAGCCATGGGTAGTCAATAGCTGCTGAGACAGGAAGAGCCAGTTTTCTTCAGAGTTGAGACCCTGCTAGGCTGCCGAGCCTAAGTCCATACGGGAGCACTCATCGGGCTCAGCGCAATGCATACATTCATACACACAAACATACATAATTCACGATTTCTATAATTATACGCACACATAATGATAGGAGCCATGAGTGTGAGCACGGTGTTCTGGGGGAGGACGTCGTAGCTGGAGTTGGGAGAGAGAAGGATAGAAATGGTGAAAATGTATTACACTTATGGATGAAAATCTCAAAACTTGGGGGCTGGAGAGATGGCTCAGAGGTTAAGAGCACTGGCTGCGCTTCCAAAGGTCCTGAGTTCAATTCCTGGCAACTACATGGTAGCTCACAACATCTGTAATAAGATTTGGTGTCCTCTTCTGGCCTGTAGGAACTACGTGCAGGTAGAACACTGTATATATAATAAATAAATCTTTAAAAAGTCTCAAAACTTATAATGAAAAACAAAGTATTTCTATACAATATTTGCGGCTATTTCAACTGTCATGGTTTGGGTGAGAATGACCCCCATAGGCTCACACACTGAATGCTTGGTCCCCAGTCGGTGGCACTATTTTGGGAAGGATCAGAGGTGTGGCCTTGCTGGAAGAGGTGTGTCACTGGGGGCGCATCAGGCCCAGCCTCTCTCTCCCTGACTCCTGCTTGCGGATCAGATGTGAGCACTCGAGGCATTATACCTGCCTGCTTGCTGCCATTTTTTCCCACCATGTTGATCATGGGCTCACTTTATCAAAGTGTAAGCAAAGCCTCCCATTACATGTTTCCTTCTATAAGTTGCCTTGGTCACGGTGTCTCTTCATAGCAATGGAACAGTGGCTAAGACACACACCAAAGTACAACGCCTGCTGCCCTCAGCCCTGCTGTGGCCCAGAGGCTCCCTAGGAGCCAGAGCCTAAGCTACTGCTACCAGCAAGATCAGCTGCTGTCTCCACAAAGGCACCTGGCTACAGAACACAGGAAAGATAGCAGTGGGCTCAGAGTCTGCACGCGGGTGGCTGATCCCTGACGCACCCTGCCCACTCAGAAAGGTGGAAATGAGCAACTGGCAGACAGCGGGGTCGAGTCTCAAATAGCACACTTAGCCAGCACACTGACGTCTGAAGGAATTCCCGTGATGACCTGAGGCACCATACTTAAGAGGCAAACCACAAAGATGTGTTGCACTGTGTGAGATAAAGCTCATGTCCCATAAAACTCCCATATTTTGAAAATGCTTGTAGTTGGGGCTGGAGAGATGGCTCAGTGGTTAAGAGCACCTTCTGCTCTTCCAACGGTCCTGAGTTCAATTCCCAACAACCACATGGTGGCTCACAACCATCTGTAATGTGATCTGATGCCCTCTTCTGACCTACAGGTGTTCATGCAGGCAGGGCACTGTATACATAATAGTAAATAAATATCTTTAAAAAAGAAAGAATAGAAAGTGGTTGTAGGCCAAAAGAAGGCGTCAAATCTCTTGGAGTTAGAAATGATTGCAAGGGCTGGAGAGGATGGCTCAGAGGTTAAGAGCACTGGCTACTCTTCCAAAGGTCATGATTTCAATTCCCAGCAACCACACGGTGGCTCACAACCATCTATAACGAGGTCTGGTGCTCTCTTCTGGCCTGCAGGCAGAATGCTGTATACATAGTAAATCATTAAAAAAATAAAAATGAAAAAATAATAAAAAAATAAAAATGAAAATGATTGTGAGCCACCATGCAAGTGCTGGGAATCAAACCCCTGTCCTTTGGAAGAGTAGCCAGTGCTTTCACCCTCTGAGCCATCTCTCCAGACCTTGTTGCTCTACATGCTGTTGCTCTACACCACTTTTCAAGGATGCTAAGCACTTTGACTATTGTAGACTCTTCCTAGAATTAGAATCCTGCCATTTGTCCCCTGGACAGGCTTATATTACTTAGCATAATGTAGTCTAGGTTTGCGCATCCTGTCACAAATGGTTGGGTTTCCTCCTTTACTGAGGCTGAATACTATTCCATGGTACAGATGCATCGCATTTGCTTGACGACACATGCGATGGACTCGTAAGCTGCTTCCCTGTAAGGTAGCCAAGGTAGCCCAAGTGTGGTACTTCGTAGCTATCCCCTTAGCCCAGCACTTTGTTGAGTCTGTAGGTCACCAAGGAAGCTTTCCCTCTCACCGTATTCCCGCAGGAACACAAAAGCACTCACCAGCTCTCCCCTTAATGCTTCCAGCCCCTCTTACTGACACCAAGCTGAAGGTGAAGCCTAGCCTTTTGGGGCCTATTGACGATCCACACTGCAGCTTCCCCTTGGTTGGCCAGTTTCACCCCAGTGACTGCCAGCTGAAAAATGAGCCCTTGGCAAGGCAGCCAGCTGGAGGCCTGTGGTGGGAGAGCTCAGGCCCCAGCTCTGCCAGCTCCCTTTTGGACTATCTTCTCAGACAGCTGGTCTCTGGGGTGCCTTGCAGCAGGCTGAACTCCTAGATGCTGCAGACAACACCTTCAAGGGGTGGACTTCGGGGACCTTTCTCAGTGAAACGGTGAGCAGTGCCCAGGCTGGGTGGTGAGGATGTACCATCGGTTCACTTAGCACATCTACAGGGCATTTGCACTGTGCACTTGTCTGTGCACTGTGCCAGGGCCCTGTGATGTAGATGTAAAAAGGCCACGTTGAGCACACGGCATAGTAGACTCTGCTCTAACAAACTGAATTGCATAGTCCATAACTCAAAATCACATGACAGAGGGAAAGACAAAAAAGTGAACAGGCTGAGGAGAGAAGCGGAGCCCTTAGAGGGCACCCTGCTGGTCATGTTAAAGAACTTCCGCAGGGCAGTGGTGGTGCACACCTTTAATCTCAGCACTTGGGAGTCAGAGGCAGCCGGATCACTGTGAGTTCGAGGCCAGCCTGGTCTACAAAGTGAGTCCAGGATAGCCAAGCTTACACAGGGAAACCCTGTCTCGAGAAAAAACAAAAAAACAACCCCCCCCAAACCACTTACTTCCAAGAGATGGGGGGCCCTCAGTGGCAATCTGTAAACCAAGACATGATTTCAAAGGGTGGGGAGGAACAGAAGAGAGGAAAGGAGGAAGAAATAGAGGGGTGCTGTGAGGATTTAGTTTGTCAAATAATAGCATCTTTAATCCTGGCAGAGGCAGAGGATCTCGGGAGGAGTTGAAGGCTAGCTGTCTGTGTTGGTTTGTCTGCATCTTCATAGAATTTTTTCAACTGTTGACTCAGAATTAACGGGGCTCAGGTCCTTCATTTCTTAGAGTGCATGCTTTTACTTTGCACGTTGGCACAATTCATTTCTGTTTTAGTTTGCTAGACTGTTGGTGTGATAAACACTGAGGCACACAATGGGCTGGCTGTCGGTCAACTAGCAACTAAGAAGAAGTCCTGTCTCGAAAAACAAAACAAAACAAAGAACTTGCTGGGCAATGGTGGTGAATGCCTTTAATTCCAGCACTCCAGAGGCAGAGGCAGGCAGATGTCTGTGAGTTCAAGGCCAGCCTAGTCTACAGAGAAAGTTCCAGCCAGGCCTACACAGAGAAACCCTTTTTCAAGAGGGGGTGGAGAAGGAGGAGGAAGAGGAGAGAAGGAGAAAAAGAAAAAGAAGAAGAAGAAGAAGAAGAAGAAGAAGAAGAAGAAGAAGAAGAAGAAGAAAAGAAGAAGAAATAAAAGAGAAGAGAAAAAAAGAAAATGAAAACTGGGCGTGGTGGAGCACGCCTCTAATCCCAGCACTCAGGAGGCAGAGGCAGGCGGATCTCTGTGAGTTCAAGGCCAGCCTGGTCTACAAAGTGAGTCCAGGACAGCCAAGATAATGACTCACAGGTATTTTAACGATTTAAAAATAAGATGCCAGGCAGCAGATATTATATGGAGAAATTTATTAAATGAGTATGGGGAGAGAAGAAAAGGGGGGAGGGATAACCCAGAGAGAGAGAGAGAGACAGACAGACAGACAGAGACAGAAGAAGAGAGAGGAGGAGGGAGAGAGGAGGTAAGAAGTAAGAGAGGTGAGGGGGGGCAGAGGGGAGAGGGTGAAAGGGGTGAAAGAGGAGACACACACACACACACACACACACACACACACACACACACACACACACACACACACGGTGGGTCTGTCCTTTTCTATAGCCCTGGGTAGGGCCACGCCCCATGACAGGTAGGCAATGACATCACAGGTAGGCCGACTGAAGCAGAATCCTAACAGGCATGGTCTGATCAAGGCAAATCTTCAAGTGGCATTTCCTCTCTCCAAGAGATTGTAGGTTTGTGTCGAAATAGATCCAAGACTTCCAGAAGAAGGTTCAAGAGCTTCCAAAGCAGCTCGACCTGACCCCACTGGCCATGAAGCGCCTGTAAAGAGAACCGATCATGCTTGAAAAGGTCCTGCTGGTAACAGCTGTCTCCGGGAGGAAGCCTGGGTGTGCTCTGGCGCCACCCACTGGCCATTCTTGCATTTCAGGCTCTTAAGCAAAGGCGCTTTAGCTCCGCCTTACACTTAGGTTTGAAAGTGATTAAGTGATTTCGTATGGATTGTTGCAGACGATAACTCGAGAATCATTAATCCTCTTTGTGTCTCCAGCGTCTTTGTTAGCTTTTCCAACACTATGACAAAATATTTTAAGCCAAGTTGAAGGAGGAAGCTTTGGCTCAAGACATCAGAGGACTGAGTCCAGGACCACTGGAGCCAGTAAGGTAGGGCGTGGTAGAGCAGACAGTTTCTGTGCCTACAGCAAGGTATGGTGCAGAAAGGCTCATCACCACAGCCACCTGGAAGCAGGGTGAGGGCAAAGGACTGTGGGCGCGATATCACCTCCAAGGATGCACCCCCAGGGACTCTCTTACTCCACTAGGCCCACCTCCTAGTTTCTAGCACCTTCCAGTAGACCACCTTGCTATGAATCCGTGAGTGGGTTAATCCACTGATGGAGTAGAGACACTGGGGACCAAACACACGAGCTGTCAGATGCATTCCAGATCCTTAGAACGGCCTTGGGGCGCATGCCACAGGTGAGTGTCATTTTGCTGCTCAGTATTTGAAGGACAGACATCTGCTTTCCAGTGGAAGATGTGGTGGAAGCCAGGCCCCACCCCTGCGCAGTCACCCACACCTCCTTAGCCAGCCACGCCCCCACAGCCAACCGCGCCTCCCCAGGCTTTTTATTATTTTTCCCATTACTCTCATAGAGGCGGTCTCACAGAAGAGCATCAGCACCATGCAAAATGCCTTCCAGCTGTTGTTTCACCGGGTAGTTCTCTAAACATTGCCTACGCCATACCTTGTGATTGCCCCCATTTCACAGATGGAGCGTTGAGACTGAGGTGACCTAATGATGAAGCAAACCTGTCCACTATGACCCTCTGCTGGTCGTCAGCTAAACTACAGGGTCATTGCTCTTGTTAACCCTCCCTGAACACAAGAGACCTGTTCTGCACACACACACACTGGTGTAGTGGGAATTTCCTTTTAAAAAACATTGTTTTGGTGCCGGGCGTGGCGGCACAAGCCTTTAATCCCAGCACTTGGAAGGCAGAGGCAGGAGAATTGCTATGAGTTCGAGGCCAGGCTGGTCTACAAAGGGAGTCTAGGAGAGCCAAGGCTACACAGAGAAACCCCGTCTCAAAAAACAAAACCACCCAGAGTTTTGTTTTGAGTTTTTGTTGTTGTTTGAAATCCCAGCTGTGGGTATATGGGGCTGCTTCAAAGCAACTATGATTTGCCTCATGCTCTAGCAGAGGTTTGGTTTTGCCAGCTGCAGATAGTTTCTGCAATTGTGCAACATTTGTAATTCTGGGAAATTTTCAGAAGATATGTAAATGCTAGCGCCCTGATAGGTGGCATGGATGGTTCTCAGTCATTCAGAGGGGCTTGTTAGTAGTTAGGTCGTTGCGATTTGTTAGTAGTTGTGGTCAAAGAAGATTTTAGATTCAGGGATCTCTCTCTTTCCCCATCTAGGGCTACAGTTCCCAGCCCCACATGCTCCACAGTGGCTTCCTATGCCCTGGAGCACATCAGAGGAATATGAAGACTATGGGTCACTTTTGGGATGACCCCTAAGCCAGTGGAGTAGACAGGAGGCACCATGTGTACAGCTCAGCACAGTGACAGGACTCAGTCGCCATGTGAGGGGTCATCAGTGGGGCTGCGGGGTGGGGAACTTAGAGCAGAGAGCAGGGTCACTTCTAGGCCTTTCCTGAAAAATTCAAGTGGCAACATCTTCCCTTCCCACCTGTGACTAATGTGGAATCTCTGGACTACAACTCCCAAGCCACCCTGCTCCATGGCAATAGTGTTCCGGTTCATGGCAGGCTCAGAGCTTGCTCTCTGAAAGCCTGAGTCTGGGTTGCCCATCCATACACACCTTTCTGCTCATTCATCCCCCTGCTGGTACAACTGTCCTGCCAAGCTCTGATTTACTTTTAATTACCTATCAGCCTTATAAGTATACTTACGAAAAATATATATAATTAGTTCAGATATTCCTAAAGTGCCTTCATGGATCAGTTAAATCTTCTGCATCACTTCTTTTTCTTTTTAGGAGTTGTTATGTGTACAGTGCTCTGCCTGAATGTATACTTACACATCAGAAGAGGGCATCAAATCCCATTATAGATGGTTGTGAGATACCTTGTGGTTGCTGGGAATTGAACTCAGGGCCTCTGGAAGAGCAGCCAGTGCTCTTAACCTCTGAGCCGTCTCTCCAGCCTGCTGCATCTCTTTTGAACACGAGTCACGAGAGTCTAAATTTCCATATGTTGTTTTTGTCTCTTCAAGAGAAAAGGTTGATGGATTTTGTCCCTTGACAGATGGGGCCTTGTGCTTGGCTTTGCAAACATAGTTACAACTTTTAGCTTCAATATTGTTTATGACAGTATCTGAGCTGTGGTGGCAAAGTTGAGTGGGTAAAAACAAGTGGAAAATATTCTCTCAGTCCCGTGACATGGAATGGGTGGTAACCACTATAGCCAAGAGGCCAGAGAGTGCAGGGTTTTAATTCTTATTACATTTGTTTGTTTGTTTATTTGTTTGTTTGGTCAGTGTGTATACCACGATGTTTGTGTGTGGAAATCTGTGATGCTAATCTTGGTTGTCAGCTTAACCGCCTATGGAATCAACCATAATGCAAACAGCTGGGCATGCCTATGAGGCATTACTCTTTTTTGTTTGTTTGTTTTGTTTGTTTGTTTAGAGACAAGATTTCTCTGTGTAGCCCTGGCTGTCCTGGACTGCTTTGTAGACCATGCTGGCCTCGAACTCACAAAGATCCACCTGTCTCTGCCTCCAGAATGCTGGGATGAAAGGCGTGAGTCACCGCATCCAGCTAGGGGAATACTCATGACTGGATCGCCTGAAGTGAGAAGATCCAGCCCACATCTGGGCCACACCTCTGGTGGCAGCCCTTGTAAAAAGACATAGAATGAGGAAGCTTTTGCTTTTTGCCTGTTTCCCTCACCCTCGGTGGCAAGCTCATCCATCCTGCTGCGGAGGCTGCTCCTCTGCTCTGCTCTTAGAATCCAGTCTTGCAGATTCCAACGCAGCCTGACTGGCAGCTCTCTAGACCTCTCCGGGACTCAGGCACCAGACCGGAACCGCTACAATGAACAACCACGTGGTGCTCGGCCTCTCAGCGATTCAGGGAGCAGCGTCTGTCTTCCCCTCCTCACATCTCACCCAGTTGGCTTCCTACAGTGGTCATTACATAAATATTGTACATAAATAGTGTACATAAATATTGCTAACAGCTTATTATCTCCTTAAAATGAGATCATGATTCTGTCTGCGTGAAGTTAAGGACGCTCAGCCACCATGCCTTGTAGGGAGCGGTGAAGCCCTGGTTGAGCTGAAGTCCTAAGTGAATGTGTCTTCCGACTCGGGCACAGCTATGTTAAAGGGCGCTCACAGCAAAGCTGTTACCCAGATGGCCCAGGCTCCAGATAAATGGCAAAGCTTTCCCCAGAGTCTGAGTTTGAGGGTTTATGGATGACTGATTGGTGTGTGCAAAGACTAGCCAGTTCTGTTTCTTCCTCCTGATGTTTCCAGTTTGAGGCTGCCACCTCCCTATTGACATCACCTACTGAGAATAGCTAACTCCCTCCCCCCCCCAGACACACTGAGATCCAGGCTGTGGTGACAGAATGAGAGAGTCCCGCCCAGTCCCGCTTCGCTTGATGTGTTTCTGTCCTTTCATCTCTTAGTTTTGAGGACCTGCACCACACAGCACGAGCAGTGCAATGTGGTGCTTGCCTACAAACCCGGAATTTAGGAGCTAGATGCAAAAGGATCAAGAATGCAAGACCCAAGCACACCTTTAATCCCAGCACTCGGGAGGCAAAGGCAGGCAGATCGCTGTGAGTTCAAGGCCAGCCTGGTCTACTGAGTCCAGGCCAGCTAAAGCTAACACAGAGAGACTCTGTCTCAAAAAATAATAATAATAATAATTAATTAATTAATTAAAAACAAGGCCAGCCTGAGCTCTGTAGAGATTTAGGTCACCCTGGATGTCTCAGTCACTATTCTGTTGCTGTGAAGAAACATCGTGACCACCGAAACTCCTATTTTTAAAAAAAAGCATTTACCTGAACTGGGTGCAGTAGCACACGCCTGTAATCCCAGCACTCGGGAGCATTCAGCTGAAGGCTTGCTCACATTCTCAGAGGCTCAATCCATCGTTATGGCAGGAAGCCTGGCAAGTAGACATGGCACTGGAGCTGAAAGCTGCACCCTGACTCACAAGAAGGGAGAGAGACTGGGCCCGCATGGGCTTGCAACAAGGCTGTGCTTCCTGATCCTTCTAATTCTTTGAAAGAGTTCCACTTCCTGGTGACTGAGCATTTAAATATATGCGCCTAGGGAGGTCATTATTATTATTCAAACCACCACACTGGACTATATAAGACCTTGTCTCAGAAGAAGACAAAATTAGGGGTGCTCAGCATCATCCTGTGCCAATCTGTGGCCTGGAGGAGCAGTGTCTCTTGTATGCTCGTGGATCTGAACACGCGGTCCCCAGTGGGAAGCAATGTCGGGGAGGTGACAGAAACCGTGGGACGGGGACCTTGCGGATGGAAGTTTGGCTTGGTTTTGCTTTCACACTGAGACCCTGTGACGGCATCACACCTGGACACCCTTGACCGTGATCTCCTGCCTCCATCTCCCCAGTCCTGGGTGGTGGCTTCTGTGATGGTTTGTGCATGCCGAGCAGGTCCCTGACAACTGGGCTGTGCTCCCAGCTCAGGTGCCCCCTTTTACAAGTCCGGTTTTCTTTTACTCTATAGTAAAAACACCAGCTTCACAGTAGGGAAAATGCTGCAGCTGATGTGTGGGTTTTGCTTTGCTTTAAGGAGCTGGGATCCTCTCCCTAGCAACCACTGTTAATCCAGGTAAGCCCAGCACACATTCTGTCTCTCATCTACGAAGTGATGGCTTCCTGTTCCTTAGGTTGGGAGTTGGGTAGTTTGCAGCCAGGATGTAATAAATCCATTGTTCAGGCATGAAATAACTGTCTTCATCCTTTAAACCTTTTAGGCACTTTCTTACTGTAACCGGGTCCCAGACCTTAGTAGGCCACAAGGCCGTTCGTAGCACAATTGACTTCATTATCAAAATGTCATTCAGGCCAAAACAACTCAGTCCATACACAGCATCACTGGCCAAAACTAAAACAAAGGCCTAATCCATCAAAGTACATAGTTTGGGGGTAAAGTCTCTAAATGCACTAACCTTGCTTTTTGGCTCCTGTAGTTCCACTTCTGGTTAACTGGCTTTGTTACCTGTGATGTGTCAACCCAGGACATGGGTTTTGTGCTTAAACGCTCACCCCGAGAAAGGCTGGGCCCTACACGAGGATCCTGAATACCTAGTGTAGAGGCTAATAGACTTTTTATTGGCTCCAACACATGCCCAAGCAATCTTCTGGGGTGGGTACCCCATAGCACTACCATGTCCCCATACCTTAGACCGCTGTGGCCTCTCAAGACCCCTCCTACGCAAGCAAGCCTCCCTTTAGCCATTTGCTCTCTCTCTTGCACGTGGTCACTCGCCCCTTTGAAAGGGATAGTTTAATACCAGCACGGCTGTTTTCTGTGTCCACAGCAACCACGGGGCTCTGTGTGTCCTGGAAGCACTTAAACTCTAGCCCTCCCTGCTCCACACAGCATGGGGTGCTGCAGACGCATGAGAGCCTACAGTAGTGACTGAGACACGGACCAAAGGCAGTCCAGACGGAGCATCACTGTGTCTTCTTTTGCTGTGGTCAGTGGTCTCGAGTGGGACTCCTTCCCCACTTTCTTCAGGGGGCAGCCTTTCCCCTTTGCTCTGATTTGAGCGGCAGGTAAGCCCTGGTGCTTCTGAGGGGCCAGGTTTCTCAGACAAATACTCAGAGCAAGTGGATAGCCTGAGCTAGACACCATCAGGTGAGAGGCTGTGTAGGAAGGAGGGACTCTGAATCTGGAGGCATTTCTCCTTCTTAAGCCTGTGGGCACCTGTACTTCAGGGCTCGCCTGTCACATGGATGTGTAAGCTTTTCTTGGCATTGTTTTATGGTTCAGGAGGCTTTGTCTGGGCAGAGGTAGCCTTGTCTCCAAGACAAGCAGAATTTTCAAGTTTTGGGGGGTTTTGGGTTGGTTGGTTGGTTGGGTTTTGTTTTGTTTTCAAGACAGGGTTTCTCTGTGTAGCCTTGGCTGTCCTGACTTGCTTTATAGACCAGGCTGTCCTCGAACTCACAGGGATCTGCTTGCCTCTGCCTCCCAAATGCTGGGATTACAGGCGCATGCCACAAAACAGCTGACTTTCCAGCTTTATATAGTTCCTCTTCCCATCATTGTGACAAGATACCTGAGAGGGAACATCTCAAGGGAGAGAAGACTTTTCCTGGTTTGTGATTTCAGAGGGTTCAGTTCACTGTGGTAATTTTAATTCTCCTTCTCCGGAAATGGCTAGAGGTTTTCACTGGGTCTGGGTAAATACCTATTTACAAGTTGTGTTTTTGTGATTGGAGTAAAAAAATCTGTGTGTGTGTGTGTGTGTGTGTGTGTGTGTGAGAGAGAGAGAGAGAGAGAGAGAGAGAGAGAGAGAGAGAGAGAGAGAGAGAGAGAGAGAGAGAGAGAGTCAGGGTAGCTGGGGCCAGCTGCGGTCTCTCTGGCTTTGTAGCTGGCATTCTCTCTGGCTTTGGGGCGCCACCTGGCGGTCTCTTTTATAGTGTTTTTCTCTGCAGCTATAGGCAAACCAGCAAAGGATGGAGTGCCCCAGGCAGAGTTCTGTAGGTAGGCTGCGCTAGGCAGATAATTTGGACCACCACAAGGCATAGGTGCCCCATCTGTTCTCAGGAGTTGGTGGGCAGCTAAGAAGGTTGTGGGGCTGTGCTGTTGGTATTTGGGCAGGGAGCACAGCCACCCTTAGCATCCTGGGGATTTCCCTTACACTTTCCAGGTCATCAACTCAGGCCAAACTGGGGCTGGTGACATAGATACTGACAAAAACGTCTCCCGCACACCCATTAGCCTTCAACAGAACTGCCGAGACTTGGAAACTACTGACCTGAGGTACTGCCCCGACAGGGCAGTGTCAGGTGACAACTATTGTAGGAGTGACTTCCAAGAAACACTGTTGCTTTGAAGCTTGCCTTCACAAATCAAACCCCACCTCAACCCGTAACCAGGTGATAGCCATACTCATTCAGCGTACACGCTGTGAACGCAGCCTGTTCAGGATGACTGACCCTTAAGAAAAGCAGCCTAGGGGCTGGCAAGATGGCTCAGCAGTGCTGTGTGCTGCCCTGCAGAGGACGCAGGTTCCGCTCCCAGCAGCCATATGGTGGCTCACAACCATCTACAACCCTAGTTCCAGCTGACACCACCGGGGAACCGGGCACCCGCGCTGTGTGCAAACATTCAGACAGACAAAACACCTGTACATGGGAAATCAAGGTTTTTGTTTGGTTGCTTTGGTTTTTGTTTTTGTTTCTTTTGAGACAGGGTTTCTCTGTGTAGCCTTGGCTGTCCTGGACTCACTTTGTAGACCAGGCTGACCTCTAACTCACAGTGATTAGCCAGGCTCTGCCTCCCAAGTGCTGGGATTAAGGGCACGCACCACCAAGCCCATCAAAATCAAGTTTTTTAAAATTACTATGCTTTGGACATGAGGGTATACTTTGTTATTTCTTTTTCTCCTTATTTATTCTCCCTGACCCATTCAGGCCGCTGACTCAGAACAATAGATGTATGTGTAAGATGGGTCAATTAAGCCTAAAACCATTTCCTAGAAGCAGTAAGACTCTAAGTGTGGGGCTGGAGAGATGGCTCAGAGGTTAAGAGCACTGGCTGCTCTTCCAAAGGTCCTGAGTTCAATTCCCAGCAACCACGTGGTGGCTCACAACCATCTATAATGAGATCTGGTGCCCTCTTCTGGCGTGTATGTGTACATGCAGACAGAACACTGTATATATAATAAATCTTAAAAAAAAAAGACACTGAAAACAATACCCATCCTATACCCAAGTCGAAGATGTTGGGAGCAGCATAGGAACATAGGCTAATAATATTTGCTTGTGGTTTTGTGCACCATTCTCAGTCGAGCAGGAAAAACAGTTTCCTCCCTTGTTAGACTCCTGTAAAGGAGTAACGCAAAAGTTCCTTGTGAAGAGCCACAGATAGCAGCGCCCCCTGCTGCTTCCCTGGCGCAATGCGCCCCTTATGCGCATGCGCAATGCGCCCTTGAGTGAGCCCATTATGCGCATGCCTGAAGGCATAGCATGAGGTGGCATAATCCGAACGCACCAACCAAGAGCAACAACGTAGCAGTCTCTGATAGGACCAGGCACACTATAAAGGTTCTGTGGGAGCTTTTCCCGGGGTCACTCTGGTAGTCAAAGTTCCTGAATAAACTGCTGCGAGAAGAGTTCCCGGTGTTGGTGTCTTTCCTGCTGGTCGGGGGGCGGCATCGACATTTTGGTGGCCCATACGGGGAATCTCAGAACTTGCGGCAGCCAGGGCAGCTAGCTGGTAAGTTCCCGGTCAGTGGGACATAACTGTTAAGTTCTCAGGCTTTGAGACAATAAAGTTCCAGGACTCAGACAAAATGGGGAATTATATTTTGGGGAAAGTGAAAGAGGAACAGTTTGAAGGGGACGATTCTGGCCCCGAGGATAAGAATTAGAGGAGTTGGCTGAACAGCTAGATAGCATTATTATACCAAAAAAGAAGGAGCTCAAGATTATGCAGCCGTCAGCTCCTGAACTAGAGCCACCTGAATCTCCAAGTGGAATAAGACCCCCACCCCATATACCAGGGGGAGGTAGGTCTGCCTGTCCTGAGGTATGGAGGCAATTTCATTTGCAAAATGCCCCTCATTGTTACCCAGTTTTTCAGAATGCACAAGGGAATCGTTATCACGAACCCTTGGATTTTAAAATTGTCCAAAGACTGGCTGAGTCTGTTCATGCTTATGGCACGATCGCAGACTTTGTTTTGGCACAGTTGGAATCCCTAGGGAGATATTGCATGACACCCTCAGATTGGCAAAATTTAGCACGAGCCTGCCTTTCACCTGGCGCCTATTTAGATTGGAAAGCTTATTACATTGAGTTCTCAGCTGAGCAGACAGCTGCCAATGCAGCTAACGGACAACTGGCATGGGACCAGGATATGCTTATGGGGCAGGGACGTTTCACTAACCAACAGACAGAATATCCAGTGCAAGTTTTTGAGCAAATTAATTTTATTGGCACAAGGGCATGGAAAGCCCTTCCTAAATGAGGGGAAGTATCTGGAAATCTCACTAAAATTATTCAAGGAGGCAATGAAATATTTGCCGACTTTGTGGCCAGATTACTTGATGCCGCTGGAAAGATCTTCAGCGACCCAGATACTGCAATGCCTTTGATAAAACAACTTATGTTTGAGCAATGTACCAAGGAGTGTAGACAAGCCATAAATCCATACAAACATAAATCTTTAGATGTGTGGTTAAAGATCTGCAGAGAGATAGGAGGACCATTATCAAATGCAGGATTGGCTGCAGCTGTGATGCAGGCAGCCCAAGGAAGGAATAAAAATGGAATTACTGGTCCTCAAAATTGCTTCAAGTGCGGCAAAGAAGGACATTTCAAATGCCAGTGTCCCAAAGGGATTAATCAGAATAGTCAAAATCCTCCTCCACGTACACCTGGCCTCTGTCCCAAATGCAGGAAAGGAAATCATTGGGCTAATGAATGCCAGTCAGTAAAAGACATTAATGGTCAACCACTAGCAGCAGGATTTGGAGGAGCAGGGCCAAAAAACGAGACACGGGGCCCTCGTCCTCAGGGCCCTCAAATATATGGGGCAATGGAGGAGACCAGGGCTCCAGAACAGTGGCCGAGTCTGCATCCTCCCATAGAATGGCAACGCCCCGGAGAGCTACTAGAGGGAGCGCAGGCCTCGACCTCTGTTCCACCACCAGACTCGTACTGACCCCACAAATGGGGCCTCAGTTGGTAGCCACTGATTTCACTGGCCCTCTACCAAAAGACACAGTGGGACTACTAATTGGCCGTAGTTCTACTACATTGCAAGGCCTTATTATTCATCCCGGTGTAATTGATTCAGATTATACAGGCACTGTAAAAATTATGATTTCATCTCCTCGTGCGGTGAGCACAATTTTGCCTGGTGACCGTCTAGCACAGTTGCTCATTCTTCCTAGCTGTCATAATTTATTCCCGGCAAAAGATCAAACACGTAGAGGGAAGGGATTTGGATCCTCAGGAGCTTCAGTTTACATGGCTATGAATTTACAAAATCGCCCCACTCTAAAACTTTTAATAGAAGGAAAAGCAAGCACTAGCCTTATGGATACAGGGCAGACATAAGTATAATTGCTAAAGGTGATTGGTCCCCTGGATGGCCTGTTCAAACCGCTAGTCACTTACTCAGAGGGCTGGGTTTTGAGAAAACCCCAAATATTAGTGCCAGAATGCTAAATTGGAAAGATGAAGAAAGACATGGAGGAATTTTCCATCCCTACGTATTAGAAGTCCCCATAACCTTGTGGGGAAGAGATTTATTGAATGCAATGGGATATAAGATCACTAATCAGGAATCCTACAGCAGACAATTCCAGGAGATGATGAATAATATGGGATATATTGGGAAAAGGACTTGGAAAAAAATTTGCAGGGACACCCAGATCCTATTGCCGGCATCCCAAAGCTTGACCATAAGGGTCTAGGTTTTTCCTAGGGGCCACTGAGGATACAATTCCCATTACATGGAAAACTGAGGAACCTGTATGGGTTCCCCAGTGGCCCCTGCCCTCAGTAAAATTGCAAGCCATTCGTGAGTTAGTTAGGGAACAGCTGGAACTAGGTCATTTACAGGCCTCAGTTTCACCATGGTATACACTCATCTTTGTTATAAAAAAGAAATCAGGTAAATGGAGGTTATTACATGACTTGCGAGCTATTAATAATCAGATGATGCCAATGGGGCCAGTCCAAAGAGGCCTCCCCTTGCCATCCACTTTACCTGAAAATTGGCATATTATTGTGGTAGACATCAAGGATTGTTTCTTCTCCATTCCTCTGTCTCCAAAAGACACAATGAGATTTGCTTTCACAGTACCCTCAATAAATCATACAGAGCCTGATCAGAGATTTGAATGGGTAGTGTTACCACAAGGAATGGCTAATAGTCCTACAATGTGTCAGTTATATGTCACTAATGCCATTCGGGGATTTAGAAAAGAATTTCCTCAACTTAAGTGCTTTCATTACATGGATGATATTTTGATTTGTGCAAAGAGTGAGGAGGTTTTAGTTCAAGCTTATACCCGGCTAGTCCTGAGCTTAAAGGTAAAGGGATTGTTCATTGCTCCAAAGAAGGTGCAGAAGGCTACAATTATTGATTATCTAGGAGCAAGAATATGTCAGGATAGAGTTACCCCACAAAAAATTACATTAAGAACTGATAGTTTGAGGGCCGGCCGTGGTGGCGCACGCCTTTAATCCCAGCACTAGGGAGGCAGAGGCAGGCGGATCGCTGTGAGTTTGAGGCCAGCCTGGTCTACAAAGTGAGTCCAGGACAGCCAAGGCTACACAGAGAGACTCTGTCTCGGGGAAAAAAAAAAAAAAGAACTGATAGTTTGAAAACACTTAATGATTTCCAAAAATTGCTGGGGGATATGCAATGGCTGCGACCCTACTTAAAACTCACTAATTCCCAATTACAACCACTGTATGATATTTTGCCTGGGGATCCTGCCTTAACTTCCCCTAGAATTCTTACCCCTGAGGCAAGAGCGGCCTTATCCCTTGTTGAGGATGGATTAATTACTGCAAGTCTTACCAGATGGAATCCCAATATAGCATTCCAATTATTAATCTTGCCCTCATATAGACAACCTACGGGTGTGTTATGGCAATCGGCACCTTTATTATGGATTCATCCTAAGATTTCCCCAGGAAAAACACTCAGTCATTATCCTGATGCAGTAGCACAATTGGCCTTTGTAGGTTTACATCAAAGCCTTCAATATTTTGGACAATGGCCTGAGAAGCTTATTATACCTTATACAGCTCAACAATTTGAAGTACTTTCTCATACTCTGGATAATTGGGCAATACTTCGCTGCAGTTATACTGGTGATATTGATAATCACTACCCCAAAGATCCCATTCTCCAGTTTGTCTCAGAGCATCCAGTTATTTTTTCTGTGGTCACATCTAAGCAACCATTAAAAAATTGCACCACTATTTTTATTGATGGATCTAAAACAGGGCGTGGAGCATATTCAGTTGATGGGGGCCAGCCAGTAATAAAGAAATTCGCCTCTGCTTCACCTCAAATAATTGAATTACAAATTGTCATCACTGTTTTTCAAGAATTCCCACAATCTTTTAATCTTCTCTCTGACTCCAAATACGTGGTTAATATAGTCAAAGAGTTAGAGATAACAGGGAAAATTAATATGAAAAGTGTGATTGGAGAATTGATATCCCAATTACAAACCCTCATTTGGAAACATACTCAACCTTTCTTTATTCAACATATTCGAGCACATACCAGGCTCCCAGGGCCTTTATCAGAAGGTAATGATATAGTGGATAAAGCTACACAGGCCCATTTAATCCTAACTGCTTTGACTAATCTGGATCGAGCCCGTCAATTCCATTCTTATTTCCATGTTAATGTGAAAATTTTAGCTTCCCACTTTGCCATTACACTCGAGGAGGCACGAATTGTGGTGAAAGAATGTCAAGCATGTGCTCCTTTTAGGCCTCAACTACCCCTGGGGGTAAATCCTCGAGGCCTATGTCCCTTGCATATCTGGCAGATGGATGTCACTCATATATCGGAGTTTGGGAAGTTAAAATATGTGCATGTTTGAATTGACACTGCCTCAGGTATTATATTTGCATCCCCACATACAGGAGAAAAATCCCATCATGTTATTGATCATTGCTTTGTGGCATGGAGTGCCTGGGGCATGCCAAAAACTTATAAAACTGATAATGGTCCAGCTTATACATCTGCTACTTTTACCTCCTTCTGTGCACAAATGGGTGTTACCTTACTTCATGGCCTCCCTTATAATCCTCAGGGACAAGGCATCATTGAAAGATCACATCGCACCCTTAAGGAATGCCTTCAAAAACAAAAAAGGGGAATAGGGTATAAAAGAACACCTAGAGAATGCCTTTCTTTGGCTATGTTAACCATAAATTTTTTTCAATTAGATAAGTCCGGCATGACGGCCGCCGAGTGTCATGAGAGCCGTGACTCTACTTATAAAGGCACAGTCATGTGGAAGGATGTCCTTACAGGGCAATGGAAGGGCCCAGACCCAGTATTGGTCTGGGCGAGAGGATCTGTTTGTGTGTTTCCACAGGATGCAGACCAATCAGTGTGGGTGTCTGAAAGGTTAACTCGACTTACAAAAAGAAAGAATGATGATGTTTCAAAGCCTCTGGCAGAGCCTGACCCCATAGATGGAAATCTGGATGATAATGGTGGGAAACATTCCAGGCTCCATGACACAGCATGAGTATAGGTGGGGAATCTTGTCGGGTTTTCTAAAACCATTACCAGTATTACATACAACCACAATTTTCCCAAGAATCTTCACCACCAATGTTTCCTTAACAAAAGAGATTGCACCTGATACAGAAAATATGGGCTTTCCCCTTAAGGGAAGCTTATGTTTTCAGATTATTAACTTGTCTAGCAGTCTCTCCCAGCATCTTGCAGGTAACTGGAGCAGAAGCCTGGATAGTCTCCTGCGGGAACTGCGTCTCTCTATAGTGCACATCAGTTCTACACGAGCTGATGTCTCCATGGTCTCTGGGCTGCCGCAGTGGTTACAGAATGCCTTCTCTCATCTGCAGGAATGGGCGGAAATAAGAGCTTTGACAGTGTGTCTGGTCCTTGTCAGTTGCCTAGCACTCTGGTGCATATGCAGGATGCATGCCCGCCAACATCGCACGCAGGCCTTTATGATGCAAGCATTTGCTGCACTGGAGGCTGGGCAATCTCCTCAAGTGTGGCTTGGCATGATAGAGAAGTAGTCAGTGACGGGTATAGATCCTCCGTTCACTTGGCGGACCAAGGCCATGACACTAATGTGCTTCCGTTTCCCCTTCCTTGGCATGGTGAGAATGGCATATACTCAGATGTTGCCTGCCGTAAGGCATGGGCACCTGCAAGGGGTGTAGGACGAGGTACCGCAGGGGGAGGACCCGATTGTCCGACTCTGAGTCCCCCGAGAAGTAAACCTGATTGCATAGAGATTGATGTCGGAAACTGTCTTGTTCACTGTATGTTGGGGATGCCCACAGACAGCAGATCAGGACCCCCCTCTCCTCCTCAAAAAGACATCTTGACAGGCCAATGTGGCCCCAGGAGGATCAGGTCAATGCTTCCCCCCTCTGGTTAATGCCCGCTCCCTCCGGGGACCCAAGCTCATCTGTATATGATGGATCCATCTACCTCCTTTTCTAATAAAGAGAGGGAGGAGAAGAAGAAGATGTTGGGGACGAGCCCAGTGTTCAACCATCTTGTCAGCCTATTTCTCCAGTGCGGGGGGACAACCTACCAGGCATTCTCTGTGCCACTTGCTCAAAATTTAATGAATAAGGGGGAACTGTGGAGAGCCACAGATAGCAGCACCCCCGCTGCTTCCCCGGCGCAATGCGCCCCTTATGCGCATGCGCAATGCGCCCTTGAGTTGAGCCCCTTATGCGCATGCCTGAAGGCATAGCGTGAGGTGGCATGATCCGAACAAGGCATAGCGTGAGGTGGCGTGATCCGAACGTACCAACCAAGAGCGACAACGTGGCAGTCTCTGATAGGACCAGGCACACTATAAAGGTTCTGTGGGAGCTTTTCCCGAGATCACTCTGGTAGTCAAAGTTCCTGAATAAACTGCTGCAAGAAGAGTTCCCAGTGTTGGTGTCTTTCCTGCTGGTCGGGGGCTGCATCGACAGTTCCTCATTCCTAGCCAGGCATGGTGGTGCACGCCTTTAATCCCAGCACTTTGAGGCAGAGGCAGGCAGGATTGCTGTGAGTTCCAGGCTAGCCTGGCCTACAAAGTGAGTCCAGGACAGTCTAGGCTACACAGAGAGAAACCCTGTCTTGAAAAACCAAAATAAATAAATAAATCCTCATTACGGTATTTACCATGCTGTTCAGTAGAGGGGACGGCCCTGGAATCAGAGATCAGGAGAAATCAGGCCCACCCTTGGGTAAAGGACACCAAGGGTTAATTTCTTTTGTGCAGCACAACCCCAGTCTAGGCCTCTCATCACCCCCATGAGTGTAAAGATGGGAGAGAGCTGCCGAGCTCACCTTCCTCAGCGAAGCATCTAAAATCTCCAAGTGCCACCAGGGCTGATGAGTTTCTGTTTCTGTAAGCCCAGGGTGTCCTCCATTATAACAACGGCACTGGAAGGTGCACGAGCTGCCCCTCAGGGCTCACCGAGCTGCCACAGAGGCATAGCTGCTCAGAGTGCACGTGTGACCCAGAACCTGGGGTCCAGACAGCACTGGCAGGCTCCACTCTGCCATCTGTCCCCAGTGAGCCAACTGCAGGGGCAGAGAGTGTTGAGAAACAGAGATGTCTGTAATATGACCACAGTGGTAGAAGGAGCAAACGAAGGGGCCCAGTGACCTGCCAGCCCGTCTTCCAGGACCCGGATGTGAGAAGTTTGGCTAGAAGGCAAGCTCTGCACGAGTAAAGCAGAGCTGGTCAAACTGGGGCCCAGCTAAGCCTGTTTGCTGATTCACGGCGTGCCCCTCAAGATAGTCTGAGCACAGCTAGGCATGGTGGCACACGCCTTTAATCCCAGCACTCGGGAAGTAGAGGCAGGGGGATCACTGTGAGTTCCAGGCCAGTCTGGTCTACAAAGCAGATCCAGGACAGCCAAGGCTAGTTAATACAGAGAGACCCTGTCTCAAAAAAAAAAAAAAAAAAGATAGTCTGAGCAGTTGTTAAACTGTGAAACCTCTTTCCCAAGACAGCTTCCCCTTCTAGCTGCCACCAGGGCCCCAGCCTTTTCTGCTCCCCACCAAGAGATTCGGGGAACACTCTGCAGTTGCTGTGGGTCTTTTACCTCAACAGTCTGAGAGTCAAAGCAAAGGACAGAGCCGTCTCTCTTCAGAAGATCTTTACTTCAGCATAGCTGCAGACAGCTGGGGGCAGAAACCCTGGAGACTGTGCCAGAAGATAAAGGTTATATCACACCTTGTCAACACAGAACACAGCCCTCACTCCAAAGAGAGTAAGGGATCATCCCTTCTGAAGCCAAATATGAATGACCATGGCCCAAGGAACACAGAGTCAGGGCATCCCAAGGGTGAAAGTGGTTTAGTGAAGTTTTCACAGTTATAACAGAAAGCCACCGTCAAAGTTTGAATGAGGCCCCTCAGGAAACTCATGTGTTTGAATACTCTGCCCCTAGTCTGTGGAATTGTTTGGGGAGGATTAGGGGGAGGGTTTTGGAAGAAATGTGTCACCACCAGGGACAGAGTCTGAGGTTTCAGAAGACCCAGCCATTCCCAGTGTGCTCTCTGCTTCCTGTTTGTGGATCAAGATGCAAGCGGCCAGCTGTTCCTGCCATCTTGCCTTTTTTCTGCTATCATGGACTCTAAATTCTGAAAGTGGAACCCCAATTAAATACTCTCTTTCATAATTTGATCAAGGAACTCTCTGCACGTCTCAGACACCACTCACAACATTCTTACCCTCTGGGTTGCTGGGAGCGTGTTAATGCATCCCCGGGTGCTCCGAGTGAACGTGACAAGGACGTTAAGTGGGAGAGGTGGCAATGAGTGGATCTTAAGGGGGCTAAAGATTTGAGCTCTGCAACATTCCCAAACTCCCCACAGTCACACTCCATCAGGCAGCCTTACAGAATCTCTAACACGGCTGTGGCCTTCTTCTAGAAACTGTCGAGGAGTGGAGAAATGTAGGCTGGTTGGTTTGCTGTGGAAGAGAGCCAACCTCATTTCCCTTTCTAAATGGGCTTTATTAGGAGAGAAAGCCTTGGCAGCCATGGGGCAATCAGGCCTTGAGCCGGGGGAGCAATTAGAAGGGAAGGACAGGACTGCGCCTCAGACCTGAGGAGAGCATCATTAAGAGGGTAGCTCAAACTGCAGGAGCAAAGCCAGTCTGATGAGGAGACTCAAAGAGGGAAGGGGACAGAGAGAAGGACTGAAGGAGGGAACTAGGAGCCATGGGGTCAGTGACCCAACACAGCTGCCACCATGTTCAAGCTGGTACAGTATCGAAGACAAGATGCCTTCCTGTGAGGCAGCACAGTATGTCTGCCCTGGAGGCTGCAAAGCATGGCACTGCCATGTCACTCTCTTGTCACTGAGCCACCGTTGGAGGGGCCTGCTGGGAACCAGGACTCCAGGTTCCTCGTCCTGCCCTTCCTGCTCTCTGAGGTGATGTCAGATGTCCCTGTTACACTCCAAGCATCCTACTCCTCCCCCCATTTGTTGAGGTGAGCCTAGATTAGTACCTTCACCATTTCATTAAGGAAAAACAAAAAGCAAAGCAAGCAAGCAAACAAACGTTTCCTGTAAAAGGACTTTGAATGCATCAGTGTACTACAGGCATATCCAGCTGAGGATATGTGGTTGGATGGGAGGGTTGGAACTGTGTTGCTTAATTCTGGGTCTGAAAAGTCAAAAAGAAAAGAAAAAAAAACTCTACAGGAATTTGATGATCATGGTAAGTTAAAATGTTGCAAGCCAAAACCAAATTATCGTGGGCTGTTTTTATTCTCTTTGAAAGCCACTGGTTGCACATCCCTGTGTCTGAACATCAAAACCTTAAAATGTATTCATGTCAAGACACTATCTTCCACCAACCCAAAAGCTCAGACAGAGCTTGCCTCAGAAGGAGCCAGGAAGGTCCATGAACAGGCTGCCTTGGGTGAAGAATATTCTGTGCCTTTTTTGATTGGTCGGCTCTTCAATTTGTTGTACCAGCTGGGTTTGTGTTGATTATTTGGTTGGTTGGTTGGTTGATGTTTTGGATATGAGTCTCATATGTAGCCCAGGCTGGCCTTGAACACATTATGTAAGAAACTCCTGATCTGAGCTGGAGAGTTGGCTCAGAGGTTAAGAACACTGGTTGTGCTTCCAAAAGGTCTTGAGTTCAATTCCCAGCAACCACATGGTGGCTCACAACCATCTGTTATGAAATCTGGTGCCCTCTTCTGGTGTACATATGATAAATAAATAATTTTAAAAAAAAAAAAAGCTCCTGATCCTTTTCAAGAGCTGAGATTGCAGGCCCTGCTCTCATTTATTGTAATCATCCTAAGCAGTCAGGACTATGGGCAGGCCCAGCCCTCAGAGGTCTGGCGCCCTCTAGTAGCGGCTACCCTACAGGGGTTGGGGCTGTCGGGAGACAGCGGGAAAACCAGCAAGGCCAGCAAAGGGGTACCACGGGGGGGGGGGGGCGCGGGGAGGCTCTCAGTTTCTCTCCTGCAAAGAATCCCAATCCACAAAGCACAGGGTGGTCCTCGTGTCTCCAGGGACAAGATGCAGCCTAGTGCGGCTCCCCGAGTTACTTGGTGGGTGCCTCTAGTTCCTTCCTGGTTCTGCGGTCGAAATACAGATTGCTTTCGATCCTGCCGTGTTTATAGAGACAGCCGAGGAGGTCACCAGCAAGATTTAGATGCTCAGATAGCAGCCTTGAGCCTATGGTGCAGAGCTGGGGCCTCCCTGCCACAGGTTCCCTCCACGGGCTACTACAGTCTAGGTTGCTACCCTTGGTGGAGTATCTGGGTAGTGCTCCCATGTCTCACAGTGGAGCAGCGCACCACATGGACTCGGCAGAGGCAGGGCGTCTTAAACAGGAAGTGGGTACTCCTCTTCCTTCACACCTTCTCACAGGTCATGGGGCGGGGGAGGGGGGCGGGGGAACAAGGGGGGCACTTTCTGGTGACTGCTTTGATAGTGTCCCAGAAAGGCGACCAGACCCCAGGAGGGAACAGCGCTAAATAAATCATGAAAACAGAGGCGCAACGCTGAGATTTACGGAACGAAGACTAGGAGGCAGTCTGAAGTGTAGCCTCCACTGAGATTTACAATAACTGACACTACTTATTACAGTCACTATTTCTACTTAATGGCAGTTATAAAAGCACAAAAATGTATCAAAACTGTCAGACCGACAAAGATAACGGACTGCTTCTCACTGTTTGCTAAAGCCACTCGCAAACCTCAGTGCTGCCCTGAGATGCCCAGCCATCCAGAGACCCCTGACCATGGGCAGATGGGGGCCATTCTGCGGAAGAGGGATAGTGCCGCACAGAAAGATGTTAGTGCGCATAAATATGTCATAACAAGAAGCAGGAGCATGGATCTGGGCGTCCCAGGCCCTCAGTCCTGAGCAGGTGCGGAGGCCAGAACACCCGCCACTAAGGTTTTGCTCTTCCTAATGCTTTCTGGGGAATGATGGTACATGGTATGCTTTCTGAAATGCCTTCCCATTTCTTGGGAACAGTGAAGGCACATGACAGAGAGGAACCAAGGCTTCAGTCACCTGCAGAGAATACTGTCTGGACGGGGAAACAGACTCAGGGCAGACAGAAACGGGGGGGGGGGGGGGGGGGGGCGGGGCTGGGGAGAATAATTAGAAATAGCCGCTAGGGGGCGCACAACAAGCCAGCAAGCGTCTTCTCTGACGCATCTGGACCAACCTGAAGACCTGGGTGCCCTAAGCACATAATACCACCTTTCTTGGCCTGTGTGAGAGGCTATCTGCCTCAGGCCGCTGCCATCTCCCAGGAGCATGAGCTGCCAGGCACGACCCAGACAACAGAAGGCACAAATAGACAGCTAGACACACCACAGTCCGTGTGTGTAACTCCCTGACCACACAAAAGCCACACAGGAAGGGGTGACCGTGACCGGTGGCTAACAAGGAAACATAGTGGGAGAAAGTCCTTCTGGGCAGAGCCACTAGGTGACGTTTATTCAGTCCACAAGTCTGGATCTGGGAAAAGCCCAGCATATATTTGATTAAGCTATGCTTAATTAAAGTTTATAGCTTCCTAGGGTTATAAAGTCTACTCAAGTTAATAGAAACTGACTTAGAAATGTATGCCCAATCACTTCTGTCTTTGCCAACTGTGGTCAGTGCTAAGCTTCTAAACATTTTAGATAAGGATACAGTATGTTTGATAAATAAGGTTGAAGAAGGCCTAAGGTCACCTGGTTGGTGGTGGCGCACACCTTTCATCCCAGCACTCTGGAGACAGAGCAGGCAAATCTCTGAGTGTGAGGCCAGCCTGATCTACAGAGCGAGTTCCAGAACAGCCAGGGCTACACAGAGAAACCCTGTCTCACAAACAATCAACCAAACAAACAAAAAAGCGAAAGAAAAAAAAAAAAGAAAGAAAGAAAATGAATCAGATTTACAAAAACTTGAAGAAAGGGTTCCTGAAGGGGGCTGGGAGCTGACTGAACAGCTTATTTTCATGGTTACCAAATTGTTCCTGGGTAAAGCAACTGTCCCCGTTTGTCGCATCCTAATGCTCATTTGTAGATGTGAACGGTCATCCCTTTGGATTCCCCACAAACCCCCAGCCAATCAAAAGAAAAACAAAACACTATGGCTCCGAGGAGTCCTAAAATTAAATCCCCCAGACCATGACTCTGCTTCTACTCGTTCTCCTAGGGCAGCGGGGAAGGCGGGGCCACTAAACTACCGTCATAGCACCCAAGAAAGCATTCCTAAGAATGCTTTGATTGATAAGACTCTCCTGGGAAGACTGGTCTCTGGTCACTTAGGCCAGTCATACATTCCTATACAACCTGACCTAAAGGGTATGAAAACTGACAGCCGCTCAGCTACTGAGCATCTGGCATTGGGGCCCTGTGGGCGAAGCCCTTGTGTCTATGTCTTTCTGTGTGTGTGTGTGTGTGTGTGTGTGTGTGTGTGTGTGTGTGTGTGTGTGTGTGTAGCCCTCTCCTTCTGTTGCTTCTGAGTTACCATAAGTCCTTCTATAGAGACTGGCTACTTATTAGGGTTTGTGGCAGAGTCCCTTGGCAGGTTAGGGCTGAGGTATACCACAGAGATCACACCACACACCAGATCTCATGCAGAAGACTGGAGGTGGGGGTGGGGGGGGGCAGTGAGAGCAGTAAAAGGTCATCTCATCTCATAGTTGAAACATGAGAGAGACACAGACACAGACAGAGGTCTGTGACGGTGAGGACATTTTAAAGGGCATTCGGCGACTGGTGATGGCCTAGCTGCTGGCACTGAGTCCTTAAAGGAAGATTAGGAGAGCGCCTGATTTCTAGCTGCCTCCCTTTTGTTTTTATAAATCGGAGGGGTGACTGGTGAAGTACAAATGGGGGGTGGGAGCCTTGCTCTTTAGACTGCATTTTGCTGTTTGGGAGCATCAACATCTTTGGGGACCCCGGAAAGCTGGCATTTATGCTGGGCAAGTCCTGGAAGAGCTGCCCGTTTCACTTGCTGTCCAGGCTTTGTGGAACCATCTGGTGTTAAGGACAGGCAGGCAGCTGTTGGAGCAGTTTGTGAGGCTGGACCACCTGGGACTAGCCACCTTAAAGCTGTCCGGGACGCAGACTTTTAGGAACCCCCTGGACCGGGCAGGATCCTGGAACAGATATGTATTAGGGACAGAAGATAAAGCTAAGAAGCTTGGGGGCGGGATTTTGATCTTTTTAGGCCCATGGTCCTAGTAGTTGTGGGACGTGAATCTCAAGACCAAGGACTCAACAGGAAGTGGGAACCTTAGGCTGTTGATTGACAGTCCTTATCTGGAGTCCATTTGACCCATTAGAGGTGGATTCAAGACGATTCCCTGAAGCTTACAAGAATTTTGTTGTTGTTGTTGTTGTTTTCAAGACAGGGTTTCTCTGTGTAGCCTTGGCTGTCCTGGACTCACTTTGTAGACCAGGCTGGCCTCGAACTCACAGTGATCTACCTGCCTCTGCCTCCCGAGTGCTGGGATTAAAGGTGTGAGCAGCTACCCGGCTGAATTGTTTAAATTTACAAAAAAAGAGGTAAACTTTAGATATGTTAGCATTGCCATTGTTTTTCATCTGTACTGAAATCTGCACTGTAGAAAAGGCAATAGATTCACACCTTTGAGTCATAGTAAAGCTTTGGGGACTAAAAAAATCATTCTGGATTCAAAGCATGAACACTCTTTCCTCCATCCAGAAAACTGAGTGTGTTTAAAGAGGTGTTTTTTAGCACAATGAGAAACATTTTAAGTCTATACTTAGAAGACAACCAAAGGAAAATTTAAATCTTGAGTTTGTGACCATGATAATAGTGGTCCGTGCTTACCGGAGTTAGATTAGTAGCTGCTTATCAGCATTCCACTGACTGATGTTAAAAGTCTGAACTTTTGAAGTCTTAGTAAAACAATAGCATAGAAGGGAAGAGAGCCCTGAAACATTTTTCATTTTACATACTTCAAGTCATTTTCTTACACCATTATAAATTCACAAATTATATGTATATGCCTTAGCGCGCCTTCTTAGATCCTTACAACTTAATCTCTCATGTCCCTACATCTCTATGACTTGCATTTACACACCTTAAAACATTTTCTTTAATATTTATTTGTTTCACTTTGCATGAATGAGTATTTTGCCTGCATACATCTATATGTGCAGCACGTGCTTAGCTGGTGGCATGGCTCCCCTGGCGTTACAGACAATTGTGAGCTGCCATATGCGTGCTGGGAATTGAACCCAGGTCCTCTAGAGGAACAGCCAGTGCTCCCAACCACTGAGCCATCTCTCCAGCCCCTTAAAACATTTTGTTAGAGCCTCATAACTTAAGCTTTTGTGTCCTCAGGCCTTACGTAAATGTTACACCTTTTTTCTGTCCAGTCATTCGCCATGAGATACGGGTTGTTGATGGCTGAGAGCAGTTACTGGAAAGCCAGTTCCTTTTTTTTTTTTTTTTTTTTTGGTTTTTTGAGACAGGGTTTCTCTGTGTATCCCTCCCTAGCTGTCCTGGACTCGCTTTGTAGATCAGGCTGGCCTCGAACTCACAGCGATCTGCCTGCCCCTGCCTCCCGAGTGCTGAGATTAAAGGCATGCGCCACCACGCCCAGCCTGCCAGTTCCTTTTTAAAAGGAGTAGTGGAAACTTACACTGAAATCTGTTCTGTGAGCTTATGTCTTCTTAGAGTCTGGTAGAGAGGTAAACTGTGTCTGGGCCTAGCAGCAGCTCTGGGAGAGTGAGGCCTGCGGCCTGATTCTTACCTGTGAAGATGACAGAGGAGGCAGCTGGAGCCTTGGTTGGTGTTATTAACTGACAAAGCTGTCACTAGTCTGGTCCACAGACAGTACCATCAGAGGTCTGAGAAGTGTGGGGAACTGCAGGTGTGCTGGGACTGACCATTACTTGTTTTTGTCTGCAGTTGAAACATTGTGCTCCACTGGTTGCCTTCATTTTCCTTGTTTTGAGTTTCATTATTTGGCCCTTGGTTTGCTCCCTCTTGGGGACTTTCCACAGTGCTGTTCCATTGCTGGTTCCTCCCCTATATAAGCAGTTCTGTTACTCCCGATAAAAGGCATTCTCTTAGCACTAATGACCCATTGCACGGAAAGCAGGGAAAGTCTGACCGATTGCCCGAGAAAGCTGCCCAGCGCCTCCTGGAGGTCAGACACGGGTGTATTGGGATCGGTGCCGCTAGCTCTCCCACTGTTCTGGCGGGGCAACTAGTGAAACTGCTTAAGGAACAAGGCACCGGGACTAAGTATAAGACGACAAGAGATTTTATCAGAGCAGCCCATGGTTTTTAGTCTCTGGGGGCCTAAATCTTTCTGACTGGGACCAGGTAAAGTCAGATTTGCAAAAGGCCTTATACAAGGAAGGCCCAGAGACGATTCCTATAGCTACCTTTTCTCTCTGGAGGTTAGTGAGAGTCGCTTTACTTAGCCAAGATAGGAAGCTGTTTTAAATGAAGTCCAGGAAAATCCCCTACAGGGAACTGGGAAGTGGGGGGCGGCCCTGCAGAGGCAGGTGTACGGAGCCTTGCAGACACCTGCCCAAGAAAATGTTCGAACAGTCACCCCTTCTATCCAATTTGTCCCACAAAAAAAATCCCTTTCTGTCTGAGACCTTGTCTGAGGCACCCCAGGAAATACAGGATTGGACTTCTGTGCCTCCTTCCAAGTCATACTGAAAGACCCCTGAAGGGAGACCCTCACTCAAGCCTCGGGATGGCGCGCACCCAAAGACACACAGACGACCATAAACGCACTAGGTAGTTTATTGGCAGAGCTCCGGGTCCACACGTATCTCACACAGGAGACAGAGGGGTCAACCCAGAAGCCCAGGGGCTTGGGGTTTATATAGGGGGGGCAGTGGGATGTTTTGGCACGGCCACACACGATTGGTTGTTTCAAACATTTGAACATTAGCATATTGGGTAGGCAGATCGGGGTAAGGTCAAATTTAGTCACACTGGAACCGTCCTTGGTTCCTGTTTTCCTCAGAACCCGAGGGTAGATGTTTATCTAAGCTAACAACACATCTGGTTAAACTCAAACCTGGAACATTGTGTGCAGGCCTCAAGGGGGATTAAACAAACACCATAAGATTGGATGAGGGGTCTTGGCTCATTTACAGAGCTAATTAAAAATTCTCTCTCTCAATACTAACTCCGCAAATGGTACCCCAGGCTATAGGTACAGGAGTCCTGGGGCCCCTACCTTCAGGAACCTTCGGACTGCTACTTGGAAAAAGCAGTGCTGTCATGAGAGGGGTGCGGGTGATTCCTGGGATAATTGATGAAGATAGCATGGGGAGATTAAAATTATGCTTGAAGCAACTAAAGGGGGCAGGAGCAGTTTGACACGCTGTGGGACATGCACATGGCTACTTGCTCCCCTGTGTCCTCCCATACTCATGTCACCCCTGTTCCAGCCACTCACGCTTCCTGTCACCTTCGCACACTCAATCAATATGTGGCCGGACCTTGGAATGTAAATTTTACAAATTATACAGGGCAATTGCCTTCCCAAATTGTTAAAAATTAACAAGACTCAGATTCCCTCTATTACGGGAGGGCACATTTTTGCAAGGATTGCAGACTTTTGGCAGCCTGATGAAGGAGTGGGATGGAACCTTGGCCATTGGTACCATGGCTTGTGGCATAGGGGGTTTCTCCCTTATGCTTCTATGTCGACTCCACACACACACACACAATGCTCAACAATTCAGGTTTAAGCAAGCAGTCTTGTCCCTAGCTATGGACAATCCCACTCTCCAAATCTGGATAAATGAGTCTTCAATGATGGGTAAGATCCGGGGAATGTATGATCAACCTAAGACAGGAAGTCCATGATATACATGGGCTCTCCCATGACGGGTAAGACATACATTGACATCCCGGAGGACCTACTGCAGGAGCTCATTTTATATACAGAAGGGGGATCTGTAGGAAGCTGTAGCTGTGCTGGTACTGGCCGTTACTGGTTTTTGTCTGCAGTTGAAACATTGTGCTCCACTGGTTGCCTTCATTTTCCTTGTTTTGAGTCTCATTATTTGGCCCTCAGTTTGCTCCCTCTTGGGGACTTTCCACAGTGCTGTTGCATTGCTGGTTCCTCCCCTATATAATCAGCTCTGTTACTCCCAATAAACGGCATCCTCTTAGCACGAATGACCCACTGTTGTGTCATCTTTTCAATCCGCAGACCCTCACCGTAGCCTAGACTAGTAGCACGGGCGCTACAGAGAAGGGTAGATTCTACCAGGGTAAGCAGAAAGTACAGACCAAGCATCTCCTGACTCTACTAAAAAGGACAGACTCACTGGCTACCTGGACAGTCACCCTAGACTACTCTGTGGTTGCTGGGGGCACAGGTCCCAGGGCAGCATGAGCCTTCAGCCACCATGCCCAGAAGATCTGACAGATTTTCCTGTGGAATAGGAACCTGGGAGATCTGCCTTTCTTTGTCTAGGTATGTGGGTTGAGGTCACCTTTTTCGTTGTTACAATTGGGATCCAGACCCCAGACAAAAGGCCAAGGGGCCTATTTAATCAAAGGGGACCCAGCCTCCAGGTTCTCCCAGCATCCCTCAGTCCCAGAACTTCCCAGGCCCGGGTGAGGCTTCCTCTCCCCCAGAGGCTCTTCACTGTATAATGCAGACATTTTGGTCCCCACTCCTCCTACCCCCCTTGTCGCCTCTGCATTTCCTCTTCTCTCTCTCTCTCTCTGCCTGATATTTTATTAATTCTTGGCAAGTTTCATACTTACAATACTTGACAAGCTGGCAAATCTGTCATATGCACCCCCTAATCCTCCAAAGTCTAGCCCCCATAGGTATTTGTGGTTGCCATGAGGGTTGTATAAAACATCTTAAAGTTATGTTAATTGATTATAGACAGATAAGAACTTACTTCCTTTGTATCTAATAAATAAAAATCACCATTGTAGTGAACTCACAATTAAAAAATAACACACAACTAGATGGAGGTAACCATTCAAACACACATACACAAACACATACAAATATATATATCATCATGTGTGCATATACATATATGATAGGTTGATATATATATGTATATATGTATGACAGGTACGGTTGATAGCTTACCTGTGCTGACTCTATATGGGAGTTAACGCAGGTTTGCTATCAACCGTTAGCCCCACAGGAATGTGAACTGACAAGTGATTCTAGGAGAAACTGAGGACTCCATTTTACCATAGCAACCATCCAGAGGCCTGCGGCCAGCCCTGTCAGCAACCTGACAATTGCAGAAATTTAAACTATTCCAGGAATGCAGGAGACCGGGACGTTATCTCACATCTGCCGAAGTGCACATATACCCAGGAATAAATTGTGGATTTTGCCTTTTTAACCTCCCACCTGACTCCAGCCAGGGCTGAGGTCGCAAATCTGACTGTTCATTCGGTGTTCCATTGCTGTAGAGTGGCACCATGACCGTGGCAACTCTTGTAAAAAGAAAGCATTTAATCGGGGCTGGCTCGCAATTTCAGAGGTTTAGTTCATTATTCTCTTGGCAGGGCGCATGGCAGGGAGCATGGCAGCACACAGGCAGACATGGAGTGAGAAGTTTTGTTTGTTTGTTTGTTTTTCTTTTATTTTTTATTTTTTATTGGTTTTTCAAGACAGGGTTTCTCTGTGTCCTGGACTCACTTTATAGACCATGCTGGCCTTAAACTCACAGAGATCCTCCCGCCTCTGCCTCCTGAATGCTGGTATTAAAGGTATACGCCACCATGCCCAACCTGTTTGTTTGTGTGTTTATAATTTATTTAACTTTTATTTTATATGCAGAAAATGAGAAGCTGGAGTTACAGGCAGTTGTAAGCTGCCATATGGATACTAGGACTTGAACTCAGAACCTCTGAAAGAGCAGCCAGCGCTCTTAACCACTAGAGCCATCTCTAGCCCCTGTTTGTTTTTCAAGACGGGGTTTCTCTGTGTAGCCTAGGTTGTCATGGACTCGCTTTGTAGACTAGGCTGGCCTCCAACTCACAGAGATCTGCCCACCTGTGCTCCCCAAGGGCTGGGGCTACAGGCGTGAGCCACCATGCCTGGCTTGGTAGCTGAGAATTCTACAACCCACATCCAAAGGCAGCAGGGAGAGAAACTGGACCTGGCTTAAAACCTTAGGAACCTCACCACTCACCCCCAGAGAAACACTATTCCAACAAGGCCCCACCTCCTAATCCCTCTCAAGCAGTGCCACTCCCTACAGACGGAGCCTCTGAGGTTCTTATTCAAACCACCAGACCAATCTAGGAGGCTGTAGTCAACTGCACTTTAAATAAAAGTAGGCTAAGAAAAAATTGGTAGAATTTGGGTAGTCCCAGGCCTCTCCTTGACACCTTGCCATTTGGGACCCTTATTCCTGTGGATTTAGGTCACCGTTTGTTTGTTTGTTTGCTGTTTGTTTTTCCAGACAGGGTTTCTCTGTGTTAGCCTTCACTATCCTGGACTCACTTTGTAGACCAGGCTGGCCTTGAACTCACAGCGATCTGCCTGCTGGGATTAAAGGTGTGTGCCACCATGCCTGGCTCTAGGTCACCTTTTTTGTTGTTACTCTTTGTGCTTAGTTTGTGTTTGTGCTGTTTTAAAATGAAATTCCAAATGTTCGATTTTACCATAAAGACTCAGGAGCCAGATGCTGGAATGAAAGTCCACTAGCTCAGAGAGGCAGAGAAAGCACCCAGCTGACCTTCCTTCTCCATTCTAGAAGAAAAAAGACCCTTCTGCCTCTCCACATTGCCTTTGAAAGCCCTCAAACTGAATGCCCCTCCTTTCTACTTCCTATGCAGCTCTCTATCCATCCTCCGGACTTCCTCTCCTTCTCCATGGTTTTTCCTATGTTCACTCCCTGTCAACTGGCTACTTGCTCCCCCTCTTGTTTGTTTATTTTGGTTTTTCGAGACAGAGTTTCTCTATGTAGCCTTGGCTGTCCTGGACTCGCTTTGTAGACCAGGCTGGCCTCGAACTCACAGCGATCCACCTGCCTCTGCATCCTGAGTGCTGGGATTAAAGGCTTGCGCCACCACCGCCCGGCGACAAAGCAAGTTTTGCTGACCCTTTTCTGGCCAGTTTGGTCGTAGACAGCTGCAAGTGTGGGTGGGGATTCTTGGTGACCATCAAGACCAAACGATACGCTCTGTCGTAAACATGATTTGTGGTTGACGGAACCTGGTGCAGGGACTTTTACTCAGAGCTGGAGGTAGACATTTTTTTCCCCTTAGAACATAAACATTGGCTCTTAGTCAGCTTGATGTCATCCAGGGAGTTCTTTCTGGGCCAGAGTTGGGAGGTCTTTTGTGATACAATGGAGTCTGGCAGCCCTTTAACAGAATGGAGTCTGACTGTTGTTCATGTGGGCCCTTCATTCCTTCCTCTGAAATGGTTCCTGAATCATCAAATCCTCCACTCACTTTGCCTAGTGGATACAGCACAGCAATGAGTTTGGAGGATCATAAGTTTGAAGATAAACATAGTTTATGATCAACCTGACCGTGTATAGAGATTCTTTTACATCAGCAACAAGCTGACATGATGGGGCTGCTCAGCCTGAAGTAAAAATATCTATAGCTATGCTACCCAAAAAGGGCAGGCCTCAACAGCACATCCTTGCTGCATCTTCTAGACTATTCTACCTTGCAGCTGTTTCACACACATGGGCGTGCACCATGGGTGGGATCCGCATGTGAGGGACAACATGAAGAACTTGGATTCAGGGGCTGGAGAGATGGCTCAGCGGTTAAGGGCACTGACTGCTCCTCCAGAGGTCCTGAGTTCAATTCCCAGCAACCACATGGTGGCTCACAACCATCTATAATGTGATCTGATGCCCTCTTCTGCTGTGCAGGTGTACGTGTGTGTGTGTGTGTGTGTGTGTGTGTGTGTGTGTTTGTGTGTGTGTGTGTTTGTGTGTGTGTGTGTGTGTGTGTGTGTGTGTGTGTGTGTATGTGTGTTTGTGAGTGCTGGGACTAAAGGCATGCATCACCATACTGCGCAAAAACAAGAGTTAGTGGCACATGCCATTCATCCCAGCACATGGGAGACCGAGGCTACTGAATCTCTGAACTTGAGGACAGCCCTGTCTACAGATTAAGTCCAGGACAGCCGTAGCTACACAAAAATCCTGTCTCAAAAAAAAATCATAACTCTTTTTCCATCAATTTTGCTGTTGTTTGTTGTTGCTGTGTACAACCTGCTTGGTCTATATGTTACTTCCTTTAAAAAAAAACAAAACTATTTATATGGTGTTCTGCCTGCATGTGTGCCTGCCCACCAGAAGAGGGCACAAGATCACATTATATATCTTTGTGAGCCACCATATACTTTCTGGGAATTGAAACTCAGGACCTCTGGAAGAGCAGACAGTGTTCTTAACCTGAGCCATCTCTCCAGCCCTCTGTATGTTCCTTCTATGTGTGTTTTCAGGGCTGACCGTTTGGTATTGAATAACCAAACATGTGCTCTCTCCCTCTTTTGAGAGACCAGAAGAACTAAAATTGGATTTCAGGGTCACCGGGGCAAAGGTTAAGAAATAGGCCTACAGGAAAGACCAGGCATGATAAGACATGTCTGGCCAGCTGCCAGGAAGGACCAGTCTGGCTTCATTCCTTTCTGCCCACAGGAGATAGGGTTTCTGCGAAACCGACCCAGAAAGAGAACAAAGAAAACCAGAACCCTTTGTGATTTTGGCGCCCTCTCACAACCAATCATTTTAAAGTACAATATCTCTTTTAGTATCCCAACCAATAGGCGCTTGCCAGGCTGGAACGCCCCTGCTTTGGGCGTGATGGGAGGGAAAGGATCCTATAAATTACCCTCAGCACAGAGTTGGGCGGGGGTTCTCCAGAAGATACCACTGCTTTGATGATGATCTGAGCCTGGCTTGAGTGGAGAATAAAGATCCTCTTGTGTTTGCATCAGTTTCATTTCCTGGTGGTCTTTCGGGGGTTTGGGGGTGGGGTGGGGGTGGGGGCTCCCGAAACAGGCACAACACTTTGAGCAATTCCTTAGTTGCCTGACGTTCTTCCTGTGGGGTTGAAGCCTCCAGGGCTTTCCTCCTGTCCCCACCAGCATGTCTATGGCTGTTGTTCTTGTCCAGGTCATGTTTAGGCAGCCATGTGGGTGACTTCTGGGTGACTTCTGACATTCCTAGGCGACAGTAAACTCTCTGACCTGGCTCTTACAACCTTTCTGCTTCCTCTTCTAGAATGATGCCTGAGCCTTAGGTGTGGGGCTTGTATTATAGATGTAGCCCTTGGGACTGGGCTCCACAACTCTGCGTTGTGGTTGCTTGTAGTTTTCTGTAATGGTCTCCATCTATTTCTTCATTCAGGAGGAGGGCTGTAATGCTCCGTTTCTCCTGGCTCCAGGGGAGCTTGCTCAGTGAGTAGCTCCGCTGCAAGGGAGAACGGGGGGGGGGGGGGGGGGCGGGCAGGGGTGGATCCTTGAGTCTGAAGTGGCAGGACTATAAGGGAGCCCGAAGTACCCCAAGAAGGCCGCACAGCAGCGGCTCTCCTGGAGCGAGAGGAGGCTTTGACCAGGATTCGTGCTCTCAGGCAGAGAGAACCCAGACCCTGACGTCTGCCTGAGGGAACACGCCTCGCTGTGTCTTTTGCAAGCAGGATAGAGGAGTCCTAAAGGTGCCAAAGGCAGTCCCCAGAACCGGGAGCTGAAAAGAGACAGTCAGTGACGCCAGAAGCTAAACTTTATTGTGCATTCTAAGCCTCGTGCATTCGGTGTAAAAGAGAAGTCGAAGCTAAGCCAAAAGCTAAAAGACAAAAAAGGAAAATAGGGACCAAAAAGAACCAGAAGGCGGACCCCAACTTGTGAATCATGGGCTTATAAACCCTGAGAGTTGTAAAAAGGGGGAGATCTCAGTCTTCTGTTTATAGTAAATATTTTGAGAGCTTTATCAGGGAAGGGAACACAGCCTTTGGTAATCTGGAGGTGCCTTTGGAGTCTTTATCAGAGCTGGACCAACCAGGTCTGTGACATCCCTTACCAGATGGGATTTAGGAGCCCTCTGTGATAACAAGAGAGTCACCCCCTTTTCTGAGCATGTTAGGACGGCTAACCAGAGGAGGTAGACTTCAACCTTTCCCAGCAATGACTTGCAGACGGCTGCTCTTCTCTATGCATATAAGGACAAATATTTAGACTTTATTTAACGTACACAGAGAGAAAACAACAATTAATAAAAATAAAAAATAAAAAAAGAGAGTCCATGATTTCCCCCCTTTGGTTTTTGAGACAGGGTTTCTCTGTGTAGCCCTAGCTGTCCTGGAACTCACTCTGTAGACCAGGCTGACCTCAGACTCAGAGATCTGCCTGCCTTTGCCTCCTGAGTGCTGGAATTACAGGTGTGTGCCACCAACTCTGGTTTTTTTAGAGCCCAAGAATTTGAAAGAAAGCAGAGAGGAGTATATGAGAGGATTTGGAGGGAGGAAAAGGAAGGGGGAAATGATGTGATGACGCTGGTTTAGGAAAGCGGTGTAGCTGGGCGGTAGTGGCACACGCCTTTCATCTCAGCACTCGGGAGGCAGAGGCAGGTGAACCT
The DNA here is from genome assembly GCF_964271855.1 of Acomys minous. Classification (NCBI taxonomy): domain Eukaryota; kingdom Metazoa; phylum Chordata; class Mammalia; order Rodentia; family Muridae; genus Acomys; species Acomys minous. Next base: position 73,099,568 of record NC_140492.1, on the reverse strand, counting down.
CTGTGAGTTCAAGGCCAGCCTGGTGTATAAAGTGAGGCCAGGAGAGCCAAGGCTACACAAAGAAACCCTGTCTCGAAAAAAAAAAAAAAGTAAAGTGATGACTATAGATGTTTGTCCACGTGGTGATGTCACTAGCTCTGGGTACTGGCTAGCTTTCCAGTACCAGACATAGTTGTCCTCTTATTGGACAGGCCTTAAGCCATACCTTCCAGATCACAAGCTATCCACTCAGGAGCGTCCAGACCCTCTCTGGTCCAGGGGAAGCCATGTTCTTGCTGCTTTCAAAACTCTCACGGCTGCTGACGTACATCGACACGTGGCAGCACTGTGTTCTCATCCACTGGAAAACCCTTCCCGGAGACCATGGGATTCTGTAGCTCATACACTATACATCTGGGAGACAGTGTTTAAAACAATTGTCACTGAACAAAACATTACATGCGGTGTACAATGCTCAAGAAAGTCTCTATCAGAGATGATAATATGCTTTGTTGTTCACGTACCAAGCTGTTAACAGAGTTAAAGAACATCCCCCAAAGTATGCATTATGTGCACTACATGCAGCTAAACACAGTGTTCCTCTGAGCTAACACCAGCTCCTCAGTCAGCTGAGTCTAATGGTGCTCACTGTGGGATGCTCGTAAACACAGCATTGCCTGACGTCAGCACTCACTCAGGCAGTCTTCTACATGGACTGCAGTGCCCACAGCACTTTCTGTGAAGCTAGTTTCATAGAGAAAGGGCAACATAAAGTTATTCACAAATCTGCCTCCTAACAAGCACAAAGGCAAGACCCGCACGCATAGACGGAGTCAGACGAACAATGCTAAGCCCAAGGAGATGATGTGAGACTCCCTTACCCATGTGGCTAATGCTGTTAAAACAGCACTCGGGAGGCAGAGGCCAGAGGACCTCTGTGAGTTCAAGGCCAGCCTGGACTACATAGTGAGTTCCAGGACAGCCAGGGCCACATCCACAGACGCTGTTTCAAACTAAACAGATTGATAAGGCGAGCAGTACTAGAACCGTGTCTTTCTAAACAATGCTTCATTCTCACCCATTCATGTACCTGACAACTTAAACACACACTAAACGTATACACACAAATGTATGTACATATGTGTATGCGTACATATACACACGCATATATATACATATACACATTTGTGACCAACATCCTACATACACTGTATACTGCTGCACATAACAATTCATCGACTTGATCTGCATCCAGTCATTCAGAGACCCTAATGTTGTCAGTACAGATCCAGTCGTATGTTCACAGCCCAGGTACAGCACGACTTGCGTTTCCATCACCATTGGCTGCTGTGTCATATGTCCTCACACGCAGTGAACAGGTGTGCCTTTAGTCTCCACATTTCCATTAGCAGCTGTCCTACTTTTCCCAGTGTCATGATGCACCTGCCCTGCTACCATGTGACAGCACAACTTAAGGTGAGTAGTGACTGCATCTTCTCCCAGTGGCTGTGTGATACATATGTGTAGGTCCCCTCTCTCGGTCACTGTGGGTGCGGGTGCAGGGGGGTTGTTAGTATACTCCACAGTGACATAATGCAGCTGAGGTTTGAGGTCTTTGATGCTACGTGGCATAGGGCTGATCCCTCTCTGGATTTTCTTATAGTTATTAGATTAACATTAGACATTAGGTGTGTGATCTAGTGACACAAAGCGGCAAAAATGGGTGCCCTCCTCAGTTCTCATATATCTTGTGACATAGTGGGAGCCAATTTGAGCCTTCTGTCCATTGTCACACAGTACCTACCATGTGTTGACTGTGATCTGTGACTGCCGACACATTGCGTTTACACATATACAACGTATCTCAGGCCTGTATCCCAGGTCATATTGAATATGACATTTTATGTTCTGTGGGTGAGGACCCAGCTGAGAATAGACAGCCTCTTCATCCCCACAAGGACACACGGCAGCCCTGGCCCTTTACATTACAGTATCACAGATGATGTCACATCATCCCTATGACAGACTGTGGCTCACTGCACACCCGTCTCTGAACTGTCATACTAAGCAACAGGGTGATGAACTATAACTGTATCCTCCATTCCTGACCATCCTAAGGTACCATATATACACAGTGGCCTGATGCGATGCAACACAGTGCTCTGTTCTCCTCCAGGTCACTGTGGACATCGCGTTGTAATATGACTCAGTCTCAATCCCTTCTCCCAGCTGCCATATATACCTAACATGACTTGGTGACACAATATGGTAGAGGCATGTATCTTCCATATATCACAGATGGCATGGTACTATGGTGAAAGTCTAGTTACCCAGAGAAGCAACGTGACCCTGCTCTCAGCTGCTGAGGTCATTGTAAGGTAATACTGTATATTTCAGGCACGTACCCCTGTTTGAGTTCTGTTAGTCTGGGTCTTTTTGTTTTGTTTTTTGTTTTTCAAGACAGGGTTTCTCTGTGTAGCCTTGGCTGGTTTATATAGTACTGTGATTGAATGAACCCCTGTGTGTGAAGAGCCTCAGGCTGGGCCCAAGGTGAGAGCAATCTTGGATGGCTTGATCCCACTGAGACTTGACTCTACAAACTGATAAAGATCTTACATAGACTCAGAGAGAGAAAGAGCATGAGAGAGTGAGAGAGAGCAAGGGGTGGGGCTTCAGCCCAAGACAAAAGACAGGCTTGGGTGACTCTGGCAGGGCTATTGTATTGCAAACATCCATCTTTTGGAGGAGGGAACGAGAGAGCTGACAGCACAGGAAGTAGGAAGATTCCTGACCAAGGCTCTGTTGGAGAATCCTCCAAATTCAGTGCTTGGATGGTGCAGCTGCTTCTGTCTGGTAGATGATCTGCTGGACTCCTGATATTTACGCCAGGGGATTCACCCTGCGGAGCTGATATCCAGAAGATTCCATTCTTGTTCTCCTTAATCTCCTTTCCCTCCTGTTTAGGGTAGTGGGGTTGTAAGGAAGGTGCATATATTTAATAATTTACTAATAAAGTAGAATTGTTAAGGAATCAGAGCCAACAAATGGCACTTGACTTGGGGCCCGATGGGTTCTGTAATTTCTAATGATATGAGGGAAGATTCAAATTTTGAGGATATAGAAATGCTGTTTCAGGGTATCAGCAAAATCACAACCGCTGTTGCAAAACTTTTTCCTGCTTTGTACTTCGAAGGAATTTTCTGGTTTTTCTTTGTCTTTTTTTTTTTTTTTTTTTTTTTTTTTTGTATTTCATTCTTAGAAAGATTGGAAGAAAGGCTAATAAGATAGGAAAACCGGAAGTGTCAGTAAATTCTATCATTTTAGAAAGAATTGCAGACTTGACTGAACAGCTGGAGAAAGCGCAGAAAGAAATTGAAGGGCTGGGAAAGGAAAAAGCACCCTTGGTAAAAGGGGGTGAAAAAATGGAAACTAGAGCGTCAAGAAGGCAGACAAACAAAAAGTCTTTGGAGAAAAATGTTCCAATAGGGGAACCCTCCAGAGCTACACAGACACCTTCAGCTTTTCCAGTTACTATAAGACATGTGCCTGCTCATAATGGTGCTGAGGAGTATGATGAAATGGCATGGCGTCCAATAGATATGCTGGATTTAAAACATTTTTAAAAATCTATAGTCAGGTATGGAATGCATTCAACTTTCATTAAAATGTTAAATAATTGGCCTATGCAGCATAGAGTTGTTCCCCAAGATTGGAAAAGTTTGGTTTCAGTGGTATTAAAAGCAGCACAATGGTTATCATGGTGGCGAAGTGAGGCCGTGAGAACAGAACAGGAAAATTGGACAAGGGAGATAAACAGTGATAAAGATCAATTGCTTGGTGAAGGGCGATATGCTGACTTAAGAGAACAAATCCAATCTGAAGAAAGAGTAATTGAACAATGTCGTGTTACAGACTTGAGAGCTTGGGACATGGTAAAGGAACCTGGTAAAGGAACCATTCCCTTTACTAAGGGATTTCAAGGATCTGAGGAAGCCTTCACAGAATTTTTACAGAGATTGGGTACAGCTGTAGATGGAGCCATACCAGATTCTGAGACCAAACAGGCACTGAAACTGATCATGGAGTTTGAGAATGCAAATACTGACATAAGAGGGCAATTAGACCATTAAAGGAAAGAGCAGCTCCACTAGATGAATGAGAGAGAGACCGGAGGAGAAGGGAGAAGAAAGAGGTTGCACCACCATGGGTTAGGTGGAGGAGAGGCACGTGGCCGTGTGGCTGGAGATTTGGCTCAAATGAAGAACATTAGCAAGTATTGGAGATTATGGATGGGAGATAACTTGATAGAAATTATTAGATCCAGATGACATGGGATTGGGACACATATTCCATACCTGCCCCACTATGGGAAGTAGTTTAGGGGATTAATATCTGCCCTGCCCCAGGTTAACTAAGGCTATTTTAAAATATAATAGATGTCTGTGTCTTGATTAATTGATACTTGATTGATAGATTGATTATTATTACTGCCATAATAATAATTATAGGCCTAATAATAAACATTATTAGGCCACACTGGTAAATTAACAACAAGTGGTGCTCAATGTGGGGCAATTATTAGGCAATATTAGTAATTTAACAGCAACAAACCGGTGCCCAACTAAATTCAGGTATCCACACCCTTAAAAATCATATTTTGTCATAGTCTGGTGTGGGGGAATAGCTCCCAGAGAGGGTCCATGGGCCAGAGCATTTCACAGGCACTGCTCCTAGCTGCCTGTGGGCTCAACTCTCACAGAGCAAAGATGGCTACAGACGCGTGGCCAGTTGGAGAGGTGGAACCAGGAGGCTGTCAGTCTTCTAAACTGGCCTAGGGAATGGAGGTAACTGCCTAGAAAAATAATAAAATAAAAACTGCTGTGGTCCCTTTCCAAGGTGCCATGGTAGAAGGCTCCTGGATCTTTTACAGCTTTGTCTTGATGGGTATGAATCTGTTTACGATAGGCTTAGTCATAGTCACACCTCTCCTTAACCTCTCAAAAAAGTTCAGGGGAAAAGGCAGAGAGCCGGGAGATGTGAGGCTAAGTTACTGACAACAAAACGGGAAGAAGGAAACAAACTCGTCACCATAGAGTTGATAGCAGTTGGAATTCAAAGCTTCTTAGCTACAAGGTGTTTGTCAGCACTTTCTGGAAAGGGCTCGCCAAAAAGAACTAAATTCCAAGGAATGGTGGAAAGGACGTCACTAACTGAAGCCTAAGTCGGCACAACTGACCCAAGACTTAGACTTTTCTCGTGTCCTTGTTTGAGTTTTTGCTTGAGATTTCTAAAGATTTTGACTGAATCGAGATGAAACAGTTGAACAGGGTGGTGGTGGCGGCACAGGCCTTTAATCCCAACACAGTGGAGACAAAGACTGACAGAACTCTTGAGTCCCAACCTGGTCTCCACAGGGCGTGATACCCTACTGATAAGTTACTTGCAGAGACAGCCTAGGATTTAAACTGACAAATTCTTCCTTAAATTTACTATCTAAGTTCCTTTTTCTTAACAATGGATTACATACCCTTACTTATCTAAAGGATGGATACACATCAATCTTAGGTTTATGTAAGAAAAAATGATGTAACTGCCCTTAAAAAAGGCCAGCCAATCTCCTTAAAAGTGGAGCTTTCCCTCAGTCACAGTCATAGGGGAGGGGAGTAAGGGGAAAATGGGAGGGAGGGAGGAATGAGAGGATACAAGGGATGGGATAACAGTTGAGATGTAATATGAATAAATTAATAAAATATATATTTTTTAAAAAGTGGAGCTTTCATGGGAGCACTGGTGCCAAAGGGTAATTGGCCTAAGAGATATGTTCTATTGGTCAATGTAAGGTCCAAGTTTGCGTGGGGAGACAGACATGCAAGCTGCATGCCTCCCATGTCCAGAAGGAGTGAGACAAAAGCACCCACAGCAAATGTGAAAATCCAGGTACAAGATGCCTAGGGTATACAGAAACTCTAAAATAAAATGGGAGTTTATGTAATGTTTATTTAAAGCTTAATGCCTTTTCCTTTGCTCAGGGCAACCAGCATTCTCTCAGGAAACAAGTAGCAGCAGCCTGGCCTACACATCAGGCACCATAGAGCCTAGAGAAGGACATTTAGAACTATACAATCTTGTTTTGATTTCAATATGATAATAATTATATGTTCATTGTTAATGGGGATGTTATATTTCCTCTTTGAAAGAGGTCAAAATGAAACAGACCTGAGCTGGGCGGTGGTGGCACCCCGCCTTTAATCCCAGCACTCGGGAGGCAGAGGCAGGCGGATCGCTGTGAGTTCGAAGCCAGCCTGGTCTACAAAGTGAGTCCAGGACAGCCAAGGCTACACAGAGAAACTCTGTCTCAAAAAAGAAAAAAAAAAAAACCTGGATAAAAGAGAGACTGCTAACTGCGGTCTAGGTTTACATGAATTCAAACTGCAGAACAAGCAGTTAACTTATATTGCTAATCCCACTACATGGGCACAGCTCTGAGACTGGCTGAAACATGAATGTCTATGCATAGCCAAAGCTTCCTGTTGGTTATGGAATCCCCATGATTTATTATTAGATGCCATTCTTCATATGGCACGAATGAAGATTTACAGATGTCTTTCTTCTGCTCATACAAAGAGCAGGGAACCACCCTTAATTGTTCTGTGCATCTGCACACCTCATACATTTATAGTGTTAGGACTGTACAATGCTTGTGAGAAATTATATGTTTTCAGAACAAAAGAACCAGACACTGACGCTGGATCAGACCTGACAGGATTCATTCCCCCAGCATGCTGAGATGCTGACATCCTGCATCCTTCACGTTCCAGCCCCAAGTGCCTCATCAGAAAAGGACAGCTCCCAGGACAGTTTCAAAGAAGGCTCTTGATTGCAGTTGGTCCAGCATTTCAGACCCTCACACACAGGACATGTGTTAAGCCTGTAATTTCTCAACATTTAGAGACTGGACCGCAAATACAATTCCTAGCATGTATAATTTTTTTTTAATTTTATTTGGGCCCCTACATGGGTATCATTTGCCCCAAATCAGCCTGAAGAAACTTTAAGAGAAAGACACCCCACTTCCCTTAAGGGGGTTTGTGTAAGTTTTTGGTTGCTTTCTTGGACTATAGATGTACATTGTCATTGAGAGGTATGGAGTTAGGGGTTGAAAAGAAAGAAAGGGGAATATAGAAATAGACAGGGATGATAGGACAAAAAGCAGATTATTGAATCTACTCCTCAACTTAAGGCCCTAATTGTTACTCACAAATAAGGTTAATTTTAATTCATTGATATAGAACTTTATATATTGATATAAAATAAGTTTAATTTTGATACATTGAAATATCATTATTAACATAAATATTAACATAAATATTATTATTATTATTCACATATTATATTTCTACTCTAATATGAGGTATTATAGACATACAACTCAATTAACACATGGTTTACTTCCAAAACTCGGATAGTGCTATTACGGGCAGTTTAGGATAATTAAGTAATACGGTCAATTGTTAGTTGATCAACTCATGACCATGTCAAATACGAGTATAATTTTATCACAGGAATATACATCCTAGGTTTAAAAGATAGGAATTATTCTACAGATAGATAAGGTAAAATAGTTAGATATGGTCTTCAAAAACCTCAGAGACATACAGAATATGGCATTTAAAAATGCTGTTTATTATTTTAAGGATTCTTTGACAATAAGACAGGTTAACTCCTGACAACACCCAGCCTACCTCAAAGAAGATGATGAGCATTGAAGAAACTGCTTGCAGAGATGGCTTTGAGTGTGGCAAACAAGCCACTGGACGATGGTGGCACATGCCTTTAAATCCCAGCACTTGGGAGACAGCTCTCTGTGAGTTCAAGGCCAACCTGGTCTACAAAGTGAGTCCAGGACAGCTAAGGCTACACAAAGAAACCCTGTCTCAGGAAAAAAAAAAAAAAGGGAAAAAAAAAAGCTCTTTTATCTGCCATAGACAAAATTCTGCTTAAAATGAGCAAGCTTGGATGCAGGCAGAGTTGACGGCCAAACTCTGCCAAGACCAGGTAAGCAAGTCCTCAATAGTTTCTGCTTCACAAATACGTCTGTCAGAGATACTGGGCCAGAAGGCTGAAGAAGATGCTCCAACATTAGAGAGTTTTGGGTGACTGTTTAGGCAGCAAATGTCATTTTTTTTCATTTTGGAAGCACTTTCTGTTTACTCAGGTAGTTAACTTTATTCCTTCTCAAGTCTCTGATGAGGTTGAAAACCAGATAGTTTTAAAATTAAGCCTAGTTGTTTAGGAGTTAAGAAGATACTTTTAGGTGACACACGCCTTTAATCCCAGCACTTGGGAGGCAGAGGCAGGTGGATCTCTGTGAGTTCGAGGCCAGCCTGGTCTACAAAAAAGCGAGTCCAGGACAGCCAAGGCTACATAGAGAAACCTTGTCTTGAAAAACAAAATATGAGCCGGGCGTGGTAGCGCACGCCTTTAATCTCAGCACTTGGGAGGCAGAGGCAGGCGGATCGCTGTGAGTTCAAGGCCAGCCTGGTCTACAAAGCGAGTCCAGGACAGCCAAGGCTAACACAGAGAGACCCTGTCTCGAAAAACCAAAAAAAAAAAAAAAAAAAAAAAAAAAGAAAAACAAAATATGAAAAACAACAACAATAGCAACAACAAAAAAGATACTTTTAAGTCTAGATAGATTTGAGCTTTGATAGATATTGATTCAGTTCAAAACTTTAGACTCACCAAGATAAAACAGATAATATTTTCTTCAAGGTTGCCAAATACCTTTTGATTAGACAGTATGTGTGTAAGTCTTATGTATTGGTTTTAATAATTTTTCATAATTGTTCTTACTGTATACAAAAAAATGGCCTTTTATTTAGACAGAAAAGGGGAATTGTTGGGTTGATGTATTTTGATGCTAATTAATAAAAGGCTGTCACACCCTGGGCAGGCAAATGGGATGGGCGTGGCTAAGGTTCCAGGGCTTGGGGAGACAGAGAGAATCTTGGGAAGATGAGAGACCAGAGGAGAAGAGAGGAGAAGGCTGCCATGGGTTAGATGGAAGAGAAGCACATGGCCGGCGTGGATGGAGATTCGGCTCAGATGAAGAACATGAGCAAGTATTTGGGATTATAGATGGGAGGTAGCTTGATAGAAGTTATTAGAAGCAGATGGCATGGGAAGCAGTATCCCATACCTGCCCCACTATGGGAAGTAGTTTAGGGGATTAATGTCTATCCTGCCCCAGGTTAACTAAGGCTATTTTAAAATACAACAAGTGTCTGTGTCTTGATTGATTGCTAGCAGGTTAGAAAATACTATTGTAGGGCTGGGCATAGCGGCACACACCTTTAATCCCAGCAGAGGCAGGCGGATCACTGTGAGTTAGAGCCCAGCCTGGTCTACAAAGCGAGACCAGGACAGCCAAGGCTACACAGAGAAACCCTGTCTGGAAAAACCAAAAAAGAAAAAAGAAAGAAAATACTGTTGTAATAATTATAGGCCTAGGCTGGGCGGTGGTGACGCACGCCTTTAATCCTAGCACTTGGGAGGCCGAGGCTGGTGGATTGCTGTGAGTTCAAGACCAGCCTGGACTACAAAGTGAGTTTAGGCCAGCTAAGGCTACACAGAGAAACCCAGTCTTGAAAAAACATTTAAAAAAAATTATAGGCCTAATAATAAACATTATTATTATAGGCCATACTGGTAAATTAACAAGTGGCGCTCGATGTAGGGCAATTATTAGGTAATACTGATAATTTAACAACAGCACCCGTGCATCACGCACGATAGGAAGCACTCTTCCAGTTAAACCACACCCCCTGCTGCAGATCATGACTTTTAAATGTATAATTTAAATGATCCACCATAATTTAGTACACTGTCAACACTGAATTACAGTTACTTTAGAGTATATTTACTGATGCAAATTACTTCTCTGTGTACAGGTGTTTTGTAACTTTTCTATTGCTGTGCAGACACCAAGAAAATGACAACTTCTAGAAGTGTTTATTGAGGTCTTAATAGTTTCAGAAGATGAGTCCACGAGTATCATGGTGGGCAGCCTGGCACCAAACAGGCGGGCATGGCCCTGGGGCAGCAGGTGACAAAGCATCCATAAGCACGAGGTGGTGGTGAGGAGAGAGAGAGAGAGGATGGATGGATGGATGGATGGATGGATGGATGGATGGATGGACGGACAACTAAGAATGGTATGGGGTTTTTGTTGTTGTTGTTTCCTTTGGTTTTTGTTTGTTTGTTTGTTTTCTTGTTTTTGTTTTTCCAAGACAGGGTCTGTGTTAGCCTTGGCTGTCCTGGACTGGCTTTGTAGATCAGGCTGGCCTCAAACTCACAGCAAACCACCTGCCTCTGCCTCTGCCTCCCTAGTGCCGGGATTGAAGGCATGCACCACCACTCCCAGCCTATGGTATGGGTTTTGAAACCTCAAAGGCCACATCTGCTAACCCTTCCCAAAACAGTTCCACTAACCGAGGACCAAGTAGTCAAATATCTGGGCCTATGGGGTCATTCTTGTTCAGACCACACGGCTTCTTCACAGAAGATCTGAATTCACTACTTTGGAGCTTATTGTGGCCCAAGGGAAGATTAAAGAAGAATGTATCCAGGATGCCCCAACAGAGTTATATTTTTAAAAATAAAAATAAAAAGCCACAGGAGGGAATGTAATTCTAGAAGCTCAAGCTCTGCAGCAGCAGCATAGTACAAGAAACCCTGCCTGAGGGAGGTTTCACTTATTCAGGCTGCAAACTAAATTAAGAAATTGGACACGGCTGGGGAGATGGCTCAGTGGGCAACAGACCTGTTGAGCAAGCGTGAGCTCAACTTGCCAAAAAAGACCCTTTTCCATTCTCCACTTCCAAGCAGTTGCTGAGGTTCCCAGCTTGCCTGTGGGAGTGGAGTATCTTTTAGGATTTAATAAAATTGTCCTAAATTATTTTATTAATGAGACTAAGAACCCTAAAGGGTTCTCTGGCAGCACCCCAGGGTGGAGGACAGCGTCCAGCGTCCAGTGCCCGCCCTCCAAGCATGTTTTGTGCTGGCCCCACTGGCTTCTTTTTTTGGTTTGTTTGTTTTGTTCAAGTCAGGGTTTCTCTCTGTAGCCTTGGCTGTCCTGGACTCACTTAGACCAGGCTGGCCTCGAACTCACAAAGATCTGCCTGCCTCTGCCTCTCTGAGTGCTGGGATTACAGGAGTGGGCCACAGTGCCCGGCTTTCCACAGGCTTCTTTAAAACAGAAGTATGCAGAGCCCAGGGCGTGCACCTCCAAAGGCCGATCCTCCCAGAGGCTCAGCAGGATAGGTTTCTCCTAGGACAAAGCGTCCAGGAGGAGTCTTCCTGGAGGGGAGGGGCGCGTCTTATGGTGCGTGACGCACCGCGCAGAGCCAGTGGGAGACTGACCGGAGGGGCGGGGCGCGTGCGTCATCCGCGCTGGAGATTGACGTAAGGGGGCGGGGCGCGCCGGGGTGCCCGAAGAGAGTGGCTCGAGAGGCGGCCGGGGTCCCCACTATGGACCGCTACGCGGTGGCGGGGGACGAGGCGGCCGACAGGGCCCGGCAGCAGGAGCGGCACTACCAGCTGCTGTCAGCGCTGCAGAGCCTGGTCAAGGAGCTGCCCAGGTAACGCGGCGGCGGGAGGGCGGCGGGGCGGGGGAGGCGCGGCGCTCACGCTCACCCGGCGGTCTACCGCAGCTCCTTTCAGCAGCGCCTGTCCTACACCACGCTCAGCGACTTGGCCCTGGCGCTGCTCGACGGCACGGTGTTCGAGATCGTGCAGGGGCTCCTGGAGATCCAGCACCTCACCGAGAAGAGCCTGTACAACCAGCGACTGCGGCTGCAGAACGAACACCGAGGTGAGGGGGAGTGGCGCGACCTTCCCGGGGCGTCCCCGGCCGCCGGAGCCTCGGGCCGGGGGCGGGGGGTACAGAGCCGGGCTGACCCTTTTAGCCTGCCGTCCCGAAACTTCTTACTCGCGTTCCCCAGAGTCCCCCCCCCCCCCAAGCCTCCTAGGCAGGATGGGCCTCGCTGCTTGGAGGTCCGTTGACAGCTCTATGTTACCGGTTAGATAGATAATCCGTTATTCCAGCACCTTCTCATTTGACTATCAGGCTTGATTGCTCTCGGGTGTCCGCATAGAAGTCTCCTTCTACAAATCACATTAGTCTGCTCCCGTTGTACAGTCAGGCCTCCCATTTTATTTGCTCAAGCTTGACTCGGTTCGAACGTTTTAGGTAAGAATAGTGTGGCGACGTCCAGTGCTCTCCGCTGATACTTCGCTGTAGATTTTTGGGTTTTGTTATTGCTTTAGGGTCTCTGGCATGCTAAGCAAGGTCTCTATAGTGAGCTACATTGACGTGCAAACATTCTCCGCTTTTCAGAGACAGGCAGTGTCTGTGCGCTGCCAGACAGGATCTCTCCGTTAGAGATAGGTGTTGGATTTTATTAAAACCTTTTCCAGTTCCTATGGAAGGGGTGTTTTTGGTTTTTATTTTGTTTTTTGTCCCGCCCCTGCCCCCCGCCCCCGGTTTCTTCCGTGAGACGTTGATTTCTAAATTCCTGAAATGAACTGTGTTCTGGGAGTGCATCCTGTACGGTCATGATGTATTGTTCTTTTCAGTATGTTGCTTATGCCTGTGTTTTATGTGTAGTGTTCATGTGGGTGTGTACATATGTATGTGTATGTACACTTGTGTGCCCATGCATGTGGACCCCAGAGATAGGCATGGTGTCCTAGTTTGGGTTTTTATTGCTGTGATGAAACAGCATGACCAAAAGCAGCTTGAGGGCCCGGAGTGGTGGTTCATGCCTTTAATCCCAGTACTCGGGAGGCAGAGGCCATAGGATTCTGCTACTTTCTGCCTACCTGTGACGTCATTGCCTACCTGTCATGGGGGCGTGGCCCGCCCAGTATATAAAAGGACAGACCTCTGGCCCCTCCCTCTTGTCTCCCTCTCTCCCTCTCTTTGTTTCTCTCCCTCTCTGGGGTACTCCTCCCCCCTTTCCTTCTCTCTCCATGCTCACTTAATAAACCTCATATAGTATAATATCATATCTGCTGCCTAGTACTTGTTTCTTATCGTCTTATATTAAACATAAAAAGAGGCAGTCAGATCTCTGTGAGTTCGAGTCCAGCCTGGTCTACAAAGCGAGTCCAGGACAGCCAGGGCTGTTACACCAAGAAACCCTGTCTCAGAAAACAAAACAAGCAGCTTGAGGAGAGGGTTTATTCCGCTCACACTTCCACGTCACCGTTCATCATTGAAGGAAGTCAGGACAGGAACTCAAACAGGCAGGAAACTAGAGGCAGGAGCCGATGCAGAGGCCATGGAGGGATGCTGTAGACCCCAGGACCTCCAGCCCAGGGATGGCACCACCTATAGTGGGCGTGGCCCTCCTCCATCAATCACTAATTAAGAAAATGCTCTTCCAGCCTTGCCTACAGCTCAGTCTTTTAGAGACAGTCTCTTGATTGAGGTTCCCTTCTCTTAGATGACTTTAGCTTATGTCAAGTTGACACAAAAGTAGCCAGCACAGCACAGGACATCTTCCTCTGTTGCTCTGCACCCCATTTTTTGTTGAAGCACTGAACGTGGCGCTCACTGGTGGGATCATGTGGCAGGCTGGCTAATGAGCAGCAGGCATCAGCCTGCCTGCCTCCCTGCTGGCCTGAGCTTATGGAGCACACTGTGTGCCCAGCTTTTGGCATGGGTGCTCAGGATCCACACTCACTCTACAGACTGAGTCATCTCCCATCCTTGTCTATTGAATTTGATCCATGAAAATCTTAGGGGTCTTGTCTTTATGATAAGCATCAGCCTGTAGTTTTCTTGCAGTGCTTTTGTGGGTATGAAGGTAATGCTGACCTCAGAATGTGTTGAGAAGTCTCTTTAGTTTTCCAAGAGTCTTATTTCTTCACCAAATGTTTTAGTGGCTGTGCTTTTTTTTTTTTTTTAAAGATTTTTTTGGGGTGCTGGAAAGACGGCTCAGAGGTTAAGAGCACTGGCTGCTCTTCCAGAGGACCTGAGTTCAAGTCCCAGCAACCACATGGTGGCTCACAACCATCTATAATGAGATCTGGTGCCCTCTTCTGGCCTGCAAGTGTGCATGCAGGCAGAGCTCTGCATACATCATCATCATCATCATCAAGATTTATTTATTATGTATACAGCCCCCTTTGCTTTTTTTTCCCCCTGAATGTTTTGATAGAGGTATATGGTGTGTCTAGTTCACAAGTCTTGTTCCTCTTTCCCTGAGACAGTCCTTCTGTGTAGTCTAGACCTGGCGCCCCTCCTGTCTCTCAGTGCTGGGACAGGCCCCTCTTTGCTCATTCTTTTCAGTGCTCTGATTGCCTCCTGTGACCAGTACGCGGCTTTGCCTGGCTCCTTCCGTCACACCGGTCATTCTTCCAGCACTTTCTTCCTTTACCAGAAAGGAAAGGTGTCCGCTGTTCTTCTCATTCTCCCTGACTTGATTCTGGAATTGATTGAGGAGTTCTTGCTCCCTGCCTCAAGCCATTGCAATTTGTCTTCCCAAGGCCTGGACCAGGCTCTGGTGCACCTGGCAGGGAGAGCCTCTGCTGCCATGAGCCAGATCCAGAAGAGGGTGACTGGGATGGGCCCCCTGCTTTCTTCGGTCACTACCATGGCCAGGATCCTCCTGAGCAGGTATCCAGTGTGGACTCTGGGAACTAACCTGGGACAGTTTCCAGTGTTGATGAATGGACTGAAGGAGACGTTTCCACGCATGTACCCATTGCCCCAAGCCTTGCATCTACCTTTTTTTTTTCTTTTTTTTTCTTTTTTTTTTTTTTTTTTTTTTGGTTTTTCGAGACAGGGTTGCTCTCTTGGCTGTCCTGGACTCGCTTTGTAGACCAGGCTGGCCTCTAACTCACAGCAATCCGCCTGCCTCTGCCTCCCGAGTGCTGGGATTAAAGGCGTGTGCCACCACGCCCAGCTCCGCATCTATCTTTTTTGTGTTCACTGCCACCTGAAAGTCAGGCAGTCTCTTTCTTGCCCTTGTGGTGATAGACTTGTTGAGGTAGCCCTCGGTTTCAAACAGCAGTGATAAATGGTATCACTGAGGTACATGCAAAAAGCCAAGAGCTAAGGGACGCTGTAGGCACTGCCGAGCTATCGGACTTAAGGGAACCTCAGGGACCCTCCTAAATAGAGCTGTGCTGTGAATCTCTTCTAGGAGTGAGAGTGTTAGGTTTCCACAGCTGGCCAGCCAGCTGTGCTCCCATTTTATGATGTGAGGCGATAGCAACTCCTTACCGCCCTGTGCTCCCTTCTCACTGTTCTGTCATGGCAGAGTGTTTGTGCATGTCCATGTGCGCGGCAGTTGAGTTTGTGTGTGTCCATGTGCGTGGCAGTTGAGAGTTTGTGTGCGTCCATGTGTGTGGTGGTTGAGAGTTTGTGTGTGTCCATGTGCGCGGCAGTTGATCAGGTCCAGGTGCTTTGCTTGGTGGTAGAAGGCAGACTTCCCAGTGCAGAACCCTGTTGTCTCATAGTACGGGCCCGCACATCCCTGCACCTCCTCTGCTACCGAGCAGGACCTGCTCTGCTTACCCAGAGGGTAGCACCAAATGTGATTTGACACAGCTGCACCTCTGGGAGACAGAGCCCCCTTCCTCCTTTTATAGGCTTTTGGCCCTTGAGTACGTCAGTAGGTGTCCCTTGGTGTCCTGTGGAGGGTGTCCAAGATAGCACAGCTGGAACCATGCTGCCTGAGCTCAGAGACCGCCTGCTTCACTCACCCGGCTGCCTCCTGTCCCTGCCCTGGGTGTACTGAGCTCTGCCTAACCCACCCAGCCCTCACAGTGCCCTGGAGGTGAAGGCGAGTCCTGGGTGAGAGCCATCCTCCAGGGACTGACTCCCAGCTGTCCAGGACAGGCTTCCTCAGCCCCTTGGAATGGGCCTCTGGCCCAGCTGCCCCTCTTTTCCCCAGCACCTGCTCCTGCTGACAGGTCTCGTTCCCTCCCAGTGCTCAGGCAGGCTCTGAGGCAGAAGCATCTGGAAGCCCAGCAGTCCTGCCGGCCCCACAACTTGCCCATGCTCCAAGCAGCTCAGCAGCGTGAGCTGGAGGTAAGAGTTGGAACAGGATGGCTGGGCCTGCTTCCTCATGGGTCCCACCTGCAGGGGCGGAGGATGGCTTAGAAGCTGAGCTGATGGGCTGCTGGAGGCTCGGAGAGTTCCGTCTCATGGCTTCTCCTCACACTGACTGAGGGGTGCCTTGGTTGAGAGGAGAGTCACAGCCCATCCGTCACTCCCGTTCCTCCAAATAAGCGTCTCCATGGACTAGAGCCTGCATAAAGTAGTCACTGAGTCAGGGACACTGTCCCTTCATCACAGGTGATGAAGTGCAATTGTGGGATGACAAGACCAGTCCAGAAGAGGTCTGTCTTATAAGGGAGCTTGAGGGTCAGATGTAGACCCACAGGATATCAACCAGCCATGGTGTTAGCTCCAAGGGGTGAGTGGCAGGCCTCAAAGGCATTTCCAGCTAGGATAGTTGGGGAGCCTTATGGAGCTCCTCTACTGAGCCACAAGCAAGGGTGCCATGGCCCTGTCACTGTGGAGGAAGATCAGGCGGGGAGTTGTGGGTAAAGCATCCTTGGGCAGATGCCCGAGCAGGAGCCACCCTCATTTCAAACCACGGCAGGCCATGGAGCATCGGATCCGGGAGGAACAGCAGGCGATGGACCGCAAAATTGTTCTGGAGCTGGACCGCAAGGTTGCTGACCAGCAGAGCACACTGGAGAAGGCAGGGGTAGCTGGTTTCTATGTGACCACAAATCCTCAGGTGAGCACCCCAGCCAGCCCTACCACAGCCTGTGTCCCTGGCCCCTGAAGGTTCAGTTCTGTCTGGAGCTTTTGTTTGGGGGTGAGGGCTGCGGGGGTGTGCTTTGCTTGTCTTATTTTCCTTGAGACAGAGTCTGCTATACCCCTCAATCTGGCCTTGACCTTGAGGTTCTCCTGCCTCAGCATATAAGTGCAGAGATTGCAGGCAGATATCAGCACACCTAGTCCATCTGGAGTCTTAGTGCATTGCTTCCTAGTGAAGCCTAGAGTCAGTGATGGACAGAGGTGGAGTGGAAGGCCCCGTGAAGGGCACAGAGGCTAGTCCCCATGCCCACAGGAGGGTGACCATGCCAGCACTGAGGTTAACACCCACCTTGCAGAGGCTTCTACCTCCCTCCTGCATGTTAGGCTCCTGTTGGCACTCTAGGTAAGCCACTCCCTACTAGGCACCAAGGCCCAGATTCCCCCTCTGCCTGGCCATGGCCGATGTCCATAGGAAAAACAGCAAATGAGCATTGGGCGCCATGCTGGCGTTCACAAGGCTTCTTACATCCCAGGAGCTGACACTGCAGATGAACCTATTGGAACTCATCAGGAAGCTACAGCAGAGGGGCAGCCAAGTGGGAAAGGCAGCCCTGTGACCGAGGGGGGCGCCCCTGTGTGCTCCATTGCCTAGAGAGATTGTCGACACAGCCTTGTCACAGTATGGGAGCTACTGACCGCCCAGCTGTCAACAGGTGTGGTCTTTCTGAGGCTGACTATAGACTCTGGCTGTGCCTGCTGCCACCCTCTATGCAGATTTGGAGAGGAGGGGTCCAAGCAACAGGAAAGGTGTCATGAAAGGGCCCATGACGGAATGCTGAGTGGGGCTGTTGGTCCTGGCACCTTCTTCTTTGGACACATCCCACATCCCACCAGGCTTGGGCTCTGCCTTGTTCTGGCATGGACCCTTCCCTGATAGCACCATGCTTCGGTGGAAGAAGCTCCAAAGCCCAAGCCCTGTATGGCCTAGAAAAATAAAGACCACAGCACATGGTTTTGTGTCCATTCTGGAGCCAGCAGAGTGGCAGCCACCTAAGACAGCAGCAGCCTTCTGGGATACTTAGCCAGACCCTGTGTCCTTCATTGTCACCCCCACCTAAACAGGTCCCCCCAATTAAGGCTCCTGCTCTATGAAACTGAAGAGCTTGGCAGGAGGGGGCGGGCTGCCTCAGACCCAGCTAGGACTTGAGTTACTGGAGCAAAGGGCACAGAGGGGCTTGGAGAGGAGCTGGGTGTCACTGCAGCCAGGCAGGTGGTGTCCCAGTGTCTGGTTTGGAATGACCTCTGATAAACAGAGCTGACCTCATGTGCAGGCAGCAAGAGAAAAGCAATGTTCCCAGTTACAGGACCATTTATTGACTGAGTAGGTCTCCAGTCTGTCCTCTGCCCACTTCAGGAGGATGAGCTAGACCCAGGCAGAAGGTAGCCCTGATTTGGGCCCTGCAGCCTGTGGAGGTGCTCAGTGCTTACTCAGATTAGGGCAGCTCCAAGGGCTCTAGTTGAGCCCTTACCTGAGTGTCTGCTCTTGGGAGCACAGTGTCCCCCCCCCCCCACACACACACACATAAAAAGGGGAAACCCTGTCAGGGTAGGCCCAACCCAACCTAAAACTGTGCCCTGCCTGAAGCCCCAGAGGTAACGGGATAAGAGGAGCAGGTGTGGGTGTGGCCGTTGCAGTGACTAGGACGGATGGTAGAAGAGGCTTCTGGTGCGCAGCCGCCTGTAGAGCTCTTGCCACAACAGCTGCCTCTCCCGCTGAGCACCTTTCATGATGCTGCTGTTCTCCAGGGCACGGCGGGACAGGTAAGGAAGCACCTCCATCACAGGACCATAGGGCACATACTTATACACAGGAAAGCCTGCCTGGCCTGCACACACGCACACACAAGAGTGATGAATGCCCACACACAACATGGTGTGCCCCACCACCGCACCCCCTCCATGGACAACCCAGCTCACCTAGTGGGAAGCTAATTTGGTCACACATCCCCAGCAGCTGTCCGAAGCACACCTGGCCATCAGCAGGATGCAAGCCTAACTCCTCCATCCTGTGAAAGGGGGGCTAGGCTGGTGAGGATCGACACCCCCCTGGGGACCCCTGGTGTGCCTCTGTCCCCTGTGGGGTAGGGTGGGGATGTGGGCTCTGCTTCGAGGTCTCCCCAGCACAACTCCCCAACCCACAGGGAAGGCTAGGACAACAAAATTACCCTTCCCCCTTTCCTGTTCCACTGCCTCTGACACCTCCTCCACCTCCCTCCTGTGCCCCCTGTAGCACTGAGCCTTCACTCTAGTGACTGGCAGCCCCAGCCCTGCCTCATTTTCCCTTGCTGGCCGCACAGCTGCCAGCATTTCATAGACATGCTTATAGTGTTCATGTGTGTACATGCATGTGACCAGAGGACCATCCACTGATGTTTAGACAGTCTGGTCACCCTAAGGCTCACAGATTATTAGGCTAGGCCTGCTGTCCAGCAAGCCCCAGGGATCCTGCCCCTGCCTCCCCCCTGGGGTTACAAGTTCTCCCTGCCCACACACCCAGCTTTTTTTTTTTTTTTTTTTTTGGCATGGGCTCCATGAATCAAACTGCGGTCCTCCTGCTTGCCTGCACGTCCCCATCATTTCCCCAGCCTATTTCCACTACACCTACCTGCACAGTGTGAAGCGCACCGTGTCCTCATTGTGGGACGCCACCATCACCTCAGCCTTGGTGTTGTGCTTCAGCTCCTCCAAAACATAGTTAAGGCACCTGTCAGGACAGTCCTACCTAAGCTTGGTTCCAGGCAACCACCACCTGACCCTCTCTTGGCTCTGCAGAGGAAAGAGGCATTGCAAAACCCAGGCTGAGGAGGATGTGGTGATGGTGGTGGTGGCAATGGCAGCCAGAAAGGGCTGCACCTGGCCTCCCCAGCTGCTGTATGTGAAACCGTTGGCTCAAGGGAAACAGCTCCTATTGAGTTGTCCTGGGATGGCCTTTTTGTGGGTGCCACTGCTTTTGAGTCACTCCCTTTGATTGTAACCCCAGTACAAATCCATTGTTGGCATTGTGTCTGGGGAGAGCAGACATTTGTTCACATTCCCCCAACAGCAGTGTTGTGTAAAAAGGGAGGGCTAATGTCATTCCACCAGGGCCTGCCTGCACCTGTGGCTGTGCTTCTGGGAAGGGCCCTATAGCACAAGAAATAAAAGAGGGCTGGAGAGATGATGGCTCAGAGATTAAGAGCAACGTCCACTCTTCCAAAGGTCTGGAGTTCAATTCTCATCAACCACATGGTGGCTCATGACCATCTGTAATGAGATCTGGTGCCCTCTTGTGTGGTTGGCAGGTGCACATGCAGGCAGAATACTGTATAAATAATATAAATCTTAAAAAACAAAAGGAAGTGCAGGCCTCTGGTAGGGTGGGTCTCCCTGAGCACAGTCTCAGGGTTACGCCACCAAGACACTGGCAGGCTGACAGCACATGTGCTCTCTGACCCAGCAGGTCAGTTCTAGGAATATGCCCCAGCTGTGCCCTCAGACATAGCCTGTGGCTGCACGTGCAACACAGCACAGGGGCACAATGTCCAATGAGGCCCCGTTAGAGCAACCAGAAGCCTGAAAATGCACCCTTGGTATCCTTGCTGCTGACTGCTGACCCAGGAGATAGAGTAACTAAGTGAAGAGACAGGGCAGAGGACAGCGTGTTCCGTGTAAACACTGGCATGTGGCACTGCCTGCAGTGCAGCAGACTCTAGAAATGGAACAGCAGGAAGGAGTGGAGCCCAAGGAGCAGGGCGTGTGGGGGAGGGGGCTGTGATGCTGGACTGCGCGTGCTGGCCCTGGTAACCTAGGTTATATAGGTAAGCTGTCATGTGTTGGGGTTCACTGAGATGCTAGCTCTGGAATGGGGTAGCCCCTGACACTCTCCACATCAAAGCATATTTATGTCTGGAAGTGCTCTAAACCCCGTTATCTTTGAGGCTGGTTGGTTCTGCCACCAGAGAGGGGAAAATAATGGATTATCCTTAAGAACAGCTGCAAGTTAGCTAGGCGGTGCTGGCGCACCCTTTAATCCCAGCACTTGGGGAGGCAGAGGCAGGCGGATCGCTATGAGTTCGAGACTAGCCTGGTCTACAAAGTGAGTCCAGGACAACCAAGGCTAACACAGAAACACCCTGTCTCGAAAAACAAAACAAAAAAAAGAACAGCTGGAAGTTAAAAATATCCAACATGGTTTAATCTCACAAAACATTTAACGTGGTAAAGACAGAAGCTGGTCCTGCAGAGAAGATGACTGTGTCCGGGATTCCCCATCAGGAGCCTGTCTCACTGGGGAGGGCTGCCCCAGGCATTTCTGTTGACCGTGTGTACAGCCCATTCGCTATCTTTTGTTTGCCTTCCTGATGGGGCTGCTCCAGCTGCCTCCGCTCTGCATCATGAGCCCGTGATTTGGTAATGTTTTACTGTCTCTCTGCTGTTTTCTACCTGTAATTTGCTATTTGTTCCTTTTACTTGCTGTATGCTTAATAAATTCATCCAAAACTGAAAGCACAGCAATAGAGCCTTCCCCATAGTTCAGAACAGCTGCACAAAGATGCCAGCGATATAAACAGCAGAAAGATCAGGTGTGCCCCTGTTGCCTGCCACGTGTGCTGAAAAGCGGATCGGCTGAGGCAGCTACATAGGGCAGCCAGGCACCTGGGATGGGCCTCTTCCCCCCCCCCTTCCCCTCCCTGCTCTCATGTATTCCAGGCCCATTGCAAACTCACTTTGAAGCCAAGGATGACTTTGACCTATTGATCTTCCTGCTCCTCCCAAGTGCTAGGATCAAAGGTATGCGCCATCATGCTGGCTAAAAGCCAGGGCTTCAGGCATGTTAGGCAAGAATTCTACGCATGAGCTGTGTCTGCTGTGTCAGCAGCACTGAGGCCAGTACTACCACATACTCAAAAGAGGACAACTTTGATGTCTTGGGAAAATGATACAACAGCAGGAAAAAAAAAAAGGCACATCTGTCCCCCAGGAAACTGGCTTTTGCCTAAAGGAGGCCACTCACACTCAGTACCAAGGTTCTTATGCATCACTTCAGGAAGACACGGGAGAAGGCAGCCTCTCACCTGTGGTACATGACATTGGTGGCTTCATATGTAGGGTTGATGGGATCCTCGCAGCTGATCTCCGCAGACCTGGCACGCTCCTGGGCCATGTATGCACCCCGTACCAGCTTGGCCCCAAAACACCAGCCCTCACGGCGAGCCAGTTCCATATCCATGGTCACATTGTCATAGGCATCCTGCAGAGCCAAGCCCCAAAGTCACAGTGACCCCAACTGGTGACGGTGTGGGGATTGCCTGTGGGACATGCCACTCAAAGGATCTGGGAGACAAATGTGGATGAAACTTGGCCTCCAACCTCAGCCACAAAGGAAAAGTGACTGGGGTCACTGCAGCCTCCTCTGTGTAGCCTGAGATGGCCCTGTGGGTGATCAACCCAGAGCCTAGAGTTACTGTGTATCTCGGAGTCATCTTAGCCAGTTAGGAACAAGCTGCCAACTGTCTGGGACTGTCCCCATACACATCATGCCCTTTTGCTGCCTAACAAGAGGTGTCCCCATGAGACCCCCAGCAACTTAACAGCCTCAAGCTGAGGGGCTAGGCTTGGAGTTTTTCTGTGCTCCCAGGGCTACCTCTTCAGCCCTGTCAAGTCTTCCAGGGGAGTCTACTGATTTTCTTTCTTTCTTTTTCTTTTTTTTCTTTTTTTCTTTTTTTTTTTCAGGAGACAAGATTTCTCTGTCTTGGCTTATCCTTGACTGTCCTGGACTCAACTTTGTAGACCAGGCTAGCCTCATCTGTTTGCCTCCGCTTCCCATAGTGTTGGGATTACAGGCATGTGCCACCTGTGCCTGGCTTTTTATTGTTTTCTTGTTTTGTTTTTTAAATTTTTGTGTTTTTGAGACAGGTTTTCTTTGTAGCCTTGGCTGTCCTGGGTGTGGCCACTGGGCAGGGCCTGCTTCCTAGGCAGATGAACTCAGTACAGGGTTAGCAGCCTGCTTGCTCCTTTACTTGTGCTGTTCTGGGCCTCTGCATAAAGCAGGGGCCAACAGATGCTCCACAGAAAGGCATATCCCTGCAGGGTGGTGGCCGCACTGCCTGTGAGAGGGTCTGCAGTCAGTCAGACACAGGACAGGCAGGAAGACGGAGGTAGGAAGAGGCTGGTTGTACCTTGAGGTAGCACTGGAATGTGTTGTAGATGAGCGGCTTGTCCACATTGAACTTGCGCTGCATCTCCAGGGTCAGGCGGCTGATGGCCGGCTGGAAGTAGCTCTGCTCAGCGTCTATCATCAGCCGCACGCCTGCTTCTTTGGCTTTCTGAGAGATGCATATGAAGGAAGAACCTGTGGCTCCAAGTTGATGATGCTCACACCTTGGCCAGCACATACGCGCGTGCGCGCACGCATGCACGCACACACATTCCCCCCACCCTCCGCACACATACACACAAACACCCCTCACCCCAGCTGCTCATACAGCTCACACAGCTGCTCATACCTTGGCCAGCACGTCTATCCCCTGCCCCACATGCACACACAGCTGCTTACACCTTGGCCAGCACACCCCCCACCCCTCACCCCCACCCCCACAGCTGCTCACACCTTGGCCAGCACATCCCCCACCCCCCACCCCCACACACACAGCTGCTCACACCTCGGCCAGCACATCCCCCACCTCCACCCCACCCCCACATGCACACACAGCTGCTCACACCTTGGCCAGCACATCCCCCACCTCCACCCACCCCCCATGCACACACAGCTGCTCACACCTTGGCCAGCACATCCCCCACCTCCACCCCACCCCCACATGCACACACAGCTGCTCACACCTTGGCCAGCACATCCCCCACCTCCACCCCACCCCCCATGCACACACAGCTGCTCACACCTTGGCCAGCACATCCCCCACCTCCACCCCCCCCCCATGCACACACAGCTGCTCACACCTTGGCCAGCACATCCCCCACCTCCACCCCACCCCCACATGCACACACAGCTGCTCACACCTTGGCCAGCACATCCCCCACCTCCACCCCACCCCCACATGCACACACAGCTGCTCACACCGTGGCCAGCACATCCCCCACTTCCACCCCACCCCCACATGCACACACAGCTGCTCACACCTTGGCCAGCACATCCCCCACCTCCACCCCCCCCCCATGCACACACAGCTGCTCACACCTTGGCCAGCACATCCCCCACTTCCACCCCCCACGCCCCCACATGCACACACAGCTGCTCACACCTTAGCCAGCACATCCCCCACCTCCACCCCACCCCCCCCCCATGCACACACAGCTGCTCACACCTTGGCCAGCACATCCCCCACTTCCACCCCACCCCCACATGCACACACAGCTGCTCACACCTTGGCCAGCACATCCCCCACCTCCACCCCCCCCCATGCACACACAGCTGCTCACACCTTAGCCAGCACATCCCCCACCTCCACCCCCCCCCCATGCACACACAGCTGCTCACACCTTGGCCAGCACATCCCCCACTTCCACCCCACCCCCACATGCACACACAGCTGCTCACACCTTGGCCAGCACATCCCCCACCTCCACCCCCCTCGCCCCCACAGCTGCTCACACCTTGGCCAGCATATCCATCCTCTGCAGTATCCTCTTCATCTGCTGTTCTTCCTCCTCAGTGAACAGTGACAACAGGGGCTCCAGCTGGCCTGTCTGAGAGTACAGCAGAAGTCAGGACACTATGGGCCACAATGACAAAATGCCCCAAACTGAGCAACAGCCAGCCCACTGTCCTACAGGTGAGGAAAGCTGTGCCCATATAAGCAGCACCAGGCTGAGGCCTGTACCCCCAGGAATTTATTTCTATGGCTTCCCTAGGGCCTTGAGAGAGTTTTACCACTGTAGGGAGTCATGCAAAAAGTCCAAGGTCCTACTTGGAATAGAAAAGGCTGGCGAAGAGGAGCCATGGCTACAGATACTACCCAAATTGCAGTATGGGACCAAAGTGTGGCCTTCAAGGAGACAGAATGGTCAGCATTGGCAGGATGCACCTGGACACCCCACCCCACCCTCAGCCGTGGCCTAGGATGCCCCTGCAATGCTAATGAGCCATCAGTTCACTGATCCCAGCAGCCTCGCTTCACTAAGCACAAACACCGTGTTCCAGAGTCTGCTGGCAGAGACTTAGTGGTCACACTGCATGCATCCAGAGGTCCCAGGACAGTGGCTCAGTTTGGGATGGGCCCCACTCAGTCTCAGGTGCCGGGAACATCACAGAAGAAACATTGCAGAACACTTTCCTCTGCTGCTGCGTCTGTGCCTCCTCCATAACCAAGAGCAGGTGGGCTTCCACACCTCCTCTTTCCCCTGAATACAGGCCACAGGGGCAACTCCCTTTGCAAAACTAAACTTGCTGTGACTTCTAAGAACAGGCTGCAAAAGTTGATGCAGTGCTGCCTGGCTTTCACCTCAAGGATACTCACTTTGGGGACCCAGCCACCATGTTGGGGAGAAAACCCAGATGGCAGGCAAGCACCACCTGCCACACACGTGAGCAGGGCACCTTCATGACCAGCAGGCCCTGACACCCTCTGAGGACAAGTGACCAGGACACCCCAGATAAGAACTACCCAGTTGGATCCCGTTCAGCCTTAAAGATACACAAGGCCAGGTGGGCTGGGGTAGACCTTCCCTCTAGACACCGACCCTCTCCTCCCGTGTAAGGGCCCACGTGCGTCCCTGCCCCACTAAGCACTGGGGACACTGGGTTTGTCTTTGTGGTGGGGTCAGAGAGCATGGCACTTCAGTAGTCACAATGAGTCCCCTGGGTAGGCAGACAGTGGAATTGGGGGTGGGGAGGTACCTGCACATTGGGGACCACCAGATGCCTGGAGAGCTGAGTCCTGCTGTCAATGAGGTTGTTCCAGTCCAGCAAGTCCACAGTGCTGAGGGATGAGGCATGTCAGCAAAGCAGGTGGCCTGCCTTTACAGGTACTGGGGTGTTTGTCCGTCCTCAACACACACAAGCCCATTCCTCAAAAAACTGCTCCCAAACTCAGCCCTTATAAACCACCCCGGTGTTTGATTTTAAAAGACGGAATGTTTGCCAGGTGTGGTGGAGGCAAAGGCAGGTAGATCTCTGTGGATTCAAGGGCAGCCTGGTCTACAGAGTGAGTTCCAGGACAGCCAGGGCTGCACAGTACAATTCTGTCTCAAAAAAAGGGAGGGAGGGAAGGAGGGACTGAATGCTGCTTTCAGTCAAACAAAGCACAACCATTTTTTCAATAGGTCAGAGAATTCCATGGCCAGGTCAGAAACAGGCAAAGATGGAAGGCGAAGCAGAGAACAGTCAGCACTCCAGAAGGCTGGAGAAGCTAATGTGCAGGGCTAGCCACGGGCCGCCTGCCAGCCGCCAGCTCTACCTCCAGCCTGCACCCTGACTTGACTGCGGGCTCCTGGTGACATCAGTCCCACCCTCTGGCCTGAAGGAAGGGACATGGGGTGCTACCTTCACCTGCCAGTGTGGCTCTTAGAAGTCTTGTGTGCATGCTGCCTATTCCCATGCACCCCTGCTGTCACTCCCCTGACCCATCCTGTCCTGGGAGGTGACCGGGAATAGAAGCCACTGACTAGGGCTCAGCTGAGACCATGACTACCCCCGGGTGGGCGTCAACCCTTACCCAGACACTCCCAGTGTCTCTGGTGTGCACCAGCCCTCGATCTCAGCCCTGGATGCGATGCCCATCTTTTTGATGCTTTCCTTGAGAAGCGGGAAGGCAGAGTCAGTACTCACCCCCACCAGATGTCACATCATCTGTGACAGCAGGACTCATTTCAGGCCCCACTTTCTGTTCCCATCTTTGCTGTTTCCCACATCAGCTACCAGCTGAGCCAATCCCCTCTCCTCCCCGCCCCCCTACTCTGTAGACCGTGGAGCTGTCCAGAGTTCCAACCACAGCACTGTTCTGCCCGCCCCCACCCACCCACCACCCCCAGTCTTCTCTCCACCTGCTGCCCCAGCTACACCTCCCAACAGATCCAAGGCCCCATCCCCCCACCCCCGGCCACTGTACAGTTCCCAGTGGAGAGAAAGGATGCTCACCTGGAGCACCGCCACCTCCAGCTTCATGTCCACAGCAGCACAGCCAGCCTGTCCCTGCTCTGCGGCCATTTGATGAAAGAACCGTCTCCACCTGGTCAGCACATCTGAGAACTGCAGCTGCCAGTGCAGGTGTGAGCCCCACTGCAGCATGTGCCCAGCTCCTCCATCCAGCCCTGAAGCCCCAGCTCACAGCTACCAAAATCTGAGCACATCTGCAGCCTTGCTGTGCACATGGCAGCCCCAGGCAGGATCTGCAAAGCCTCTACAGACCAAATGCGCCATCACTTACCAGAAACTGAGGTCTCCCCAGTGCAGTGAGCTTAATGGCTGAGAAACCACCGTCACTGGCTCCACCTGTCAGAAGCCAAAGGAAGAGCCATGAGATGAGTGCCTTGGAGGAGATGGATGCCTGAATCAGAGGAAGGACCAGGGACACCTTGCAGTTGCCTGTTCTTCAAAACTAGCTCTATAGGCAGTTCCTGCCCATAGTGAGACCCAGTCCCCTGAATGCTCTTGTGCACGGCTGCTCCAAAGGCTCTGCTACAAGGTGGGGAGGGCTGATGTAGGCAGCCTTTGTAAGCAAGACGACACCAGGCAAAGAAGCCAGAGAGATCTGCACACTGCTGGTGGGCCCATTGGCTGTTTCTTCCTAATGCCTTCTGCACTATAGGTCATCCATATATGGACCACAGATCACAGAAGTACCAGTGGAGGAGGGGCTAGGGTACACAAGCCCAGAGAGAGCTGTCAGGGAGCAGGCAGGTACCGCCTGACAGACAGACCAAAATGCCACAGTGTGCCATCACACAGGCCGCCCCAGTCTGGGAGGCAACCGCTTACTAAATCATGCCTTGAGAAGTGCAATGCATTTATAGGTGTGGGACCCACTACCACACCAGCTAGACCACTAAGACCCTAGAGCTCAAAGACCCCGTGGCTTAACTGGCTTCCTATCCCCAGCCATCCCGTAACAAGGAGTGGCCGGCCACAGAGGGTGTGTCACCAGCTCCCAGAACTGAACCTCAACCTGAGGGTTGTGGATTCCAGAGGTCAGTAGCAGGACACCACACGCAGGTGCAGGCCCAGCACAGGAACATGGACCGGGCAGGAGGTGCCCTCCAGGAGCTGCCAGGATCCTTAGGAAGAGCCGGAAACACCGCAGTCCCTGAGAGTCCTGAACAGGACCGTTCACTCCAGCCCTGCCTATCCTCCTCCACAAGCCCAAGGCTGCTCCTAGCAGCTGGCAAGGCAGAGGAACCCACCTGAGGCCTGGATGCACCGTAGCATGTTTTCCATGTAGTCATCACATTTGGTTTCATTGGCATAGAAGTAGGTGCGCGCACTGATGACATCATCTCTGCGATCTCCGAAGGCGGGGTGGACCTGATACTGTTTTTCCCTCTTATTTGTGCCTGAGAAGGCAGATACACAGCCCTATCAGGGATGCCAGCCCGGTTCAGAGCTTCATCTTCAGCATCCTGCCCATCCCAGCATTGATAGGCCAACATCCCAGAGCCAACAACCCTCGAGATGGGCTCCAAGGAGGCCTTGCTGAGCATCCTGAAGCTGCCATCCCCACAGCCCCTGCTGCCCCTCCTGCTTGGATTCCCGTAGGCTGAACCTCATTATGTCGCAAAGAAAAGGCCAAGAAAGTAGAGCCGCCATCACAAAGGCCTGGACTGTGGCCTACTGAAGGCTGAGGAGCCTGTATCCCAGCAGGTACGTGAAGGTACAGAGAGCCAGGACCATAGCTCTGGCCATAGGAAGCAGCCTCTGGCCTTGTCCCTTACCCAAAGGCTGCCGCCACAGGCCCTAAGCCCAGATGTCCCCTGGGCCACCAAACTGTGTGCTGGGGCGAGGAGAGCACCAGCTCCTAAACTCACCAGTGTTGTCTCTCTCTGCCTCAGAGGTGCATGACCTGCAGGATGGAGGAGGCAAAGGTCAGTTACGCCACATGAGGTACCGGTCACTAGGAGGCAGTTGAGCCTTGGACCTGACCTTGAACCAAACAGAAGGCTAGCTCAAGAAAACAGACCAACTTGGGTCAACCCAGCCCTTCCTCAGGCCTGGCATGACCACCTGGGCCAGGGAGGGCATGGTCTCATGAACCTTAGGCTTCCTATGGGTAGAACCTTCCTTACTGGTGAGGTCAGGCAAGGTGAGGAACAGGAACAGAAGCCACCCTGTACGCCAGACTGATCGAATCCAGCAACAACGCCTCCTTGCTCAGACCTCTACCACAAGCCATGGTCTCCAGGGCAGAGTCCCACACACCCCTGGCTACTCCCACCCTCAGGCCCAGGCCCTACCAAGACTCCTAGGCTTATTTTCCAAATAGCAACCAGAAATTTTCTTACAAGATGCACATGAGACCGTCTTATCACCTAATTGAAAACCTCAAGCCAGGTGTGGTGGTGCACTCCTTTAATCCCAGCAGAGGCAGGTGGATCTCTGAGTTCGAGGCCAGCCTGGTCTACAGAGTGAGTCCAGGGCAGCCAACAGAGAGGCCCTTTCTCAAAAAAACCAAAAACAAAACAAAAGAAAAGGAGCCGGGCGGTGGTGGCGCACACCTTTAATCCCAGTACTCGGGAGGCAGAGGCAGGTGGATCGTGTGAGTTGGAGGCCAGCCTGGTCTACAAAGGGAGTCCAGGACAGCCAAGGCTACACAGAGAAACCATGTTTCAAAAAACTTAAAAAAAAAAAAAAAGCAAAGGAAAAAAGGAGAAGAAAAGAAAAGAAAAAAATCTCCCAGGACCCCACTATACCGGGAGCATCAAGTCCTCAGCAGGGCAGGATGCTGAGGCCCCTCACAGGAAATAGCAGTGTTTCTTCAGAGCGAGGAGCACAGACAAGTGACGGTCAATGCATCTTTCAGGTCTTACCATCAATGCGCCTTATCCATTAAGAAACCTCGCTACTCTTCAAGTAAATCTGGGCCACCAAGCGACAAGCCGAGACGCCTTGACAGGGCCCTCCTTCTCTGTCCCAGGGCGCCCCATAAGTACCTCAGCCCACAAGGCCACAGCCCAAAGGACAGAAGCTGGGCAGACAGCTATTGTCCCATGTCTACAAGAGGATGAAATGTCACTTGACGACAATGTTCTGAGTCTGTAATGAAGAGGCAGGCAGTCCCCGTGTGTCACCTTCCCTAGGAGCCAGCCAGCCAAGATCCCTAGATGATATGGGTTCCATAAGACCAGTCTCAGGTGCGACCAGACCAAAGTGTCCCCCGAGGCTATCAGTGCAGAAGCAGGCACGGTGATTCCCTGAGCAGAAACCCTGTCAAGGAGGGAAACTCAGATCCTCAGGTGACCCCTACTGGGGAGGCCTGGTTGTATAACCCCGCAGCCCACTGGGATAGATAACACGTGGTTTAAGCAGCAGGTGTGACTGCCAGGTCTGCTCTCCATGCGTTCTGCGCCTTCTTCCATTAGCTAGGGACAGGCCTCAGTCTCTGGATAACCCCACGCCCACCCCCCAACAAATAGCTCCCCCACAAGGGTCTGTGGGGCTGGTCACTCCTGAGGAGGTGCAACCAGTGGGCCCTGCAAACTCTTTTCCCCTTGCAGGGAGGTGGCATGTGGAGATTGCCAGGCTCCCCATTACAGAACTCAGAACATTGTCATAGAGTGACAGCTCACTCTGTCCCCTTCTAAGGCTGTGAGGTGGAAGGCAGGCAGCAGAGCTAGGCCTACATCCTCACCAGTTGCTTGTTGGCAGTGGAGGGTGGGCACTGTTAGGTCCCAAAGGGTCTGTTTCTGATGTCTCAGAGCCTAGGCAAAGCTCCTGTGGGACAAACAGCCATGCCAAGCTGAGTCAGGCACAGACAAAAGTAGATCCCGCAGGCAGGGCAGGCAGGCTTACTGCCCGTTTCTCACAGCCGGGAGGTCTCCAGTGAGAGCCCTGGAGGCTGAGGCTATGGAATCCATTTGGTTATTCAACAGCAGCCTTGGTAAAGGCCTGTAGCCAAATCTCCAGGCATCCCTGGGGTTCACAGGGGATGCTGGGGCTGAGTCGCCCCGCCTTCAGAACGGCCAATCACAAGGCTGTGCTCCGTAGGCTGAGGCCAGGCTTGGACATTCTGTTCTCAGAGCCAGCGGCCTCACATGACTGCCTTTTCCCCAACCCCTCCTGTTAGCCACCTGGGGAGGAGCAGGGTAAAGTCTGACAGGGCCTGACCTAAACTTCTGCTGCAGCCAGAGAGACCTGGGACCCAAAAATGCAAGCAAGGCCTTATCTGGGGGACCACAGGCAGTAGCACTTTGCAAAGAAGGGGCTGGTTTTGCATAGGCCTCCAGTGAGTCAGCTACCACCTCAGGGGGCAGAATAAGGCCACCCTGTCCTGTTGCCAAGAGGGCAGGTCTGTGAGCTGGGCTTTCTATTCGCTGCCTGGAGAAAGGCCTTGCAGCAGGAAGAGTCCCCCCTCTCCTGACCACGGGTGCCAGGTTGGACCCCATCGGCAAGGCTCTACACCCTGCAGGCACAGCCATCTCCAGACTAGGAAGCTATTTGAGGACTAGTTGGAACCTGCAGGTACAGTCAGCCAGTCAGGAATCCTTGGGAGGAGAAACTGTAGCAAACAGGAAGCTGAGGCCAGCACCAAATGCCAAATGTGAGTGGCTAAGTAGCACATTATTCTCAGCCCTAGAGGCTATACACACTTATACCACCCTGCCCTTGGAAACTGAAAAGGCAATTTGAATTTTATGTAGTTTTTGTATCATAAATTCGAGTTCTTGTTTTGATAGTTTTCAACCACTCAAAACGCAAAACTACAGCCTCAAACTGTACAGGACTACGTAGTGAGCTGGTACGGCCAGGGCCACAGTCTTCACATCTGTCCCTCAACCCTCCTCTGGTACAGGCCCACGAAAGCACAGTGCTCGTGTCTGCAGCAAGCAAGAATGGGCTGGAGAGATGGCTCAGAGGTTAAGAGCACTGACTGCTCATCCAGAGGTCCTGAGTTCAATTCCCAGCAACTACATGGTGGCTCATAACCATCTATAATGTGATCTAATGCCCTTTTCTGTCATGCAGGCAAGCACTGTATACATAATAAATAAATAAATAAATAAATAAATAAATAAATAGAAAGAACTCTCGACACAACTCATGAGGGCTGCTGACAAACAGGCCAAAGGCTCTCCCAGGCTCGGCCACCCCTTAGCTGGAGCTGAACCCCAGCAACCCGGTGCACTTCAGGGTTACCCCTGTGTCTTGCAACACCAGAAAAGCAGGCCTTACTCTATCTCTTTGCGCTTTGCCTCCTCGGGGCTCAGATCTTCCTCCATTCCGTAGTCCAGGATAAAGCCAACACCGAAGGCTTTGTTGTGCCGGATCAGAGGCTTGATGGACTCCTGGTCCTCGCCAGCCACAAAGTGGCCATAGAAGGTCATCTTCATTAGTCTGTCGAACATCCTCTGCCCTAGAAGCTTCCTGGCAACACGGAACAACTGAAAGGCAAAGGAAAGCTGCTGTCTGGCTACCACCCTCCCCCATCCTGCCAGACTCCTGCTTACTCCTTCCTAGCTCACCCCAGTGCCACATCCGTGCTCGGCATAGTTTACAGAGACCACTCGGAGCCGGCTGTTGCCTTCTCAGCCACCGGGAGGCTGTGCTTACCCAATGCAGCATGGGAGGACCAAGGCGCCACCTCTCAAGCTGCTAGCTCGCTGAGGCTCTGAACACAGCATTCCTCTTAGGACTCTGGCCCGAGGGGTGCTGGCTCCTGGATCACCCCTTGCTGAGTAAAGGAGGATCCAGCTAGTCTCCCCAGGGATAACACTTCTGTGACATTTAGTAGTCTTGTGGGGAGGGGCCCAGAGGTAACTCTCCAAAATGTTCTCTCTCTCCCTAACCCACGAGAATGGGGCTTGGTGTGAGGCCAGACCTCACCCAGCTGCTAAGCAGTGGCTACACACAAAATTCAAATGGCTGGAGAGGTCTGTCTACCAGATGCTGGGAACTTCCATTTCACCTCACAGACCTCCCCAGGGCAGACTAGCTAACCCTGACAGATGTGCCCTGAGGAAGATGGCTATCATGCAGCCAGCCACGTTCTCTCTGTCACACCTCACCCCCAGCTCACATTACTGTAAGCATTCCTTAAACCCCTGGGAGAAAGGGGAGTAAACAGGCATCATAGGAGAAGAAGCAACAGGCTCACTCCTCAGTGAATGACAGGCGGGATTGTGGACTGGGACGGGGGCATCTGCTAACCTAGATCAAAGAGAGAGAGTGAAGAAAGGAAGAGGAAGAGCTACGGCAGCTAGCAATGGTGACAAACAAGCTCCCGGGTGCTCAGAAGCAACCCTCATACACACACACCTTGGAAGCCCCTGTGTCTACCTCTGCCCTGCCCCCAACTCCGCTCCAAGAAAGGAAAAGCCTGGGGCTCCTCAAACCCCATGGGCATGAACCCTCCCTCTACCGTGTGGGGAGCCCAATTTTAGTCTAAGTAGAAACATTTGCAAGTCAAACACCTTCCCCATCACTGCCCTGTCACAGGATGATGAGCATCCACAGAGAGTCAGCCTCCGTGCAGGATCTGGGACTTGGGCCTTTTGTTTTGTTTTGGGTTCCCAAGACAGGGTTTCTCTGTGTAGCCTTGGCTGTCCTGGACTCACTTTGTAGACCAGGCTGGCCTCAAACTCACAGAGTACCACCTGCCTCTGAAGTTGACAGCTTTAAAGTGGGCTCCAGAGAGAGCTAAGCCATCACTTCAAATCCATCTTGATGTCGCTTATGCCCTGGGCTGTCACTACCTGAGCTCAGAGCAGCGCCTCCTTCTATCCAGGTGAGTAGATGCTTTGAAATTTTACAAACTTTGCCGGGGGTGGTGGTGCATGCCTTTAATCCCAGCACTCGGGAGGCAGAGGCAGGCGGATCGCTGTGAGTTCAAGGCCAGCCTGGTCTACAAAGCCAGTCCAGGACAGTCAAGGGTACTCAGAGAGACCTTGCCTCAAAAAAAAAGAAAAAGAAAAAAAAAAAGAAAGAAAGAAAGAAAGAAATTTTACAAACTTATACCATTAATAGAAACACTTGTTTTCACTGTAAAAGACTCAAAACAAGCCAGGCGTACTGACATACTTCTGTAATTCAGCACTTGGGAGGTTGAATTTCAGAAGATCAGGAGTTCAAGGCCAGCCTGGGCTATACAAGACCCTATCTCACAAGGAAAGATGGTTGGGGACATGGTCAGCTATAATATGCTTGCCTTAACTTTGATCCTCAGAACCCACACAAGGTGGTGTTTGCTTGGGATCCCAGCCCTAGGAGGCAGAGACAGCTGAGTTCCTGGAGCTTCCTGATCAACCAGCCTAAACTACGTCACAGGATACAAGCCAGCTTAAAAAATAAAACAAACCAGCCTTTAAAGGGGCAGGCAGACATGATAGCACACTCCCTTAATCTCAATATCTAGGAGGCAGAGAGAGGCAGGTCTCTGGGCTATGTAGTGAGTTTCAAGACAGCTAGGGCTGCATGGAGAGAAGCTGGCTCAAAGGCAACCTTTTAAAAGTAGGACAGAGAAACCCAGAGAAACCCTGTCTCAAAAACCAAAAAACGACAGACAACCCCTGAGTAAGCTTGTGCTCCGTGCACTCACATGCACACACACACACTCGCGCATGTACATGCGTACACACACACACACACACACACACACACACAGAGTCCAGAAAACAATGAAACAGTAAAATCAATTCCCTCCTCTGGCCCCAAAGAACCACTGTCATTTGCATTCAAACTCTTCTGCCCCAGCTTACAATCAAAACAGAGAGCCCAACTTTTCTCAGTCCTTGTCAAAGGGGACGCTTCATGGTCCCCAGCAGAGCTCCAATCCTAGCCAGCAGCATTTTTACTCTCAGCTTTGTAGCCTACAGCCCCTCCAAACATGCCTGGTGGCCACTGTCCCAGCTAGAGCCCCTAGCCTCATGGCCTGGGTGGCTCAGGAGAAAGTCTTCCTCCTGCCAGAGAATGGAGGACTGTTCAAAGTCTAGCCCCTCGGTCTAGGGCAGCGGTTCTCAACCTGTGGCTCGTGGACCCTGTGGGGATCAAGTGACCCTTTCACAGCAGTGCCCTAGCGGATGTCCTGCACATCAGATATTTACATGAGCCAGGCGTGGTGGTGCACGCCTTTAATCCCAGCACTCAGGAGGCAGAGGCAGGCCGATCGCTGTGAGTTCAAGGCCAGCCTGGTCTACAAAGGGAGTCCAGGACAGCCAAGGCTACACAGAGAAACCTGTCTCAAAAACAAAAAACAAACAAAACAACAACAACAACAAAACCCAGACATTTCCATGACTCACAACTAGCAAAATTATAGTTAGTGAAGTAGCCGTGAAGTAATTTTCTGAGGGTTGTGGGACTAGGAAGGTTG
The DNA here is from genome assembly GCF_964271855.1 of Acomys minous. NCBI lineage: Eukaryota > Metazoa > Chordata > Mammalia > Rodentia > Muridae > Acomys > Acomys minous. The sequence continues at coordinate 73,064,234 of NC_140492.1, read as the reverse complement.
AGAACCACTGCTCTAGGACCTATAACTCTCCGGCTTGGGGACTGCCGCAGCAGGCACTGAGGCCATGGCGATGATCTCAGCACAGATCTCACAGAGAGGCTCCCGGAAGCCCAGGCTGGACAGATGGAGCCTGGCTGCAGGGTGGGGTTTTCTGTTTCCTCCAGGGATCCACAGGGAGCTCATCTGTGAGCTCCAGAGAGCCAAGGAGGTGACATGTCCTTCCCGTGGTCACCACAGCACCCTGACTGGCACAGAGGTACAGAGTTCACTCTCCTTAGAAGCAATCCCCAGGCCTCGGGGACGCTGCTGCTTCTCAGCGGGACAGCCGGTGGTGAATGTAGGAGTGAAAGCGCAAACTGGACCTACAGGCTGGCTCTCCCCTGCCTCTCCCTCCCTGCTAGCCACCGGTGGCTTCTCTACTGCTCCTCCTGTCCCAAAGGCAAAACAGCCACTTATGAGACGACACTCCGTTCAGTCGTTCCTGCCCAGCTTGCCACATTCTCCCTCCAGGCTGAAAGTGCCAGCAGTACTAGCTGACCCCTTCCCGCTGCCTGCTCAGTGCTGATACTCCACAAAGTCCTTGGCACTAGCCCCCCTTCTGTGGACCCTTCTTCCCTAGGAGGCTCTATTTGCAACGCATTACAACCCCACCTGCTTGCCACAAGCCTTTCTTTTACTCCCAGGCCCCAAGGCTCACAATGAAGTTCTCCTGAGGGATTTAGGCCAGCACCTCAATTCCAGCTCAGCATGGTTGTGAGGTCTGAATCACATCCCACCTGTGTGGCTCCAACTCCTCCAGGCTCACCTGAGAAGTCACTACCCCCTTCGAGCTATCTTCCAGACCCTTACAAAACATGGGAGGCCACCTTGAGATAACAGGTCAAGACTGGCTAAAGTGGTGGTGTTTTCCCCCAAAGACCCTCACATTTCTCAAAATTGTCACGTTACAGTTTCAAGTGGCACTTTGCTAGTCTTTGAGACCCTCCAGCGACGACAGACAGGCTATGGTGCTGTCTGGACCACAGACGAAATGAGTTATCCCCACGCCTGCAGTCAGAGTGCACTTGGGAAGTGGAGGCAATCCAGGCTCTTCCACTGTTCTTAGAATAAAAATAAACATATGAGCAAAAAAGGTGGGAGTTCGTCTCCTCATGTCTCGAAACTGTTGGGCGTAGCTGTCCTTGGGAGTGGGTGGCCACACCTGTAGAATTCTGGGGTCCTAGGCTACATAAGCACTTCAATCTTGGCTAACTTGGAGCTCCATGGAAGGATACCCGATTTATCACAGGTAACGGTTGTATTCCTACAAATAGTATACATCTTAAACACTATGAGACTTTGTTCCTAACTGGTAGTTATTTTAAGTAGGAAACTTCACGAAGTCCGAAAAAGCACGCAGCCAACGGCCCCTCTTCCTTGCCTGGCCGGCTTCAGACCACGCGTGAGTGTCCCTGCCTGACTCTTCCGACCTCCGCCACCTGCTGGCCCCGCCGATGTCCCCACGCGCCTCCAGCCCACCCACCCGCGCACCTGCTCGTGGTGCGCCAGCAGCATTGGCGACGCACACAGGCGGAGCACTAGCAGGTTGCGCGCCAGCTCCCAGCTCCGCCGGCTGCGGTACGCCTCCTGCGTGTTGGTGAAGTCCACGGCTGGCACAGGGCGCCGCACAGGCTCGGGGGCTCCGCATCCCCGCACAGACTCCGGGCTCGTTGGAAGCTGCCCGTGGGCCCGCGGTTCGCTTGAGAAGGCTGCTACGCGTGGTGCCACCGAACGCAGCAGGAAGACTCGCCTCAGGGCCATGGCGGAGTCAATACGCGCGCCTAGAAGGCTTAAGTACGCTTCGCCAACCGCGCCCTAAGGTCGTGCCCCGATCACGCCCCACTCCCGGAAGCCCCACCTACCATCCAATGGCTTTGCTCCCATTTTAAGAAGCCCTGTCCAGCCCAGAAAGCCACCCCATCTCCTCCAGAAGCCTTCCTTGCCTGGCGCTCTGGTTTGGCGTGTTTCCCGTGGCTGACCACGCCTCCCCAGTCCGCAGACAGAGCCTAAGCCCAGGTCGGCCTCCCTTGACCTCCAAGACCCCGCCCCCTTGGGAACCGGTCTATTTAGCGCTGGGATTCTCCTGTCCCCAAATTGGCCAGGTGGGTCCAGAGTTCTTTAGTTAGAGCTATGACACATTGGCACACGCCGATCCTCAGTTCCAAAGCAGCGGGGCCTCGCATCTGAGACTCGGCCTGTGAGAATTCGTCTGGAAAGGTGGCCCTCTCCCTACCTCTGCCTAAAGTGCTGAGTCTTAAAAGGTGTGCTTCCTGTTCCTTCCCGCCTCCCCCCCCCGCCCCTCCCCCCGTCCTTTAGACCCACCTTCTGCCCTCAGGGCAAGGGGCAAGCAAAGGCTCCTAGGCTGCCTGTGAATAAATGGAGCGCTGTTGGTTCCTTCCTCCCTTACCTCTCTGCATTCTGTACTCCTTGTGGGTCCCAGCAACAAATGTCACCTAGGGATCCTAAGTGCCTCTGCTTTGGCACACCTCTCCCTTTCTCCCCATGTTCCCCTCTGACAGTCCCATACTCCCACAGAGACCTAGCCTAGTTGTGGGTGGCACCATAACCCCCAGTACCCCCTTCAGGCTCAGCCCTGCCTTCCCTATACCTCTCCAGAAACGTTTTGGAGCCTTGGACTCCCCAGTTAGTCAGTCTATCTTAGACTGTGGTTATTTAGAGCTACCTGATCCTTTGCACTGGAGAGTGATCATAGCCATCTCTGGCATCAGATGCAGCTTCTCTCTCTCTCACACACACACACACACACACACACACACACACACACACACACTTGAAATAACATCTCTGATGTTGCTCTGTGCCGCTGGAAAGCCCAGTTCCCACTTGTCTTGGCTGAGGACAACTTCCTAACGTTTTTTCCTGCTGGAACCTCAGCGAAAAGAGCAGAGCATGTCGGAGGCACTAAAGTTCAGAGGCGGAAGTCAGGAGTACCCCCACAGCAGCTCAAAAACTTACCTAAGGGAGCAGGCTAGCCTTGGGAACGTCACCATGGCTATCCACGCATCCTCCTTCGGGGTCTAGCCTGCACTCTCCACACTGCTACCCTCTTGCTGACATTTTGGCCAGCACCCGCCTGTTGCGTCCGGCTAGGAATAGTCCACTCCTTCTATTGCACTCCCGTGTCCTTTCTTTCTTCTGAGGCTCTGGAGATCCCGCCATCCTCCACAGCAGCCAAGGCTCTCTTCTTCATTTGCTGGTCACTCCTGCATTCCAGCTCTACTCACTGACACTGTGACGTGGCTTTGTTGAGAGAAGGAAGGACAGAAGTGATATAGACTATCCTATCGTAGGCTCAAGGTGGCTGGCTCGTCCTCCAGGCCCTACCCTAGTAGCTGAGTCATCCTGAACCACACCTGGCCCTTGCTCAGCACCTTTTCCGGGCACACTTAGGGCTTGAACCCACTGGCTTCCAAATAGCTCTGTTCCTGTGTCAGACACAGACACCCCTTTGATGCCATGTGTCCTCTAGCAGCCACATCTGGTGGCTTGGGCTGCATCCCGGGATCCTGCACCTGGCGACCAGTATTGGACCCCAAGTTTCTAAGCCTCATCTTCACCAGACCACTTTTGACAGGAGAGACTCCGGTGCATATCAGCTGATGTTGGGGCTGGAGAGATGGCTCAGTGGTTAAGAGCACTGACTGCTCTTTCAGAGGTCCTGAGTTCAATTCCCAGCAACCACATGGTGGCTCACAACCATCTATAATGTGATCTGATGCCTTTTTCTGGACTGCAGGGGTACAAGCAGGCAGAGCACCTTATACATAATAAATAAATAAATCTTAAAAAGAGAGAGAGAGAGAGACTGTAACAGAACGTGATGGCACACAGCTTTAATCCCAGCACTCAGGAGGCAAAGGCAAGAGGATCTCTGGCCAGCCTGGTCTACAAAGTGAGCCAAGGACAGCCAGGGCTATTACACAGAGAAACTTTGTCTGGAAAAACTGGAGTGGGGGGTGGGGGTGGGGGAAACAGAGAGACTGTAGCAAAAGAAGCCACAATGTGAATGTGCCTATTTGCTGTTGATCTTACTGGCCCCCCAGGAACCCCACTCTAATGCACTTTTTTGAGTGTAGAGGAGGGGGGCCCTAGCCCTCCAGCTATGCACCACAACAGGGGACACTGGTGGGTTTCCTCATTATGCACGCTTTCGGCAAAATGAGACCAAGGCATGTGTTACAAGCAAGATGGGCTGGGCTCCTTCATTGGAACCCCAGTTGCAGCTGGCCGATCAAGCCCAAGACACCTACCACTGTTCAGAAACGCTGCTGTATTGATTTTTCTGGGGTGGGCTAAACTTTGGTAACTCTCCAGTGATCATGGAGAGTTGTTTTTGTTTGGTTGGATTTTTTTGTTTTGTTTTGTTTTTGTATTTTCAAGACAGGGCTTCTCTGTGTCCTGGCTGGCCTGGACTCACTTTGTAGACCAGGCTGGCCTCGAACTCACAGCGATCCACCTGCCTCTGCCTCCCGAGTGCTGGGATTAAAGGCGTGCGCCACCACGCCCAGCTCATAGAGAGTTTTTAAAGACGTCTGCTGCTGCTGCTGCTGTTGTTATTGTTTGAGACAGGGGTTCCTATATCATAGGCTGCTTCAGATTCACCGAACAGCCAAAGACGGCCTTGGTCCTCCTGCCACTTCCTGCCAAGTGCCAGGATTGCAGAGGTTCACCCCCACCTTGGTTTATGTGGCGCTAGAGGTCAAACCCAGGGCTTTGTATATGCTACGCTAGCACTCTGCCGACTGAGCCACATCCCCACCCTTAAAAACGTGTGTGTCTCTGTGTGTGCGCGCACATGTCTGCCTTATTCTTGGCCTTGTCCCAAGGATGAAATATATTAAGAAAAAGTCTGCAACTTTCCTGAACATGTACAAACCTGTTCTTGCCTTTATTCCTTCAGTAACGACTCTAAACAGCTAGTGCTGTAGTTCCTACATTCCGTTAGGTATGATACATGTGCTGGTTTGAGTGAAAATGGCCCCCACTGACTCATATATTTAAATGCTAGGTCCACAGATAGTGAAAGTGTTTGAGAAGGAAATATAGGGATTCGGAGGTGGGTGTGACCTTGTTGGAGGAGGCGTGACACTGGGGTTGGGATCTGAGCTTTCAAAAGTCGTTGTCAAGCCTGGCATGGTGGCTCACACCTTTAATCCCAGCACTTGGGAGGCAGAGGCAGAGGCAGGTGGATCGCTGTGAGTTCGAGGCCAGCCTGGTGTACAAAGCAACTCCAGGACAGCCAGGGCTACAAAGAGGAAACCCTGTCTCCATAAAAAACAGAGCACAAAAACAAAAAAAGGCTTTGCCAGTTTCAGTTTCTCTCTTTGCTTGCCTCACTCTCTCTCTCTCTCTCTCTCTCTCTCTCTCTCTGTGTGTGTGTGTGTGTGTGTGTGTGTGTGTGTATGCATGTCCGGTGCCTGAGGATCAGCATGTTAAAACTCGGCTACCTCTCCAGCACCATATCTACCTGCCTCCAGCCATAATGAGCATACACAAACCCTCAAAAACCATGAGCCAGCTCCAATTCAGCGCTTTCCCTTGTAAGAGCTGCCTTCGTCATTGTGTCTCTTCACAGCAATAGAACAGTAATGAAGAGAAGAGTAATTTTTATCGATGAAAAGGTTAGTTTATGTGTATGGGTGTTTTGCCTGCGTGTATATCTGCATACCACATATTTGCCTGGTGTTCCCAAAGGCCAGAAGAGGGTATCGGCTCCCCTGAGGCTTGAGTTACAGGTAGTTGTGAGCTCTCATGTGGGTGCTAGGAACTGAACCTGGATCCTCTGGAAGACCAGGCAGTGCTCTTAGCTGCTGGACCATCTCTAGCCATGTGATAAATAAGTTTGAGGTGAGTTTAAGTATATGGGTCTATGCAAATTCTATGCCGTTTTATTTTATTTATTTATTTGGTTTTTCTTTCTTTCTTTTTTTCTTTTCTTTTTTTTTTTTTCTTTTTTTTTTTTGGTTTTTCGAGACAGGGTCTCTCTCTGTAGCCTTGGCTGTCCTGGACTCGCTTTGTAGACCAGGCCTCGAACTCACAGCAGTCCACCTGCCTCTGCCCCCCAAGTGCTGGAATTAAAGGTGTGTGCCACCACCACCCAGCACAAGAGTGTTTATTTATTTATTTATTTATTTTTAAAGATTTATTTATTATGTACACAGTGTTTTGCCTGCAAGTACACCCACAGGCCAGAAGAGGGCACCAGATCTCATTGTAGATGTTTATGAGCCACCATGTGGGTGCTGGGAATTGAACTCAGGACCTCTGGAAGAGCAGACAGTGCTCTTAACCTCTGAGCCATCTCTCCAGACCGACAAGAGTGTTTAAAACACATACTAGATTATTTTTTTTTGAGGCAGGGTCTGCTATCCAGCTTTGGCTGGCTTCGAACTTGCTATGTGGACCAACTGGTCTCCGACTCAGGATCCACCAGCTTCTCCTTCGCAAGTGCTGGGATTAAAGCCATATTCCACGGCACCTAACAAAATTAAATTTAACGAAAGAAGCCCGATTTAGAAGGCCATATGTTGTATGATTCCATATATATGAAGTCTTCAGAACAGGCCAATTTATAAGGACAGATACCGCATAGACAGAACCACAGAACAGACTGGCAGCTGTATGCGCGTGGTGGGGTAGGTAGGAAGAGGAGCGGTGATCACTGGGCCGTTTCTTTGAGATACGCACGTATTCTAGGACCAGAGGGTAGTGACATTCACTTAGCCTTGAGTCATTTCAAAGCAGCCTCGGGAGACTGGTGCCAGAGTCGCCATTGATAGCAGAATGGAGGGGTGCTCAAATAACCACAACTGAATGTCATGGCATTTGCATATAACCTCTGTGTGTCCTCCATGATGCTCACTGTGCCTCCGCCCAGTGTAGCTGCCTCGTGAGTTCCTGCTACACTGTATCACTTAGGCAATAACGGCAAGGAAGTCTCCTCCTGTTCAGAACAGATGCAGAGGTTTCAGCTACATTTAATCTTTGCTTGGTTGAGTGTACAGATCTAGAACAGGACACAGATGGCCGGCTGGATAATAAAAGCAGCTCAGATGTGCCCTGTAATGAATGAATTGTGTGTTATGTGAGTTGTGCCTCAATAAAGCTGATATGTTTTTTAATTTTAATTTTTTTGTTTGTTTTCAAGACAGGGTTTCTCTGTGTAGCCTTGGCTGTCCTGGACTCTTTTTGTAGACCAGGCTGGCCTCGAACTCACAGCAATCCACCTGACTCTGCCTCCTGAGTGCTGGGATTAAAGGCGTGCGCCACCATGCCTGGCTGCTGCTGTGTGTATCTGCGAGTCCAAGGCATGCTATTTACTTCAAAGCACACCTACCAACAAACAAAACTATTGAAAGCCTCAGCCACTCCATAAGCACTGGAAAGCTGAGTCTGCCCTCTGCTGGGAGCCCTGGGCAGGTGGCCCCTGCTGTGCCAGGAGCTGCCCCATTCTCCAACCAGAAGAAAAAGGCAAGGAGGCTCCTGTAGGAGGGTGGAGGAATGGGACTCTGTCCCGCATCTCCAGAGACTGAAGGCCATCTTAACAGCAGACTCTGGTACATAAGCGAGCCTCAGCGGCCAGTCAGCTCAGAGGCTGGTCCATAGTCTCCTGAGGAGGAAGCTGGAGAGCAGAGCAGAGGGGCATGTAGTTTGTAGCTCAGTGACCTCTGGACATGTGCACCCTTTGTGTGCAGGCAGGGAGCCTCCTGCTTCTTTTTCTTTTTTCCTATTTTCTTCTTTCTTTCTTTCTTTCTTTTTTTTTTTTTTTTTTTGTTTGTTTTTCGAGACGAGGTTTCTCTGTGTAGCTTTGGCTGTCCTGGACCCACTTTGTAGACCAGGCTGGCCTCGAACTCACAGCGATCCACCTGCCTCTGCCTCTGCCTCCCGAGTGCTGGGATTAAAGGCATGCGCCACCACGTCCAGCTTCTTCTTTCTTTCCTTTATATTTTTTTTTCTAATTTTTAATTTTTTAATTTTTACTTTTTGAGACAGAGTTCCGTGTGCCCGTGCCTGGTCTAAACTCTCTATGTAGCTTGTGTAAGCTGAGGATGACCTTGATCTTCTGATCCTCCTGCGTCCATTCCCAAGTGCTAGAACTACAGGCTTGAGCCATGCCCAGTCCATGTATTGCCAGGGATCAAAGCCAGGGCTCCAAGCATGCTAGGCAAACACTCCACCACCAACTGGGCCCCATCCTCAGACCTGGCTCTCCCTCCACCAGTACTTGGGGATGTATAGTTTCCCCCCATCAGCCTTGCGCATGACACTGGAACTTGTCTTAGGCGCTGTTGTGTCTATTGCTGTGACGAGAGACCATAACAAAAAGACAAGCATTAACTGGGGGCTTGCTTACGATTTCAGAGGGTGAGTCCATTATCACCAGATGGGAATGGTGCTGGGGCAGAAGCCGGAAGCTTTGCATCCTGCTCCTCAAACTCCCACCTCCAGTGCACACTCCTGGTCCTTCTCAATCGGTCGACTAACTGTGGACCAAGCATTCACATACGCACCTGTAGGAGCTGTTCTCCTTCGCCAGCACAGGACTCCATCAGAGTGATGCTCTGCCTTGTGCCCCGCCCCTACGTTGCTGGAGCTGTTGTCCGCTGGCTCCTGTGCTCGCTCCGATCTGTGACGTATTGCCGCTTGCAGTCTACCCACTTCTCCTGCTAGGTGCCTCTTTCCGCAGGTGGAGCTATCCACTCACATTTGTTTAATCCAGGGCCTTGTCTTCTCCATGGCATCCCGCACTGAACTTGAACTTGGGATTCGTTTGCTATCCCCTACACGCACGTTCCTCATCACACGTTACCCCCTTATCTGCCCCACGACGGCCTCAGAAACACTGCTCCCTCCCATCTAGCTCTGTCATTCTGTTCGTTCTTTTCCAGAGCTAGTAAAATAGGATTGCATTTTCTTAGGTTGAGATCGTCTGTTCCTGTGTGAATGCAATCACACACTTCACCACTTTATATAATCGCTCTCCACGCACACTCGAGAAAGCATCTTAACTCCCCCCCCCACCTGGATCTTTTCCTTGTAAAATTGTATACACCATCTCCTGACATGAGCCACGCTCCCAGTCTTCCCACACAGACTTGACGATTGCTACCCCATTTGTGCAGGAGAAACTGAGGCTCAGAGAGACCTCATGTCTTAACCTTGTGGCAAGAGTAGAGGCAAAAGTCCCTGCCCGAGAGTCTCTTGCTTTTTCCCAGGGTCTAGGGTACGCTAGGTTCATGGGCCTCGCAGGGTAGCGCCCTCCCTTCCAGGGGCGCACAGGCCCAGCAGGCAGGGATATGAAAGCTGCTGGGCTGACAAGAACAGCAATGAGTGGATGGGAACGAAGTGGCATCTGGACAAATGTGCCTCTGGGGTGAGCATGAAGGAGGGCTTGAGGTGCGAGGTGCCCTTATTGGATGGAACATGACCTCCCCCCCCCCCCGCCTCCCCACTGTCTCCCGAGCCCACAAGCCAACCAGACAGGGTTCCAAACTTCCCCAGGAAGGGACAATAGCACACTTTCCACCCCGTGAGGATGTCACTAGGATGTGGTGGGCACAGAAGGGGTTTCCTTGGAGCCCAGCATCCTCTCAATACTCACTTGCCAGAATCAGGGCTGTAGGCTCTGTTTCTTAACAATTAAACTTTATTATACAACCCAGCTAGCTTACACAAGAGGGAAAAAAGGCTAAAGGGAAAAAATAGTGAACCTTCTGGTATCCGTTCCACAGGACAGGTCCTTAGGTGTCTCTGGCTTGCATGCTGGTCCAGCCTGTTCGCTGATCCACGTGTGCTCAAGCCTGGTCTGCACCTGCTGCTGCTCTCTCCTCTCCGCCTGCCTGAGTCACGTGCAAAGGGCGGCCTCCTTCTCCCATTGAGGGTCGATTAGAAAAACAATAGTCCAGGTGGAGTCCCCAGGTCTGCTTCTTGAATTCCAGGCCCAGGATGGCTCCCCTCAGTCTATCACAAGGGTAGCCATGGGGTGCCCAAGGGTAAAGCCCACCAAGATTGCTTCCACCTGTGTCAAAGCTTACAGTCTTTCCCACAAGGGCCCTTCTAAATGGTGAGATGCTGGGGGAAGACCTCAGAATCCTTGATCCCCGTGTGGGCCTCGAGGGAACCCCAAGGCTGGCCAGCAGCTACTTGAGAGATTGAAGCCGTGCGGGGTGGGAGTGCAGGCTACTGACCTGCATTTTCTTTTATCTTCTGAGGGACAGTCTCTTGTAACCCAGTCTGACCCCCACCTACCTGAGGATGAGGAGTGTCATGCGGAAGGGGACCAATCCCTGGGGCCAAGATGTAGCCTGAAGGGTGGCTTGTGACGTGGGGTGGCCAGGGACTTCACTGTCCCTGAAGCATCCTCATCGTATACACACACACACACACACACACACACACACACACACACACACACACACACTCACCACATGCTCAGGATCCTGTGGTGTACACCAGGAGCTGGAGCTAGCAGCTAGGGTGGCTGTCACCTTATCTGGGTCACCCTATCTGATTCAGGCCATCTGAGGCATCATGTCCCTCTGGATGAGACAGGCCATACCTGCAGTTCTCTCAGAAGAGGAGAGGTGGCCTCCCAGAAGACTTATCTGGCCTCTCCCTAGGGGGAACCATTGGTCACTGGACGCTCCAGTGAGGTCAGCAGGGTCTCCTAGCATGCTGGGTCAGAACAGGTGGTATTACTCCACATCCTTCTGTCCTCTTTGAATTGTTTTTAAAAAAAAAATATTTGTTTTTATTTTCATCTATGTGTCTGTGTGCGTGTCCATGTATGTCTATATGCCATGCACATATATGTGCCCACAGAGGCAAGAAGAGGATAGCAGATTCCCTGGAGTTGGATTCACAGGTACTTGCGAGTCACCTGATGTAGGTGCCGGGAACTGAACTCGGGTTTCTCAAGTGCTCAGCCCTCTCTGCAGGTCCTGTCTTAGTCACTGCTCTGTTGCTGTGGAGAGAGACTCCATGACCGGGGCCACTAATTAAAGGCGGCGTTTCTTTCTCACAGCTTCAGAGGGTCTCCAGCATCACCGCGGCAGCAGGCAGGCATGGCGCTGGAGGAAGAAGAGCTGAGAGCTGGAGGATGGAGGATCTGCAGTGTCTGAGACCTCAACGCCCACCCCCCAGTGACACGCCTCCTCCGACAAGACCACACCCCCTCCTCCTTCCCAAAGAGTCAACCGCCCGGGAACCAAACAATTCTAATATATGAGCCTATGGGGACCATTATCGATCAAATCACCATATTCCACTCCCTGCCCGCATAGGCTTGTAACCATAACACGATGCAGAAGTCCCCAGTCTATCACCACTGTTTCAAAGTCCAGCGTCTCTTCTGAGCCTCAAGACAACTTTTTTTTTAAGGTTTATTTATTATTATGTGTACAGTGCTCTGCCTGCATGTACACTTGCAGACCAGAAGAGGGCATCATATCACATTATAGATGGCTGTGAGCCACCATGTGGTTGCCGGGAATTGAACTCAGGACCTCTGGAAGAGTGGTCAGTGCTCTTAACTGCTGAGCCATCTCTCCAGCCCCCTCAAGACAACTCTTAACTGTAACTCTATAAAAAGCAAAGCCAAAATGCAAATTGCATACTTCCAACATACACTGGCACAGGCTGTGCACTACCATTCCAAAAAAAAAAAAAAAAAAAAAAAAAAAAAGGAGGAAGGGGGGCAAAGTGAGGAAATACTGGGCCAAAGCAAGACTCCAAATCCTGCAGGTCAGTGTCTGATCTCCCAGGGCTTAGGTAACTCTCTTCAGATCTTCTCCTCCCTGCAGTTGTGCTCACCGCAGCACACTTCTCTCCCTTGGCCTGGTTCCACACCCTGACTACGGCTCTCCTCGGCAGGGAATCCTGTGGCTCTGGCATCTCCACTGACTTGGAATCTCCATCCAACACAGTCCAGACTTCACCACCACAGCTTCCCATAATGGTCTCCCTGACGCCCCCATGCAAGGTCACCCCTGAGGTACATCTGACCTCGGTAGCCTTCCTTAGCTGGAGACCGATTCCTTGAGCCTTTTGCTCCTGTATCCTTCCTTCCAGAGGCACATGGCTGAAGCTGCCAAGTTCTCCTGCCTGCTGGGGCTGGATCCTGGCCCCTCCTGGAGTTACATTCTCATCAGCTTTCCTTTGTTGTTGCTCTTTAAGGAGCAGCTTATTCCTGCTCTTTTCACAACTGGCAGGGTTGGCTGGGCGAGGTCTTGGACTAAGGGCACCACTCCTTTTATTTTTTTTTTTCACACCAGGCTTTTCTTTCAACTCTCCACCTCTTTGAGCACAAGACTTGGCTCCAACACTACTTTTTTTTTTTTTTTGTTACGCTTTTTTTTTCTCCTCAAACTGTACATTTTGTATTTCTTTTGCCCTGCTTTCTCATTTTTATTGTGGGTCTGCACAAGAACAGTCACTGATAACCACTTGACAGTCATTACTAGGCTGTCTTGAAAACTCCTCTGTCGATATTTCTAGAGGGAATCTCTTGTGTATTGTATGGACGCAACACCTGTAAAAAAAAAAGTATGACCTGTGGCTGAGGCAGGATACAGGTGGGACTTCCGGCAAGCAGATGGGATCCTGGGATAGAGACAGGCACCTGTGGCCGAATGTAAATTAGTGCAATGGGTATTTTAAGTTATGAGCTAGTCAGAGAAGAGCCATGCTATTTGGCCTAGGTATTTGTATGATATTTAGTGAGTTATTCTGGGAGCTTGAGGATGGGTGGAAGGAAAAAGCCCCCAGCAGAAACATAACGGCATCCTACGACAGATGTGAGTCCAAAACAATTTGGCCTCAGGCATAATTTTTGGACAAGAGCAGGGAGCAGCCACATTCTTTGCCAAAATATCATAAGAATGGTTTCCAGGTCAAATGCTAATATTGTTCCCCTCTGAAACCTCTTTAGTTGCGCCTCTATAGTCCACACTGCTCTTAGCAATGCTGTCTTCCAAGATTCTACTGGGAGGGCCCAAGAAGCCCCACTTGCAGCACTCAACTACTTTTCTAGTCTAAGGTCCCAAAGTCTTCCATTTTTCTCCAACAAGTAGCATGCCAGGCCTGTCACAGCAATATCCCTGTCCCTGTACCAGCTTCTGACTTAGTAACTGTTTTACTACTGCTAAGAGACACCACGACCAAGGCAGCTTATAAAAGAGAGCATTTAATTGAGGCCTTGATTACAGCTTCAGAGAGGAGGTCCACAACGGTCAAGGGGAAGAGATCACAGTAGCAGGCAGGCAAGGTGGTGCTGGAGCAATAGCCGAAAGCAAGACTGTTCCTGGTGTGGGCTTGGGAAACCTCAAAGCCAATCCTTCCTAAACGGTCTACCATCTGGGAACCAAACATGCGAATACAGAAGCCTGTGGGCCCCCTGAGCCACAGAGAGAGCTGCCTTGCAGGAACAGGGGAAAAAGCAACTTGGATTGGTGCAGGTAGCTGGAAGAGGGTGTCCCTCTTGAGAGCACTGGCTAATGTAGAGCTGCCAATCGAGAGGCCCCTCCTGCACCCAGAGAGCAGCAGCAAGCGTGATGGCAGGGCTGGGGGGTGGGGGTGGGGGGTGGGAGGGGGGAGGGGGGAGGGGGGGAGGGGGAAGGGGTGTGGGGATGAAAGCGGCTGCCTTGCCTCCCGAGGCTGCAGCCTGGAGAACTAACTTAGCTATGGAGTGTTGGGGGTCTCTGAATCCTGGTTGCAGGGCAGTGTCCTTGGAATTTGTAGTGATTTGGATGAGAAAGGCCCACACAGGGCAATTTGCATGCTTAGTCTGAGCTTGGATTGTTTGAGAAGGATTAGAGGGTGTGGTCTTGTTGGAGGAGGTGTGCTGTTATGAGTGAGGATTCAATATTTATTTACTTATTTATTTTTGGTTTTTCAAGACAGGGTTTCTGTAGGTATCCTGTCCTGGACTCACCTTGTAGACCAGGCTGGCCATGAACTCACAGAGATCTGGCTGCCTCTGCCTCCCAAGTGCTGGGATCTAAAGGTGTGCGCCACCACGGCCAGCAGGAGTGAGGATTCAAAAGCCCACAGCAAATCCAGTCTTTGTCTGTCTGTGTCTGTGTCTGTGTCTGTGTCTGTGTCTGTGTCTCTGTCTCTGTCTCTGTCTCTGTCTCTGTCTCTGTCTGTCTGTCTGTCTGTCTGTCTGTCTGTCTGTCTCTCTTTCTGGATCAGGATGCAGCTCTCAGCTAGCTCTCCAGCACCTTGTCTGCCTGTGTGCCACCGCACCCCTGTGATGATGCTTCCTGTATAAGGGCAGCCATGACTACAGTGTCTCTTCACAGCAATAGAACTAAGTAACTAAGACAAACCGGAAACACCTCAGGAGGGCAGGCTGATGAGACTCCAGGTAGAGAAAAAGTCACATTTCTGGGAAATCAGAAACTTGATGATTCTGGAAGGCCTCTCCAGCTTTATAGGAGTGAATAGCTGCTGGGGGAGGGAACACTGACCAGCCTGGCTTAAGGGAGCAGTGACTTCTCAGACCTGTGGAGCAGCCCGAACATTGTGAAGAGAGCCCTAGGGCTGCAGATTTGGGGGTTTGCATCACACTGGGTTGGGCTTCTCACCCCTGTAAGCAGTCCTTTGCACACAGCCCCATTAGTAGCCCCAACAAAAGCCCACTGGTTGGTCAAGTTAGACTTTGCTGCAATCCTTGCTTTACTTTGCCATGGGTTCCTGTTCTGGGGTGAGTAAATGTGTGTGTCATGTCTCCCTAGGAAGTCTCTCACACAACAGCCCTTCCCAGGCATCCTAGACTGTGGAATGTGGGGTGCCCACCCCAGACAAGCCCATGAGAATTTGGGAGCACTGGTGGTCTGAGAAATGTTGGGGGTGTCGGAGGGTATAACAGGAGGCCTGGTCTGCAGTGGAGTGCTGAGGAGAGGCATGGAGCAGGCTCACCCTGCGGCCATGGGCACCTGTGTAGGTATGTCATATACAAACACACAGTAGGGCAGCACTCCAGGACTCCAAGTCTGTTTTCACATTAAGACCCTTGGCTGTAGGTGTGTGGGCTTATTTCTGGGCTCTCAGTTCTTCCCTGTCAGTCTACGTGCTTTTGCTGAGGCCAGAACCATATTCTGGCTACTGTGGTTCTGTAGTATTTATATTACAGAGTGATGCCTGCAGCCTTGATCTTCTGTTCCGGGACTTTGTGGTTCCATAGAAATTTAAGGTCTAAGCCGGGAGTGGTGGTGCATGGCTTTAATCCCAGCACTCGGGAGGCAGATGCAGGCAGATCGCTGTGAGTTCAAGGCCAACCTGGTCTACAAAGTGAGTCCAGGATAGCCAAGGCCACACAGAGAGACCCTGTCTCGAAACCACCCCCTGCCCCCGCCAAAAAAAAAAAAGACAGAAAAAAAGAAATTTAAGGTCTAGATTCATCCATTACTGGATCTATATATGGAATAAGTAACAATAGCACGTTTCTGTTTTCTGCAGGACTATTCAGGAGCCGAAGTATAGAGTAAACCTACTTGTTCATTCCAGATGAATAGATAAGGTTTGCGTGGCTTGTAATACTATTTGGGCATTTAAAAGAATGAAATCTTGTCATTTGCAACAACCTAGATTAACACAGATGATGTTCGAGTAAATGAGACAAGTCAGGCGTAGACAGACAAACGCTGTTCTCGGTTAACACACGTGGAGACCGAAACACAGTCCCCTAGAGTAGAACAGCGCCATGGGTGGTTCACGGTCTTAGTGGCAGCCATATCAGAAGCCTGGCGGGGCGTGGTGGCGCACACCTGTAGTCCCAGCACTCCAGAGGCAGAGCCAGGCAGAGCTCTGTGAGTTCAAGGCCAGCCTGGTCTACAAAGCAAGTCCAGGACAGCCAAGGCTACACAGAAAAAAAAAACCTGTCTCGAAAAAAAACAAAAAACAAAACAAACAAACAAACAAAAAGTTCTGAAGCCGGGCGTGGTGGCGCACGCCTTTAATCCCAGCACTCGGGAGGCAGAGGCAGGCAGATCGCTGCGAGTTCGAGGCCAGCCTGGTCTACAAAGTGAGTCCAGGATGGCCAAGGCTACACAGAGAAACCCTATCTCGAAAAACCAAAAAAAAAAAAAAAAAGTTCTGGTGTTCTATTTCACAGCCGAACGACTAGGGTGAATGAGACCACAGCATGGCTTTCAAAAACAGCTGCAAGAAAGGAGTCTGGATGTTTCTGCTGCGAACACATGATAACTGTTAAAGGTGATGGATGTGTTGATTGCCCTGATTTGTTCATTATACATGTATCTAAACATCCATTATGCCTCCCAAATATGCACAATAATTATATGTTGATTATAAATACAATCTTAAAAGATAAGTAAACAGAGAGAGCCTTGATTCAGCCCTTCAGCCCCGTTGCAGCACCCACCCTCTGAACCAGCACCTGCTCTGAACACCATGGCTGCCTTGCTGGCTGAGAAGCGGCAGCCGGCTTCGGGTAGATGCAGAGAAAGAGGGGAGGGACAACAGTGTGGATGGCTGCTCTGAAGCCCCAACGCCATCAAGAAGCCAGAGAGAAGCTGGGCGTGGTGCCTCACACCTGTAATCCCAGAACTTGGGAGGCAGAGGCAGGCAGATAGATGTGAGTGTAGCCCTGGCTGTCCTGGGCTCTCTTTGTAGACCAGGCTGGCCTCGAACTCACAGAGATCTGCCTGCCTCTGCCTCCTGAGTGCTGGGATTAAAGGCATGAGCCACCACCACCCGGCTATTTTACAACTTTTAATTGTGACCAATGTTATTATATGTCACTAGGCGTCTGGTTCATTTCAATCATACGGTATTCTTAAAAAGGACAGGACAGTCAAGGCCACATGGAGAAACCCTGCCTCAAAAAACAAACAAAACTCCCAAGGGGGAAAAGGAAATTCTACTAATAAATAATGGGCATTCACATACATTACCTTGTGCACAAGTTAGGGAGCCTCAGGATATTTATTTAAGCCTGGCTAAGGGATAGCATAAAAGAGTCTTTAACTTCAGCTTGTTTTCTTGGCTCTTTCTCATTTCCCAGATTTTTAAATGCTCCCGTGTCCTTGTCCCAGCCCTCACATAGTTTCTCTTCTCGGTCTCTACTCAGAGAGCGTTACCCAGCATCCCTCCGGGTTTCTATCTGCATCCTTGACTTGGCCTTTGCAGTCTCGGTTACGGAAACACTTCCTCACTTCCTATCTCCTTAAAGACACACTAGACCAATATCGGCAAATCGAGATATTTGCTTCCTGCTTCCCACAGTCTCCAGAACCTGACTCTAGCTCCACTGAGTGTCACCTGTGTCCAGAGACCCAGGAGACTACAGCCTAGAGCAAGGGCTAGGCTCCAGCTCAGCCTGGCCACATCCCTGGTGTTAGCCTCACTTTAAGCACACCCCGTGCCCTGCAGCTGGGGCTGCTCAACTTAATCTGTACTAAATGATAAGATAAAAGCAATTCAGTTTTCTGTCCAAAGTGCTCTGACACACCGAGCAAGCATGCTGTGAAAGGACTGCCCTCTGGCCTGGAAGTCCCCGTTCCGGCTGTAACTGAAGGTCAGGATATAAGGGGCAGGGGGGGGGCTTGTCTTTGATATCACCTCAGATTCCTGAAGTATTATAATGGGAAACCTCAATGTGGACTCACCATTCAGCCACTTTCCTTTCTCTGTTTCTCCCCCACTGGGCTAACCTTCGATGGCAGCTGAGCACTCTGGCCCTGTCTCCTGTGCAGCCACTAGAGTCCACCAGGCTGCTTACCAGGCCCTGCTGGCTGGGCAAGGCTAGCCACAGGGATCAGCCTAGGCTCGTGACCCTCTGCAGATGCTATCAGATGTGTCAACCCTGTTGGACCTTTGCCTGAGCTAGCAAGCGATTGGGTTTCCAATCCCAGACAGCCAGGCTTGAAGTGACAGAGGCAGCCAGCAGAGGGCAGCAGAAGGCCATGGAACCATCAGCTCCTGCATCCCTGAACAGCTGTCTCTGACCCTGGGCCTTTGTCCCACATGGAGGACGCCTCAGACTCTGGCCCAGCTGCCCGTATGTCCCCTGTACCTACTCCAGTACCAACTCTGCACCTTCTCACTGCCCTCTGAACCTCCTGGCTGGTTCAGAGTCGTGTGTAGGCTTTCTATTCTGCACCCTGAGGTCACCACAGGAACAGGTGAGCTCCAGGGCTCAGCCTTCCCAAATCTATGCTTCTCCCCCACCCCCACCCCCACCCCCGCCCCAGCATGCAGCATGAGACCTAAATGGCAAGGCAGGCCAGTGGGACCACATATAACATCTGTGGGCATCACAGCACGGCTCCTCCAGAGCGGCGGTCCCGTGCAAGCCTGTGCCCACACACTGAATGAGGCATAAGCATCCTAACAGGCCACCTTCCCTCTAGGGTCCCCATAGAAGTGGGCCCCTCCCCCGTTACCTTGGACCCAGGAGTATGAGCAGTGTGGCCTGAGCTGCAGTTATCCAGGGATGGGGATCTCACCCTTCAACATAGACGGCTCTAGTTCCTTCCCATTAGCCTCCAGGACGAGGTGTCAGAATTTGTCACCTCTCTGGTGACCATATGTATAACAAGTCCTTGTTCCACCTTGGTTACTCCTCATCCCTGCTCCCTCGGCCGACCCACATCCCCTGCCGGCAATCGGCACCATTGGACACACCGCCCCACACCTGCTCCCACCTACCCTAGCACCCCCCTGACGTCCCTATTTGTCCTGCTCCCAAACCTCTTTTCTCAGTTAGGGTTTGTTTCTATTGCTGTACTGAAACACCGCGACCATAAGCAACCTAAGGAGGAAACAGCTTGTTTCGCTTAGCCTTCTATATCTTAGTGCATTATCAAAAGAGGCCGGGGCAGGAGCCCAGAGCCAGGAGGAGCAGGCAGAGGCCATGGAGGAACGCTGTTTGCTAGCTTGCTCCCCATGGCTCGCTTAGCCTGCTTTCTTATAGAACCCAGCACCATGAACAATGCTTGCAGTGGGCTGTGCACTCCCATATCAGTCATTAATAAGAAAGAAAGAGAGAAAGAAGAGAGAGGGGGGAGAGAGAGAGAGAGAGAGAGAGACGGAGGGAGAGAGAGAGAGAGGAGGAAGGAAGACAAAGAGGAAGAGAAAGCCTCCTGGGGCGCATGCTGCACTGAGGACCAATCCTGCTCCCAACTCCACGTGGCTCCCTAGGCTGCAGAGGCCAGTCCTGTCTGGGCCTGGATAGCGTGGTGTAGTTGTGTAGACCCCAGGCCAGGAAGGTTGCGGCCCAATGGTCTGAGTCGGTACAACGACACTGAAGCTAAGGGTGGCTAATAGGCAGGTAGGGGAAAAGACAGACCCCTGGGCTACCCAGAGGTGTGGCTGACTCACGGGCCAGCACGGCCAAGGAGACTTTGAAGAGCAGAGCTCAACACTGAACCAAGTGTTCCTCAAACCCACCGTATGGGACTCTTCCCATGGATTCCCGTTGGCTCACTTAGCTCTGTTGCTTAGAGACACATTATGTGCAGTATCCTGTTTCTGACCCGAGGCCAAAGTGTTTTTCTTCTTCCTTCCTTCTTTCCTTCCTTTCTTTCTTTCTTTCTAAGGATTTATTTATTTGTTATTATGTATACAGTGCTCTGCCTGCGTTTACACCTGCAGGCCAGAAGAGGGCATCAGATCCCATTATAGATTATTGTTAGCCACTGTGTGGTTGCTGGGAATTGAACTCAGGACCTTTGGAAGAGCAACCAGTGCTCTTAACCTCTGAGCCATCTCTCCAGCCCAGCTTCCTGCTTTCAGGACACACAGAAGGCAGCTTCCCAGCACCGCCGCCATCTTACCCCGGCTCAAGTATGCCTGCAACCCCACCTGATGGCTTCTACCCCTCCTCCTTGCCCCACCCCAGACAGACCCGAGCTGAGCGCAGGTCACAGTCCTTGCAGGATACAGTCAGCTGGAAGGGATCTTCCTGGGTCAACCTGCAAGAGCCTCTGCCTCCCTCTGGATGCCCCACTCCAAGGAAACCTACCTACACAGGGAAGTCTTGCTTGCCTGAAGACCAAAGTTTGGGGCCAGAGGTTCCTGCATGTCTTGTCCCCAACCTAGTCTACTGACTCAGGGCTGGGAGGAGATTCTAGCCCACGGTTGGCCCGCTCTGTGCCCTTGCGTCCTCCTGCTGTTCGTCTTCCTCTCTGCCTGTCTTTCTCCCATCCAGAGGGTAGAGTGCATTGTAGCAATTCTAGGGCATTATATAGGTGACTATGGCTGGAGGGAACCACCTGTTTTATTAAGAAACACATTTTTTCTTTTTAAAGGTTTTTTGTTTGTTTGTTTGTTTTTTAAGACAAGGTTTCTCTGTGTAGCCTTGGCTGTCCTAGACTCACTTCGTAGACAAAGCTGGCCTCAAATTCACAGTGATCCATCTGCCTCTGCCTCCCAAGTGCTGGGATTAAAGGCGTGCGCCACCACGCCTGGTTTCTATTTTAGTTTTTTGAGACAGGGTCTCTTTGTGTACCACTGGCTGTCCTGGACACCCTTTGTAGACCAGGTTGGCCTTGAACTCACAGAGATCTGCCTGCCTCTCCCTGACTGCTGGGACTACAGTCATGTGCCACTGCGCCTGGCAAGACACACTTTTAAAAGATAGATGTATTTTATGCATATGCGTGTCTGTGCCTGGCGCCTGTGGTAGTCAGAAGAGGGCATCAGAACCTTGTGAGCTGCCATGTTGGCTCTGGGACTAGAACCTGAAACCTCTGGAAGAGTAGTCAGTGCTTTTGACTGCTGAGCCATCTCTCCAGCCCCAAGAAACACTTTTTGTTTTTCCTGTTCCTTTGCCTCATGCAGAGAGCAGTCTGAGTTGGAGTGTAGCCACTGCTCTACCCTGGCAGGGTGAGGTGCCAATATCACCTCTGCTGCGAAGGGCTGGTCTAGGCATGCACTGCGAACTTGTGGTAAAGCACCTTGTGGTGTTCCGAAAAGGAGGCGGCAGAAAAGGCGAGGAACCCAGATCTCTCTTCTAAAGTCCTGGCTTCCCTGACTCCATTGCTAGAAAAAAGTCACCACTCACCAGACAGACAGTGGCACAGGGGGCCCCAATTAGGCTGCAGTTCAGTGGGCCTCCAAGTCTCCAGGTCCCAGTGCAGCAGAGATACCCTAGAGCTTGCCTCTATAGTCAAAAGCCATCTTTCCAATTATCTGCAGTGGCTTTGCCGTGGGGATAATTGGCTCCCTGCAGCTTGGCTCAGCCCCAGGCCACTGGAGGAAAGGCTAGCTGGGTTGGGACTAGAGATTTGGCTGAGCCAGGCTGAGCATCCCTAAAATCCCTGTACCTGCCACCAGAACTGACCTTCTGGAGAGACAACTCATGGAAAGACACTTCTCCTGCGCCTTCCCTGGAGATCGCCAAGCCTTAGATTGCCTTGCTCTCTCAACTTTGTCCATACACTAGGGAGACTGTTCCTACCTGGAGACAGACAGCTAGCTACTCCAGTTGCCGCTCACAAAAATTTCAGTAGGCATTGGCCTTGCCCACTACTTCACCCTTTCCACACATCTGTCCCTAACACCGTCAGTCCTCAGGGCCTCCTGTGTCAACACTCAGGAGCCTGTACAGGCCTTCTACAGTTCCCTGTGCCACGGTGCACCAGGCAGGCTGGATGGGGCCTGAGTGGCCCTGTGCAGCAATGGGAGGATGCCAGGGCCTATGGTCTTAGCCGGCTTCCTGGTGACTTAAAGAATCTGGTACTGAACCGGGTATGGTGGCACATGTCTTTAATTCCAGCACTTGGGAGGCAGAGGCAGGCGGATTGCTGTGAGTTTGAGGCCAGTCTGGTCTACAAAGTGAGTCCAGGACAGCCAAGGCTACACAGAGAAACCCTATCTTGAAAAACTGAAAGGAGGAGGAGGAGGAGGAGGAGGAAGAGAAACAGCAGCTGGTACTGGCCCTATTGCCCTTGGTAGTTTGTGGTGCACTCCACTCCTGCATGGACTGAGCTTCCTGGTCTCCACTTTCTTGGAAGGAGCCCCCACTGCACCCTCTTTTGAGTATAAGGCACTCTCAGGGCATCCCTGTCTGTTTCCTATCTGGGCTATGCACAGGTACCACCTATGGCCATTGGGAGCAGCTTGGAGTAGGGAGGCTGCAGGGAGATGCAGAGGAAGCTCAGCGCTCTTGGCACCACTGGGTACCACTGCAGCTTGTGGAGATACACTATAGGCTCCTGTAGCTGTAGCACCTGGCTCTGTCCACACAGACGATGAGGGCATGGAAGTCCTTGCTGGCTCAGAGAGTTCCTGATTCTTCTGGAAGGCGAGCATGGCCTGGACTTCCACAGTGGTAACTGCCTCTCCCTGCTGGCCTCCTGGCGTCATGGCTTCCTCATTTTTGGAATGAGTTGAAGTGAGATGAAAAGAAAATGGTATCCCTTGCCTCAGTGAAACAGGACAAGGGCAGGCAAAGCCTTCAACTGTGAGCAACAGTGAGCACACGCTCCAGGAGCCAGGGCCCTGTTGGGCCTTGCACCCCAAGCTGTAGGCAGTGGCCAGAGCTCCTTCAAAAGGTGTGTGATGCTGACATCACAGCCTGGGGAAGGTTCTCATGGAATGGAGAGACAGCAGCTATTCCTGAAAAGTGACCACACAGAAGAGACGCTGCCCTGCCCTGCCTGGTGCCTCCTTCTGTGTCTGTGGCTCTCCCCTGCTGTGTTCTGGCTGCTGCCAGCCTCTCCAGGGCCCCTGCTCTCAGCTCTCCCTGGTCCCCTGAGCCCTCCCTCAGATCCCAAAGTGTAGCATGTCATAGAGCAAAACGATCCCAGCCAGTAGCCCCAGAGAGAGGTCTCCGCAGCGGTGAAGCCAGGCATGTGTGGCAACGCAGGATGCAGCCTGGTGAGCACAGAGAGAGGGAAGCTGAGGTCACTGAGGCTCTCAGGCTCCAGGCCTCTGACGGTGGAAAGAATGCCTTATGTTTTATCAGCTCCCTCAGGCCCATGACTGGATTTTTCACTAGTCTGAGGACCTTGAGAGTGGGTGACCTCCAACACCCTCCTCCGTCCTCAGGGAGCAGCAGAGAATATACAGAGCAGACTAGTGGCTCCCTGCAGCACAGCACTGGCTTTGAACGGCTCCCACTCTCACAGTTCAGGTGTGTTTGAGGGAAGGAGATAGGGAGGAGGGGTTTGGCCAGTGGATAAAGGGCTCTGCCTCCCTCCTTCTAGGTTCCATTTCTGCAGCAGCCTCATCTCCTCACCACTGGTCAAGCAGGTAACCATATGGCCCCTGTCCTGTGCATAGACATGTCCTGTGCATAGACGTGTCCTGGGCATAGACGTGTCCTGGGCATAGACGTGCCCTGTGCATAGACGTGTCCTGTGCATAGACGTGTCCTGTGCATAGACGTGTCCTGGGCATAGACGTGTCCTGTGCATAGACGTGTCCTGTGCATAGACGTGCCCTGTGCATAGACGTGTCCTGTGCATAGACGTGCCCTGTGCATAGATGTGCCCTGTGCATAGACGTGCCCTGTGCATAGATGTGTCCTGTGCATAGGCACTAGGGTGGAGGATGGCACGGGCCTCCTTCACTTGGGGTAGCTCTCTGAGTACTGAGTTCCAGCCTGTCTGTGTTCCTCCCCGGGGTTCAGCTCAGCATCTGGTAGGAGCTGCCTCAGAGCCCTGGCCTATAGGGTGGGGCTACAACCTCAGGAACGGGGGAGGGGCGTGGGGGGTGGTGAGGCAGCCCACAGCCTGGCTTCCTGTGCTCCCTTTCCATAGATAAGATTTTCGTCCTCTTCCCAGCCTTGTGCAGCCCAGCCCTTTGTGCCCATGTGTTGTCATGGAGATGGGCCAGTCACAAGCCTGGCACTTCAAGGCTTCCCACCTTCTCCTGGTGGGCTAGGGACTGAGCAGCTGGGATGATGGCCCGAGTTCCCAGCAGAAACTGCCTCCTGTCCTTGTCCAGTGGAATGCCACACCCTGGTGTGGATGGCTGACTCTGGGCCCTACCTTAGAAGCGGATGTGCGTTCACAGAGACAGTCAAAGTGAGTACAGTGAAAGAAACAGAAACATCTAGTCTCCTAGGAAGGCTGGCTCTGCTAGTGACCCTGAAGCCTGGCCGAGTTCCTGACGCACAGTGATGGGTGGCTGACAGGTACCGGCTGATAAGGAGATCTTCCTTTCCAGAGCCCAGAGAGCCATCCGGTGGCACCAAACAGCTTCCTGCGGGGCTTCCGCACTCCAGGACATGGCCCTAGGCTTCCTGTCATCCCTCCAGGCCCTGGAACAGCTGACGTGTCAGGGCCTGGGGTAAGCTGAACTGCGTAGGGACGCCTAACCTGGCAACAGAGCCGGTTGCCACCCCTCCCCATGTGTCCTGTACGTTGTCGGCACTGTCTCTGAGTCACCCGTTGAGAGCTTAGCGGGGCCTTTGAGGCTCTTCCGCTCCCGTCTCTCCATCCTGTGCACCACTCATGGATTTTATCTCCCCACGACCCATTCTTTAATCATTGCCACTCTTGCACCAGGAAAAAAGTCTACAGCAGGGTTTTATGATTGCAGCTAGCCCCTCCCTCCTGCCACAAGGAGCAGAGGAAGGGAGGAGTGTCTCTTTCTCCTGGTGGCCCTCACGACAGGTCGGGGCCACCCAGCCTCAGTTTCCCTTCTTGGGTGATGAAAGTGATTCTCTTCAGTCCATGCCTATAGCTATCTGAGGAGTTGGGCTCTGTGATGTGTCCAGGAACAGGGTGTTTCTTTAGGGACATTTAGCTCTCTTGCTCCCCAGTCTCAAGGCAAGCCTGCCATTCTACTGAGACAATCAAAATTTTCTGTGGATTCACACGGATGGAATTAAGCCAGCATCACAGGCAGCACTGCCCCCACAACATTTGAGCTCCACGCCCAGTCCTTACCTATCCTAGACACCTGTCCTGCCTCAGCGGCCAGAGCCAGGGCAGGCTTTGCTCGCACCGGCTGCACAGGTGGTGACCCGAGCCCGGACTCCAGGAGCAGACATGGAAAGTAGCCCCAGCCAGATGTGGTTGAGCAGGCCCAGTGTTTGGGCTGGTGTCTTACAGTGAGTGCCCTAGCAGTGGCTTCTCACTTCTGGAAGGATGCTGGAGGCGACTGTTGCAAGGCAGGGCTGTCAAGACCCCACAAGGAGCTATAAACTTCAGGAGATCTCATGTGTGGCCTCCAGCCTAGATCAGACTCCAGCTCCCCTGGCAGGAGAGAGGATGGAGTGTTAGCTACCCCCTCCCCAGCCTCTGCGGCATCTTGGGGCCCCAAACTGTGGGTCTGGTTGCCTCTCCGCTGTGTCTGGAGGCCCGGAGGCTGGGGCTTACCCCCAAACCTGAACAGGCTAATCCCTCAGGTTCAGCACACAGCAATTCAGGAGCAGAGCAACCACCCTGCACTTCCACAAACTTCCAGATGGCAGGAAACCTCTGCTAGAGTCAGCATAACCAGATATGCCCCGTTGCCCACATCTGTGAGACCATCCAGAGAAGGCAACAAGCCCAGGCAGGGCTCCAGTTGGGGAAGGGGTGTTGGATGTGGCCTTTCTGATCTTCAGACATCTCTCACCTCTCTCTGTTTTGTGCTGAAGAGATGGAATGAAGCCAGCAAGGGGGGGGGGGGGGAGGACACACCCAGCCTCACCAGCATGGCAGGGTGTGAGATTGCCCACCCTCCCAAAAGCTGAGGTGAGGCTACTGCCATGCATTGGCTGGCTGTGCACAGTGAGGATGACCTCAGCCACGATTCGCAACAGCAGCGTGAAAGCCGCCCAATGTGGAACCCAGCAAGGCAGGCATACGGTCTAAACCCACCAGGTCTCTCACCACCAAGGAGAGCACTTCAGGGGACTTCAGGCTGGCATGGTTCTCCCACGGGAGAGGTACAGGGACTTGGCAGCGATGGTCACAGACTCCCCGAGCTGGGGCAAGAACGGCCCTGGGAAGACCGGGGCAGGTTCTGCTTGGTATTGCTAATAAAGTCATAATTTTAAAATAAGCCTTTCTTTTCGACTAGTGCTAGATTTGCAGCAAAGACAGCACAGAAAGCTCCCATATGCCACATACCCAGTCCCTGCTGTTAATGCTGCACCCCTGCCATCACTGACGAGCCAACACCGAGAATCCTAGCAACAAAATCACTCCTTCTCCACATTCTCTTACTTCTGACCCAATCTCTCTTTTTTTTTCCCCTCTTCCGCAATCTGACTGTTGGTCACAAACTCCCCCAAGAACAGGGACAGATGCATAGTTGACTATCTGGGCCTCCCGCAGATGGTCTGCAACTCTCCCCCTGGGCTTCTCAGGGCCTTCTCTGGGGGTCAGGCCTGCTAAGTTGGTAAAAAAAACCTCCCCCCTCCAAAAAAAACCAAAAACCACTTCCTGTCAGGGTGCCTCCCTCTCTCCAGAGGCGCTGGAGACGTCCTCCAAAGGCTGTTTCTTCATCTATGCTGTGGATTGCTGCTATGACATCACCACACATGACACCCTTTCTTACCTGTGTTATGATCTGGGGGCAGGCATCCCTTCCCAGGAACCTGAAGGACCCACCTTGGTACCCCTTTTCCCACATTTGCCCCCCTCAGGGATCGTGTGCTTCTAGAAGTGAGAACCCTAGTTCTCATGCCCACCTGCCACCTCCTGTGCACACAGCCATCCTCCTGTCTCCACATTAACCTTAGATGAAAAGGTGGCCTTTACCTAGAAGTCAAGACACAGAATGGACAGGGTCATGTGACTGGCGGGTCTGGAAGCAGAGCTTCATTTTGCTAAGTCTCTGTCCACCCTAGCAGCTGCCCTGTGTTCAGGTCTGTAAGGCACCTTGTCTTCTGCATAGATAGCAAAGAGTGTGTGTGTGTGTGTGTGTGTGTGTGTGTGTGTGTGTGTGTGTGTGTGTGTAAGGTCTGCCACGGGGCTGGAGCTGGCCTCAGCCAGGTTCCAAGACACACAGGAACATACAGCAGTGTAAAAGCCACCAGACTTGGAGCCTACCGACACACACATATAGATTAAGATATGAGGAGACCCGTTCCTCACACAGGTGGACAAGTGGCCTTGGTCACCATGCATCAGCCATGCCTCTGCTCTAACCACTGGGCTTCTCTGAACTAATGCCAGGTAGCCTTAGGCCTCTCCGGGACCCCCTCTCTCAAATCCCTCCTCTGGCCCTCTCCATCTTCAGGATTCTCCATTACAGGAAGCAAGCCTCACTCTGTGGTGGTGAGTCTTGCCAACTTGGATTGAAAACCGCCTAAGGGACCAATGAAGGGTCCTAGTCACTTGTGACACTTGTTGGGTGTGTGCGTGTGACTGTGAGGGTGTCCCAGAGGGGATTGGATTTGGTGACTCTAGACTAATGCAGATGTGTCCACCCTGCGGTTGATGGGTTGACACGCACCCTAGGGCAGCTATGAACGTGGCGTAACAAAAACTGTAAAGTTAGTTAAACCATTCTTGCTACCTTGGTGTGAACTTTGTAGGTGGCAACATCTTGTTGTGATGCTCACAAGCTAGGCATGCCTGTGGGATGGATTCACACTGTGATGATATTATTGGGAGGTGGTGAAAGGCATGAGGTGGGGCATGGTGGAAGTTGCTACTGGGGCCATGACCGTGGAGGCCAGACCTTGGCCTGCTCACTTCCTGTATCTCCTTTCTCTTTCTCCTGTCTTTCATAAAGTGACCTGCTCTGCTTCACCATTCTCTCCCTGCTGTGAAGGGCAAAACGCATCTTGCCTCTTCTTAAGTTCTGTCAGCTTAGTGGTAGAGCATTTGATTAGCATCCAAGAAGATCTGGGTTCAAGCCCCAGCACGTCCAAAACAAAAATAAAACCATTCGTAGAGGCTGTGCATGCCTGCCCATCTCTTAGGATCCTTGTCCTTACTGAGGCAGAAATGTCAAGAGTCAGGCAGGCATGATGATGCATGCTATAAATTCAGCACTTGGGAGGCTGAGGCAGGAGGGGTGCTGGGAGTTCAGGATCAGCCTGGCAAACCAAGTGAGGTCTTGTCTACACACACACACACAGGCACACAGGCACACACACACACACACACACACACACACACACACACACAGAGAGAGAGAGAGAGATACACACACACACACATGCATGTACACACACACACACACACACAGAGAGAGAGAGACACACACACACACACAGAGAGAGAGAGAGAGATACACACACATGCATGCACACACACACAGAGAGAGAGAGAGAGAGAGAGAGAGAGAGAGAAAGAGGAGACACACACACACACACACACACACAGAGAGAGAGAGAGAGAGAGAGAGAGAGAGAGAGAGAGAGAGGAGATACACACACACAGAGAGAGAGAGAGAGAGAGAGAGAGAGAGATACACACACACACACACATGCATGTACACAGAGAGAGAGAGAGAGAGAGAGAGATACACACACACACACACACACACGCATGCATGCATGCACACACACAGACACACACAGACACGCATGCATGCATGCACACACAGATACAGACATACACGCATGCACACACACAGAAACACACACACACCACCCTCCCACCACATTGGTAAGTATTTTTGTCACAGCCTGCAAAAATAATACAGCTCATGTCACTATCGGAGAAACTGAGGCTGGAAGGACAGAGAGAAGCAGAGATCGCACCCAGGTCATGTCTGGGGAGGACTTTGGATTTCCTGGTCACAGATGACACACATGGCATGCGATGCTGGCTACAGCATTGGGAAGGGCAGAGGTGCTCACAGTCAGGGCCGGGGCCAGGCAAGGCCCCAGCTGAATCTGGCACTGCTTCTGAACAGCAGGACAAGAGCTAATTAATTAGGCCACTGTTAACAGGGTTCTAATGAAGATAAAGAGGCCGAGCAAGCAGCTGTGAGCGCTTAGTATGGACCTCTGAGCAGATGGGACAGCCAAGGGCTCCCCCACCACTGCAGCTTCAGTGGTGGCAGCATCGAGGGCCAAGTGTCTGTCTCCTGCTTAAATGTTTCCTCTTCTGGATGGACACTCTCCTGCAGCCTGCTGCAGTCACATCATAGGCCCGGCTCACCAGCAGAAACCTCCCTCCCTGGCAGTTGGAAGATGTCCCCTCCAGTATCTCCCCAGCAAACCTCCGGGTGTCCCTAAGCCAACCACTAGAGGGAGCAACCCAGCAGGATGACACCGTCCACCCCCTTGCCTTCCTGTGTGCGAGGGGCGGAGTTAGAGCCTAGAGATGCAGGCTGCGTCTTATTGTGCCATGAACATGTATGTATGCTTCTTGCTTAGTTTAAGTGAGGCTTGACATATATTGATGGGTTTGTTTTACGTCTATGCCCATTTTCCTCCGTATAACCCAGAACAGTCCTTTGTGAAATGAATTGCTAATACTTTCTCCTTTTATCGTTTATCTGTTGATTTTGTTTCTCCCATACAGCAGCTTTTTTATTTTTATGAGGTTGAATATGCCCATCTCTCACTTTACGGCTTCTAGGTTTTCTATAATTCCTAAGAGTAATTTAAGATTACAGTTCTTTTATTTGTGATTTGTTTGTTTGAGATGGAGGCTGACTCTTAGCCCTGGGTGTCCTGGAACTCACTATATAAACCAGGCTAGCCTCAAACTCACAGAGAGTCTCCTGCCTCTGCCTCTACCACACTAGCCCAGGCTTTGTACACTTTTTGTTTGTTTTGGGTTTTGTTTTTCCAGACAGGGTCTCTCTGTGCAGCCTTGGCTATCCTGGACTCGCTTTGTAGACCAGGCTGGCCTCGAATTCACAGTGATCCACCTGCTTCTGCCTCTCGAGTGCTTGGATTACATCTGTGTACCACCACGCCTGGCTCTCCCCTTCCTCTTAGCGTTTTTCCTTTTTATGTGTATGGGTATTTTGCCTGCATGTATGTCTGTGCACTACGTGCAAGTCTGGTGACCTCGGAGACCTTAAGGTATCAGATCCCCTGAGACTGGAGCTACAGGTGGTTTAAGCTGCCAGGTGAGTGCTGGGACTTGAACCCGGTCTTCTGGAAGAGCTGCTAGTGCTTTTAATCATGGAGACATCTCTCTAGCCCTTTCTTAAAACAAACAATTAAAACTTTAGTGCAAAAATTTTCAAATAGAAGCCAGGCGTGGTGGCACATGCCTTTAATCCCAGCACTTGGGAGGCAGAGGCAGGCGGATCGCTGTGAGTTCAAGGCCAGCCTGGTCTACAAAGTGAGTCCAGGACAGCCAAGACTACACAGAGAAACCTTGTCTCAAAAAACCAAAAAAAAAAGATTTTTTTTTTCAAATAGGAACCGGGCATGGTGGTGCACGCCTTTAATCTCAGCACTTGGGAGGCAGAGGCAGGCAGATCACTGTGAGTTCGAGGCCAGGCTGGTCTACAAAGTGAGTCCAGGACAGGCAAGGCTACACAGAGAAACCCTGTCTCAAAAAACCAAAAAATAGAAAAAGTTTCAAGTAAAAGAATACACATAAGTTGGGCGTGGTGGCTCACACCTTTAGTCCCAGCACTCAGGAGGCAGAGACAGGAGGATCTCTGTAAGTTCGAGGCCAGCCTGGCCTACATTGTGAGTTTCAGGACAGCCAGGGATACAGAGTAAGCCTCCATCTCAAACAAACAAGCAAAAAATTATACACTGCAACTAATCAAGGCCAGACCCCAGGCTCAGCGAAGTGCTGTACTGTTCAGCCACTTGGAACAGAAGCTGTGGGCCTTCACATCGGACCTTATACTTTCACCATCAAGCATATTTTTATTCACTTATAAGCCTCCAAAAAATGAGAAATCCATGGCAGAGTCAGAATTTTTTAAAAGTTAGCTTTATGATAATGCTCTTTCATAACTCACGCTCACCACCTTCGCCCGTCCCTCGTTGTGCGCATCGCATCTTTCCTGTGACCTTCAGAACGGCTCTGGATGGATGCTCATGCACTCAAAGGACAAGCAGTCAGGATTTCAGCGAGTGGGCTTCAGCACTGAGCTGGTGTCACATTGGCCTTTTCCCTCAGTCCCAGGATGGATGTCATTGGCGTGGCGCTGTCCAGGGTGCTAGACCCCGGCTCCACGCTGCATCCGAGGGATAGAGAAGCAGCCTAGCGGAGGACCTTGCCTCTGAAGTCTTCTAGGAGGAGAGACACTCCCGGCTAACCTGGAAAGCTCTGTGGGTTGAGGTTTGGCCTCTGTTGCCTCTATGTGTGCACCTGGGTACCGTTACCAGAGCAGTGGATGGGTCTGGACAAAGGTGTCGCCGAATGGATCCTGACAAAGGAAAGATGGTTCTAGGCCTCCCAGCGAGCTCTTCGGTCCAAAGCAGTATTTCAGACAGGTAGGACACAGTCACCTGTGGACAAACCAACTGAGCATGAGGCTAGGAAGGGAAGTCTCCTGGAAACCTCACACTCAGACTGAGAGTGGTGGCTGAGATCTTGAGGTCCAGGACCCCAACAGCTCAAGGCTTTGTGCCTAGTCCTTGACTAACACAATGTCAGCCACATAGCTCAGTCCCATGGCTGGAGACTTGTCTGGGGTAAGCAGCACACGACCAGGAAGGGCCAGGGCTGAAAGGCAGGAAGTGGGGCATGGAGCAGAGGGCGGAAACGATGGGCAGACCCTGGTTGTTCATCATAAGCTGAGATAAATGCATACAAGACTGACAGCAAACTTTGGTCCTCTTGGACTGTCAGCACAACTCTGTCTAAAATCACTCCAGACTCAGAAGCCTGTCTGCTACTTCCGCCTCTAAGAGATGTCTTCACAGCAGAGCCATATGTGCCTCTTGCCTCTCCTACAGTGGACAGGGAATATGAAAAAAATGTGTGCTCTATACTCAGTGTGTCCCAAACCTGGGCCCCAGCTGCCAAACCAGCTTTTGGGATCTCTGTCTCACCTGAAAGGCAGGCTGGTGACCCTGGGCAGGAATAAGGGGAGGCCCAGTCTAGGACAGGCTTGGAAGCAGGAATGATCTATGGCTCTCAGGATGCAGAACTGCGTGGTGGAAAGTGGAACAGAATATGGGGTGCAGAGCCCGGCACACCTTTCGATCCCAGTACTCACGAGGCAGAAGCAGGTGGATCTCTGTGAGTTCGAGGCCAGCCTGGTCTACAGAGTGAGTTCCAGGACAGCCAAGGCTACACAGAGAAATCCTTTTTTTTTTTTTTTAAACAAAACAAAAGAAAGCAAAACAACAACAACAACAACAAAAGGAACATGGGGTGCAGCCAGGCAGTCTCTGTTCTGTCCCTTTGTGCTTCCAGTTGACCACATATATGGACAGACCATTTGCTTTGTATTACCTGAGAAATCCAGACTAAGATCTTTCTCCTTTTGCCTCAGGGTCCCCATTTGTAGCCTGAAAGGACGAGGAGGTCGCGATGCAGCAGGAGTGTGAACTAACCTCCCAAAGCATTGAATGACTAAATGCTAAAACAATAAGGAAAAGAAGGTGGATTCTCCTTAGTGCCCTGTGAGTGGGACCCGTAGGTTCCGGGTCAAGCTGGCCCAGCCACGTCCTCTGTTGGACACTCTATGGTTAACCACTGGAGTCTCCGTCTGGAAAATAAAGCAAATTTGCACTGTCTGTGGGTGGCAGCGGGAGTGCGGAAGAGGGCAGCACTGGAAAGCCTTCACTGTGGGCCTTAGAAGGTCTCTGAGATGCCTTCACCACCCCCCACCCCCAGCTCACACAGCTGCAAGCTCATGAGTCCACTCAGACAGTGCCCTGATGCAGCTCTGACTGCCCTCTGGGCTCCTAGCCTGCTCTCAGTGTAGCTATCGCTCTGGATGAGTGGCTCTAGAAAAGAGTCCACGTTCCCCACGGGGGCCAAGGAGGGGCTGGAAGCCACAGTGATGATGTGAGGTAGCCCTGCAACCATGTTTCCTCGAGCCCTATCCCAACACCAGAGTTTGTGCCCTCGGGATGCAAGACTCAGCTCCAGTTCTGCAGGGTGCTAGCTGTACCCACTCCATTCCCGAGGAGAAGACAAGCCCGAGAATCCGCCCAACAGCAACTGTCACAATGTCCCAAGCATGTCCAACTCCTGGAAGTTTGGGGGACTCACTAATCCTTATGGGAGCAGGAAGAAGGGACAGGGGTCAGCAGCGGTACCCCTCCTGCCTGGAGTAAGAGCTGATCCTGCAGTGCACACACCCTACCCAGTATCCTACCTAGCAACCTCTTAGAGATAGGGTCACACATGATGTTTCAGGGGGTGTGCTCAGCACAGCGGAATCCAGGATGGTGCCCAGTAGGAGGCCTTGGCTCAGAGTAAAGTCCAGAAGTGTTGGGAGATGGGCAGGCCCAGTGGGATTCTGGGACATGCCAGGCCCCTTCCCTGCACCAGCCCCGGTTGCTGCTGTGTGTGTGCCTTTGATGAATAAGAGATGAGAAAGCTGATTAATTATGGCTTAATATGCACCGAAGTTGAGCAGAGGGACTCAGGGTGGGGTTCCTCAGAGGTTCACAGCCGAGGACGGCAGAAGGTCAGGAACCCAAGATGAAGGATGGGGAGACGCTCCTGTAGGAACAGAGGTGTGGGTGATCCCAAGAGGAGCTGCCATAGCACTCATCTGCCTAAACGTTCCAGCCCTCTTTTTCCTGTCTGGGGGAAAAAATGTAGTGGTGTTGTCATCTACAGGACCAACAGCACCATGCATTTAGCAGGCCTGGCAGCGTCCTCTCGGGCCCCAGGCACAATGCCACCTTCTGCGGTGAGAGCAGATGGCCCCCATCTCCCTGGCACCGAGGTCTCATCCCCAGCCACCCACTCAGGTTGGTGGCCTTGGCATGCTTACACAACAGGTGCAGGCATATAGCTTGACCTTCTCGCTTCTTTCCCGGTTCCTCCTTAGCCTGTCCCAGAGTGGCCCAGAGCACGTACAACACAGAGCAGGGAGCCTTAGTGCTTCCTGCCTTCCTAGAGCACGAACAGCCTGAGGGGGTGTGTGGGTGTCCTACAAGGATACCCCAGGAGGGCTTGTGACCACAAGCCCCTCCAAGCCCTCGCAACAGTGACCACCGTCCAAGGCTGCACCACATTCCTCTCAGCCCTGCCTGGCCGCCCCACCCCCCACCCCCGTGCTGGATTCGAAGTGGATCTGGAGATTGGACTCATCCTGGTAATCTCTGGTGGGATCCGACATAGTTCTCTCAGGGGACAGGAAAGGCAGACAAAGAAGGGACGGTGAACTGGCCACACCCCAAAGCACTAATATCTGCTTTGTCCACATGCAAAGAGCTGGGCTGAGGCCAGACAGCCACATACAGGTCACGGAGGTGAGTCTGGGGCAAGGGTAGGAAGGGGAAGCAGTACTGGGCACCGCAGTGTCGGGTCTCACTCCAGGAGGCAGTGCTTGGGCAAGCTACCCCTGCGGGTGGAGGGCAATTCAGACAGACCTCCAGCCTGGCGTTGCATGCCCAGCCCAGGTAGGACTCTGGGGAGAGCTGTCTGCAGACTCCACAACCTCTTCTGAGCCCTGAGCCCCCGGGGCCGTATGTGCAGGAGGCTGGGAGAATTCGCACCTACCAGCCCAAATGCACCATCGTCTCAGCTCCTCTGTGGCTTCCCAGAAAGTGGTCCTTGCAGACATCATTAAAAGGACAGTGAATAGCCCAGCTTCCCCAACCGGGTCTCTGACTCTTCCCCTAGGGACCAAGGAAGGCCCCTAGTAAGCCCTCCACCAGCCCCTCACTAGCTGTAGGCTGCCTTCCCTCCCTCCTTGTGTGGTCCTGGGTGGTGATGGTGCTGTGCATGACTGGGGAAGGCCTCTGTTCCTCAAACTGCCCAGTACCTGCCCACACCCTGATAAATGCCTCTCCAAGCCTCCCTCATCCCCTGCCTAAGCCGAAAGCCATGTCCTCCTGGAGGCAGAATGCCCAACATCCGGCTCACTCTGCTCCCTATCTGACCCCCTTCAGAGCTCACCTACACCTTAGCCCGCATCTAGGTGTCCCGCAGACTCACCTTCTAGAAAGGAGCACCAAAGTGCTGAGTATGGACCACAGAATGGGGGTTTGCAGGCCACAGAAGAACTGCCTAAGGATGGATGCCCAGTTCACACTACAGACGCCAGCCCCACTCCCACCGCACAGACCTGTGAGCAGGTGGGGATGGGGGGGGGGGTCCAGGCTCCAGCCTGGAGCACCCAAGTATGGCCATCTGTGATCTGGAGAGAGCTGTGGCACCGGAGGTCTCCGTAGTAACAACGGCTTTTTCCTCTCCCACACCTATACTGTGCCCCAGCAATGGAAGGAGTGGGTAATAATCCTTACCTCTCTAGTGGGCAGCATGGGGCCACTGATAATAAAGCAGCAGAAAAGTGCCCTGGCCAAGCCTCTGTGCAGAGACCACAGCCCAGGACGCTCAGCCATGTCACATGACATGTGGTGGTCTTTGAGGCACCGCTGTATTCAAGGATGCTGGAAGGAAGGTGTTGCTCTAGCTGATAGGCCGTGGCCTTCTCCTGGCTCTTTGAGGTTGGCCTTGGGTTATCTGTCTGTCATTGGGTGACAACCCCGCCCCTGCGGTGGGGAGGGGCAAGAATTTACTGAGCCACTTAAGGGGCTGGTCACCTGGTGGCACTCAGCGACCACTATCCAATGAAGAAGTGTCTGTAAGTGCCCATCTTGGCTCCACCCCATCTCCCAGGTGGCTGGAAATTGAACCCGCTTTTCAGCGACCTGAAAATCCAAGACTGGGACAAGGGCAACTGGGTCAAGGCAGGTAGAGGTGTTGTTGGGGGACACAGGGGGCAGGATTGAGGAGTGTAGCCTCCAGACCCAGCCAGAGGCCAGTTCACTGCAGACACCACAGTGGTCTCTATCCCTAAAGGCATTGCCATACTTGGTGTTTGCTTTCCCTATTAAGGCAGGCAGACCGTGAGCCCTACCCAGTTCTCTGCCTGGATCACGTGCAATGGTCTGGCAGGCAGCTCAAGCCCCCCCATGCCCCGCCCGCCCCAATGCACTTAAGGACTCCAGGTAGAGCACCCAAGCAGGAGTAGGGTGTGTGTGTGTGTGTGTGTGTGTGTGTGTGTGTGTGTGTGTGTGTGTGTGTGTGTGTGTGTAGGGTGCCATTAGTATTGTTGGCCTTATATTGGTCTGGCTTGGTGGAGGGTGGGTGTAGAGGAGTCTTCGGACTCTGTAATCTCCATGTCAAGAGGGAACAGAGGTTTGTGCAAAGGCAGGGGCAGACAAGGTCTGAGTATTCATTCTCCCTGGGACAGGGAGGTAGAGAGGGCTACAAAACTGGGGAGGGGAGCACTACTTTAACTATTAAGCTTTGACTCTCAATTGTCTTACCGAGTCGCCGAGGACAGTCTCAAGCGAAGGGCTTTAAAGCGCAAGCAGGAGGACCACGCAAAAGGCGTGCTGCGCCCCTCCGACGCCCAGGACTCCCTTCGGGAGGCAGCCAAGCTGTGCTGCCACGCCCTCGAGCCCGCGCCCACGGCCGGTTCCGGGACGCGGTGCCTGCGGCCGCCTGCAGGGGCCGCCGCCTCTTCAGGAATGCGCCGCCTTTGTCTGGGACCGCGCGTGGCCCGTGCACCGGGTGGCTGAGCGCCTCTTGCCACCTGGACCGCGTGCCCTGCACCCTCGCTTCCTCTCCCGTCGCCCGCCGGCTAGTCCTGCATCCCGTACCCACCGGTCCGCGCCCGCGCCGCGCGCCCAGGTGAGCGCCCCGCCCGGCGCCAGGCCCCGCCCAGGCTCCGCCCCGCCCGGGCCGGCGGGGAGACCGGGCGGATTCCGCGCGTCAAACCACATGATCCCATAAAACATTCATCCGCTCCCGGCCCCGCGCTGAGAGCGCCCCGCCAGTCCGCGCCGCCGCCCTCGCCCTACGCGCCTGCAGCCCGCGAGCCCAGCCCGGCCCGGTAGAGCGGAGCGCCCGAGCCTCGTCCCGTGGCCGGGCCGGGACCGGGCCGGAGCGGCGGCGCCTGGATGCGGACCCGGCCGCGCGCAGACGGGCGCCCGCCCCAAAGCCGCTTCCAGTGCCCGACGCGCCCCGCTCGACCCCGAAGATGAAGAGGGCGTCCTCCGGAGGTGAGTGTCCGCGCCACTCCCGAGCGCGGCTGCAGCGGAACGGCGCGGGGGGGGGGGGGGCGCGCAGGGCACGGCCCGCGCTGCCGGAGCCGGGGACAGGTCGCCGGTCGCTCCCGAGGGCCACCGCAGTGCCACGCCGCGCGCTGGCCGCCAGCTACTGGGCCCCGGGAGGGCGGAGCCCGCGGCAGCCGCAAAAGTTGCGGCTTTGCGGGAAAGTTGACAGCGACGGCGGGGCCAGGGATGGCGGGTCCGAGGTTCCAGTTGTTAGACCGGGGCCGGGTGGAGACTGAGGGCAGGAAGGGCGGGGTCCCACCTGCGAGCTCACAGGCGGCGAATGGGTTAATGAGCGGGGTTTGCTGAAACGTGGCCACTAGGCAGAGATGGGGTATCTCGTCTGCCCAGCGGACCCTGCCCAGAAAAAGCTGTTTCTTTGGGGTCAAACGGAATAGGATGAATGGGGCGGGGGGTTGTCGGGGCAGCAGAGGGCGTGGGGGGACAGGGCAATCCCAGCGCTATCCCTCGGTCAGGTAGCCAAGAGGACACACAATACAAACACACACACACACACACACACACACACACGAGAGAGAGAGAGAGAGAGAGAGAGAGAGAGAGAGAGAGAGAGAGAGAGAGAGAGAGAGAGAGAGAGGGCGAGCGAGCGCAATGCCTTCTCCTTCGAGATCGGGAGGGCTCCTGAGAGTGAGAGGCTCCATTGAGGGGCGTTGGTGCTCGAAACACCCCCTCCCTGGCAGCCCTGTGGGATTCCCTCCTCCCATCTGGGTGTGAAGTCCCCGCAGTAGGGGCAAGGGAGGATGGGCTACATATAGGTTGGGCACATCTTACCTGGAGAATCCAAAGTGAACACATTGCCTTCCCCAGGTGCCCACCCAATCTACCCTGCTGATGTCCATGGTGCCGCAGGCTGCACACACGTTTTTCTGCACGTGTCTACGTGGGCTACATACAGTCTTGCACACTTCCAGTGCGCACTCATAGGAAATCTGCCCTAGTGTGCACATGAATAAACACTATGGGTGCACACACAGACTATAAGGATGCATAGCTCTCTCCTCACTCCTGCCTACACACCTATGATCACACATGCATTGCTGGAATCTTCATACTTGGCACATGTTGGGGCCCCTTAGCAGGACCCCACTCGCTTGGGTTTTGAGTCGGGGAGGCTCTGGGCTACTAGACCCACAGACAGAGGGACAAGTTCTGGAGTCTCCACTGTGCTTGGGTCTCTGTGTGCAAGTACGTGTGTGTTACATGGTATGTATTTGCACATATGTGATTGCGTGCATGACCACGAGTGGCTGAAAGCGCTTCTTCTTGTTTCACTTTGCCTGCCGGTGTGGGTGCCCCTGGGTACCGAGGAAGGCTGTGGCTATACCTTGCCAAAAATCAGGACCAAACGCCTTGGGAATGTGTTTAGGGGTTTTGTTCAGTGTCTCCAGCCTGAGTTGTGAGGGGCACAGCTTCCAGCCGCTCTCCTAGCAGTCAGGGCTGGGGTGGTGGTGGCCTATGGTGGGCTGGAATCTACCTGGGCAGGGACATGCATTTCCCAGCTAGAGGTGATAAAGGGGTCTGACCCTGGGCACACTTGGCTGCCTCTGCAGTTTCACCAACTAGGGCATCCAGCCCAGCATGGCCTCCACGAGGCCCTGCCTTTAGCGTGTTCACTATCGTTCCATCCCGGTGACCTTCTGGCGAGCTGCTCTGTGGTGTTCACCTGGCTCAGGTGTGTGCAGGGTACCCTTCCTTAAGCCTCAGGCCTGTCTTCCTGTCTCTAAAGCTGCACCGGATCTTGTCTTACCCCAGCCCAGGGGAGGAAAGTGTGCTTCCATAGCAGGACCTCAGCCAGGTGTGCTCTGCCGCAGGTCCCACCTGGCTGAGGGGAGCTCACCTAGCCGATGCTGTATTTTATTAAAGAGCCTCTCCCAGCTTCCTCATCTGTGATCTGAGGTTGTTGGCGGCGTTTCTAAGATGATGCAGAGTGGGGCCAGCCCAAATTTCCCAAGGAGATGGCTCTGTTTGTTTTAATTTTTTTCACACAATATGTTTTGATTATATTCTTTTCTCTTCCCCCAGCTCCTCCCATATCCCCCTCAGTAACAACCAACCTCATGATCTCTCTTTTTTAAACAAAATAAAACAAAACCAAGAAAAACAACAACAACAACAAAAACCAAAAAATGAAAATAAAAATAGACAAACTAAAGAAAGAAGGAAAATCAGTTAAGATGAAAAATGCCTGAACCAAACAAAAAGAAAGAAAGAAAGAAAGAATAAAAAAGAATCCATTTTGTGTTGGTCAGTTCCTCCTGACCATGGGCTCTGTCCTGGACTGAGACAGGGTCTTGCTGTGGCCGTGGCTGGCCTGGACCTCTCTGTGTAGGACAGACGCCCTTGATCTCAGAGACTGAGATCAGGCCCGAATGCTGGGATTAATGGCTTGTGCCACCATGCCCAGCTCCTGAGGAGTTTTTATTGTTTTGTTTTGAGGCAGGTGTGACCACAGAGCCCAAACTGGCCCTAAGCTTGGAGTCATGCATGCGTCTGCTTCCTGAGTCCTGGAATTACCTGTGTAAGCCACCAAACCTTGCTTCCCCAGGAGTTTTGGCCCCTCCTCCAGCATTTCTTCTTTAAAATTCCCCAAATATGTTTTTTCAACTCCTAGTCAGCTGGGGTTTTCCTGGGACTCCTTCCAATTTAGCCCCCCCCTCCTCCTGGAAGATATGTTAGGGTATTGAGGGCGGTGGTGGTGAGCCTGTGCTCTGCCCTGGTGGCCCTGCAGAGCCTGCTTCCTTCAGGTGGGACCAACCTTCTGTGATTACAGAGTAAGGGACATGATAGTGGGGGCCATCTAGCCAGAGGAGGAGAACCCCTCAAAGCTGGCCTAGGGCCCCCCCTGCCACGAAGGTGCTCAATAGCCTGTTATCTTAGAGGGCTGAGGGCTGACTCCTGGGCTGTGAAGAAGCCCAGCTTTGTTGCCTTTGTTTGTTGCAATCGGTAAGTTGTGTGTGAGGGGCAGGGTTTGTGGAACCACACTTCGCTCTTGCCATCCAGGCCTGGCTTCTAGCACCCTTTGCTTGCCAGCCTCCTGGCACAGTGCCCTCCCTTGGAGAGAAGGGCTCCATCTGGGAGAGGAGGCAGAGGGAGCCCGGCTGCAGTTCCGGACCTGGATCTAGGGCCCAGAAAGTCTCCCAGGAACCTCAGGCTGTGCATTCAGGAAAGGGGTCAGGAGGAGGGTGTGTGTGTGTGTGTGTGTGTGTGTGTGTGTGTGTGTGTGTGTGTGTCTATGTGTGTGTGTGTGTAAGAGTTATCAATGCTCCTGGCACTGGGCTGTGCCTGGTCGGTGGAGTTCAAGGCTGCCCTGCCCCCATTCTGTGAGTCCTGACTTCCAACCCCAGGCAGGGCCAGGGCCTGGACCCTCAAATCGGTAAGAGCTGGGGGTGGCTGTTTTGCATGTCTTTTTAGAGCCTGGCACCCTCTGCACCCTTCAGTATGCCTGCCCTGTGGCCTGGCTACACCCAGCCAAGGTCACCTGTGCCATCCACGTGGCCAAATCCCAGATGGTGCATTTCCTCACTACCCTCTACCGTGCACCCGCTCACTTGCGGCCTGCAGATCCTACCCTGATCACTCACCTCATTGACTCCAGGGTTAAATGTCTTAAAGGACAGGTGACCACATAGCCAGCCATGGGAGCCTAGCAGTGGGTGTAGAGGGACGTGCCCCCCGCCTCCCCGCCTGTCCCCCTCCCCGAGTGCGTGGGCCTGGCTGGGTCCCGTCACACCCGGTGTTTGGGACTGCAGTTTCTTCTTTTGTCACTGTATTTTAAACACTTTGCACATCGGGAACTATTCTTGTGAATCATGCCTAACTGGTGAGTGTGGAATCCCTTCCTGAGAAGGCACCAAAACGTACTGTGTGAGTCTGCCTTGGCCTTCTGCGTCGCCTTCAGCCATGCAGCTCCCGTATACATCCTCGCAAGTCCTCGGTGAAGGGCATCAGGGCCAGGAGTTGTGCCAACTTCCAGCTAGGGTCTAATCCTGCCCCGCCCGACCCCCAAGCATCTGAGTCTTTTGATACACATCAGGTGAGTGATGTGGTAAGTGGACCGGGATTCCAGCTGTAAGGAGGGCCAGCTTTTCAGCCCTGTTCCCACAGCTCCTGGGTACCTTGTCTGCTGTGGAAGGTTAGAGGCTAAGGTGACTGAGGTGTGCCCATGGCAGCACCCACAGTCTTCCCCCCAGGGCAGCGAGGCCCAGGAAGTGGAGTCAAGAAGCAGGGGGCTGTTGGCACAGCTTCCCAAGTGTCCTTGGGGAGATGCTGAGCCAGGCAGAAGCCAGCCTCCCTGTGTTAAGCCGGGTGGGCCTGGCAGGAGGTAAGGCCCATTCGGCACCCTAGCTCGTGGAGGTTGGCAGAGGTGGCATGTAGAAGTGTCAGGAGATGACACAGCTTCACTGTCAGCAGCTTGTCCAGGGCTGCTCTTTGGCCCTCCTGGGAACTGGAACTCGACAGAATATTGTTGGGTTTCTTTCTTCTTTTTTCCTTTAGGGGGTGGGGTGTGTTGAGATGAAGTTCTTCTGAGTAGACCAGGCTGGCCTTGAACTCAGAGATCTGCCCGCCTCTGCCTCCTGAGTACTGGTGCTAAGCTGTGCACCACCACTGCACAGATGTTGTTGGATTTCAAACAAAGGCTTTATGATCATATTTGAGCAGCTCTGGGTTGAGCTGCTGACCCAGCACTTTCCCACAGGGCACCTCAGGGCCTTGGTTTCACAGGGCCAGGCATCTCCAAACTGTGCAGGAAACCCCAGTGCCTGGTGTACCCAAGAAGCCATTTTGGGAAATAGTGATGGGGTTCCTTGCAGGGGTGGAGGGGTCAGGGGGTGGGCAGGCCATCCCACACCAGGCTACACCCATGGGGCACCTGGTAGATGGAGGGACAGGTTTCTCCTGGCTTTGTAAGGCAATGTGCAAATTTAACCTTTGGATTTATGACTCTATTTCTTTGCAGCAAATGTCACGGGAAATGTCAGGCAAAGGCTGAAGCTGGGTGAGGGGCCCACTGAGGTAGGGGATGGGGCTGAACACGTTAGAGGGCCCAGGGTCTCAAACCAGAGTGAGGCTCGAGAGTGCTCGCTGCCTCCTGGGAGCCCTCTCAGATTGTCCCTGCCCGGCCTGCAGTCCACCACACTGTTCTCAATTTGTCCCAGCTTTTGTGACCTTGTTAAGATGTTGGCTTTCTTCACCCTCCCGCCAGGGCCCAGATGGGGCCAGCTTGGGAAGCTGCCAGAAGTTCCCCCTCCCCCGAGTCCAGGCAGCCGTAGGATCAGATCATGCAGCGCTGGCTTGCTGTGTGACCTTGGGCCTCACCACCATTTGCTGGTCACTGGAGGTGTCATCCGTAATCTGTGGTTGCTTACTTGAGTTGGTACTTCCAGCTTAGGGCCCTGAGGACCAGGAAAACAGAGTCTTCCTCAATATTTGGGGTGCTATTTTCTGGGAGAGATGATGGGGAGCCGTGTATGGTAACTTGGGGGCTGGCTTGTGGCATTACTTGGCAGCTGGGCCAGGAGCAGGCCCCATACACTGTAGGCACACAGGAAACACGGATGGGGAGCGGAAAAGAAGAAGAAGAGGAGGAGGAGGAGGAGGAGGAGGACGCCTCAGCCTTCTGAGAATCCACAGGCCCCACCCTCATGTGCCCCACCCCCACCCCATGCCGTGTGCAGCGCAACCTGGCCTGGCAGTAGTTAGTGAACAATAGCTACCTTCTTGCCAAGTGCTAGGCTAGTGTGGCCCTTAGAGCTCTTTAGTTCCCAAGGCCACTCAGCCTGCACCCCCCTGAGCCAGCTAGGCTGCCGCTTAGGGTCTCCAGCGTGAGCATCTCCCAGGTGATGCAGGGTGGCCAGGTACCAGTGAGGCCACTCTGCCTCCCAGCTGACGCCACAGTCTTCTAGCTGCGTTCCACCAAGCATCCCAGGTTCCCCAGACTCAGCCAGATGGTATCACACCCTCTGCACCCATCATCTCTGCCCCCCGCCCTTCTCAACCTCGAAGAAAAGTCCATCCTGACCCTTACTCACTTCGGACCATTCTCAGAGCCACCCCCTCCCTCGGCCATCGGCCTTAATGCTCTCCATTCCACCCCAGGCCTGTGGTGTCATCCTCCTTGTAGCTTCTGAGGCTGCCTGAAGTCTCCTCTGGCGACACCTAAAGCCTTGCTCATTTGCTCTCCAAGTGAGCTAGAAGAGCCCATG
The DNA here is from genome assembly GCF_964271855.1 of Acomys minous. Taxonomy (NCBI): domain Eukaryota; kingdom Metazoa; phylum Chordata; class Mammalia; order Rodentia; family Muridae; genus Acomys; species Acomys minous. The sequence continues at coordinate 73,020,911 of NC_140492.1, read as the reverse complement.
TAGGGACCTTCCCTTCCACCCTTCATGGAGGAATCTCTTGTCACCTGGGCTTCAGTACCTCCCCATCTGCCCATCTTCCGAGCAGCCCCTCCCTGGCATTTAGGGAGCATGGGCAGTGGGCATCCACACCAGCAGATAGCCGCAGAGGGAGTCCAAGAGGCTACTGCGCATCAGCAAAGAGAAGCATTCTCCCCAGCCACCTGCTTCCTGCTGTATCTGTTGGGAAACACCCAACCTGGTGGCCCTGAGGACTGTCAGGGCAGCCTAGTTGGCCAGGATGGCTGCAGGGGAGAGTTCCAGAACACAAAGGCGGATGTTGGCTCTTGAGCTTCCCTGTTGGCGTGTGGATAGCGTGAAGGTGGACATGCTGGTGGAAGCCAGCTGGCCACAGGGAGTTTGATTTGGCCGTGCTGGCCAGTCCCTGGTCATCCGGATGATGGGACTCCTCCCAGCTGCCTGCAGCACTCTCATAGCATAGACAGAGGGAACCGGCTGTGGAAACTGAGGCTGGAATGGCATTGGAGCCCTTGGTGGGAGACAGAGCCCCCAATTCCTGTGCTTTCTCTGACTCTTACTCAGTCCCACTTACCCTTCCCCCATTCCGGGACAGAAAACGGGAATAGGTGTGTGAGAGCTCCCTAACCAGAAGTTCCCTGCAGAGCTCTGAGGGTGCAGGAGGAGCCCAAGTCTGGAGTTGCCCCCGACCCCCAGCAGCCATTCTGCCAAGACAGTCCTTGGCAGTTGTCTTGAGGGGAGGCATGGGAGAGAGGGCATGGTGGGGTGAGGGTGGGGTACACCGGCTCTGGGCAGGCCCAGCAGCTGGGGGAATTCAGAAAAGAAACTAGGATCTCCATCAGGGCTGGGATATCTCCATACCTTTGACCCCCTGGGCAAGAACCTGGCCTCGGAAACTTGGACCCTTTTGTCCCTCTATTCAGCTTGTAGGGCCATGAGAAGGGCTGCTTTGTGTTCCTTCTTGGTCCTTGGAGGAAACCCAGGCAGTGGACCCCAAAACTGTGGCTGGAAACCGAATTCCATAGAAAGACAGGGCAGCTGCTGTCCCGAGCCTGGCCAGCCTCCAGAATAGCAGTCCAGAGAGGGCAGCAGGCCAGCCCAAGGTCGCCTAGAGTGTGCCACTTCTGCCTCCACAGCGCCATGACCAGGGTCTCCCTCTCATGGCGCTCTGTCATTTGCCCAATAGGTTCTCACTCTTTCTCTGCCATAGTTGAGAAGTGTCTACTGCCCCCATCTTCAGAGACTACAGAGCAGGCAGATGACCCCACCCCCATGATGGCGGCATGGGAGCCTGGCAGGGCTGGCCTCTCAGGTCTCCTTGAGGGCTGTAGACACAAACCTCAGCATTGTCTGAGGAAGTAGCAGGACTGTTGGTGTTCCCCACCGAGAGCGTCCCTTGCCTACCTGCATGGCCCTGGGTGTGCCTGGTCCTCTGGAGGACCCTAGCCCTGGCCTTGGCAAGGCTGATGGACATGGAGCTGGCCACACTGTGAGGAGATTGGGCTCTGGGTGGGCTCCCATTACAGGAAGGCCTTAGGTGGCACTTAGGTGGCACTGGCCTATCCCTCATCTCTCAGCAAAGTCGGCCTGGCATCACCAGTTACAGGCCAGCCTGGCCAGTGGAGACTTTCAGTCTTTGTAACATCTTTTTCCCCCAACCCAGGTTCCAAGGAGATGATATCTATCTATCTATCTATCTATCTATCTATCTATCTATCTATCTATCTAGAGAGAGAGAGAGAGAGAGAGAAAGGGGGGGGGGATATGAACCCTGAGGCCTGCCCTCTGTGTGAGGTTCTTCCCTCCCTGGTGGAAGTGGAGCTTTGGCCAAGGGGAGGGGGCCCTGGTTTCTGTGGTGTCAGAGAAGATGTCCTCCTGCTCCGTGGGAGGCAGGGGTGCCAGGGCAGGCTGGCCTTTAGGCAAGGGGGAGGAACTCGCTGCACACGGCCCCGGCAGGGCGCCCTCGTGGCTCTGTGTGTTCTGCGGCCTGACACGTGGTCCCTGCACACTGGGCCGTGTCCAGGCTGTCTTTCATCTCCCTGCCTCGGCCCCAATTTATGTCAGGCAGAGGCTGACGCGAGGACAGGTGTGACAAGTGTCTGGCTTCCTGTTGGAAAATTGGCGAAAGAAAAACTCTTCCCATAAAGATATTCCATCTACATACCTCCTGGATGTCAGTAGAGAGCCCATCACAGCCGAGACAGATGGTGGCCCTGATGCACTTCATTCCTCACCTGCTGCCAGAGCCACGGCCTGGCTACCGGGTGGCGTGAGGTGGGCGGGTGGTGGACGCTAGACCTCCTCAGAGCCCTCCCTACTCCAGTCCCACCCCTCCCTTAGGACCTCAGTCACACACAGCAACTCCCCACTCCCAAGATAGCACCAAAGACTCAGGAGGTGAATTCCCAGGGATCCCCAGGCCCTCAGGTCATAGGAGCCTCTTTATCAGCTGTGACAACAGCCCTGGGGAGCACAGGGTTTGCTAATGTGCTTGGGAGAGGCTCTCAGCCCAGGACTTCCTTTCTGGCCAGGTAGTGGACGCACCTGCTCTGGCCCCAATCATGCTCTGGACTCTAGTGCCCCCGTGGACACAGCTTGTGGGTGTTGACCCCAGAAGGGCTCCACAGAGGTTCCCTCATGTGTGAAGGTGGGGAGGAGTAAGGCAGGGGTGATGAAGGAGTGAGAAGGACCCAGCTCCTTAAGGTGATGGGCAGAGCTCAGGGAAGAGAAGGCACCTTGAGACCTGGGGCTGCTTGAACAAAGGCCTGTGGAGGTGAGGGAAGGGCAGCACTCGGCTTTCTCCTCCACAGGGGGGCAGGGCATCTTTTCCAGGAGAGGCTATGTGCTGCTGGCAGCTCTGAGCTGGGGGAAGGGGGGGCTGGACATTTCTTGCACAGCCACAGTGCACCTGCTGGTGTGAGCCAAGTGTGCATCCCATGAGGTTTCCTGACCTCCATTTCCAGATGAAAGAATAAACTCCTAGGTTAGGGACCCCATGTTAGCTCCCCACTCCAAGTGGATCCAGGGCTCCCAAGCCCTGATAGTCTCCGGATTTGCCCTACAAGACTGACTGTGGTGTGCAGGGATCTCAGGGTACAGGGCTGTTTGCTTATTTCCCCCTCTGCCTGTTCTGGCATCAACACGAGACCAAACAGAAACCATGTTTGGATCTCACTGGGTCATCCTCACATCTGAAAACCTGAAAAAAAAAATCTCCAGCGTTTTGAGAAGGAGGTTGTACTAGCTCATACGGCCGTAACGAAGTGCCGTGAACTGGGCATCGCAAATAGCAGAAATTAATTTTCTCTCAGTTCTAGAGGCTCCAAGATCAGAGTGCCAGCACAGTTGGAGTCTAGTGAGCTACTTGTTCCTGACTGGCAGATGGTTTTCTTGCTGTAGGAAATGGCCTCTCTTGGGTTTCTTCTAGGCCACTAACCCATCTCAAAGTCTCACCCTAAGTCCTTATCCAACCCTGCCCACCTCCCACTAACCTCCTTCATATCATGGGTAGAGTATACTGGTTACACTCATAAAGCCCCAACATTTGGGGGACAAGGAAAAAGATCTGTGGTTCCAGATTGGGACTAGAGGCCTGGCTCAGCAGCCAAGGGCACAGCCTGCCCTTCCAGAGGCCCCATGTTTCGTTACCAGCACCCAGCACCCACCTGGTGTCTTATAACGTTTGTAACTCTGGCTCCAGGGGGAATCTAATGCCCCCTTCTGGCCTCTATGGGCATTGCACCCATGTGGTACACAGGCACAACACCCGTATGCCCCATACGCGTAAACATTTCACAAAGGAAAATACAACAGAGTTCCAGGTTGCTCTAGGCTTTCACCTTACACAGGTCACACCCACTGCCCAGGTCAAGCACCACCCAGGCCACTCGTGGCTGTCACTATCAGGCCTCAAAAAGTACTTACCTTTTTTCTGGTCACAGTCTTAGTGACTCCACAAAACATGGCCTCATCTGTGCCCTCCCCAGAGCCCAGGGCAAGAGGGTCCCTAGAGAGGCTAGGCTCTGGTGCTCTCAAAATAAATGAATGAATGAGCAAATAAATGAATAAATGATAAAGAAATAAAATCGCACTGGGGATTGGCACTCTGGGCATATGTTTTGGGGGAAAGCTGAGCATAGTAGCTCACTCTGTACTCCCACTACTTGGAAGGCTGAGGCAGGGGATCCCAGTGAGTTTGCCTGGGTTACATAGTAAATTCTATGTACCTGTCAGACAGTATAAGACACTGTCTCAAAAACAAAAAGTAGTGATGGGGGAAGGGACAGTATAAACATCCATCCATAACAGAAGTGAAGCCACTCTTTAAAAAAAAGATTTATTTATTATTCATACAGTATTCTGCCTGTATGTGGGCCTGCATGCCAGAAGAGGGTGACAGACCTCATTGTAGATGGTTGTGAGCCACCATGTGGTTGGTGGGAATTGAATTCAGGATCTTTGGAAGAACAGCCAATGCTTTTTTTTTTTTTTTTAAGATAGGGTTTCTCTGTGTAGCCTTGGCTGTCCCGGACTTGCTTTGTAGACCAGGCTGGCCTTGAACTGCCTCCTGAGTGCTGGGATTAAAGGTGTGCACCACTATGCCCGGCCTGTAGCCAGTGCTCTTAACCTCTGAACCATCTCTCCAGCCTCGTGAAGCCGTTCTTGAGGACCACTCACAGAACTTGTGTGCACGACCACAGCCCCCGCACCCTCCACCTCCCTCCGCAGGAAAAGATCAGTGCCTCTTCAGCCCTGGGCATCCTTAGGGAATGCCATCTCTACAGGCACACAGAGGCTGCCGCTTGCCTATAGTGAGCATGTAGTTGCATGTAACAGGGATACACAGAGCTCCTTGTCACTAGGCATTGTTCTTCTAAGTCACTTGTGGCCTGTGGATCCAACCGGAACCCTGGCACTGAGGGACTCTGGGGTATGTCTCACAGGTGTACCACCCTGGGGGCATCTCCTGCCTCACAGATAAGAAGCCCACAGACTCCCGGAGCATCAGTGATGACTGAACTGGCCGGTATAGCTAGAGTAAAGGGTGACCCAGCCTCACTGTTGCCTTCCAAATCCTCAAGGCTCACGTGGGAGAGGTGAGTGCAGCCAGACCTGGGCCTAAGCCTCTGATACCCACTGGCCAAGTCATGACCGGCTGCAGCTGCCCCAAACAGTTGAGGCTTGGGGCCTGGTTGGAGGGAGGATCTGTCTGGCCCGTTGGACTCAGGGTTTTAAATATGGATTCCCAAGAACAGGTGTTGACAGAGGACCTGGTTACTGGGCTTCCGTGTATCAGAACAGAAAGCCTTGGCTCTCTAGGGACTCTATTGCCCTGGGCTCCAGGGAGGGGACAGAATGGGGCCATGTTTTGTGGAGTCACTAAGACAATGGCCAGGAAAAAGGCAAGTGCTTTTTGGAGCTTGATAGTGACAGCCACCAGTGGCCTGAGGGGTGTCCAAACTAGAGACTGAGTGTGACCCGTGGGAGTGAAAGTCAGGGTTCCAAGGTCCCCAGGAATCACACGGGGAGATGGATGCAGCCAGATCTGGGAGGGGCCCCTGACATGGCTAGCCATGCTGTGGTCACTGAAGAGGCCCTCAGGAGGGCCTCGGGCTTGTTAAGCAGAGGACTCCCCTGACCTGGCTCTTTCCTCAGCTGAAAAGGAGCCTAGGTCCTTGACTGGTAGTGGGAACTCTTCAGCTTAATTTTGAGAAAGGGGCTCTCAGCAAACCTGGAGCCTGCTAATTTGTCTAGACTGTCTAACCAGTGAGCTCCAGGGAATCCTCCTGTCCCCACCTTCCTGGTGCTGGAGTGCCAGGTTCACACTGCCGTGCCTGGCTATTCTGTGGGTGCTGGGCGTCCTGACTCAGGCCCTCACACTGGCACAGCAAGCACTTTACCAGAGCTGCAGGTAGGGACAGTGGGAGAGCCACACCGGGTGGCTGAGCTGACCCATCTTGCACTCTGGACAGAGGTGCTGCCCAGAAGGGAGGTTAGAGGTACCAGGTCTCCCTGGCTTCGCATCCCCATGGCCACCACCCTTCCCCACCCCCACCCCGTGCCTTCCATAGCACCCTAAATGCAGCAGCATCAGGATGTAGCCAAAATACAGTGACCTCCTTTTCTGTATGAGGCAGCGATGCCTGGCTTCCACCCGCGCAGGTGAGAAGCCGCCAACAATTTCCATTCCAAATTGATTTCAAATAAGCAAGCGTTATCACACACAATCATATAGGAATAATTTATCACTCGTTAATAAAAGAGCAATTACTTATTCACATTGCCCCTGCCTATGGGTTGTGGGCTTTGTTGCAGGCCTGGGCTCTGAGACATAGAGAAACTGAGGCCGAGGGGTTGCAGCCCTGCCTCCAATACGAGATGGCCCTTGCTGACTTTCAACTGTCCCCCAACACACCCCCCCCACCCCATGACACCCTGAGATGGAGACTGAAGCCTGAACAGGGAGGTAGCACTGTGACAGCATGTGTGTGAAGTGTCTGGGTACGGGTTGGCCAGGGCGATAGAGCCAGAGCCGAGTGCACGTGGAGGGTACCTGAGTTGGCCGAGGGAGGGTGACTGCAGGGCTGGACCTCGCAGCATCCCTTCAAGTGTCTAGATAGCAGAAGTCTCATAACGAAGAAGGCAGAATGGGTCAGAGACCCAGGTGCATGCTGGGCCACCCTTGGCTGAGCAGGGGCCTGCACCAGTGACAGCATGTCCCTGCTCCCGATGCCAGCGCTCTGTTTTCTTCTGCTTTCTAACCCACATTTGTTTGACAACTCAGGATGCACATCCTCCTCTCTTTCACACGGCCTTCATTTTTCCTCGGGTTGCAGTGGACCATGGGTGTTATTTGTCTCTCTTCTTGTCCCATCTCGTAGGAGGGCAAGCTCTTTCCCCTAGGGTCCCATCCTAGGCCTTCACCCGTATCCCGTGACTTTCCCCTTTCATCGGATGCACACAACTTCCATGAGTATAGGTGTTGGTTTTGGCTGAAGCACCTGGAAGGAAGGTACAATGGAGGGCCACCCGAGCTCTCCCATGTGTTCAGGGTGGGCTGGCTGGGACCCGAATTCTGTGTTTTAAAAGCATTTCTTCTGAACCTTGCAGCATTGTCGTTACCTGGCACGCAGGGTACTCTAGCCAGCCTTCATGCTGCCTTGCGTTGCTTACAGCCAGCTTTTCCTCCTAGAATCTCTTGGCCCCCAGGAGCCTGAAGTTTGCTACGAATGCCCAGTGAAGGTCCTTGGCTCTCGGAAATTTTCTGCTATTACTTCTTAGATAATTTTTTTTAATCCTCCATTTTCTGTTTTCTCTTCATAGAATTGCCCTAAAACACATTTGACCTATATTTGCCCACCGAATCTCATTCAGTTTTTCTTTTTGTTTTTCTTTCTGGAAGATTTCCTTGACCTTGTTTTCCAACCCTTCTATTGATTCTTTTAATTTTAGCGATTCTATTTTTAATTTCTAGACACTCCTTTTTGCTCACTGGTGACTCCTTGGTCATAGCACCCTGTTCTTGTTTTAAATCCATTTCTATCCCTGGGTGGGCTAATTAGAAGTTCCCCTTAATTCCTGACCCTCCATCTGCCACCTCTCCAATTCCTTTGCTGTCTGGCCCGGTGCCTTTTTCACACGTGTGATGGTTGGTGCTCATCCTTTCAGGGGAAGCAGGTTCAGGGTTCTGCTGAGATGGGACGTGTCAGCTGGCAGCTTCTGAGCCATCAAGTAGGAGCTGCCCTGGGCCTCCCCATATGTCAAGAGTAGAGACCCTGTCTGCTTGTTTCTCCACTCCCTACTGTCCATGGGGCATGCTCCTTGGTCACTGTCATCCTGGGGGTGGGGGCTGGGAGCAAACATGTGTCTGTATGTAGCTCACTGAGTCTACCGGGTGACGATGGTTGGGTGGAGCGGGGAGAACAGTGGTGCCTGGTGATAAAGGTGCAGCAGGCTGTGCAGGCCTCCCCACTGCAGGACAGCAAGCCTGCTAAGATGATTAGAGAAGGCAGGACACAGCTCCAAGTGTGTTTTAGACACAGCCTAGCTGCCAGCTGCCCTTCAGTACAGGCACAGCACTCTCTGCACAGAGCAGGGACAACAGTGAGGCCAAGCCAGAGTGGCTTTGTGACTGTTACAGCAAACAGTCCTTGGCTCCTCTGTGTTGATCCGTGCCTCACCTTCTCCAACTCCTCATCCGAATCACGGCAGCCAAGGTCAGACACACAGGCCGGCTATATCAGTCTTGGGTATCAAGCCATAGGCTAACTTCTGGGGAGGCAGGACACTAGCTCCAGCTCAGCCCTGGCTAGGGACACTTCAGTGGAGCTGAAGGGTCTTGGGAAGGTGGTGCTGGCTCAGCATGGTCCTCACATTGCTGGTGTGGTGACAGGCTCAGGGGGAATGGCCTCTTCTCCAGTTACTCAAAAAATGAGTGGAACCTGCATTTGATCCTCAATCCTCAACCAGCCCAAGGAAGAAGGCTTGAGCCAAGAGTGAAGTGTGTAGGGAGCGGATCAAGGAGGCCTTCCTGCTCTGTGGTCCTTGGGGGCTTGGGTACAGTTGCAGGGATGCTGGGACCCAAGTGGTGTGCCTTGTCCACTGGCCTCACTGATACCCTCTTGGGTTTTGCCTCAGGGTTAGGAGTGATGGTCACCTATTCACTGTGCAGTGCAGTGTATTGGTCACCGTTCTATTGCTGTGAAGAAATACCGTGACTGAGGCAACTTGTGTAAGAGAAAGCATTTAATTGGGTACTTGCTTTCAGCTTCAGGGGCTTAGTCCATCATCACCATCATGGCAGGGAGCATGGCAGCAGCCAGGCACAGTGCCGGAGAGTAGCCGAGAGCTACATGCTGATCCCCAAGCAGAGAGTAAGTGACTGAGCCTGTCTCGGGCTTTTGAAGCCTCAAAGCCCAACCCCAGGTAACATACTTCTTCCAAAAAGGCCACACCCCCTAGTCCTTCCAATCATTTCAAACCGTGCCGTGCCCCGATGACTGAGCATTCCAATATGTAAGTCTATAGGGGCCGTTCTTATTCAAGCCACCACATGGGTGTTGTACCGCAGGAAGCTCATGAAACTCCCAGGAGCGAGCTGCCCAGGAATGCTCCCTTCTTCCCTTCCTCCTTCCTCTGTCCTTCCCTGTTACTGAGCCTCCTGGAAGGCTGGAGTGATGGTGGCGATGGATGACAGCGCCTCTCTAGGAAACAGCTGCTCATCAAAGATTGCGCTGAATGGCTTCGCCTCTGATGCTGGACTAGAACCTCCTTGGGCCAAGCGCACTGCTCAGTGGCCTGTGACTCCCTGCCTTTGAGTGGAGTTGGCTGCTCTCCTCGTGTGCTGCAAGCTTGCCTCAATTGCCTCGGGCTGTTTTCTATCCAGGTGCTTTGCTTGTAGTTGGTATAGTGCTTATGATGGTGGATGGTAAAGGTGGTGGTGGTAGTGGTGGTGGTGGTGGTGGTGGTGGTGGTGACCGCTTAGATGCTGACTATCCCCCAGAGGTTCTTGTACTGGAGATGTAGCCCCATCCAGGGTAATGTTGGGGCGTGGCAAATCTATAGAAGGCTGGACCTTGCAGAAGGAAGTTAAGTTATTGAGTATGTGCGCCCTTGAAGGCACACAAGGCCACATCGCCTTCCCTTTCTTTCTCTTTGTTTTCTGGATGCCATGAAATGAGCACCTTTCTTTACTGGGCACTCCTGCCATGTTCTGCCTTGCCATGGGCCCAAAACCCCAAAGCTGTGAGCTGAAATGAACCTCCCTAAAGTGCTGACTCAGAGTTTGTCACAGTGACAGAAAGCTGACTAACACCGTGACCATGATAACAATGGTGCGGTAATGACAGTGATGATCTCGGCACAGTAACGACAGTGATTACCACGGTGGTGATGCTCACAACGGTAACTAAGATGCCGGTGACCGAGTGGTGGTGATGGTGACGATAGCGCTGGTGATGACAGTGATGATGATGATGGGGATGCTATGTGCAGCTCACTCTCAGTCTGTGATCCTGGTCATGGGTCTGCATGTGTCATCAGAAGTGGCCCAGACCTTCCTGCCTTCACCTTTCCTGGGCCAAGCATGCTGTCCCGTAATAAATCCTTTTTTTTTTTAAACTGTGAGTGTCTGTTAGCCAAGGCTAGACTCTTCACATCTTGGGAAGTTTGTCAGGGCTGACCATGGACCATGCTTTCATTCTTACCCAGTCCAAGGACTGATGTTAGTGGTCAGAGAGCCAGCTCCATTGGACCCGGCCGGAGCTTCTAAAGGAGGTTACAGCAAAGGGTCATGCGAGCCCTGCACAATCCCGGAGGTGGTAATATTGGCATAGCAGGGCCAACATCCCAGTGGACCCTCCACCTGAGCCGCGCCCCTCCCAACCCCAAGCCCACCTCCTCTGGGTTTGTTTCCTCTTTAGAGTCATTATCCTTCCCTCCCAAATGGGGACTGACCCCTACAGCTTCCTCCTGACCCCTGGGGACGGCTGTTCATCTTTCTTAAAAAGCAGTTGTGGTCTTTTGGCTTGTTTTTTCTTTTTAAAAAAGTTTTCTTTTTTTCTTTTTTCTTTCTTTCTTTTTTTTTGTTAAGTGTATGAGTGTTTTGCCTACGCGTATATGTGTGAGCCACACGCATGTCTCGTGCCCTCAGAGATCAGAAGAGGGGAGGAAATGCCAGTAAACTAGATTTTACAAGAATTGGGACTGCTACGTGAGTGCTGGGAACCAAAGTGGCCCCTCCTCAAGGACGACAGGTGCTCAGAACTGCTTAGCCACCTGTCCTGGCCCTGTTTGTTCTTAAGACAGGCTGGCCTTGCACTTACGTAGCTGGAGCTGGCCTTGAACTCCTGATCTTCACGCCTCTGCCTCCCAAGTGAAAGGCTAAGGTGGTTCCTACTACACCCAGCTTGTTTTGGGTTCTTGAGACAAGGTCTTGCTCAGGCTGGCCTTGATCCTCTGATCCTCCTGCCTCACCTTCCCTGTTTGATTTCCAAATTGTACTCTATTATGTGTGTTCAGTTACACGCCTCCTGGCAGTGTTTCGAAACAGGAACAGTGTTTCGAAGCAGGATACTAGATTGTCTGTAACCTGAACGGGGTTTCGGTATTTATTACTTCCTTTTCTCACTCTACCTCCAACCCCCCCCCCCCAAATGCTGATCTTGCTCACAGTTCCTCTATGCTAACCCTGCACTAAGGTGAGGGACCACTGTGCTCAGCCCACCCAGCCACGTGGGCTTGGCAGGAGCAATGAATGGTCTCCCCTGACCCTTGGCTTCCTTTTCCTTAGTCAGGAGGAGGTTTAATGGCCTTGCCTGGGTCCTTGTGAGTGTGGCAGAGACCCACACTGCACATAGCAGGCATTGAGTCACAAAGCAGGTCGGCAGACTTTCTGTGAGATGGTGGGCCACACCATGTGTTGTGCTACTGTCACTGTGCCGAAAGCAGCCATGGATCGTGGGGTGAACACATAGATGTGGCTGCATGCCAAAAAAACCCCCCAACTCACTGCTAATGTAACAGCCAGCTCGTGGGCCAGGTCATCCAGGGCCCCTCAGCCTTTCCTCCAGATCCATGGACTCGGTGCTCCGGCCCCAGAGGGTGATTCCAACGGGCACATCTTGCTGAAGACGATTGTATTCTCTCTCGGATCCCTTATTTCCGATGGCACTCCCTGCCTGTCCTGCCACTGGCTCTGTGACAGAGGTCTCTAGAGGCTGGGGCAGCCCAGCTTAGGAGGAGTGTTGATGCTTCATTAACTGACCATCTCTAGTGGGGGGTCCTGTCTGCCTGCTTTTGTCCTGAAGAGTGACCCACAGTCAGTGAGTCCAAGAGGGTGGATGCCAGGAGGTGCAAGCTAATGATGGCCTCAAGACCTGTACTGATATGTATATGTATGTGTACATGCATCTGTACATACGTATATGTATATGCACATATGTGCCTGCTTGGTTGATCGTGTTTTCAAATTCAAGAACACGTAGGAGGTGTCACCTGCTTCTTGCCACGTCAGGACGGCAGACCCTCTGCTAGGTCCCAAGGTCTGCATAGCCTCCATGTGTCAACCCATTTCTGCTTGTGAGTCCATGGGGTACTGGGTTCTATTAAACCTTCGTCTTGTGTTGCATACTGCTTGTACTAACAACACATTCCTGTGTCTGCCTTCCCCACCCCCTATTGCTTGTCCCTAGTATATGTTCTTATCTCTAGTTGAGGCCAAGTACATACAAGCATCACACACACCCCGGTCCTATACTTACCCCATGTGTTGATTTTCACAGCCTCACAAATCAGCAGCAGATTCAGGCACAGGATGAGTGATCTAGGCCTCTGTCTGGGATACTTGTCCCAGGAGTAGATACGAGGCACAGAAGGCAGAATCCAGCACTGTAGACCCAGCCAGGCCGAGCACTCCATCCAGGACAGACAGCATCAGGATGGGCAAGAGGCAGTAGAGGCATTTGTGTGGCAGCCCTGGGGCTTGGACTATGGCCTAAGGAGGTTTCCTTCAGAGGATGCCTATGGTAGGGACGTGCCAGTCACTGGTTGGTTCATCATTAGTGTCCCTGGGGACTGAAACCTGCCCTGGAAGATGGATGGAATTAGCGGCAGGACCGCAGAGGCCTCGGGGTGAGAGGCGCGTAATTAGGCAGCGGGTGTTTGTTGGTTACCAGATTCTTGTCAGGAAGAGGACACTGATCTCTGGGTTGGATGGGCTTCAGCCAGGCAGAACTCCTGACACTTGGTACCATCAGCCTACAAGCAGGGTTCACAGGGCGAGGTCATGGAGGCGAGTGAAGGGTGTTGCTGGACCAGGAGAGGCTCTGGAGCCCTTTAGGTCTGGGACAAAAAAAAAAAAAAATGAATTCCTAGGAGAGACTGGTAGCACACACCTATAATCCCAGCTACTTGGGAGGCTGAGATAGGAGCATCACAAGTTAAAGGCCAGCTTAGGCAGCTTTGCGTCCCTCTGTCACAAAAGTACCATGAAAGAGCCAGGTGTGCCTTTAATTGCAGCACTTGGCAGGAGGAGGCAGGTAGGTTTCTGTGACTTCTCTGGGGACAAGAGGATGACCTGATACAGTCAAAAGCCGTTTCCAACCTCTCTGCTCTTATGGCAATGCATGAAGTAGCCAGAGCACATCCAAGGCCTCAGTTTCCCCACTGCTTAGGGCTGGCCTTGAGGCACATTCTCATGGATCTGGTATCTGCCTACCACTGTAAGTGACCTTGCCCATTATCGACCTGGCCTGCCAGTTTTGTTCTATAGTCATGATCAATGAGGAACAAGGCCTCAAGGGACTAGGGCAAGGTGGCAGAGGCCGGTGGCCACACCTTCATGAGATACAGGGTGGGCTGTCCTCTGTGGAAGCTGCCGCCACCTTCCTGTACCCATCACTGTGCTCTTGGGAGGGCCCAGGAAGCACAGGGTGAACACAAGGTGTCACTGCACGTGTCTGTGGGCCCAATGATGGATGAAAGGTGGGCCGTGTGTGTGTGATGTGTGCATGCATGTGTGTGCATTGCGTGTGTGTTTGTGTGTGTGTATGCATGCGTGTGTGTTTGTGTGCATGTGCGCATGCGTGTGTGCATGTGCGTGTGCGTGTGTGTGTGTGTGTGTGTGTGTGTGTGTGTGTGTGTGAAATGAGTGACTATGAGGGTACTGATGGGGGCCATGACTCAGAAGTGATGGGCTGGCAGGAGTGGGGAATGGGCCCAGAGAAGGATGCCTTGACTCTCTGCAGTGTGAGGATGACATCGGTCCCTCCACCCTCTCCCAGAGCTATTTCTGGTCTTGTATGCTGAGCTGTTCTGCCTTGTAACTGTGGTCTCTTCTGAACTGCCTCAGCCCCTTCTACAGCCTTCGGACCCTAGCGCAGTTTATCTGTGGAGATATACCTTCCCAGCCCCAGACAGCATGGGAGATCCCCATGCCCCAGTGCCTGTGCAACAGACCAGCAGTCTAGCACCCAGTGGCTGCCCTGGCCACATAGCAGTTGTCCTTCACGAGCTGGCTAGACTCTCCTTGACAGCCTTCCAGGTAGCATGTACCCTGTCCCCTACCTCCCCTCCTTTTCAAACTACCTTAGTATGGGAGCAGTGTTTCACTCCTCACTGCCTCAGGTTTCCGATCTGAAAACAGACTGCTGGTGATGGTAAGGGAGTGAATTCCTCTGTAGCACTGACTTGAGGCTTTTACACCTCAAGTAGTACACCTGGCTAGGCTCCCTCCCAAGTCCATGGGGTAGGTATTTGTACTTTGAGAGACACTTCAGACCCAAGGGCACCGGCACCCAGCCAGTAGCGGGGTGAAAGTCAGTGCCCTGGGTCTGTGAAGCTGTGAGCCAGCACTGTCTCTTGGCCTCGTCAGGTGAGGACAAGAGGGCATCCTATGGGATGCCAGGCCAGGCAAGGGTGGCGGGTGGAGTGTGTGCAGGACCGCAGTGGGCTGGGAAGATGCTAAAGAAGGCACTCTCTGCTCAGCAGCTCACTGGGCTGCTGAGGTGAGCTGCTGACCTCAGCAGTGCCTGCCTGCTGGCTCAAATGGCTGCTGGGCAAGGCCCCAGAAGCTTCCCACCCTCTCTGGGTCCTCTCCTTTCTCCCTGCTCCCCCCCCCCCACCCCTTTTCCTTGGCTTCCTTCCCTCTGCCAGGGCTCTCTTTCTGCCTTCGAGTTCCTCCCCACTCCTCTTTCTTCTTCATCATCTCGGTTTCCCTACTCTTTTTTTTTTTTCTTTGTCTCTCCCATCTCCCTCTTCCCCCCCCTCAATGAATGTGAATATGAGCTCTTAACTCAAAAGAGCCATTGGTGCCAGATGAGTGCATGTAGCCTGGTGGTTGTATTCTGCCTGATCTGGTGGCCCCCAGGTGGAGAAGGGGTCTGTATCCAGCTATTGTCTTCTCTGGGGTACCTCAGCACCATGTGCACTAGGAAGCCAGCACTTCCCACTAGCGCCCTCATGTCCCTATGGCTCCCTAGATGACCTGAGCTAGCCAGAACCCACTGGCCATGACCTAGTTCCAACATCCAGTGAGTTCTCCCATGGAAAAGCACTGGAGGAGACCCACAGGGAAATACCACTTTATGGATGGCTTATAAGGCCGGCTCAGTGGTCACAGGTCCTGAAAGAGAGATGGCCCTCCCAGGACCACTTTCTGCCCACGTGTGCATGCCAGGTGCTTTCTGAGGACTGGGACTTGAATGAGACTGGTTGAGAGTGTCTGGTGGAGGCTCCATGGAGCCAAGAGGGCTAGGCTGCTGCGCAGAAGGAAGGCCGCTCTCATGGGAATCTGTGGGTAGGTTTGGGAGTGAAACCGAAGCCGAGTGTGGAGGGGTCCATAAGCCTTGTGGCTCAGGACACTGCAGAAAGCACAGGGATGAGACAGGAAGGCCTGCAAGGTGGGAAAGAGAGAGAGAGAGAGAGAGAGAGAGAGAGAGAGACTGACTAGGGCAGCCCTGGGGTGGGGTCAGGGGACATCCTCACAATGCCTGGTCAGGTGCTGGGTATTTCCCCAAAGCCCTGCTGTGAACACAAGCAATGCTGCAAAGTTGAGTTTGATTATCTCATAAAAAAAGATGCCCCCTCATGCTTGCTCAGCGCAGGGGTTGCTATGGAGACCAGCGGGCAGGCCCCAAGGGGGGCCAGGCTGGAGCCAATTACTGTGGCTACAGCAGAAGAGCCTACCCCAGCCCCTCTGCTGACAGGGTAGGTGAGAACGGCCGGCCACCTCTCAGAAGTTGATTTCCAACAGAAACACAGCTGTGCCTTTTCCCTTCTGCCTGGCAAGGCTGAGCACCACACAGCCACTCCTCCATTTGCCTGCCTTCCTGTTGTGGCTCAGCCCCGGACCCCCCACTGACTCCAGCTCAGTGGCCCTTGAGCAACCTCAGAACTGGGGTACACCCTATCTCAGTCTCCCACTGATGTGGTGGGGAGCACTGAGAGGGAAGTGGTGCCTTCAGTGGTTGTGAGGAGGTCCAGTTGGCCACGTGGCATTGTAGGGGACAGGCAGTCTGTGTGTGACAGGGCTGATAATGCGGCCCACCTGTCACCTATGGCATGAAAATTGCCCCCACTTGCCCAGCCTTGGGTTCTGAGGTCAGGGCCAGGAAAGGCTGTGCACAGGGTATGGCCTTCTGTAGTGACAGCAGAACAAAGCATCATGGTGTGCTGACAGGGCCACACTGTCCCAGGAAGGACATGTAAGAAGAGAGTATGAAGCCGGGCGTGGTGGTGCACGCCTTTAATCTTAGCACTCGGGAGGCAGAGGCAGAGGAAGGCGGATTGCTGTGAGTTCAAGGTCAGCCTGGTCTACAAAGTGAGTCTAGGACAGCCAAGGCTACACAGAGAAACCCTGTCTCGGAAAAAAGAGGGGGAGGGAGCAATCTGCTTAGACAGAGTCTCAGTGCAACACCCCCACCCCCGCATGGCCAGCCCACAAAGAGACATTCATAGATTGCAGGCTCCTGGGCCTGGCTTTCCACCGTGATTGTCAACAAATGACCCCAGGCCCAGAAAACCACTGAGTATAAGAAGAGGCACTCCCAGAGCCTGAAAGCGTGCCTGGGCTATTAGGCTTGCCTGGCCTGTGGGGCTGTGGACGTAGAGCAACAGTCTGCACACGAGGAAGAGGATCGTTTGTGGTAAGGGGCTCAGTGACAAGTAGACGCCTCAGAGGCCAAGGCCAAGGCTTGGTAGGGCAAGCTGGTTCCGGGTCTGCCTCTTCCTCCTCCTCCTCCTCCCTCTCGCTGCAACTCTAAGCAGTTAGCCAGCCTCGGCCTCCTGTCTGCAGACTCCTGCTCTTAGCTAGCTGCCAACACAGGTGTTAGCTGTCAATGGAGGTGTTAGCTGATAAGCCATAACCCTCCCAGGGGGATTCACATTTTAATAGACTCTCTCCTGAAAGAGCCTTCGGCACTGAAAAGGGATGGGGCTCTAGTGACGACAGGACAAGAAGCTTTTTCCTAGGGATGTGACACTCCAGCCTAGCCGCAGTCTGCTGTGGCTTGTACAGGTCCTTGGCCACACCCAGGTCTATTTGGCCCAGAGACCTAGGCTAGGGCGTAATGTCTTGGGGTCACTAAGGGGGGTGGTGTAGCAACAGGGATGGGCAGGAAGGCTGGGAAGGGATGAAGCAGAGAATGAGGCCGGGGAGGAGGCTGCAGAAGGTGTTCACAGCCAAGGCAGGAAGTGCTTAAAAGGGAGGCTGTGTGGAGGAGGAGCAGCCTGGCCTGGGGGGCCTGGGGGAGGCTCCTGGGGTAGGAGCCTATTCCCTCCCTCCCCACCTTCCTCACACCCCCGGCCTCAGGCAAAGAAGGCCCTCCAGGGGCTGCAAAGCCTCCATTCAAACATATCCCCCATTTTGGCATGAGGGGGTTCCCTAGAATCCCAGGTGCCAGAGGTTATTGAGAGCTGTAGGGGCCCAGGCAGGACATGGCTCATGCAGCCTGGGCTAAGGGACATGGCAGGCCTCGGGATGTGTCTCAGGCTGCCCCTACAGGGTTTCCCCAAGATCTGGACGTCCCCTCCCCTTCCATCTTAACCTGCAGCCCGGTGGGCTGATCTGGGCAAGCCAAGGATGAAGTTAAGACCAACAGAGGCAAACAGCAGCCAGGTCCCAGGAGCTCTGTGCGTGGTCCATGCAGCTATGCCAGACGCCTTCAGATGTGTGTTGTTGGTGACCAGCTAAGCTACCCTTGTGCGGTAATCAGCAGTGCAACAGTCACGCCAACAGGTGTGCGGTAGGGTGGCATTGTGTGTGTGTGCCGGGTCCAGACAGGGTCACCAGTGTGGAATATGCCGTCTCCAAGGACAGCCCGGTATTGTCTATATGATATGGAAGGCGGAGGCCCGCCGCCCCCATTCCTAGGGCTGGCAGCCTTTGCACTCTCCCCAGCCCCCTGAACGCCCAGCATCAGCTCCCACCTCTCAGGGCTCCTGTCTGATCACCTGTTCCTCTGCCCACAGGAAGCCGGCTGCTGGCATGGGTGTTATGGCTGCAGGCCTGGCGGGTAGCAACACCGTGCCCCGGTGCTTGTGTGTGCTACAACGAGCCCAAGGTGACAACCAGCTGCCCCCAGCAGGGCCTGCAGGCTGTACCCGCTGGCATCCCACCCTCCAGCCAGCGAATCTTCCTGCACGGCAACCGAATCTCTCATGTGGCAGCTGCCAGCTTCCACTCGTGCCGAAACCTCACTATCCTGTGGCTGCATTCTAATGCGTTGGCTCGGATTGATGCCACTGCCTTCACTGGTCTGACCCTCCTGGAGCAGCTAGACCTCAGCGACAATGCACAGCTTCGTGTCGTGGACCCCACCACGTTCCGTGGCCTGGGCCACCTGCACACACTGCACCTAGACCGATGCGGCCTGCAGGAGCTGGGTCCTGGCCTATTCCGGGGACTAGCAGCTCTGCAGTACCTGTACCTACAAGACAACAATCTACAGGCGCTCCCTGACAACACCTTCCGTGACCTGGGTAACCTCACGCACCTCTTTTTGCATGGCAACCGTATCCCCAGCGTGCCCGAGCACGCTTTCCGTGGCCTGCACAGTCTTGACCGCCTCCTCTTACACCAGAACCATGTGGCTCGCGTGCATCCACATGCCTTCCGGGACCTTGGCCGCCTCATGACCCTCTATCTGTTTGCCAACAATCTCTCCATGCTGCCTGCAGAGGTCCTAGTGCCCCTGAGGTCTCTGCAGTACCTGCGACTCAATGACAACCCCTGGGTGTGTGACTGCCGGGCACGCCCACTCTGGGCCTGGCTGCAGAAGTTCCGAGGTTCCTCATCAGAGGTGCCCTGCAGCCTGCCCCCTCGCCTGGCAGGCCGTGATCTTAAGCGCCTGGCTACCAGCGACCTGGAGGGCTGTGCTGTGGTTTCGGGGCCCTTCCGTCCAATCCAGACCAGCCAGCTCACTGATGAGGAGCTGCTGAACCTCCCCAAGTGCTGCCAGCCGGACGCTGCAGACAAAGCCTCGGTGCTGGAACCTGGGAGGCCAGCTTCTGCTGGAAATGCCCTCAAGGGACGTGTGCCTCCTGGTGACACTCCACCAGCCAATGGCTCAGGCCCACGGCACATCAATGACTCTCCATTTGGAACTTTGCCCAGCTCTGCAGAGCCCCCACTGACTGCTCTGCGGCCTGGGGGTTCCGAGCCACCAGGACTGCCGACCACTGGTCCCCGCAGGAGGCCAGGTTGTTCCCGAAAGAATCGCACCCGTAGCCACTGCCGCCTGGGCCAGGCAGGAAGTGGAAGCAGTGCAGCTGGTGACGCAGAGGGCTCAGGTGCCCTGCCTACTCTGGCGTGCAGCCTTGCTCCTCTGGGCCTTGCACTGGTACTTTGGACAGTGCTCGGGCCCTGCTGACCAGCCACCGGCCACCAGATGTGTGTACATATGGGGTCTCCTTCCATGCCGCCAGCCAGAGCCAGGGACAGGCTCTGTGGGCCAGGCCAGGCCCTCCCTGACAGATGCCTCCCTACCAGCCCACCCCCATCTCCACCCCATCATGTTTACAGGGTTCCGGGGGCGGCGTTTGTTCCAGAACGCCGCCTCCCACCCGGATCGCGGTATATAGAGATATGAATTTTATTTTACTTGTGTAAAATACCGGATGACGTGGAATAAAGAGTTCTTTTCTTAAGCTGTGGCCTCTTGGGCTGCGGTACTGTGGGTGGTGAGAAACGAGGGTGGGTCCCAGCATAGCACCCTCCTTCAGACACTGGCACAGAAGGCCGGAGAGGAGATAGAACTACCCACCCTCGCTGGTGGGGCAGTCTGGGCTGGTGGGGGTGGGGGGTGGGGCCCACATGGGAGTGAGGTGACATTCGCACCACCTTCCAGCTGCAGCAGCGAGCTTGCCCCGTAGCTGACATCCTTGAGCTCAGTCAACTTTTCTGAGAGCTGGGCTGACTACATGCTCGGCTCTATTTGGTTCTGAACATGCTGGGTTCTATGGGGACTTCTATTCAGGGATTGTCCAGGCCAGGAGGAGGCTGGGAGTGATGTGTAAAGACCATGCTCCCCTTGCTGAGGAATGGGGGAGAGCTGGAGACCATGCAGGGGCTGTGTGCACCCGCATATAGCTGCCCCAGGTCACAGCCTTCATGCGTAGGTACCTCACACCACCCCACAGCCCTGGAGGAGCCACATGCTCGTGAATACACGTGAGTGCATAACAGACACACATGGCAGAGCAGGAGCCACACAGACAACACGTGTGTATGCATGTGCCTAAAGACAGCCCAGACAAGCAGAGGTGCATGTGTGATTCCGGGAGGCCTGGGCTGGAAAGGCCTCAGACACAAAAGGAAAAGAGCCACTTGGCCAGAAAACTGTGGGAGGAAGTAGTGGTGAGGGGAACAGGAAAGGGGGGGCTGCCTCTCCCACAGGCCAAGAGCTGGGAGAAAAGGGGGGAATGCAGGCACTTAGGGGGAGAGAACTGGGGGAGCCAGATGGCCATGGAGGCGGCCAGGGATCCAGAAGCTTGAGGAGAGGCTTGTGGAGGAATGTGCTCAGCAGCCACCTTCTGAGGAGGGACTCAGGGCAGAGTTGGGGTGCGAAGGTCCTATCTGGCCTTGCCCTTCCTCACCAGGGAACCTCTTCCAGGAAACCCCTAGGCCTTGGCCTGCTGGTACTAGCACCATACCCACATGGCTGCCCGCGTTCACATCTGCAGTTTGCCCCTCTGCACAGTGGACTCTGGCCTGAGCTCCAGGCCTGGGCGTCATTGCTTTATCCCAAAGCTGGGAATGCTGCACCTGGAGCTGGTGTCACGGGTGAGAGCACTGCTAGCCTCAGGTCTGCCCCTTAGGAGTCATCCTCCACCACCATGCTCACCCCTCTAGCCTTGGCTGAGGTGGCTCAGGGTACAGCCGGTGAAGAAGACAGCCCCCTCCACCCCCCAGCCCTCCCTTGCCCCCCCCCCCCCCCGCAGCACTCCCAGTACCCTGGGAGGCTGCTGGCCCGCACCTGGTGGACAGGGATCTTCATCCACTTTTCCCCACAAGGAGCTCTTGCCTATCTGAGGAGACCAAGCCAGCCTCTGAATCCGGGGCGGGGGGGGGGGGGGGGGGGCGGGAGATGGGCATTGCTGGGAAGCAAGGCTAGGTCTTCCCAAACCTGAGTCGGGACCAAAAAGCTCCCACTGATAAAGAACTTTAGGGGCCCGAGCTGTCTTCTGCAGCAGATGTTGGCACTTTCTGTGGCTCGCAGGGCAGAAGGGCCTTTCTTAGTCCACATGCCTTTAGGAACAGCGAGCTCACTGCCTATGTTGAGCTTACTCTTCATTGACAGGCACTCTCTGGCCTCAGGCCACTTGCTGTTTCTGTTACCAGCAGCTGGCCCACAGGGGGGGATTAGAAGCCAAGCCCTGGTGATTGCAAAGAAGGCTATGAAGGGGGTGGGGGCACGTGCTGTATTGCAGCCAAGCCGACAGCCTGAGATGCATAAATTGGGTCCTGTCTCTTGAGGCGCTGCACACACACCCCTCCCCGGAGGGAGAAATCGGGGGGGGGGGGGGGGGCCGCGGAGGGGCATGCGGTGGAGTGGGAACAATGGTCAAACCAGGCTGCCAAGAAAGGTGCTGTAGAAGCTAAGGGTGAGGTAGGGGACAGGGTGCACAGACAACGGTCGGAGGTGTGTAGGTGTGGAAGAGCATGCATGCGTCTTTTTGGACTTTGTCTCAAGGGGGAGTGGGCAGGGTCTAATTTGCTGAGATGATTCTTCCAGTGGGGCCTGAACACAGGAAGGGACTATGGAATTGTCACTTTCTGGCCTGGCCTGAGGGGTGGGGTGGGGGTGGGGGATCCAGAAGGCAAGGGATGTGTTTCAAGTTGGACTTGACAGGATGGTTGGAGGCGGTGGGCAGGGCTCCCAGGCGTCTGCCCTAAGCAGCCGGCAAGGGGCGCCTGTCCCCGAGGAGAGGGGGTGCCAGGAGGAGCGGCTCGTTGAGGCCCAGGAGACATCTGGGCGGGGGTGTCGCGTGGGCTGTGCAGGCTGAGCTTGGGAGAGGGGCCCGGCTGGAGGACACATTTGGGAGTCGTGAGCATTTGGGTGATATTTACAGCCCAGGAATGGATGAGATCACCGGCCGGTGGTGGGGAGGGGCCTGGAAGGAGTGGGGGGGGGAGGGGCCTGGAAGGAGTGGAGGTGGGGGCAAAGCCCCAGGACTCCACTCTGGCTCACCCTAACCTCTCTTTATCCCTACCCACCTGGTTTTTGGCTCAGCTGGCTCCCTTAGGTCAGGTTCTAGATGTCAATTGGGCCGCTGGCTAGTGTCCAGCCTGGGTCTCTGGGACCCTGAGGCTTGTGCAGGAAACTAATTAAAGCCATGCAAAACATTGTGGAGAGTGTCAACCCCCCTTGGGTGCCCAATGCTGGCTTACCATGGACACACCTGGCCCCCTTCCAAGGATTTTAGGCCAACCACAGGACTCCCTGGGATATAATCCTTGCTTGGTCCCAAGCCCTACCAAGGCCGCACCACAAAGCATAATTTCTGGAGATTGGTGCCTAGAGCCCGGAAACAAGTCTAGAGGCGCTGGGCCCAGAGCTGGCATCTCCTAAGGTCACTCGGGACCCTAGTGGGGGGGGTCAGTGAGACTCTTGCAGGTGCCCAGGGGACCGAGGTGTCCCAAAAGCTGCTTTGGGGCTGCCCAGCCAGACTTAGAGGAACCTCTGCCCCATTTGTCTCATCAGTGGGGCTTTGCATGTAATTGGGGGAATTATTTTTTATTCCTTAAATTAGTTCTAAAGTAGTAGAAGCAGCAGACTGCGCAGCGGTGGATGTCCAGTTAGTGTCTGGCGAGGCTGAGAACACACCAGGAACGTGTTTGCAGGAAAGTGAGAAACTGTCAGATCCGCTGGGCACAGAGGGTACTCACAGCTGTAGCAAGGCGGGGAGACATGTACCTTAGCCACAAGCCATGCCCCAGGTCTCTGCCTCTTCAGCATGGAGTGGGAAACTTACATACAAGGCCCCACAGGGACACTGCTAATGTCCCTGGTGTGAAGACACATGAAGAGACATGTCTGAACAGGGATGGACCTGAGGTCACATTGTTTACATAACTGCCTATGAGCTGAGGCTTGCCTGGGACACTCTGGGACACAGGGATGTCATGGGATTCTGGGTGTTAGCCTCTCTTCTGTGCCAGGCAGCCTGGGATGTCATTTGGAAGGCAAGACACCGTTCTAGGCCATGGTGAATATATGGACACTGCAATTACTTGTCTGGTCATATGGCCCCAGGTCATTTCCAGCCACTGTGGATTTAACTGTTTCCATGGTGCCTTAGCCCTCTTCCCCATCCACACACACCAAGGCCAGCTCCAAGGGCTGTCTTTTTGCCCCTTACACTCTAGGTTTGGGTGGGGCAAGGGACACAAGATCATATAGGAAATGGAAGAAGGGGACTGGACTGAGCCTAGTTGGCCATTAGCGCACACCTCACTTCTGTGGGCACACCAGCAGAGCAATCCGCTTGATATCCTGAGGCACACACACACACACACACACACACACACACACACACACACACACACACACGAACACACACATCTACCTTCCTGGCTCAAATAGCATATCACACAGGAGGGCTGGCAGGCTGTGCAGTATCAGCAGGCAGCCAACTCCCATTTGGCCCCTGCCCGCTTGGCCAGGACTGTGGCTGGAGCACCAGGTACACTTCATGCTTCAGCGCAGGCAGGGAGAGGCAGGGCCCCACGCATGCATCTACTAGGTAGCTGCTATGCTCCAGCAGAAGCCATAGAAAGGAAGGCTTCCTAAGAGCTGACAGTCACTGAGGCTGCCCAGACAAGCACGGGCCTGGACTGCTGCAGACCTACATGGGCAAGAGCGGGCTACACTGCAGGGTCTGGCGTGCGGCACCCACACAAACATATGCGTGGAGGAGGAGTGGCGTATTATTCCCTCTTGTGGACCAACCTCAGGTCCCCTAGAGAAAGCAAGAGGGCAGAGGGCTGCTCCCTTGCAGACGCAGCATGGCGCGGCCTGCCCCTCATCTCTCCAGAGCTGCTCCTTGCTGTGACTGCTGAGGCCCTAATTAAACCCACCGCCAACCGACCAGCCCGACAAACACGAGGGACTAGGAGGCCTCCGCTCTGTCTTCACAGAGACTGTGCAGAGATTTATGGGCAATAAAGGAACATCTATCTTAGGGCGGGAAGAGGAGCGGCAGCCGGGCAGCCCCCTCCTCACACCAGAGTGCTAGAGTAGCATTAATGATGCCGCCAAGGCTTGCAGCACTGCTGACAAAGGAGAGCCGTAACCTCAGACAATTAGAGAGGGATGAAGACCTCGCAGGGCAAACTGTCCACCCAGCCAGGCCACCCTGTGAGGATCTGGGGTCCAGGCCCTGGGGCAAGGTCCAGTCACACACAGTCTGATATGCTTGCCTCACAATTATTTCTGAAAAACTGATTGGGGGGTGGGGAGGAGAGGAGAAGAGGAGAGAGGGAGGGAGGGAGGAGAGGGTGGGACTTGTGCCTCTAGTCAAGCTGTGGGATTCTGGGTAGCAGCCCCTGTGCTGCAGAGAGCTGCAGGTCTTAGGGGACTCTCCTTAAGCATCCTCCCTGGGATGACTTTAGCAGACCTATCCTGTGAGGCTTTCTGCCCAGCCCCCCATGGCTCCCAGTCCCATTCCCTCAGCCCAGGATAGCCCACCGCTGTTGCCTGTCAGCCCAGTTACAGCTGAGTGCACCCTCTGCTTCTCTGACTAGCATGTGTAAGCTTGTAGCCTGTCACCTATTCCATCCACTAGACCCTCGCGATTTCTCCCTCAAAGGCTCTGCTCTCATAGAGCAACCATGGCCTTCCTACCATCTCTTCCCCCAGCCAATACCTTCCAGGACCCTGTCCTCCCCTGCTCCACCTGAGAAACCTACAGACCTGCAGACAGACAACCTGGCCATGAGTCCTACCCACAGTAGGGACCAGCCTAGGCAATTGTACTGTGGTCCCTACTGCCACACTCCAGACAGCCTATGACATTAGCTCTCAGGCTCCCTCTTGACCTCACAGGGCCTGTCCAGGGGCCCAAGTGAGGCACAGCTGGTGTCACCCACCTGCCTAGGTGAGCGAGGGCAGCTGTGCCTGGGGTTGAGTGAGAGGAGGAAAGCTGCGCCCAGCCCACTCCCCAGATTCAGGTCTGCAGCTGTCACCACCGCAGTGGGTTTACTCTGGACAGGCTATAGTCCCAGGCAGCAAACGCTTTAGACTTCAACACTACACAGTAGAAGTAGGCCGCACTTAGTGTCTGCAACTTAACACCGAGGCAGCCCTGACCCTAGACCAGAATGGAAGAGTCAATGTGACCATCAATCCCCACCTCCACCTCCACCAAGGGACTGGAGGGGTCCCTCATTGACACATTTGCCTACCCACAGCCACAGGCCCTCCTAGGCCAGGGGAGAGACAGAGACACAGCTGGCTCAGAGGCTACAGGGACAGACTGGCAAAGGCCCCTCCCCTGAGTTGCTGCATTTAGCTGACACAGACCCCCGCCCCCACCCCTGGGTGGATAAATAGGGAGGGCTGTCCCAATCCACTCAGACCTGTGAGAGCTGAACCTTGAAGTTGAGGCTTACCAGGCCATGGCGGTGGAACTAGGTAGTCTTTGTGTCTTGGCCAGCACTGGGGAGGCTCCAAGAAGTAGGTCAGGCAGAGCACTTTCTGCACCCCAGGAGAGTTAATGGTGACACATTTACCCTCAGCCCAGTGGGCCCTTGGTGAGGGTGGACTGGAGCCAGTGCTGGGCCCAGTGGAAAGGCAGGATACTGCATGCCCATGGTTCGAGGTCTGGGACCCCCCAGTCGCCTTGCTCAGCAGCTGTGCCAGTGACACCCTAGCACTTTTTCTGCCCCCCGCTGGCCCTGGCTCACCGTATATGAGGCAGGAGCAGCTTGGAAATGCAGGATTCTCCTCACAACATTGATGGAAAGCCGTGGTACCAGTGAGGATGGCTCACAGGGGCTGTGGATAGGGCTGTGTGGGCACCGGGGAAAAAAAACCAACCGGAGGCTGGCCAGTGTGAAGAGGAGTAGAGCGGGCAGGATGCAGAGCCCTTAATCCCATCACACTGGTCCCTAGACCCTCCCCACGTGAGAGGACACCGGAAAAGGAGCAGTGTCAGTCCCATAGCCTCAGGTAGACAAAGCCAGGGTTGGCGTGCCTAGACCCATCCTTTCCTGAGCCTTCATGGCACCTGCACCTTCTCCAATACCATCTTGTCTTCAGTACCCTCCCTGCCTTCACTTCCCGCCCCCTCCCCCCCCACGCCCCCACCCCCCCTCCCCACCCACTACAGGAACTCCAAGGAAAGAGCCAGGCTCCAGACCCAACTGAGGGCTCTGGGACTAGGAGGAGCGGAGCTTAGTCCTGGAATAGGGTGGCCTAAGGGTGCCGTGTAGGGAAAAGGTGCTACATTAGAAGAGGGGTACACTCTGCTCCTTGGGCAGACCTTGCAAGGGGGGCAGAGTCAGGAGTGAGGACCTGCCCTTACGAAGCCTGTGGAGGTGACACCCCGTGGCAGGTATCTCTTCTGTGACGACCTCCTTGGCAGACCCCCACAGCTCACGAAGCCCACATTCACCGGCCTCAGGCCTCAGTTACCCTTTTCTGTTCCCTCTTGCCTGTGTCTCATTACCAGTAGCACCTAGCAGTGTGCCCTGCTTGTGCTTCCTCCTGGACAGCACAGCCCAGGCTGGAGGCTGTGGCCAGCTGTCCGCGGAGGCAGGAAGCACCCAGTTCTGCCTCTGCCATATGTCTGGCAGATAATCCAAGGAGACGCTTCACAGCCTAGTGTCCAGCATCAGGCTCTTTCCTACCCACCTGACCCCTGATGGGGAACAGCAGAGTCCACTGCCCCTTAGACCCTCCTGTCCACAAGTGCTCTTAACTTTGGCCCCTGTCTCTGCTTATTACCACCACCAACTTAGAGAGGCCCAGGCTACCCATTAGACTTTTACCTGTAGGACCTTTACCTGTAGCCCCTTGTAGAATTTGCCGTGGCCTCCAGGGCCACGTTCCTCCCCACCTGCAGCTCCACTGGCTGTGTGCTAGCACCCTGGGGACACTTGGCCCAGGCCAGATGCTAATCCCTTGGCAAGAGGAGGTCCACAGGGTCACTTGGCCTGCCCCGTTTATTGAGGCCTCACTGCCAGCTTCCTGGGACCAGCTCTGGCAGAGAAAGGCAGAATCTGAGGGGTGGGGATGGTCAGGCAATGTCTGAGCAGCTTCCTTCCCGCACCTCAGTACCCTACATCTTCAGATAGTTCTGGAGACCTAAGTGGCAGAAGAGACTAGTCACTGAGAGAGGTCCGTCTTGAAGTCTCCCTTCTAGGTCCAGCTGCAGGCTGTACCATCTCCTCGCTGCACATTCAGCCTGAAAAGAGAACCAGTGACACGCACCTGTAACTGGGGTTTGTGAGTTGACCTAGGACATCCTATACAGCATCCGACCCCAGATCTCTATGTGGTAAACGTGCGCCCTAGAACCACATGGTTCCCTGGCCCATGGCAGAGCCTGTCACAATCTGCACCTTGTGAGGCCTCACTTCTCACCCATAGTGCGTTCCCTCAGAGCTTGAGGTGAGGCCTGGCTGCCTGGCTGCTGGTGGCTCTGATGTTGCTGAGTAGCAAGCTTTCTGTGTGCTGAGTTCTGCATCCAGTGTGCCTGCAGGTGGACATCCTGGGGTCACCCCTTATTGTCATCATGGTGCAGTGGACCCCAAGTGTTCCCTGTGTCATAGGCCCAGCACGCCCTGCCCCCACAGCTACGCTCCTAATTGGCCATTCTCCCTGACAGAGTACCACACGGCTGCCTTGTTCTCACTCACATTCTGTTGACGTTGGCACAATCTACTCTTTGAATCCCAGCGGTTCTAGAGAGTCTGGAGCAGCTGAGACAGCTCCCAGCCCCTGGGAGTCCTCCAGTAAGGATGGCTCCTGGGCAAATGGGAATGGCAGATGGATAAGGCCTCACTAGCTCACACCAAGGCTTGGCCAGGTCCAGTAGTTCCCCAGACTCAGAGACCAGCCCCAGCTGGTCCACATGGGACCAAGCCAGTGTGTGTTGTCAGCATGGGCTGGGCCAACCTGGGGATAGGATTTAAGGGGCCTTGACCACCTACTTTTGGAAGATGCAGGACTCCACACAGTTTCTTCCTCCAGAACTGCCTCCTCCCACCCTGACCCCCTGGTCCATGCAGTCTCTGGTTTCCTGTTAACACACGAGTCCAGCCTACTTTGCTAGAGTCTGGTGCTAAGTCAGTGACCTGAGCAGCTCCTATGCTGGGTACAATTGGAACACAGGCTTCAGACACAGTCAGCAGTACTCAGAGAGACTATCCAGGCCAAGAAGGGGGTGCAGGCCAGATGGAGACAGTTACATCTGGCTGCCCAGGTGCAGGCCAGGTGGAGACGGTTACATCTGGCTGCCCAGGTGCAGGCCAGGTGGAGACGGTTACATCTGGCTGCCCAGGTGCAGGCCAGGTGGAGACGGTTACATCTGGCTGCCCAGGTGCAGGCCAGGTGGAGATGGTTACATCTGGCTGCCCAGGTGCAGGCCAGGTGGAGACGGTTACATCTGGCTGCCCATCTGCTGCTAGTATCCCTGATGGCCCTGTATCCTCCCCAAGACTTGATTCTTACCTTTTTTTGTGATAGATTTATTTTGTTTTTTATTTTTTATTAATTTATTCTTGTTACATCTCAATGGTTATCCCATCCCTTGTATCCTCCCATTCTTCCCTCTTTTTCAATTTCCCCTTACTCCCCTCCCCTATGACTGTGACTGAGGGGGACCTCCTCCCCCTGTATATGCTCATAGGGTATCTAGTGTCTTCTTGGTAACCTGCTATCCTTCCTGAGTGCCAGCAGGTCTCCCCCTCCAGGGGACGTGGTCAAATATGAGGCACCAGAGTACGTGTGAAAGTCATACGCCACTCTCCACTCAACTGTGGAGAATGTTCTGTCCATTGGCTAGATCTGGGTAGGGGTTTGAAGTTTACGGCCTATATTGTCCTTGGCTGGTGCCATAGTTTGAGCGGGACCCCTGGGCCCAAATCTGCCTATTCTTACCCTTTTAATATGCGGTAGAGCCCTGGGCTTGAGAAGTTCCTATACTTTCTTAGGCCCTGAGACCCACAGTGCCAAGAAACTGGGCTCTAGTCACAATCCACAAAGGGCAAAGCCAGGGCCAGGGCCAGGCACATGCCATGTTTGGGCAATTCTATCACGAGCATCCATGTTGCCAAGCTTCTCATCTCTTGAGGTCAAAATTTCAACATAGTTTTAAAGATTTAGTGTGTGTGTGTGTGTGTGTGTGTGTGTGTGTGTGTGTGTGTAAATATAGGTGGCCAAGGATGTCGGAAGTTACGGGTAGTTGTAAGCCTCGTGATGTGGATGCTGGCCTCTGGAGAGCAACACACACAATCACTAGCACCATCAAAGCTGCCTAATTTCAGCACAGTTGATATATTTGGGGGCTCCCCTGACACTCTTACCCTGGCAAGGCCTGATTTGTACCTAGTCCTCTTCATAAACTGCTTCCTTTTGTAACCAAGCACTCTGCTCTAAACCCAGCCTGGGCATTGTCAAGCCAGGGACCCCCAGTCAGCCATACAGAGCTCCTCCCTGGGATCCCTAGGAAGGGTCCCAATTTCTAGGATCCAGCTGCTTGAGAAGGCATTCTTCTGATGGGCCAGTTCCACAAAGCGAGCTCATGTCAGGATGTATGGTTCCCTCCGGGTCCAACTGCTCTTTGTCTCTGAGTCCATAAAGACGGCTAAGAGGACAGGTCCCGCTTTGTAACCTCCCGTCTACAGGGACATGGGTCTATTTCACTCAGGCAGCCTGTCGTGCTCTGATCAGCCAGCCACCCTGAGGCTTGGGAGTGTTCAGCAGCCTTGGCCATCTTCTCTGGCAGTATCAGCCTGGCCTTGGGGTCCCTGTTAACAGAAGGCTTGGGTGGCAGAGTCCCTGCAGCCCCAGCTTCAAGCATCTTTTCTACTGTGTGATTCTCGCTACTGTTTGGCATTCGAATTAGAAACTGCTGCTAAAACTGGCCAACCCCAGTGGACTGCATCGTAC
The DNA here is from genome assembly GCF_964271855.1 of Acomys minous. Classification (NCBI taxonomy): domain Eukaryota; kingdom Metazoa; phylum Chordata; class Mammalia; order Rodentia; family Muridae; genus Acomys; species Acomys minous. The sequence continues at coordinate 72,990,783 of NC_140492.1, read as the reverse complement.
CTTCCTTGAGCTGCGGGCTTTGGAGGAGCGCAGGCCTGGAGGGGCAGCCACATGGAGTCAGAATCTGGCAGTGGGCAGTTGGACCCATGCAGGCAAGACAGCACAGTGAGGCTCCGAGCCCCAGAGGTGAGACCCCCTGCTGGGACGAGGGGCAAAATCATTCAGAAATAGCCATCCTGGTGATGGGCACCTTGTGATGAGGCAGGTGCTCTGCCTGCCCTACTCTGGCCCAAGACAGCCCTTCCTCACTGACAACCAAGGGCGGGCTGCGGGCTGCGTCCATCAATAGACAGCTCCCCCGTGCTGACTAAACAGTGAGTTGTTTCTTGAAGAGTAAAATAAGTTGTTTTAACAGCAGAGCAGTTTCCTTCTCAGTACAGCTAGAGGCTGCACTCCAGGACCTCCCACACCATGCTAGACAGCCCTAAAGGCTGAGACCGTAAACTGTAGAGACAACAGTTTTGAAATAGATGGTCACTTTTTTTTTCCTTCAGGGCATGACAGGTCCCACCCAAGCCCTTTCTGGGACCCCAGACACCCCTGGGATGCTAAAGCCCATCTTTTACTTGCAGCTCAAGGGTCCAGACCCATGTCTCAGCACTGTGGGACGTGGGGGCACTTCCAGAGCCTGGGCTCACCCAGCCAAGCTCTGCCTTGAGCTCCATTGTATCCCACATCTCCTGCCAACTCCACGTTGGGCTTGGGACCTCGCAGACACCTTCCTGGGAGCAGGGACCAGTGGCCACCATTTGGTCCAGAGAAGATGAGTCAGGCCCAGCCATCAGGAGCCACAGCCAGCTCTACCCAATTGATCACCTTTTCTGTGGGCTGCACATCATGTTCTAAGCATATATGTGTATGTAAGTGTGTTCATTATGGCTGGCTTTACATATATATAATGTCTGTGAACAAACTTATATGCATATGTAGTCACACATGTATCTATTTACACTGCTTTGGCGCCCATGAATACATGCGTCTATGAGCATGCTACATTTGTGTACAAATGTGCATGTGTGTGCGTGCATGTGTGTGTGTGTCCATGTGAGAGTGTGTGTGCACAATTGTCTAGCATTCAGTGTATCTAGCTTTCTGAGCTCACATCTGCACCTTCATCTCCATATTGGCCTCTGGTCCAGGCTTTCCCCTTCTGTCCAGCATCTTCCCCTTTTCCACCCAGAGAGTCTCACAGCTGTCTTCATGTGATTCAGTGACAGTGAAAGATGTAGGAGCAAAGAGTGCACCTCTTCATCTGATGACCAGCATTCAACAAACATCCCACTGTCTGCTAAGTGAGGACCTTTGTGCCTGACACACCAGTGGAGCTCAGAGATTTCATTCCTGTCACTCTGGCCTTGAACAGGCTGCTGGGTCACTGATCTCCTGTCCTGGAGGTGACTAAGAGGACCCTAGCCTGTGGTGAAGGGCGGGGTCTGGGCTAGACAGATACCCACACTGTAGAGCAGACCACATGTGACACACTGCACACAGGAGTCAGAGCTGCATCCAGGAAGAGGAAATCTATGAGGGTGGGTCCACACAGCCTCCATCTTCACCCCCGGCCTGGCCAGTACCTCAGCTCCTCTGCCTGGCTGGTGCAGCAGCCTCAGCAAGACAGGAAATCCATACCAGGCTGAGGGATGCTTCCAGCGAGGTCAGACCTGCTAGTGGATGGGAGGGGAAAGACTAGAGGAGCTGGAACAGTGCTGCCTTGTCCAGCCTAGCCCCACATGTCTTCTGAGTGAGCTATGCTGGGCCATGACATGGCCAGGCCCCTCCTGCCTCCGTTCACTCCCAAGAGACACCTGGCGCAGGACCATGAGCTTCAGGTCCTGGACAGAAGCTGGTGGGAATTCAGGCTCTAGCCACACCCTGGCGGGCACTAGTACAGGAGGCCATGGCAAGAGACACTTTGCTAACCCAGGAGAGCCTCTTCTTTTGTTTGCCCCCCCACCCCCACCCAGAGTGGTCCTTCTCTGCCCCTCACCCCACAGGCACACAGGGCTTCAAAGGCCCCTTACTGGGGCCCTTCTTATGGCTGCTGCCTGAGGGCACAGCTCATCTTCTTCCCAGGGGATCTATTGCCCTGGATACCACCTGCACCCCCCTACCCACCCTTGGCTGTCAGTGCAGATCAGAGAGGCTCTCTCTGGCTCCCCAGGCCCCTGAGCTGGGGATGACTGATGGGCTCAGCATCTTTCCTCCCGGGAGACTGCTTGCCAGAGCATGTCTGGGGTGTTGGGGAGTGTTTGTAAATGAATGGGTGTAGAAATAAGTGAATGAATGAATGAGTGAGTGAGTGAATGAATGAATGAGAACAAATACCCTAAGCCTGCCCACACCTGGGAATTGCCCTACCCACAAAAAGCAGAAGGTTAGCATCTTGTAGATAAGAGCCCCGTCACCCTAGCCCGAGCCTTGCAGACAGGATGGGGGAATACCGGATTGGGATCCCTGTGGCCAGGCACACCAGCTCATGGGTTGGGTAGGAACTGATGAAAGCCCTAGACCCACCCTACCCCCTCCACTGGACCTAGTAGATTCTAGAATTTCTATGAATCCAGTGACTTAGTTCAGGATCTTTCTCTGTTGCTTTGAAAACCCTGATTTGGAGGGGCCTCATCCCAACTAACACAAGAGATGTCACCAGGCACAGAAGTGGAGTCTGAGGAAGAACATGGGGCTCCCAGGAGGATGCTCAGGCAGAGAAGCCTTTTGGGGGGGCAGGTATCTGAGCCAGGGCCAGCCAGTTTCTGTAGGCTTGAGCCCTATAAAAGTGACCTGGGAGGTAACTGCTTCGTCTAGGTCAGCAAGCCTGTGAGGAAATGGCTGTCTCGGAGCTGTGTCACCAAGCTGTCCCCTGTTCTGAAAGATCTGGTCAGAACAAAAGCCCTGTCCCTTTCCTGTCCTGCCCTTTCAGTCAGCCCCTCTTAACCCTTCCTCCCCTGGCCTGTTCAGTGACCAGTGAGTGTCCCCTAGTACTCGTGCAGGTCAAGCTATCACTTTCACCTGCTGCTGGATCCAAGGCTCTGAGCTAGCCCCTGACCGGGCTCACCACAGGGCAGACCCTGCACCCACACTCACTAGAATCAAAGCCACCTGCCCCCTACCTGGGTCCTGCCATACAGAGTACCCTTTACCCGAGCTCCCATCCACCCTTCCCGGAGCCAGCCTTTGTAGGAGCCCTGAGGCCCCCATGCGGAGAAGAGGGAGCCTGCCGCCTGCAAAGGCGTGTTTTCATTAGTGAAAGATGAATAATTAATTAATGCATGGTGCCTTTGAAAACTGTTTTGGTCTTTATTTTAAACATTGTTTCCTATGTATAGAAGCAGCACTTCCGTTAGGCACAAAATTTATATTTTAATAAACACGGCACTTACTTCTTCAGTCCCAGGTGCTCCCCTGGGTGGGCTGGTATAGGGCAATGAGGCAGTGCCACTGGGCTCCACTAACTGCCAGCCCAGAGCACTGACAAGCTTGAGGAGGAAGAGGCTGAGAGCCCCCTCACGGAGCCACCCAAAGGCAAGGAGTAGCAGGGCTACCTGTCTCTGACGTGCAGACTGACCCCGGCCGGGTCCCCACCCACAGCTGTGCAACACTCCAGTCTGGGAGTTGTTGGATGTTGATTTCTTGGCTCTTCAAACACATTCACAAATCAGATTGCCTGGTGCTTTCTCAAAGATTAAGTCAGAAACACTTATTCTAAAATTGCCAGCCACAGAGAGTTTGAAGAAGAAAATATGTTGGCGCTCTCCAAGGCCTCTCCCAGGCTGCAGCCAAGGGGCTGGCAGGGAGCCAGGCCCCAGAGCCCTTCAGCTCGTTTGAGGCCAACAGCAACGGTGTGGGTGTCCTTCTGCCCAGCTTGCTTCCCAGGCCTGGACAAGAGAGACTAAACAAAAGAATTAGGGTGTTTATTCTTTTTCTTGCAAAAAAAAATTGTCATTAATTTTTTAAAGTGTGCAATATCATCCTCAACAAAACACATTAAAAAATGAGTTGTCTGTTCCTAATAAATATTTTCTAGATTAAGTATTTGTAATGCTATCAATTATTTATCTCCATATATGGAGAATGCATAATTTGTAATAAAATGCAGAAAGGATTTTAATTTTTCTACACAATATATGAAATTGAGTTTTTGACTAATACATGAATAAATTGACTCTAATCCCTTCCTGTCAGAGTGTATGGTATTGTTTTAGGTATAAATCTCTTATTTTATAGATGTTTTCAAAAAATATTAATCTCCAATATTTAAGAATGGGCATAAATCTCCGTAATGGGACATTTTGGTGAGTCCCCAACTCAAAGCTTGTCTTTTCCTCATGTGGCCTTGAATCACCAGCCGTTCGTGCCACAGTCACTCCTGGGCGCCATAAGCAATTAGACATGCCGGTAATTTACATCGACGCTGTGTTTGGCAAGGCAACACCCATCCAATCCTCCCATGGGCAAGAGGGGGTAGTCCCACCTTGTCCTGTGGGCCGGAGGTTCTAGACGACTCGGGTAAAGGCTGAGCCAAGAACATGCACCCGAGGGTAGCAACCGAAGGAGCCACTATGGTTCCAGTGGCATGGCCTGCTAGCTCAACCCAGAACCTGTTTTCCAAGCACCTGATCCTCGGGGACCCTGTCCTGAACACCAGACACAAGGGCATTGTCCCACCCTCGGGTATGTGGGCTAGTCACCACCAAGGCCAGGCCTGGCTTGGCAAAGCCAGGAAGGCTTTCAGAAAGAGTTGATGCTGAGAGGGCTGGTACCATCATGTTGGCACCTGTTTGTACCAGCAACACAGAGGGACTCCAGGGAACCTGCACCTACTCTGGGTCTCAGTAGCGACACCTGGAATTGCAGGGGGTGGTGACTGGCTTCAATTGGCTTGCAAGACTCCCCAGGGAAGGATGTGTGTATTTTGAGGGTACCTCTGAGGGCATTTGAGACAGTTCAGTCACCAGAGCCCTGACTCAGGGAGCAGTTCATATAATGGTACTAATGGAGGGGGTAAAAGTCTGCTCAGAAGAAATGATCAGAGGAGGCACGCCCTCAAGGCCTTCTCCTGGCCTGATCTCTGCTTCCTAGCTAGTCATGAAATGAACTGCCCTCTACCTCCCATTCCTACAATGCTCTGCACAAGCCCATGGAGCCACGAAACCAAAACCTGGAGCCTCTGAAAGTCAACCAACATAACTTTTGGCTCTCTCAAGCTGCCGCTCGAGGACTGGGGTCACAGTTGCATAAAAGCAAGAGAGAGTCCAGGAAGTTGTCTCCTAGGCCGCTTCACATGGACACCTGTTTCCCCTGCCAGCTCTGCAGGGTTGCAACGCCAACAGGAGACTGGCCCTGTCGCAGATAACCAGGGTCAGGCTTTACAGCCCACACTTAGCCAATCACAGCATATCAAGGTAGATGGAAGAAGTCACATGACCTAAGCTAAACCAATAAAACTGCTTCTTTAAAAAAAAAAGCTCATAATCTTTGTAATGTTAAGGTTGTTTAGGAGTCTGGGATCTTCATCCACCCAGCCATAGAACACTCGCCTGTACAAATCTGGGGGCTACAGCACAGTATGGGTGCTCTCAGGGCCAGGGGAATACATGGACATGTAATCAACGTAAACAGTCTAATAGCCCAGCACTACCTTAAAAAAAAAAAAGATTTATTTGTATGAGTGTTTTGCCTGCATATGTATCCATGCGCCACGTATGTGCAATGCCCTTGGAGATCAGAAGAGGATCCTGCCAGATCCCAAAGACCTGGAGTCATAGGTGATTGGGAGCCACCATGTGGGTGCTGGGAGCTGAGCCTGGTCCTCTTAGGGGGTAACAAATGTTCATACCTGCGGAGCCATCTCTCCAGCCCCAGCGTTACCTTTCTTGCTGTGTGACAGGGGTGTGGAAGGAATTCAGGGTCACAGACTTGACTGAACCCTGATAGGGTCTACAGTATTGGGGACCGCCAGTATCATTTCATGGCAAATGCTTGATAATTGAAGAAGCAGAGATTAAAGTGTGTTTTTGAAAACTGAGAAGCGAGCGCTCAGAATTAAAAGCAGGACATCTGCTTCACTTCCCACAGCTATAGGACACAGAAAGCCCAAACATCACTCAGCAGAGAGAAGGGTGAAATAGGCCAGGCACAAAAGCACAAATGACCTCACCCTCCCACCGCCGTCACATTCATAGGGACAGAGAGCACAGTGGCGGTCGCCAGAGGCCGGAGCAGGTGTTTGAAGGGTACCAAGTTTCAGTTTGCGAAGATGAAAAGTTCTACAGGCAGATGATAGAGGTGGTGTCACAACAATGCGAAGGCACACAATGCCACCGGACAGCACACCTCCAAAAATGGTTAAAACGATGAGTTACCGCAACTAATGCGTGACTAGTCCCCCAACCCCAGTTCATTGCAGTTTTTATGCCATTGAATAGTCCAGGATATAAGGAACCTGGTTTCTTTGTTTCGTGTTATTGCTTATGATGCAGGCTCACCTGCCGGGTGAGTGTCCTGAATACATAGCCCTTAGCACAATAAATGGCTCGTTTTAGCTTAAAAAGGTGGGGAGACACACAAGAGGAAGGAAATGAGCATAAAATGGGACACACAAAACCAAAGGACCAAAACAGGACTTGGCTTCAGCCCTGTTGTGATAAAAGTTTTCAAGTTGGCCAGGTGGTGGTGGAGCATGCCTTTAATCCCGGCACTTGGGGAGGCAGAGACAGGTGGATCTCTGTGAGTTTGAGGCCAGCTTGGTCTCAGGAGCAAGAAGCAAGTCCAGGAAAGGCTAGGCTACAGACAGAAAGCCCTGTTTAGAAAAAGGAAGGAAGAATGAAAGAACAAAAGAAAGAAAGAAATTTTTTTTCTGTTTTGGGGTTTTTTTGTTGTTGTTTTAGTTTTTCGAGACAGGGTTTCTCTGTGTAGCCTTGACTGTCCTGGACTCGATTTGTAGACCAGGCTGGCCTTGAAATAAAGTTTTTTTAGTCACCCTCTAGAAGACAGATGCCACGGACCACTCAAAGCAGTGAGATGCCATCTGAGAGGCTGGCCCAGGGCCCCAGGAAAGGCCCACAAGGAGGCAGGCAGGCAACACGGGCATTTCTTTACAGTACCAAGGGGCCTCTACGGGCTGGGCTTGTGCAGGGCCTGGGGATACAGTGGCTACTAGAAAGGACGAGATGTTCTCAAAAGGCAATAGCCACACACAGGAAACGAGGAGAGCGCTGCTGTCAAAGAAGCCCTTCCTGAAGAGAGCCTCCATCTCCCCTGGGACACTGACAAGCCAGGTGCCGCAAGCAGGCACGTTCCACCCAAGGATCCAGACTCTCAGGGAACGAGCATCGGTCACTACCAGGCATGCCTGTGGGTGGCAGAGCCGTGCAGTTTTTGATGCCTTTCCTTATATTTCTGACATTCACCAAAATATGGTAAAGAAAAGCCACAAGAACCAGAAGCCACATGAAGACAGTGGCCATGAGGAACTAGGGCAGGAATCTGCCCCACCCTCACCCCCACCAGGTAATTCTCAGTGCCTTGGGGATTCCAGCTGGCAACAGGCCTTCATGGGTTGGTTGTCCCATGACACCCACCCAACAGGATGGGTGTCCCATCCCCTGCCCTAAGAAGCAACAAGCGAGCGACAGAGCAGGCCTGCCTCTCCTTGTCTATTTCTGATTCCTGCCATCCTGGGCCTTTGCTGACACTTGGGCTTGATAGTCAGGGGTTCATTGGGAACACTTCCTGCATCTGCCAATCACCTGGCCCAGAAACCCCACCCACAATCCTCTTTCTTTGTTGGGTTCTCACACCCCAGACCACCAGCCTCCGCTGCTTGACCATGCCAGGGCTGGGCACTTAGCAGCTAGGAACAGCGCCCCCCTCCCCACCCTGGGCCACAAGCCTGAGGCAATTACTCAAGCCCCTGTCTCTTCCATTGCTGCCAACAGATGCCTCAATAGAGACTCTTACCTATATTTTCCCTTGTCCCCTCCAGACTGGGTCTAGCATTGTCCATGTGCCTGTGATATGTGTGCCCCTCCTGGGAACTGTGAGTAATAAACGATTTTTTTCAAGGGCAGTTGCCTTCTGATCTGTCGCCCTCCTCCTACCTGAGTAACAATAAAATCTATTTTAAAACAGGCAACCTCATCACCAGCTCCAAGTGCCCAGGATGACACCACAGGGCAGCGACAGGGGTGATGAAACATAAGGCCCTCCAGGGTAACGCTGCTAGCCAGGCACAGGACTAGGCAGCCGCACACCAGCTTCCCCCCTGCCCCCACAACTGCCGACCCCATTTTGCGGCCCTTGCTACCCAATCCCTTTATCCCTAGTCAGGGATCAGACTTCTGCTTCAGCCTGCTGGGGCTTCCTGGGTTGTGACGTGACACTGGGCCCAGGATTACTGTAGCTACAGCCCCAGGTACACTATGGGTCAATAATACCCCTTCTCTGGGTACAGCTGTCCATCTGACAGGTGCTGTCTCCGAGGCAGAGCGTGTCAGTAGGCTGAACCATCAACCAGACAATAGATATAGCCTCGATTTCCCCAGGGATCACCCCAATATGGGCTCAACAGATGGGGGAATTTATCTCTCTGTGCATAGACGACAGGCAGAAAGTACCTGCAGGCAGCAGGTACCGATATGAAAGTCACCTCATCAGAGAAAAGCATCGCACTGGCTATAAGCATACTGATTAGAGGGGCAGCCTACAGCCTAGGTGTACGGAGAGCAAGCCAGGAGGCTGGGCTGCAGGCGGACAGCAAATGGGTGGCCCAAAGAGAAGTGAAGAAGACTGGATCAGTATGGGCGAGGTGGTTACACCGGTGGTCCCAAGTGCAAAGAGAAGCTCTTTCATCCTCTTGTAGTCTGGACATCACGAGAACTCATTCCCCAGTGTGCAGGGCCAAGGCTGGCCTCTACTGCATCTCTACCCAGAGCAGGTTCCAGGAAGACCAAAGCCCAGGTAGTGTCCCAAGTCTAGGCACAGACAAAGGAAGTAGCCTTTGTTTAAGGAGCAGCAGCGAGAGCCAAAAGCCCCTGGCCTTAGAGCTGCCAGCCCACCAGGGACGTGTAGCCAGAGGAGCCCATGCCTGCTAAGGATTAAGATGGTGGGTAAGCCAGGGCCTTGGAAAACAGGTGGCATCTCTTGCTCCAGCTGGAAGCTATTCTCCATTTAACAAGGAGAAGTTGAGGATCTGACCAAGACTTCAGGAATTTCAGCATGGCTCTGGAGAAGAACGGTGTGGCTGCAGCGGACACTGACTCTGCTGTGAGAGCCGGAGGGCCTGCAGGAGTCTCGCTCGCGGCAGTGCTCTGGGCATGGTGCTCCCCCATGAAGATGAGGGGGAGAGGAAGGCTGAATGGGGTTTTACGGGAAGAAATCCAAGTACAGCACATGGTATGGCTCTGGCAGGGTCCCTGAGGATACACTGCTCATGTCGCTTCTTGCCCCTTCACGGGAGACTTCAGCCACACCACGCTGTGTGGGAGGTCCTGCTATGCTCGTCTCCTGCTCTGCACCTGCCTCTTCACACTTCTCTTGTGAATGAAGAAGAGATGAGCTCCTGTCACCTAGGCCCACGTGGGAAAGGTAAAGCCACCAGTCCCTTGATCCCTGCCTTGTCTCTTGTTCACCCTTGTACTGCTGGGCCTCTCTGGGGAGGAAAAATACCTCCCTAGCAGAGAAGGGTCAGATGAGTCAGGAGGGGGACCCACCCAAAGCAGAAGCCTCACACGATAACGAAGGCTGCCATAGTGAGGACCGTGGATGCCTGACTACAGCTGGCCCAGGGAGAAGGCGGGGCAGAGAGGGACCACGCATCAGGTGTGCAGCTGCTCTGAAAAGATGGGACTTGTGTCCAGGTCCTGCCAACCTGGTTCCATGGGAGGGTAACGCAGCCCACCCACAGCTCCAGGCCTCTCCTGTGCCTTGTTGTGTGTCAGTCAGAGTCCACAGGTCCTGCTGTGGCCTCCTCTGTACTGTCCTATCAGGGAAAGGCCTTTAGCCATCGCCCCAGAGTCAGGGCTCAGTCAGATAGTCCTCCGCAGGCTGAGCTCGTAGTCCATGCCTACCCTAGGCACTATGTGCCTCAGTTTACCTCTCTATTCCTCTTAGGGCCTGTGAACAAGCTTGTGTGGTCAACGCATAGGGCAAGAGAAGATCTAACCCAGAGTTTGCTGCGCTTTCCTGTCGAGGATGGGGAATCAGGAGAGGTACCCCCTTCCCGTAAGGCTCTAGCTTTGCCACCGTCAACAGCAGTGCGCCCCTAGTGGCGATGCGGTGATTGACATAGCATTCCATTTCTTCAAGCTGTACAAGCAAAAAGGAGCCTCACTCTTGTTTCCCCCAGCATTCCTGTTGTTTTCTCTGTGAAGAAAACATGTGTGTTCTTGCTGTCTTTCCTGTTCCTTCTCCCAAGATTTGGGAGCAGAGCTGTGTGTGTGCTGCTCGATGACCATGTTGGATGTCAAGCTCATGGGCCCTCACTGCACCCTGAGGAGCATATTATTGCTTTCCAAGGAAGCCGGCCTCATGCATTCTGTGGGCCAGTCAGAGAGAGCAGAACTGGGTGACAATGGACATCGTCCTCTCCCTGCATTCTTGGGATGTCACTTGGCACAGAATAGAGTCAGGGGGTTGGCAGCAGAACCATCATGGCTCTACCTTCTGCCAGAGGTGGAGACTTCATCTATCCTCCTCCCAGCTCTAGGGACAAGGCAACCACAGGTAGGCATTATATCCAGGGCCACATAGAAGGAAGAATGCTGGGGTTCAGACTTACCTGGGCTAACGCCTAGCCTGGATACCCCAATGCATATGTTTTAAGCCCTCTGCCCCCAGACAAAGCGCCTGTCCCATAGTCACAGGCCCACCCAACTAGGCACAAAAGCACTGCTTGGATCTGGAAGGGGATTGTTAGGAGACTCTGACAGAATTCCCCATTCCTCTGTGGGCTGGCATCTTCCCTGGAGACCCTGCTATTGCCCATCCCAGGCTAGAGGTGGCACTCTGAGTGACAGCAATTAGATCCATGGCTGGCAATGCGGAGCCTGCACACACACACCCCCAGAGCACCTGACATTGCACAGCTCCGGGGGGTAGGGGGTGGGTAGGGGGGGGTGCCTGGGCTCTGGCTGCGGCTAAGGCGCCTGGAATCATCTTCTTTCTGCTGTAAAAATGGAAACATCCCCTATGTGAGACACAAGCTGGCGAGGAGAACGCCACTGTGAAATCACACCCACAGCAGGGCGGGAGGTGGCTGGGGGGGGGGGGGTGCTGGGCCTGCCAGGAAAAGAGGACCTCATGCACTAGGCAGGGAGCCAAGAGCCTGGGGAGAGGTGCAGGGGCGAGGTGCAGTCCCTCAGCCAGACAACCCCACTAGCACACGGGCTAAGCCCTCCCTGCCTTGATCCCCTCTTTTCTTAAAACAGCAACAGAGCCGGCTGCATCCGGCTTCCCACTCCCACCCAGAGCTGCTGGAATAGCTGCGAGGGAGGTGGGATGGGGTGCAGTGTGGGGGGCTACCTAAGTCAGAGAGACACAGCGGCTCTCGATGGAAAGACTTCAGGGGCATGGCAAGGTGGGGCTAAACTTCTGCTGCCAGGTAGAGTAAGCCGTGTCTCTAGTGTGAGTCGCAATCCTCCCCTGCCCTCTGCCACTCCCTGCCCCCCCCCCCCCCCGCTGCGTTCTTCTGTGCCACCATTAGAGATGTTTCAGAACCAAACATCCAAGCCATGTGCACACAGGACCCTGTGTCACCCACCTCTCCTGACAATCCGACTGGCCCAGGACTGCCCATCTCAGCTAGAGAGCAAACTTGTCCCGTTTTCTCGCCTGGGACCCTCCTCCTAGGCACTGCTCAGTCGCAGCTCGGTGCATTGGATCTGAAGCCTTCATGGAACTGCAAACAGCCCTGCACACCCACGGGTGTGAGGAGCACGTGCTGTGCATGTGAAACGCCTGCATCCTGTGAGCTGTTCTCACCTCCAGATTTACAAGGACACAGCACAGTGCCCGGGTGCTGTGACTAGCAGTGGACACTGGCCAGCAGAGGTCAGGGGCTGCAGAGGCAGGAAACTATGGTTGCCAAGTTCTCTGGGGGTGCATTTTGTAAGCAACATGGAACTTTCTCGGGTCACTGTCTCAGTAAGGTTGCAGGCTACCATGAGGCTGGCAAAAAGGGCCAAGCTTGTCCTATACCCACAGAACTCCAGTCTAGCTCCTGAGCTTGAAGTGACCTTTCCAGAATGTCCAAGATTCCAGTCTGAGGATCTTGGCTGAGTGCCGAGGCTGTAACATCAGGCTAGGGATCCTGTCTTAAGACTGCCCTGGATAGAGGTGGGGATATATATGTGTAACAACAAGGAAAAAGAGGCCATGCATTTGAGCAAGAAGGTGGGGTACAGGGGAGAAGCTGAAGGAAAGAACGTTAAAGGGAAATGATGTAATTATATCATACTTTCAAAATTAAAAAAAAAAACTGCCCTGGTTTTAGCAAGTACTTCCAGCCGAATTGCCACTGACTGATGCCTGAGCTTCTGAGCTGTCAAGCCCACATACCTCACACACGTGTACACTCACATATCTGCACAGACACGTGTATGCTCAGATACATGCACTCGCATGTGCACAAGCATTCAACATGTGCTCATGCAGTTGTGTGATCACATGCACTTGTATGTTCATCACAAATATGGATCTGCTAACACGCTCTCATAGACACGCCTGTAAATTCACCCAGGCATACTCGCTGTGCACTCGAACGCCCACTTACTGACTGCTCACTCACACGAACTCATGGCTGCTCACATTCATTCCCATGGCCACTCATCTGTTACATGCGTTCACGTGACCACCCCACCTCCTCGCACACTCAACATGGGTCCCAGCACTAAGAGTCACAATACTCATGTATGCACACTCACACCTTTCATACTCAAACTCACTTGCACATTCTGTTTTCTCATTTACACAGATCTCCCGCTGACACTCAGAGGCCATGTCCTGCCTGCCAAACCCCTCCCCCTGCAGGTCAGGCCACTGCTCTGGACCCTCCCCAGCTCCCCATGATGCAAAGCCAGCTTTATCATTGATAGGACCTTGAGTGGCCCCAAGGACATGAGGAAGATAACTGGCCAGTGCTCTGCTTGGCTGCCTACTTGCTCAACGCTGCGGTGACTGGGCCCCAAGGAACTGGACCCTCAGCAGCCCTTCCTGACCGGGGCCTTAGGTGGTCATAGGATGGGAGTCATAGAATACAATCACTCAGCAAGGGAACCGGAGCCTGGGGTCTGGCTGGACCTGAGCCCATTGCTGGTGCAGGGGGATAACAAGATAGAGACAAACTAGAAAGGTTACAAGGTGGGGCTCCAGGGTGGGAGGCACCAGTTGGCAACGTCCCCTCCCATGGGGAAACTCATCCCTGAGATTTCCACATGCCTGAAAAATGCACAAAGGTGACCTCATTAGGAGTGGCTTCATGGAGCAATCCAAGCCTCCAAATAGAAGACAGGGGTCGTGCCCCCTGAAAACCTCTCACTGGAGATGCCGCGCTCAACCTCTGGCCCCCAGCTGGCAAAACTGAATACCCAGAAGTAAGATTGATCCCTAGCCGGGCAGTGGTGGCGCTTTAATCCCAGCACTCGGCAGGCAGAGGCAGACAGATCGCTGTGAGTTCGAGGCCAGCCTGGTCTACAAAGGGAATCCAGGACAGCCAAGACTACACAGAGAAACCCTGTCTTGAAAAAACCAGACAAAAATAAATTGATCCCTAAGACCCCAACACCAGATGCCAGACCTAGGAGCTGGTTGGGTAGGCTTGTCTGGTCATCCAAGGAAGGGACTTGCAGACAGACCTTCACAGACTCTAGGAGTTGCCAGAGTGTCCAGTGATCCCAGGCCGGTGAAGACAGCCATCCTCACCCTCTGCCTGGCCCGCCTCACAGGCAACTTAGGAGGATGTGGTGGGAAGGGAGTCCTCTGAGTTATAGGCACTGCTCTCACAAACACTCAAGAGCTCCGGGCACGGACCACTACTGGCTAGCTTGCAGGAGGTCCTGACCGTGGACCCAGGCTTAACCTTAGATTTCTCCTCCTCAGCCAGGACAGCCCAGCCTCTCCTTGCCCAAAACCAGAGCCTTCTGGGAAATGAGACCTGTAGTGGGCAGGGGCAGGAAGACAGAGACAGATGGTCTGTGGAAAGTACACAAGGAAAGAGAGAGGCAGCAAGCCAAGACGTTCCCAGTCCCCACCTCACCCTAGGACAGTCAAAGCAGCAGCTGTGAGGTTCAGCTGGGCCCAGGAAAAAGCATGTAGGCAGGCCAGCTGCGGTGCAGGAGGCTCCCCAGCCTGTCCTCTTCTGGATACCCGCCTTCCTGAGTTAGCACACCCCAAGCTTAGTCCCTGCTGCCGCCAGGCCTGCAGATCCTTGCCTAGGCAGGAGAGGCCAAGAGTTCTTGGCAGAGCAAACAGGCATATTTACCAAATGTGTGCTGTTTGCTCAGCCTCTGGGCCGCCCAGCCCAGCCCACCGGCAAACTTAGCACATCTCCACACATCTCCCTGCACTGAGCCCACCAGGCACTGCCGTGGCCATCTCAGCCCAGAGGCTGTTAGGAGATGGCTGGTGCCGGGGGCCACCCTCCTCCTAGGCTGAAGCCCAGGCTCACACAAAGCAGAGACAAGGGAGCTCAGCTCTCCAGGAAGGGGAGCTTGGGGTCCCAGAACAGCACCCAGACACCACCCTAACTCTCACTCACAAAGCAACAAGGACGGCAGGAATGTCTCAGTTGGTAGAGTGGTTGCCTAGTGTACACAAAGCCCTGAGTTCGGGTCCCAGCACCATTAGGAATGGTGGTATATGTCTAGATGCTGAGCACTTGAGGTAGACCTCATCCTCCAACATATAACAAGCGCAAGGCCAGCCTGGGGCACATGACTGCACACAAAACAATAGCAGGGGGTAGGAAAGGAGCCAGCCTGCCCTGATGTCTAAGCCACGCTGGTTCTGTAATGAGATAAGAGAAAACAGACCGTCAGTTAGCAGACCCAATGGAATAGTGCCCTTCTCTCTCTCTCTCTCTCTCTCTCTCTCTCTCTCTCTCTGTGTGTGTGTGTGTGTGTGTGTGTGTGTCTGTCTGTCTGTCTGTCTATCTCTTTCTCTCTGTCTCTCTCCTCTTTCTCTCTCTCCTCTGTCTCTCTCTCTCCTCTGTCTCTCTCTGTGTCTCTGTCTCTGTCTCTGTCTCTGTCTCTCTGTCTCTCTGTCTCTCTGTCTCTCTGTCTCTCTCTGTCTCTCTGTCTCTGTCTCTGTCTCTCTCTCTCTCTCTCTCTCTCTCTCTCTGTGTGTGTGTGTGTGTGTGTGTGTCTGTCTGTCTGTCTGTCTATCTCTTTCTCTCTGTCTCTCTCCTCTTTCTCTCTCTCCTCTGTCTCTCTCTCTCCTCTGTCTCTCTCTGTGTCTCTGTGTCTCTGTGTCTGTCTCTGTCTCTGTCTCTCTGTCTCTCTGTCTCTCTGTCTCTCTGTCTCTCTCTGTGTCTCTGTGTCTCTGTGTCTGTCTCTGTCTCTGTCTCTCTGTCTCTCTGTCTCTCTGTCTCTCTGTCTCTCTGTCTCTCTCTCTGTCTCTCTCTCTCTCTCTCTCTCTCTCTGTCTCTCTCTCTCTCCCTCCCTCCCTCCCTCCCTCCCCCTTGCGCAAACGCATGCCTCCCCACCCACATTCTGCCCTTTCTGGCTACTGGCTACATCAGACGTCAGGGCCCACTGGTGTTACCGAGGACTCATGCAAAGGTGGGGTATATGTGGACAATCATCAGTTCCCACATGACGCTGTCCTGCCCCTGGCTTGAGTGAGCTTGGGTGGACATGCGAGGTGATTATTCTTCTCCAGTGGCCAAGGCTACAGCTCCTAGGAGCTGCTTCAGGACCCAGCCCTCTGGCGCCCTTTGCTTCACTGGGTCAGCACCTCCGTGTGTAATCAGGGCCACTTCAGGACGGCCCAGGGGCCACCATGAACCGGGAAACCCTGCTACGGTAGAGACTGTCACTGGGTCAAGCAGAATACATCCTCTGACCGAGACTAGGCTTGGTCCTGGCTTGCCTGTTCTTCTCAAAGTAAACTCCAACAGAAACGAGGCTAGCAGGGCAGGGCACAGTGGGACCACACCCTGGCTACCTAGGAGCCTTTGCGCATAACCCATACAAGGTCTTGAGTCCCAGCCAGAGAACTGCAATGCCTATGGCGTCTCTGCGCATATTCATGGGCTAAGATGGGTCTCCACCCTGCTCCGTGTAGCCCACACCAGGGTTGGCGCTGGCTATGCCTCAGCAGACACCCTCGTAAAATGACCACAATAAAATGACAGGACACAGGAGGGCAGGCTGAGCAGTTAAGGCCCTGCAGAGTAGCTGAGACCATACAAGGGTGGAATCCTGCACACACCAACACCTACCAAACCTCCTGTAGGAAGAGACAAGACGGCCGCCCTGCATATGAGTCTGGATTGTCACTGTCCCTGCCTCTGCTTTTCTGGGGCTGGCTGCTTGTCACCTCCCTTTATTGCAGTGTCTGTCACAGGCATAAATAAAGAAACAAATGTACGTGCCACCAGGCTTTCCTTCTTCTGGGATTATATGAAGGCCACCGGGGCTCAGCAGGAGAAAGGCAGTCTGTTGTCCCACAGTGAGCCGGGAGAAGGGTCAGCCTTTGGTTTCAGTGAGGACAGAATGGCTGGAGTCATGGTCGCTCCGTCAAAGGCTGAGGAGCTTGCAACTGTCTCCAGCACCACCCAGCTCACCCCACCTGTACCTGTAGCTTTCTTCTCTCCCTTCCATGACCACCCCTTGTCCTCCACCATCATCACATAGCTGTCCCATCACACTTGACCTGTCCCCTCCTCTCTACTATGGAGCCCCTCTCCCTGCCTCTGCCACCCTGAAATCTGACAAAAAGCAGTGTTTAAGTGCTCATGGGGAGAGAAAAAAAAATCAATTTACCTGGTTCCACTTTAATCCATCAGTCCCATTTCTGATAAATGTCTTGGTCCCTGCTATGGGGTCACCATGAGGCAAATGCTAACAGGCATGTCAGTAAAACACAGACCCCTGGCGACTGGCCAGGGACTACTGCAGGTCCTCAACACGGGGTAGATGCCTTCACATTCCCCCGCCCCAATGTTCTAGCCCACTCCAGACCCAGTCAAGGGGTCAGATGAAGGAAAGGGAAGCCCCTGAGCAGATGGGACAGGAGCCTGGAGTGCATGCTAGACACCCGCTGTATGCCCTGAACTCCCCTGCTTGTCCAGCTAAAGGGCTTTGTACCAACCCCCATCATGACAGCTACACAGAGGCTCACACACAGGCTAGCACCCCAGCCAGGCTAGATTCTCCAACTACACAAGTCTGCTGAACCAATTTGGACTGAGGCAGAATTTGGGATCCCATTCAGCAACCAGGCACAGTTGACGGTCAGCTGGCCGGAGCACCCACCCTGGCTGGCCCACGCGGGCCCCTCACTCACACCCTCATCGCCTTCCATGGAGGTCAGTGGCCCAATCTGGACACAGAGGTCAGAGCCCAGCACCGCCCCTTCCTCCATGGCTATGGTAAGCCTAGCTCCCTCACTGGGATTCGGGAACATCAGGCGGGATTAAACAGAGTGTGCAGCGGCTGCGCCGGGCCCACGGAGGAATGAGCCGATGTCAGAGGACGAGTGGATTATACTCAGGGTCAATATTTGTGGAACTGAATTGAATCCGTCAGCTGGGAGCTGTGCGGGTTCAGGGTAGTTTTGCAGCTCC
The DNA here is from genome assembly GCF_964271855.1 of Acomys minous. Classification (NCBI taxonomy): domain Eukaryota; kingdom Metazoa; phylum Chordata; class Mammalia; order Rodentia; family Muridae; genus Acomys; species Acomys minous. The sequence continues at coordinate 72,973,001 of NC_140492.1, read as the reverse complement.
TGCCTCAGGCAGGCAGAAACACAGTGCACACGCCTCTCGCAGGTCATAGAGAACAACTTAGGGTAAGATGCCCATTGCCTCTGTACCCTAGCAAACAAAATGTGCTACGCAGAGGGCGGGGCTACGGGTTGGCTGGGGTTCTGAAGTGCTGGTGAAGGCCCCATCCCTACTCCTGGAACCTGGTTGGTCCTGTGGAAAATGGGGTTGAGGACCAAAAAGACACATCTGTGTCTGGACCAAGGGACATGACCCCCTCCATGACTGTGGCCAGAGCTCTTGTCTGAAGGCTCCTGGCCACTCTCCTCCCTCCACAGGAGGCTCTGGGGACATAGGGAGGGGACACCATGGTGACATCCACTAAACCCGTTCTGGCTGTCCCAGTGCTTCAGCCCTTAGCCCCCAGAACCAGAGAGAGCCTAGCTCACCCGCTGCCCAAGGCTGCCTACCTCCCAGCCCTTGAGTGCAATTGGATTAGCCGTGTTTAGAAAGCAGCAAATCTGCTTATATTTGAGCAAGGGCTCAGCAGATCACACTGGCCAAGAGGGGCCCTGCTTGCATGCTGGGAGATTTGGGGAGGAGAAACTTCACTAAACAAGTGTTAATTGAAAACAAACTCTCTCTGATCTGCCTGGCTACCCTGGCCAAGCAAATGCCTCTTTTTCTGGGGACAGCGCGGGGAGGGGGGTGGAGGGTGGGGGCAAGCAGGGTGAGGCACCAAGCCCCTAGACTGAGGCCATGATGTGAGGACAGGAAGGACTGTGGGTGATTGATTAAATATCAGAATGAGCTAATGATGATGAAGCTATAATATATAAAGGCAGGTTTATTGGAAGCGGTGTGGGAGGGGAGGGGAAGGGAGGGAGGGAGCTATGGGTGGGGGAGGGGGAAGGGAAGGGAGAGAGCAGGAAGGTGGGGAAAGGGGCAAAAGGCGGCACAGATCCAAAATGTCTGGATTATACAGTGAAGGGTGTCTGGGAGAGAGGAAGCCCCGCCCCTAGGCAGAGGGCGGGGCATGCCAGCCACGCCCTGCAGCAGGACCTAACAGTGGGTAATGCTCACCCATGGGACTATGGCCCAACAGACCACCTGCTCTGTATCCCCATTACTCAGATTCCCCACAACGGCCCCCTCAAAAGCTCAGGGCATGGTCAGTGGGAAGCTTTGTACCTAAGCATTTTATTGTCTCATCTGGGAACACCTCAGAGGCTGGTGGCATGCAGATTGGACCTTCCCCAATCGCAGGATGGTCCTGGAAGAGACACTGAGGCAGGCTGAGCTAGAATCTGCTGGGTCTCTTGGGGGTGGGCTGTGTGTCCGTCAGGAAGGGCTCTGTGTCTGTCCTTGCCAGCCCTGCCCTGACACTAGGCACTGTGAAAGCCGACCTGGTGACACTCCCAAAGCCAGCAGCCGCAAGGTGGATTGGCAAAGGTTTTGTTCATAAAAATGCAAGCAAGCAGTGCCCTGTGCTGGGGAGAAACCTGCTGGCTTGAGCAGGGGCACAGGCTTGTGAGCAAGCCCTCCTCAGGACACAGCCCATAGGGACGGGACAGGCTTTTGGTCCCCAAGAGCTTCTTGCACAACTGAAACGGGCTCAGAAAGGGGCTGCGGCCTCAGTGGAGAACCTTCTCCAGCAGTCAGTCAGTATGGGCAGCGCGCTTGCCCCAGGGCCTGGCAGCCCACCTTCCCCTGGGAAATCTGTGTCCTGGACCGAGAGTCTCTGGTGGGAGAGGGTCAGGGAGAGATGGAGAAGGGAACAGAGCAAGAGGTCTCCCAACCATCTATAATGTGATCTGATGCCCTCTTCTGGCCTGCAGGTGTACGTGCAGGCAGAACACTGTATACATAATAAATAAATAAATAAATAAATAAGAATTCTGGTGCTCCTGGAAGAGGGCTGAGGCAGTCAGGATGGCGTGGCTGGGTGCCCCCATCACTCCTTGCCCTTGATTAATCTCTCAAAGCTCAGGAAGCCAAGAGCTTGTTGAGATCGCAGCCAGCTCCCTGTGAGTGAGGAGGGTAGTGGGCAGGGTGGCCCCGGCCGATGGAGCTCTGAGCCTGCTGAGCCACACCATTGGGAAGGTGGGTACGGTACACGTATGTAAATGGTCCTTTGAGCTCCTAGAATCCCCATGCGTGCGTGACTCAGGGATCACAGCCTCTGACTTACCCAAGGAGCTTGTAACTTTGTACGCAAGGCTGTGACCACATCTTTTCAGTCTGGTCCCAGCCCTGGTGGGGTCTCCACTTTCTCACTCCAGCTTGCCCCCCAACGCCCCACCCCACCTCATCCCCACCCCACACCCCACACCCCCACACCCCCTGCGAGCCTGGACAATCAATTATTCAGCTTCTGCTGCTCAGCCTTCTCCGCTCAGCTCATGCCTCGTAAAACTGAGGAGATAAATCTCTCTTCCTGCGTTCTTGGCACCTGACTGGGAGCAGGATACCCCTAGGGCAATGACAAGTCCTGCCCCAGACCCCCTCCCAAACCCTAGAGCCAGCATGGAGCGTTGCTGGCACCCTGCCGCTCCTCAGCTATTAAACCAATAATTCAGCGGAGACGTTTTGGAGCAAACTGCACGGGTCCCCGCTCCCTCCCCCCACCCCCGCCCCCATGACAGCAATAGGCCTAGCAACAATTACAACTGCAGGAAAGGCTGCCCCAGAAGACAGTTCTTATTGCACAAGCTGATTTCCAAAGGGACAGGGGGACAAACAGGGACATATGGGGGGGGGGGGTCTGTCTACTTGCCTTCAGCCATACGGATAACTGTGGTGTAAGACCTGGTCACCCTGTTGAAAGAGGTAGCTCCAAGCACATCTTTCAAAACCACTGATGCTATATATAGGAGCCTGCATGAAGCCAAGAGAGGCCACCTGCATGCTAGGCCACCATGGTGGGACACTTACAAGGCCCCAGCAAGACATTTGTCCCCATGAAAACTAAAGACTTGAACAATCTGATGTCTTGATGTCAAGATTAGCTCCCCACCCCCACCCGCAGACCCATATAGCCAGGGAAGGGTTGATTGAGTGACTGAGTGACCTCACAGCTTCCTTCCAAACTCTACAGACTCTGGCCAGAAATGGAATAGATGATAAAGGGGGGGGGCAAAGTTACTAGGCAGCAAGATCAGGGAGACTGGAGAAAGGCAGAGGGGAGCTAAGGCCTTAGTCCTCTGAGGAGCTACGCCTATCCCTGCTTCAACTTTGGTGGGTTCAAGGCAAGGTCTGGACTCTGCTGGCGGCAGCAGCACAGCTGGGCTGACTCCCGGCCCCAGTCCCTTCCTGCCTCCCACTCTGCGAGCCTCCATAGCGCAAGGCCAGTGTCCCAGCAATCACCAGTAATAAATTGATGAGCACCACTGGGGTGCAAGTATCATGTTAGTTGAGGCTGACCCCTTCCCCATTTGTCATCCAGGTACAGCTGCCCCTCCAGGACTTGCTCTTGCTGCCTTCCTGATTCAGGCACCCATGGCCGTCCCTGCTTTGCCTGGCTGCAGGGCATCCAGCTCTCCCAGACCCTGCTAGGAGCCTATGCCTTCCAACACCCACTCTGGGACTTTGGCTGCCCTACTGATGCACAAGCTCACCCTCTGCGAGCCTCTGCCACAGCCTCAGGCCTCTACCTGTCCAGACTCCGTGGTGCAGACAGCCGTGGTTTTCCAACTCCCAGGCCTCTGCCTCTGTTGGTGCACACCATCACACAGTCGAGTCGGTACTGGTACCGAGCCAGTGTCCAAGCACACGGGAGACACATAGGGCTGTATCTTGGCCCTGCATTTCAGCCTTCGTCATGACAGACCAAGTTAGAAGCATTGGGTTTGTGGACAAGGACAAGGCTAGTCTGTCACTATGAGGGTCTGTGTTGTGGCATCTATATGGAAGTTTTACTTGGTCCCCATCTGTGCCTGACTTGGAAAGGGCTCTGCAGTCTCCCTAAGAATTCTGGTTCGCCTGGCCCAGAACTTGAAGTCACCTGACTCTCACAGGATACTGCTTCCTGCATGCTGAAGGCCTCTCCATCCCGCCTTGACAAGCCCCTTCTCTGTCCCCTGCAAGGTTGGATGTGACAGGAAACACTGCCAGAAAGTCTGAGCTGCTGTAGGTGAGGAGCTGTGGCCTGGAGTTTGTCTGAGGCTGTTAAGTTTCATGTCCTGATGCTCAAAACAAGAAACATCACTACCTTCTCACCTTTGGGGAACAAGAGGACAGGAAAGGCCTGCGCCGGCCTCACAGAGCCAGCTCTGAGGAGAGCAGGTACCCCTTCCATCGACTTCACTCTTTCACCCCAAAGACTTCAAAGCTGGGGAGGGGAAGGACAGCCTCAGCACAATGCTGTGGGAGGTCTTAAACACGAGACCCCCTTGGAGAGCCCCATATACTCCCCAGAGGGTTTATGAAACTTGTTGAGGTGCCGCAGATGGGATCCAGAGCCTATGACAAAAAGGACAGAAAGAAGATATTTCTGGAACATTCTAGGAAGATGGCTTGTGCACCAAGTACTGCTCTTGACATGTCACACATATTTCAATGACGGATCACCCCTCCTTTACCGATCACCCCAGATGGGTATACTCAGCCTCTCCCAAGTGTGTAGACCTGGTGTCCTGTGAGGACTCTCCCGGCTGGACTCCAGAGATGGCAGTGGTTGCACAGAAAGGTAGTGCCTTGGACTGGGAACACAGACCAGTGTCAGAACACTTGCCTAGCGTGTATAAGACCCCGGCTTCAATCGCTAGCAACACACACACACACACACACACACACACACACACACACACACACACACACGGGAGACAGAAACAGACACAATGAGAGAGAGACAGAGAGACAGACAGAGACAGAGACATACAGACACACACACACACAGAGGGAGACAGAGACAAAGACAGAGACAGTAACAGACAGACAGACAGACAGACAGACAGACACACACACACACACACACACACACACACACACACACACACACACGGGAGACAGAGACAGACACAATGAGAGAAAGACAGAGAGAGAGACACACACATACACATGAACAGTCAAGGCCATCTCTCAACAAGTCAGCAGATAGGAGGTGAGATTATTCAGGGACATCGAACCACAAGCAAAACTCTGGGGGTGGGACATCCAAAAGACACTACCAGATACTGTCTCTTTGTGCCCTGACACACTCTGTCACTGAAGCCTGGGCTAGTAAGTCCGGCTCTAGGCCCAAAACTCATCCAAATTAAGAGAAAACACTATAACATAACAAGAGAAATGCAAAGATGAATTTGCTTAAAGTTTTGGTCAAAACGGGGGAGACAGAAACTTCAACTCTGTCCCCACTTTGCTCATAGCTGCATCACAACACACAGGAAAGTAGCACAGAAGCCAGGAGACAAAAGTGCCATCTCTGTCTTTGTTCTGGAGTCAGATCTAGCCCTGGCCTTTCCTCCCTTCTCACACAGAGTTTCCTGGGGGGACCCTGCCTCATGCTGCCTGCCTCCCTCACCCCCACCCACTTTCTCCACCACCTGAAATTAAACTACTGAGAGATGGGAGACCTGTTGCAATTTTGCTGATACATGCCTGCACTGCAGGCACAGAGAGTGGGCAGTCACACCCCCCCCTCTCCCTCTCCCTCCCTTCCTCCCTCCCTCCTTCCCTCCTTCCAGGATCTCATGTATTCCAGGCTGTCCTTGAACTTGCTATATCATCAAGAATGGCCTTGAACTTCTGACCCTCCAGCTTGCAGCTCACAAATGCTGGGATTGCAAATGTGGGCTACCATGCCTGGTTTATGGGCTATTGAAGAGTGAACCCAGAGCTCTGAGTGTGTGCTAGGCAAGCACTTTGCCAACTGAGCTAGCATCTTGTGGACACACATTCTTTTGATGATGACATAGAGTTGAAGACAGGGAAAATGGGGGCTGGGGAGGGGTGGGGGGTGAGAGAAGGGAGTGGTGAGGCAAGCTAGTAGTTCCAGAACATTCTCAGAACGATAGCTGATGTCGTGACTAGTGGTACCGTGACTGGTGTGCTGGAGGAAGTATGTGTTGGCACCTTGTCCAGTGTTGAGGACCTGGGTGGGAGGTCCACAAGGGCCTGATCATGGGTCTCCCTCATCCACAGAGTAGCCACAGGTCTTGCTCATGGCCCTGTGGAAACAAAGGTAAAACCTCTGTAGTCACTGAGGAGGGCTGGGGCTGCCCATATGAATGTGCTTAAAGCCCCAGGGGCATGGACACACTGGGTAAGGGGAGAGGGTCGGGGGGCAGGGAGGTGAGAACCCACGGTGTCCTTCAGAGCAGAGTCTGGGGGGTCACTGTGTAGGCTGCAGGTAAAACAGAGATGACAGAAAAATAATTTTACCATTGAAAAGACCAACAAGTAAAAAAAGGAAAATAGATACAGGATCCCAGTGGGAATTTTTTTTTTTGCGGAAAAAAAAGGCAAGATGAATGCACTTTGTGTAAAAGCTAAATTCTCAGGTGGTGCCAAAGAAAACATCAAGGTAAAAGATGTGCAATGTGTCAGTAAATGTTTTACACACACACACACACACACACACACACACACACACACACGCATGCACGCACGGGTACCCAGCACACACAGTGAACACACAGCAATAGTCTGGCCCCTTTCCTGCACTGCAGCCTCTCCTGTTCCGAGATTCCAGTCACCATGTAAACTGGTAGAGGTTACCATTCTCCCTCCAGCCTGGAACAGCCTTTACTGGACTCTGTGCTGGCGGAGCATGCGAGCATGCGTACAGAGAGCCAGATCAGGGCGGGTGAGCTGCTGGGGCTTGCCTCAGTGCTGGGGAAGCCAAAGCAGGAAACGGCAGCTAAGAAACATCCTTGATAAAAGCTCTCATGAGATAAACGCAAAGGGCGGCCATTCTGGGAGAGGCATGAACTTGGAAGGGTGTGCACAGGACAAGGCTGGGAGGATCAATAAACCACCATTAGCAATGAGGATTTCCATCCTCTGAAATATACACATGGTGGAACAGGAGAGAGACGGCTCAGCGGTTAAGAGCGCTGGCTGCTCTTCCAGAACACCCGAGTTCAATTCCCAGCAACCACATGGCAGCTCACAACTGTTTGTAACTCCACTTCCAGGGAAGCTGACACCCTCACGCAGACACACATGCAGGCAAAACAGTGCACATAAAATAAAAATAAATCATTACAAAAAATACATACATGGGATGTAGTCACAACAACTAGACTCTGGGGATGGATCTAGTTGCTAGAATCTTCTACAGGGTAGAATAAGCCACGTTGGCTTTGGCCATCTGGGACTAGAGGACAAGCCTATTCTTGGGTGGGGGCGAGGAGCTCTACCTGGGAGGGTGGATGACCAGGTGGGTGTGGACAGGAAGTGAGTGAGTGAGTGGGTGGGCAGACACACGGGCCCACAGGTGGGTGGGTGGGTGAATGGGTGGATAACTGATAGGCAGATGACAGGTGAGAAGGTAGATAGATGGAAGGAGCAGCAAACGGGAGATAAAGTGACGGTCAAGTGAACGGACAACTTGGTGACAGTGTGGATGCATGCACGCATGGACGGATGGATAGGTGGACAGGTGAACGGACAAGTGGAGACGGATGGACAATGGGATGGGTTGAGAGATAGGTGAAAGCCTTGGGTGCTTGAGGGTTAGCCACTGGCTCCTCCCCTCGCCTGTATCTTTCCCCTTCTCTTCGTGGGACCATTTCTCTCCACTTGCTTTTCTTTGCTGCAGGCTCTGTTCAACATCCTTTGACCAGCGTCTCACCCCACTGGGTCCCAGACAGCTCCCTTCCCCCATCGTCCCTGTCCTTGGGCTGCTCAGTTTGCTGGAGTACAAGCCCCACACGGCCACCGTAAATCCTCCCCTTGTCCCACAGCCAATCAATCTCCAATCGGCTCCAAAGCCCCCTGAATGTCCGTAGTTCAATCTGGCCATGGGAGCCGCAGCCACAGCTGGCTCTGAATGCTGCTGGCTACGTATATTGAACTTGAAGCATCGGATTACATGTTTGTTCAATAGCAATAAACTCCCAAAGTTTTATAGGGTCATAAAACTGCTGCCTGGGCTCCCACTTAGGTGGTGTGTAATGTACACAGACCGGTTTCCCTGCTAATGGGGCAGCGCAAGTGATTTGGGGGCTATTAGCTGGAAACAGTACATCTGCATTTGCCAAATTCTCATAAATAAAGTGGCCCCACCGGAGCAGAACACACCAGACCCAGTCTTGACATTCAAGGGCAGGAAGCACGGCAGAGTGTGCCAGGGCCAGGAGAAATGATTGATTAGAGAGGAACCAGCGAGGGTGATGGGGGTGGGGAGACGGATGACGATGGTGGGGCAGGGCACAGTGTACCACCATCCAGATAGCACATCTGCAGCTTATCTCACTCAGCCATCCCTGAGGAAGTGTTGGGCGGTGGCATCCTCTCAAGGTCCCAGTCCCTAACCTTGCCCTCCAGGGAGGATGCTTACAGATGGGAGGGGAGCTCAGAGGAAGGGGGAGAGCACGGAGAGGGGACAGGCAGATGGGGGGCTGCTGGGTGAAGGCAAAAGTTCTAGGCAAACACAGGAGTGTATACAAAAAGCCCCCCAAGGGGCTGGAGAGATGTCCCAGAGGTTAAGAGCACTGACTGCTCTTCCAGAGGTCCTGAGTCCAAGTCCCAGCAACCACAAGGTGGCTCACCACCATCTATAATGAGATCTGGTGCCCTCCTCTGGCCTGCAGGTGTACATGCAGGCAGAGCACTGGATATATAATAAATAAATAAATAAATAAATAAATAAATAAATAAATAAATCTTTTTTTTAAACCCCAAGGTAGAGGGACGGTAAGAGTAGTGTGGTCCTTACAGACTCCCAGCTGGGCTAGATCATGTGACAGTCAGAGGCTCTTGAGCAATGAGATGCAATTGCCTCTTGGTATGTGCTTAGGGTACCAGTCTTCTGGGTACTTGGGGGGCCAGAGTGGAGAGTTGTCAGAGGAGGAGTAGGAGAGGTGTGGTCTCAAAGGACCAGGGGCCAACACAGGGCCCCAAGGGCAGTTGTCTTATTAGGCTAATCTGGCCTGGACCCAAAGCCACCAGATGAAAACCTATGGATGTCCTCATGTCTAGAAAGTAGCAAGAGGCAGAAGGGTAGCTGGGAGCCAAGCCCATGTCAAGTCCAGGCAGGCAGAAGAACATGTGCCCAGATAATGCCCATAAGCCCTGGGGTAGCATGTGCCAGCCCCTTTCTTTGTTGACCCCTGGCACCCTAGAGAGTGGCAGATCCCACTTTAGCCTATGCCTGGAGCTTCCCTGACACTAGGGTTGGGCACGTGTATGACTTTGCCCTGATCCTTGTAACTTTGCTATCGACCCAGATCCTTGGAAACACATCGATTTGCTTGAATACATCAATATTTATTGCGGCTTCAAGGCCTGGGGCCTGAGGAGGGCCTGCAGGCTGATGAATGGAGACAACACTCTATAGAATTTGTCCAGCAACTTTCTGTCTACACTCCGGGGCCTCCAAACTGCAGCCCCACCCAGGGCAAACTCTCCAGCCACAGCGCCAAGGTGGCACAGGGAAGGAGATGACCCCTGGCCTGCCTGGGTTATCTTACTCTTTGGCTTTGGACATCCTGCTGTCCTGCTTGAGACTTGTGCTTGAACTCACAGCGATCTGCCTGCCTCTGCCTCCCGAGTGCTAGGATTAAAGGCATGTGTCACAGCACCTGGCTGTGAAAGGTTTTTTTGTGTTTTTTTGTTTTGTTTTGTTTTTTGTTTTTTGTTTTGGTTCACAGTTTGAGAGTCTAATCTATGGTGTTGAAAAGGTGTGGTGGCCGGGCGTGGTGGCACACGCCTTTAATCCCAGCACTCGGGAGGCAGAGGCAGGCAGATCTCTGTGAGTTCGAGGCCAGCCTGGTCTACAAAGAAAGTCCAGGACAGTCAAGGCTACACAGAGAAACCCTGTCCTCGAAAAACAAAAACAAAAAACCAGAAAAACGTATGGCAGCTGGAAGGTCAGGTGACTGGTCTGTGGCAGTCAAGAAGTGAGAGAACTGATCGAGCACTGAGAGAACTGAGCACTGAGAGAACTGAGCACTGAGAGAACTGAGCACTGAGAGAACTGAGCACTGAGAGAACTGAGCACTGAGAGAACTGAGCACTGAGAGAACTGAGCACTGAGAGAACTGAGCACTGAGAGAACTGAGCACTGAGAGAACTGAGTACTGAGAGAACTGAGCACTGAGAGAACTGAGCACTGAGAGTACTGAGCACTGGTATTTGGTTTGTCTCCTCTCTCCCTTGCTCCAGTCCCCGCCACTCAGACGCACAGTGAGTCTTTGCTGCTTGTCAGGCATCTCTCATAGACATGCCCAGAAGTGTCCCCTAGATGTTGACAGTGAACACTGGCCACCACAGGCCTTCCCAACTCACTGTCCACTCAGGCACCTAGCCAGACACTTGTCTGTTCAAGTTCTCTTCAGGAACTAGCTGTGAATGTCATCAGCAAGCATGTAGAGTGCACCCCTGAGGCCCTGTGAGGGTGACATGGCAAGTGGCCAGTCTGGAAGGGTGCCTCCTCCAGCCATGAGGTGTTACAAGCCAACCTGGGTGTGGGCCAAAGTGCAAAAGCCATCGTGCTAAGGTGTCTATCCCAGCAAACTCGAGGGTTCTAAACGGGAGTCACTGCTGGTCAGTTCTCACTCACCAGAGCTGGCTGCAGCACATGGTGTCCTCCAGGAAAAAGGCTCTGTCACTGGTGCCGCCATCTAAAATGCCAGAGCCTGGGTCTTGGGCAAAAGACAAGAAGAGAGACCCTCAATAGGCCTGGAGGTAGTAGCACTTGGCAGCTAACCCTGCCCAGGAAACTCATTTCAGAACCTTAGAGGAGGCTGAGGGTACAGGACACTGGAGTCCTGAGAAGAATTTTCAAGGCCAAGAACCCACTATGACCCTTAGCCCCACCCCAGCCTGCCTGCAGCACCTTTAGGGCCTCCCCCAGAGGATGAAAGAATTACAATTCCTTGTCAGACAGAGCTTCCAGGTGGAGGCAAGGAGTCAGATTTATTGTCTGGTGGCATCCATGACCTTCTGGAAAGGTCCCTGTCTGTTGGGGTGGGAGGCAGATGGGCCGGCATCACAGCCAACTCCCAAGGTTCTGCCGCCGGGATCCAATTCCGTCATCCGTGCATCCTGAGCTTGGGGTTTCAGACCTCTAGCTGTCATACATGACAGGTCCAGTCCCTAGGCTCACACAGCACAGAGCAGAACATCCAAGGCCTTGGGTACCACAGTAACAGCAGTGGATCCAGCGCCACCATGGTCTCCTCAGCACCTGTGAACAGAGAAGCAGCGGTGACCACTCATGAGTCTGGCTGGGCATCAGTCCCTCTGTCTTTGCTGTCCGTGGGAATGGACCGTACTGGGTTTGCCTCAGGGTGGAGATGGCAGGCAAGCACATGCTGAGCCTCAACTCAAGTCCACATAGGGCCAAGAGACCAGAGAGGACTTAAAACCCAGGCTAAGCTGAGCGGTGGTGACACACGCCTTTAATCCCAACACTTGGGAGGCAGAGGCAGGAGGATCTCTCTGAGTTTGAGGCCAGCCTGGTCTACAGAGTGAGTCCAGGACAGCCAAGGCTACACAGAGAAACCCTGTCTCGAAAAACCAAAAACCAAAAGACAAAAAACAAAAACAAAAGTAAAAACCAAATCAAAACAAAACAAAACAAAAAAACCAACAACAACAAAAAACAAACAACAACAACAACAACAAAAATCCAGGCTAGACTGGCCGTTGCCATGGTGGTCCTGCTTGGCCAGTGTCAGCCCTGGCTGCACTGGAGGATCTTCATATACTCCCTCAACTTCTCCCTCCCTCCCTTCCTTCACACCATGCCCTACCACCGCCCCGCCCCCCAGAGGCCAAGCTCCGCCCCACCCTGCCTCCACCCTCCCACCTCACTGTTGTTTACTTGAGGGTTTTCCAATGGAGTTTTTTTTTTTTTTCACTTAAGTGATTGTATTTTGAAAGGAAATCCTACAGCAACACTGGAAATGGAAAATAAGCATGGGGGTGGCAAATAGAAGGTACCCACACAAACAGAATGAAAACAAAATGTGCTGTCAAATCCCGAGAGGCCCTGGCTACCCCAGGATGAAGCCCATGGCCAGCGTCCCAGACCTGCTCAGGCCAGTCACACCTCGGGCTCAGACCTCAGTCATGCTCTGCAGTGTTGGGCACGTGGATTCTGGGTCCTGATCACACTTTGATTCTAGGTGTGACCTGAGTCCCAGGCATACCTTGATTCTGGCTCCTAGCTATACCTTGATACTGGGGTCAGTCACACCTTTAATCCTGAGAGTTAGGGGTCCTGCTCGACTTTGGTTACTGGGTCTGTTTCTTACCTTGATCCTGGGTCCAGTCACAGCGATAATCCAAAATGATACTCAGGTCTGGTGCCTGAGTGCCAGTTAGACTCCATTTCTGGACTGACACCTGGATTTTGAGATCGCAGTTACATCTGGTTTCTGCGTCATGTGGTCATAACTAGTGTCTGGGTCTAGTCACAGCTTTAGTCTACCTGGACTCTGGGTGCTTTTCACAAGTTGGTTCTGGGGGCCACTGGGTCATACCTGGATTTTTACTGTGACCACACGGCAGCGGAGGAGGGTCTGCCTCAAAGGCTCACTCACAAGGTCAGTGTCCCACACCGGGGCGAGAGCATCCTTCCTGCGCTCAGCGCAGCACTACTCCGTGTGGACATGAAACGACTGAGTCTTGATCACAGCACCGATGTGTCATGAAACCCCTTGAGGCCCTGGCTGGTGCAGGCTGAAGTTCATGGCCAGCAGCCCCAGACACACTGACACCAGGAGGAAACTGCAGGGCCCTTGCACGTCTGTCTTAGGCCCTAGCCACACTCCTGAGTGCTGGGCACACTGAATTCTGGGTTCAGTTCTGGGAACAGAGCTTCCCACTTCTGCTGTCTGCCCAGGCTCCAGGGTTCCAGGCAGCCCCTGCCTGTGGCACAACACAGAGGAAGGAGACAGTTTGGCACCTCTCCTACCCATGCTACCTGCCTGTCTTTTAGGCTTACCTATATCTACATGCTCCAAGCACTGAAAAGCTGCTTCTCCCATAGACCAGGCTGGCCTGGAACTCACAGTGATGTGCCTGTCTCTGCCTCCCGAGTTCTGGGATTAAAGGTTTGAGTCTTTTTTTTTTTCCCTCAGGCTTCCCTGGTGATCTCTTCTTCCAGATGAACCTGTAGGGCTCTTCTGGCCAGATGTCATCCGTCCACATGAGGGAGCATGCCTCCAAGTCTAGCTTTGGGTAAGCAGCAAGATGGCTCCCACTCAAATGATAGCTGGCAGTCTTCCCTGTAATTCTCAGGAAAGCCATACCCAGCCTACCCACTGGCCTAAATAGGAGTGATGGCCCCCACGGGGTTCAGCCCTTAAACAGTGCGCTCCCTGCAGGCCCTATCCCCGCCTTGGTTGGTGTCCCTCTGTCACAAGCTCAGCAACCAGGTTGCTTAGTTCAAAGACAGACTTGTATCTCCCAAACTGATTCCTAGGCCTGGTACATGTTGCTTAGAGATACACACATCTCCCAGGGGTCCGTGGGTATGGAGCAACACTGAACGCAGCCAGCACCTGGTCATTCAGACCTTCAGACAGCTCTGACAAGCTATTGTTCCCTAGTTCTGCAGCTGGACCTGCCCAGGGGGTCCTGGGACCCAGCAAGGCCCAGCCCATGTACTGCAGCCAGCAAAGCCCACACCCAGAAGCCAGTTGTAAGGGCAGCATGTGTGTGTGTGGGGGGGGGGGTCCCTCAGGAGGTGACAGCTGTCTGCAGCTGACAAAGAGGGTCTAAGTGGAAAGAGGACAGGGATATCTCAAAACCTGGCCAGCTTGTGGCAGCAGCCCAGCAGCCCAGCAGGCCAAGGAGGCAGAAGCTCCCAGTAGACTGGAGGGAGATGCAGTCAGAGAAGAGAGCAAACAGGCTAAGGTTGTTGGAGCTGTGACAGAGAGTGGTCACCATACACACTGCCTTGCCAGTGGGAGGTGGGGTGACCCTTGGCACCTCCTCCCAGCCCTTGCCCGTGTGTGACAAGAATCAGTCTAGGCTGCTGGCTGCTCTCCAGCTCAGCTGCTGGAAAGAGGCAGAGGCACGCTAGAAGGGTGCGGCCTATGTCCTCAGCCAGAGCCATGGCTACGTTGGATGCCCAGGATCCCTGGCTGGGGAATGTGCTCTGGAAAAAAAAAAGTCAGGGTTGACTTTCTACCTATTCCTCCCACCCCAAGATCTGGAGGCCCCATGGGTGTGTCATTACTAAATGGTGCCAGTGCCCTCTCACCACCAGATGCCGCTCAGTTGTCACCACTGTCACTTGATTGGCATCCTGTCACCATTATATGTCTCTCCCTTTCTCCCTCTCTTTCTCTCCCCCCCCCCCTTTCTTTTCAAGAAGTATCAAGTCTCTATATAATCCTGTCCTGTCTGTCTTAAAACTCACTATGCAGACCAGGTTTCCCTGAGCTCTACAAGATCCATCTGCCTCTGATGGCCGGGTGCTGAGATTAAAGGTGTGAGCCTTTATGCGGCTTATGCGGCTGCCTGATATGTTCTCAGGACCCAGAGTATGAGGGTGGTGGCTGGCTGTGTAGCTAAGGGGGGGGTAGGTGCTGGAGAGACTGTGGGACTTATGAGGGGCCATGGAGGACTGTAAGGTGCCTGGTCCTGACATGGGGAAAGTCGGCTGGGGTGGGGGTGAACATTGCACCTGAAAGATCCCTAAACCCACTGATACCACCGAGAGTGACAAGGGACCAGAGCCAACCACACAGGTACCCAGTATCCTCACACAAATACACACATGTCCCTAGCCTTCACATGTGCACATAGCTTCCACATGGGTGGAACACACACACACACACACACACACACACACACACACACACCTGGCTCCTTCGAAGTTTCTAGCTCCTTTGAAGTTGCACAGGCCTTTTGTTTCACAGCCTGATGCTCATGAGCCCTGCTCCCATCCCATTGCCCTTCAGCCAGCTTCGGCTGGTCCCTATGACAAAGGTCCTCAGATCATACATGCACCGAGCAAGCCCAGCCTTTCATTCCCCCTGTCCCACCAAGCAGCTGGAGGATGGCTTCCTCTTTGTCACTCTAGGCCTTCTGGGGAACCTTAGATCCCTTCCCCTGACTATGTCCCCCTGGGGACCCAACTCACAGTCACTAGGAGAGGCCCATACACCACCAGCCTGCACTGTCGACCTCCAGCAGACAAAGACACAGAGGCCCAGGAGTGGCAGAAGATGGCATTTGAACTCAGGGCCCAAGATCAGTTACCCCAGACCTGTGAAAGCATCTGACACAAAGGCAGGAAGCTTTTGTGTGTCCCATATGGACACAGAGGACACTCCAGGCAAAGGCCAACTCAATAGGATACCCTGGGGAGGCACGGAGTCAGAGCCCAGCGTGATGATGGAGGATGTAGATGCAACAGAGTTTTGTGTCTCCCGGCTGCCACCACCAACGCTGTGGCACTGGATAGACCCCACCAAGCCACAGGACCCAGGAGGAAGACAGGGCACAGGTCTAGGGACAATATCCCAGAGCCACAAGTTATGGTTCATCCTTGTACCAGGATCTTGGGTGGCCCCTGAAACCATTTTAGGGTGGCTGTGGTGCTGCAAGAAACGCATGGTTCAGTGACTACAGGGGCTGGTAGAGCAGCATGGAGTGTCCATGTGGGCTTAGTCTCCTGGGTTATTAATTTTGTTTTGTTTTGTTTTGTTTCTGTGGCAAGGTTTCTCTGTGTAGCCCTGGCTGTCCTGGACTCGCTTTGTAGACCAGGCTGGCCTTGAACTCATAGCGATCCACCTGCCTGTGCCTCCCAAGTGCTGGGATTAAAGGCATGTGCCACCACATCTAACTTGGGTTATTGATTTTTGATGGATTGTTCTGAAGCCAGGCCTAGTGGTTCCAATTTTCTGTGAGAATGTAGTTTGGTTCTTTTTGTTTTGTTTTTGTTTTTGTTTGGTTTGGTTTTTCAAGACAGAGTTTCTCTGTGTAGCCTTGGCTGTCCTGGACTCACTTTGTAGACCAGGCTGGCCTCGAACTCACAGTGATCCACCTGCCTCTGCCTCCCAAGTGTTGGGATTAAAGGTGTGCGCCACCACTGCCTGGAGTTTGTTTGTTTTTTTTATAATAATGAGAAAAGAACGGCTGGGTTGGGTGAGGGAGTCCCCAGCATCCTGGGTGCTTCAGCAGACACAGGGGAAGGAGGACCAGACAGGGGCAGCCTATCTCTGTTCTCCAGGGCCTTGGCTCTCACCAAGCCAGAATACCGTTTGCAGAAGGCTCATTCACATGCAGCTCAGGGCTGGCCCCACAGGGTTGAGACATATGCTGTACCAAGAGCCATCCATTCTCTCTGTGAACCTAGCACTGTGGCAGGCTTTGCCACTGAGGGGTTCAAAATAACCTCCTGTGCCCCCTCACAATCCTGGAAGCCTCTGAAGTCCCCTGTGCAGAAAACCAGGCCCTGACTGTAGATTCTGGGCCATCTCTGGTCCTCTGAGGCACCTGGTGACCATACTCACCCCAACTTTGGGCCAGAGTCACTATCTAAGGGACTCCCAGGTCAGAGTCTGAACTGTCCCGACCATCCTGATGAGAAGACACTGTGAGGCTTTGGACTGGAGGCCAGAGAAGGTGGGCTTTTACAGACCGTGTTTAGGGGCACATGTCCAGGACCAACAAGTCTGGCCCAGGTAGCTTGCACACATGCAAGGCACATGTTGCAGATAGGTAAACTGAGGTAAAGATGGGGCCAAGGTTCATAGGAACAGAGCCCAGGTCAGGATGGGGCGCAGCATCTGCGGAAAGAGGAGCAGGCTGAGGTGAAGGAGTGGCCAGCGCGGGGTCAGTCACCTTTCTATCATGGAGGCACACCACCTGTGAGGAGGCCTCACCGCCCACACGGTCCCTCGATCTCCTCCTCATTGTCAACCTGACAGGATTTAGGATAACCTAAGAGGGGGCTGGAGAGATGGTTCTGTGGCTAAGACTACCTCTCGCAGAGGAGGAGGACCCAGGTTCAATTATCAGCCTCCACATGGCAGCTCGCAATCACCTGTAACTCCAGTTCCAGGGGATCTGATCTCCTCTGAGGGAACAAGTACCCATATCCATGCGGGCATACACACACACACAGACACACACACACACACACACAGACACACACACACACACAGACACACACACAGACACACACACACACACACACACATACACACACACAGACACACACACACACAGACACACACACACAGACACACACACACAGACACACACACAGACACACACACACACAGACACACACACACACACACACACACACACACAGACACAGACACACACACACACACAGACACATACACACACACATACACACAGACACATACACACACACACACTTACAGACACATACACACACACATACACACAGACACATACACACACACACACACACACACACACACACAAACTAAATCTTTTTTTAAAAAGAGGACAGGAAACTGGGAGGCAAATATGGGGCAGGCTTCAGGAAAAGTTGGAGCGGGGAACAGATAGGACTGTAATCAAATATAGTGTATGCGTGTATAAAATTCTCAAAGAATAAATTAAAAATGTATTTTAAAAAATAAAATAATGCAGGAGACAGCACTGTGGGAGTATCTGTACGTGCAGTTCCAGAGAGTTTAACTGGGGAGGGAAGACCAACCCTGATGGTGGGCAGCAGCATCCCTCGGGCTTAGGCCCCCGGCTGGATCCAATGTGGGCAGGGAGAAGCCAAGGGCGAGCGACAGCATTTGTTTTTCTTTGCTTCCAGACTGTAACCAGCTGCCTCCTCCAGTGTCTGCTGCCTCCACTTCCCTGCCGTGAGGGATCTCACCCTCAAACTATGAGCCAAAATAAAAACCTTTCTCCTTTAATTTGCTTTTGTCAGGTGTTTCGGCATAGCGACTGGGAAAGCAATTCAGAAGCTACCATGTCTCCGGGATTCCAAGTCACCCCCGCCCCCACGCACAGGGAACACACAGACCTGCCTGTCTCCAGGTCCACTGTGTCCCATGAAGCCATCACTGCCCTGACAGAGAGAAGCAGCCTCCAGGGTCGCAGTGGGGCTCCTGTCACGCACGTTTGTTCAGTCCCATGTGATGACCTGGGCAGAGTCGGGAAAGACTGTGTGTGGATGGCAATTGGAAACTCTTTGTTCCTGGACTGGTGCTATGAGGAGATCCAACTGTAATTTCCTAGTTGGGAGGTGGCTTCCCCACATACAGAGTCACTGCACCACAGTGTGACAGTCCTCACGGGAAGCAGGGCCCAAGTGTCCGGATTGCTAGATCCAGGGAAGGCGACTGTCAGGGAAGGTCACAGAGCCCCGTTTCCAGTTGGGTAGACAGGACGAGAGAGACCAATCTTAGCTGCCAAGGCCAGCCCTTGGACCACAAGTCCCAAGCCAGGAAGTCTGTCCTAGTACCACAGATCTAAGTCTGTGACCCTGCCTGGTTTCCTCTAGGATCCTACCTTATGCTACTTGGTACCCTCCAAGCCATGTCTCCTACCCTGAGAGGTTGTCCTCCGGCACTGATGTGCCCACCAGCTTTCCTAGTTTTACCATGTGCCTGTCACACGGCTCTACTCAGGCCAAGGAAGGCCCCAGACAGTCCACACGTCACACCTTCCCCTCAGACATAGATCCTTGGAAATACGGTGGCCACTGCCAGCAAGGAGCCCCGGGGAAGTCAGCTGATGCCAATAACCCTCCCTCCGGTACCTTAGGACCCCCAGTGTAGCATCACTTTTCCACATCAACCGGCCCGCTAAGGCTGTGTTGCAGGGGGACAGAGCCCTCACCCATCGGATGCAGGTTCAGCCCACAGCCGGTAGCCCACCCAGAGCTCAACCCTCAGCAGTGCCTCTCAGCCCCTTGCCTGGCTCCATTGCTGGAGCTGCAGTTCGTTCAGCATCATGGTCAGGGGTGGGGTACTGGCAGGGCTTGCCACCCGCCAGGCTGACATTTCCAAATAGGCCTAGCAATGCTTTGTCAGCAGGCAGAACACGCACTGTCAGCAGCTCCCCAGATACCAAATGCCAGTGTGGCTACCCAGGCATGGCAGGATGAGGCCTGGGCTGAGCGTGGGTGCAAGGGCTGCGGACGGGAGTCCTGGGGCTACCCTGGGGAGAACAAGCCGATCTTTGCCAGCCAGCCAGCTCCAGTCTTTTCTGGCCGAAAGCCAAAGGCTCCCTCAGGTCTACTCTTCTCTGCCCCGTGACAGGTGTCCACTGTAGTCCTGGGTGAGCGGCACCACCCAGCAACCTCTCACTGGAGTGTGCAGCCTGCCTCTCCAGGGGCCTGCGTGGCCTAGGAATCAAAGCCACAGCTACCCACCCCCAAGAGTCCAAATGTGGGCTTCAGAGAGTGTTTCCTACCACTCTGCTGGCCAGCCAGGCAGGACTGGGACAGCAGACAACGCTCTACAGGCCCAGGCAAGTCTGTTGAAAGATAAAGCTGGGGGGGGTGGGGGGGCAAGCCCCGCCCATAGTTCCACAGTTCCCAGAGGGTCTCGCCCACCAGCAGCGTTTGGCATTCAGGGTGGGGAAGCAAAGAAAGTGCGAATGACTCATGGGTGTCACAGCCACTCGGCTCCTTGACTTTCAAGGAAGTTAGAATACACTGAAGTCAGTCCTAGACTGTGGTAATTGCTCATAGCAGTGTGGGCCAATTAGCATGTGACTGAGGAAATGAAAACAAGGCTTTTTTTTCCCCCTTCCCATTTGAAATGCTTCAATACAAAATGTAGGAGGCTCTGCGGCTAAATGGAGTCGGCCTGTGAAGACACCGTGCAGGAGACTCACTCGGGTCTCAGCACACGTGATCTCAGGGACATGACCCCAGCAGTACATGACCCCAGGAGGATGTAAGCCTGGGAGGAAGTTGGCATTTACTCCAACCCAGAGGTTAGCAGCCATATTGTGCCCAGCGATACCATCCATGACCGAATCGTCACCGGCCACCCTTAGTCACAGCCAGTCTAGAAAAGCGAAGGGCTCAGAGAGACAGGCCCCAGCTCTGAGCAGCTCCAGGTCGTCAAAGGACAGGGCCTCTGGGGCAGAGCTGGTCTACAGCGGCACTCAGAGTGACCAGGTCAGTGCAGGCCACAGAGTGGGCACCAGGAACCATCTGGAAGCAAGATCCTGCAGGAGAGAGTGGAGGGGAGGGCCCCTGCCGAGACCTTGAGCAACACACAGTGAGAGTTGTCTACGTTGTGTGAGATGCCCCTTAGCAGCAGTGGACATGGTAGGGGCTCGGGGGGAGCTGGGTCAGCAGTAGGGGACAGTGGGGGAGGCCAGTCCTAACACACTCTCTCAGGATACCTGCCAGTCGGCAGCACAGGTGCCTTCCTCAGCGCCAGCTAAAAGCTGTGCACAGAACAGTGGCTGACTGGCTGGCAGGAAGGAAAGCAGGCCCAGCCTACAGGTGTGGGCGGGAGAGCTTACACGGCAGCATTTTTCTGCCACTGTTTGTCTCTATGAATGGCAGCTGGGGTAGGTGGGAAGGTGAGATGGGCAGGTGGGGCAGGTGGTGTGGGGAGGGAGGTGAGCAGGGGCAGGTGGGGCAGGTGGGGTGGGGCAGCTGCGTGGGGAGGGGAGGGGAGTAGGGGCAGCTGGGGCAGGTATAGATGGTGGAGCTGCCAGTGACAAGCTAACACTTGCGGACACAAACTTGTGGAGAGGAAACCTGGATCTGCAGTGCAGGTCCTGGGCCCTGTTCCTAGTGTGACTGGAGTGCAAGGAAGAAGAAAGCATCTTTTTTTCTTTTTTTTTTTAAATTTAATTATTTAATTTAATTATTTGTTATTATGTATACAATGCTCTTCATGCATGTACACCTGCAGGCCAGAAGAGGGCATCAGATCACATTATAGATGGTTGTGAGCCACCATGTGGTTGCTGGGAATTGAACTCAGGACCTCTGGAAGAACAGTCAGTGCTCTTAACCTCTGAGCCCCGAGGAAGGCATCTTTACTCAGAGAGAGTCTCCTCTTCCCCTGCACCTCCCAGGGACTCAGTAAGGCCTGGCTAAGCAAGAATTCTGTCAAAGGCTGTTCATGGCAGAGCCCCACGCGTGGATTACCTCTCTGCATAGCAGGGCCTCATCTCCCTCTGTATCCACAGAGAGGCCCTGGGGCTCTGGTGGTATAATCCCCATGGCTGGTGGCCCCAGCATTCCCTTTGACACTAGGGAACATTCCTTTTGCACTTGTCTCTCCCGTGACAACCCTGACCTGGCAGCAGACTGACGGAGGCTAGCCAGGGCCCTTCAGCATCCGGGACACATCCACGATTCTGCAGCAACTTTGAGCTGGCTACCACCTGCATCCCTGGGATTATACCTTCTGGAGTCAGCATACATGTGGGAGGCCAAGCTACTGGTCCAGCAATTAGAAGACGGGACGGCCACCTCGCTAGACAGCGGAGCCCTGCCATAGACGCGTTTACTAGGGCAGGACCCTGCCCAGCCTACCTTATTCCCAAAGTCAGTTCTTCCTCTTAAAGGTCTTCTCGGGGCCTCGGACACCGCCACCTGCTAACAGGGCTGCCAGCCCTAACTCGGATGGGTTGGTGGCTGATTGATGGGTAATTGCTTTACCTCTGAACAGCCCAAGCCCCATAATTTGGAAGCATAAATCCCAGCCTGTCGGGCTTGGCTGACATGCAGTGACACCCAGAATTAAATGGAAGCATAACAATTAACAGCCCATGAAAGCGTTTCTAAGGGAGCACCACCAACAGGCCACTGCCTCCATCCCCTCGTGGGGCTCACACAGAGGCCAAGTCCAGGAAGGAAGCACTGTCCTCACCCCTACCTCCCTCTCCTAGGATAAAATGACCTCCTGGACCCAGCGCTGCCCAGGCCCACATCCTGCAGAGTCTGGGCCTTGAATAGAGGTCCCTAACCCTCCCATCCCCTCAGTTCCTGGTATGGCAGGGACTGGGAGGTCACTAGTGAGCACTTGTAGCCGTAGGCAGAGCTCTAACCCACAGTGTCCGACCGAGTCATCCCCACAGCACTCCGATCCCCGCCCTGACCTTTTCCCAGTGTCACCATGCCCAGAAGAGCTCCCACACTCAGCCTCGTGCCAGTGCCATTTTGAAGACACACGGAAATGCTAGCAGCAGGCTCTCCTGAGTCTTCACTATTAGGATTTCATGGGAGCCTCCTTCAGGGTCCAAGCCTCCTCCTACCCCTACCTTGTCCTCTCTGGCAACAACTTCTACCCTCAGGGCTGCTAAACTCAGGGTCTCAGGCCTGGCCACCAGTGAGAACAAAGACTCTCCCCAGACCCCCACAGGGCTTCCAGCCAGCGTGGGAGCCGAGCTCACCAGCCACGCCTCTGAGAAGTGAGGCGAATACCTGACCCCAACAGCTCCTGTCTGGAGCCCCCGCCATGTCCTTGGGTTCAGCCATTCCTATGCACTGTGGACAAGGATGGAGCTGAGACCTTCATAGGTCCTACAGGTTAGTTGAGAGCTGTCTTTCCTCACGGCACTCTTGACCCTGCAGCTGAGTGACCAAGGCTGACCAGGGCCCCTCATCACAGCCTTGCCCTCTCAGCGACCCTGCAGTATCTTTCAACAGATCACCCTCAGCTGCCTCAGCAAAGCCTGTGAGGGCAAAGACACAGGACCTAGAGGAGCCTGGCTGGCCAGTGCCAAGGACATGTCGGTGGCACATAGGTGCCTACTGTCCCCTCCACGCACAAACAGCAGAGCATCCTGGGTCC
The DNA here is from genome assembly GCF_964271855.1 of Acomys minous. Lineage (NCBI taxonomy): Eukaryota > Metazoa > Chordata > Mammalia > Rodentia > Muridae > Acomys > Acomys minous. Next base: position 72,950,130 of record NC_140492.1, on the reverse strand, counting down.
CGTCTCCAGCCTGGAGGGTTCTGACAGTGTGGGAATGCGGACTCAGATCCATGGGTGCCACACTGCAGAAGCTCGCTGCCTTGGCATGGCACCCATGCTGAGGCTCAGCTCAGCAAACACCTCGTCCCAGTGTTGAGAGCAGCACGCGGCAGCTGCCTAGCTTTATCGGCACCAGGCTCTGTTGTGAAACTCTGGAATTGTGATCTTGCTTTTCTCCTAACAGTGTGGCGAGAAGCCTGTTCCAGAATATTCTCCAAGTCTTCTCAGGAGAAGTACAGGCACTGGATGCAAGGCAGACATAGGTCTCCCCAACACCTCTCTCCTGGGGAAGCTCAGGGAGTCCCTGAGGGCAGCCCACCGGGAAGAAGCAGATGGAAGGTGCTCTGCGTGAGGGACCATGTATGCAGGCACAGGTGCTGAGGCAGAGTCACAGCACTGCCACTCAACGGGGGGACACATTGCAGATGAGTGGCAGGGATGTCCAGTGGCCCAGACAGACAGTGTCAAGGAAAGCCTCTGGGGAGAACCTACATGCTTAGAGAGGTGCCCAGCATGGGGGTCCAGGTTGACTTTCAGGAGAATATGCCCGGGGGTGCCATGGGCCCTGTTCCAGCCTCTGGGCTCAGCTATCTCCCTAGGCACCCTGACAGGAGTGGAACCACATTGGGAATTCAGGGCAGGTCCGGCCTGCGCACTGTGTTGGAGAAATGCAACACAATTAATTAGCCCCTAAAAAAAAAAAAAGGGCTTGAAGTGTTTATTGCAGGACGGCGCTCCTGGTTTTATAAGCAGATGGGGAAATAAAGCGGTGGGGATGACAAGCCAGGAACAGCTGCACAGGGACCCGGAACCTAATTCATAATTCAGCACGCTAATCAGAGAACATCTTCTGCAAGCACCGTAATGAAGGGACGTGCGGCTGCAACCGACGAGGCCTTCCCACAGTGCCCGCCACACCCTCTAGCCCTCCCCCTGCACAGCCAGACCCCAGGCAGCACCTGCCTCCTGCCCTGGGCCTGACCCAACCAACGGGATTCTCCAGGCCACAGAAACCTGGAGCTGATCACCGAAGTGTCCTCTTGTAATATCGCAAACATAAGCCCGTTTTTTCAGGAGAAAGGTGGGGAACAGCAAGGCCGAGCCCCTGACAGCTCCTGGTGGGCACACAGACCCACAGGAACCCTTCTCTGCGCCCCCCCCCCAGGTTACACAGCAGCATCTCCCTTGTAACACCTTGTGGACACGGAAACCTCCTTCTCTAGAGGGAGGTCGGAAGGGAGGAAGAAAAGAGCTCTATGTTCAGAGCCTGTAAGGAGGATGGGGGGGGGGGAGGGGGGCTCTCCACTGAGCTCAGAGGGGGTCTAAGTGGGCAGCGGCTGGGGACTGGGACGCAGGCAGGGCAGCTTTTGCGCCCTGAGCGGGAGACCTAGAATAATTGGACATAAAAATTCACATGCGTTTTATGAATCTTCCAGCTCCGACAGGAGCGCAGCATTCGCAGCAGTTGTGGACTGTAAAATGTGTGGGATGAAATATTTGCGACAGCCATAAAGTCCTTGTTTTCTCCTCGGCTGCTGTTGAAACAATGGGAGGGTAGAGGGTGGGCACTGAGTCTCCCCTCACCTGCCAAGCCCCTGTCCTGCCTCCACACGCTCGCCTGTGTGCACACAGCAAGACAGGGAGCCTCTCTTGTAGCCTATTTCTCTCCAAGCCTGACAGACAGGTGAAACCTTGTGCAATGTGCAAGCGACCACTCACGTTGTGTGGTGAGGAGGACTTCAGGGGCTTTTATGGAGCCGGGCTTAGAAACCCTTTGTGACTCACTAACGCTGGATGGAGTCAGACTCAGGATAGAAATAGAACCTTGAGTCAGTCCCTGCCCCAGCCTCTAACGTACCTCAGAACTGTCCAACAAGGGGCCTCTGTGCAGCCTCGGAGCCTCAGCACAGGGTTGGCTCCTCATGAGCTGAGAGGATGCAGGCAGGAAGAGGGAAACAAGAGCTAATGAGGCAGCCCAGTGCGGCCTGGAGGCTGGAGCCCAGGAGTGGCTGGAGAGGCAGTTCAGCTAGCCATGCTGTCTGCAGGGGGTACGTGGACTCTCTGTGCACAACCTTGGCCCTTCTGGCTCCAGGGCCTCAGCAGCTCTTCTCCACATAGGCTCCCTCCCTCTGCCACGTGAGGCCGAGGACAAGAAGTAGAAGGGGCAGGTGTTATGCTTGGGACACTGAAGATCAGTGCCATCTGAGGCCTTGGGTCCAGGGAGGGCAAAGCTTTGCGCCACAGACTCAGAAAGTGTCTGTCTGCCTTCAGTGGCCCTGTGTCATCTACGTCAGGCTCAGCACAGTAAAATGAGAGAATGAAAGGCTGGTAGCCATCCCACTACCAGCAAGGATCCCATAGGTGATAGCATCTCCCCCCGCCCCCCCCCCTGAGAAAGAGGACAATCAGCCACGTATCCCACAAGAGCAATCCCCAGATCTTAGTTGGGGTCTGGCCTGCCTGAGTGTTGACAGGAGATGACTAAAAAAATAAAAAACTGGGCGCTCACCACCTCCTCCCAAGAGGACAGGGTGTGAGGAGGGGCAAAAGACTCTCAGGGACATGTGGAGGGCCCCAGCTGAGGCAAGCAGAAGTGACTTGGAGCAAGTTGGCTGGGACAGCACTTTGTCACCATTCCTAGACACCTTCCCAAGTCACCACTCAGCCAGCCCCTGCTCACCTTCAGACTGCAGGCCAACACACCCTTCGCTCCCACCTCCCACCCTCTGCCAGCCCAGCGTCCCCAAACTTGCCAACGGTGGCGGCATGATGACAGGAAGCCGATGTCTCCGCTCCAAGGGAAGCCCCAGGGTGTGTACACACTGTTGTCTACACTGTTGTCTGGACTGGCCGACTATGAACCGGAGCACAGGCCCAGGAGGCAAGGAAGATGCCCGCCCCCCCCCCCCCCCGCCTCATGCCCCAATAAGGTCCTGCCAAGACTGCTCAGCACTGGACACTCAGGAAGCACAGTGTGCCACCCGCCTGTGAAACACAACTGCAGCAAGAGGACATGTGGGACCTAAAGGACACAGCCCCAGGAAGGCAGAGCCCTGGGATAGCTGGAACCTGTCACCTTGGCCCTTGCCAAGTCACATCCATCCTGCCTGCGGCGGATGGGACTGTGGGCAGAGCTAACTGGAGGACCCTCCCTTACACTCAGCCCTCCTTGCCATCTGGCGCTGGGGCTTCTGGCTTTGGCCCAGGAAGAGTCTCGTGCCCAGACCGAGTCTTTGTAACTGCAACTCCTGCACCATACCAGCTCCAAGGCGGTGGGCCCAGAGGCAGGGCTTTCGGGGCATGGTCTCCCCAGGGTAGGTGCAGTGGGCCCAGGTAGGGCTTTGGGGGTGTGGTCTCCCCAGGGTAGGTGCAGTGGGCCCAGGTAGGGCTTTGGGGGCATGGTCTCTCCAGGGCAGGTGCAGCCGGCCCAGGTAGGGCTTTCGGGGCATGGTCTCCCCAGGGCAGGTGCAGTGGGCCCAGGTAGGGCTTTGGGGGTGTGGTCTCCCCAAGGCAAGTGCAATGGGCCCAGGTAGGGCTTTTGGGGCATGGTCTCCCCAGGGTAGGGGAGCAGCACATGTGAAGCCAAGCTGCACTCTGAAGCTTTTAGAGGTTCTGGAAGGGCCCATCACTTTCTCCTGAGACAGGTCTTAGTTAGCTTCCTGTGATTGGACAGGACACTGGGGTACAAGAGGCCAAGGTGGACATGCCCCAGTCCCAAAGATAGGGACGTAAGCAAGCAGGAGTTACTAACGAAGCTTACCCACCCTGGGCCTGTGTCCACCCCAGCTTCGAGGTTACAGAACACACGGGCTGAGCCTGGGCCCACAGCAAACACCATCCTGAAATGGCCTCTGGCTAGGGCTCTCCTGCTGGAGAGTGGGGAAGCCCCATGTGGGAAGCCAAGGCAGGCAGGGTTCAAACACCCTCCTGAACCAAGAAAAGGCCCTCTCAGGTGGTCAGCCCTTGCCACCCCAAGGGACTGACTCAGGACTCTTGGTGACCAACACCCAGGACTACTTCTTGGTAGAGATCCTAAGGGCCCGGAGGAGCAACCAATCCCTGGGCACTCCCACGCCTAGTCGGGTACAATACCCCCTACCCCAGGCAGCTCCCTGCTCGCGTTCCAACCCGGAGCTGCTGGCCAATGAGAGGTGAGGGGCTCTTCACTTTGGCCGCCCAAGACCTTCCTCCCAGCCTCTATAGCAAGTGGAGGGCCACTTCCAGCCTCGTGTACCCCAGCACGAGGCAGCTCCCTTCTGGACTGGAGCGCCTCACTTGCTTCTCTCTAAACTCTGCAATGTCCTGAAAGTGCCGTGGTTCCCCCCCCCCCCCAGATCAGAATGAACAGCACTGGCAGGAGCCACCAGCTGGAGACCCAGAAGCCAAAGGGGCCTTGCAGTTTCAGTCCTTAGCTCCTAGTCGGCTAAAGGGCCCCCAGGTGGGCTCAGTGCCTTATGTAGTCACACTGGCTGTGTCATCCCCTGGGTCCCTCCTTGGGGATGTGACAAACTGATTCTGCTGCTACTGCTGCTGCTGCTGTGATGGCTGCATTAACTTGTATCTAATGGGACATTCGGCTATTGGACACGGAGCAACTGCGGTTTAATTAGGCACTGGAAAGCAGTACATTAATTAAAATAGCAAGGCTCAGCCCGGCACAGACCTACCTGGAAGGAAAGCTGAGCTCAGGAGCAGAGGGGAGGCCCCTCCGGCATCACCAGTGTCGTCCTGGGCATTCATGTGTCTGTCAGCAGTCACCGCAGAGGCCACCAACAGCTTCTGCAATGTCCAGGTGGGACAGAGGCCCCCTTCGGTCCCTTCGCCTCTCCCTTCTTCCCAAAGAAAGCTGCTCTCAGGAAACGCCAGGGTTCAGGGGCAGCTGGAGACTGCAGTGAAGGGCAAAGGTCACAGGAGACAAGGGCAAAGGTCACAGGAGATAAGACAAGGCCTCAAAGCCAGGGGGTGCTAGCTCCTTCCCTGCTCTCACCTGTCCTCTGCTCCCAATTCTTCTCCCCCGCCCCCCCCCCCCCCCCCCCGCCCCATTGAGCCTCCCCTCTGCCCGGGTCGGGAGCAAAGCTCACGCAAGGTTTTAGTATTTGCTGCATTCAGGAGAGAGGCCTTATGTGATTTGTTTTGTTTTGTTTTTTGTTTTTTTGTTTTTCAAGACAAGGTTTCTCTGTGTAGCCTTGGCTGTCCTGGACTCACTTTGTAGACCAGGCTGGCCTCAAACTCACAGTGACCCGCCTGCCTCTGCCTCCCAAGTGCTGGCATTAAAGGTGCGTGCCACTATGCCCGGCGCCTTATGTGATTTTAAAAGCAGATGCATTGGCCCAGGACAGGCTCTGAGCTCTGCCATTCCAGAACACACACTTCCTCCCAGAGGTGCCACCTCCTTCCCCCTGCTGAGCTGTAACTGAGGGAACTGACCCAGAGGCTATCTCATACACAGTGGTTACTGTTAAGTGGCCACTTACTGGGTCCACAAAATCCACATGGACAAAGAGAGCGACTACCACCCTCAGCCGTTTCCTCCTTCAGGAGCTTACTCGAGGCTGATGGTGTCCTAGAACCCTGGTAAGACTTGGGCTGGCAGGCATGGTCGCCACTGCAGCCTCTAAAAGGGCCCAGGCACACAGCGACAAGGAGTCTCTGTGGAGCTGACCTGACATCGGCCATCCTCAGACTCACATATGCCAACAGCTGGCCCTGGTGGGACATTCCTGCCATGCCTGCATGTGGATGCTGAGGCAGGAAGATCAGAAGTTCAAGGCCGTCTTCAGCTGCACGGTGAGTTCAAAACCAGCCAGGGCTATGAAGACCTGTCAAAAATAAGAAAGGCCACCACCAAGCTTCCAGCACTTCCAGGCAAGGGTCCTGCCTTTTCTGCAAAGCTCCAGGTTTCGACTAGGAAGTAAAATTGCTCAAGGATGCTGGCCAGCCTTGAGATTTGTTGTATCTCCCACACTCCCTAAGCTGGGGCGAACACTGGCTGCTGTGGTATGGGGATTTCCCACGAAGATGATATTTTCTCCATCAGTGGAGGCATCAATCGATGGTGTGTAATTTGAGATTGATTTTAATTAAGTCTTAGGAGTTTTGCAGCCCTGCCCTGTGGAGGGCTCCTCTTGGCCAGCTACAAAGAGACAGTAAGAACTGAATTCTTCCCACCAAGGGTTCCTGGGACCGGATCCAGAACTCCCCTGTGGTCCTCAGGAGTGCCCATGTCCTCAGGTCCAATGAGACAGGAACCTACAGGCAGCAGTGGCTGAGGAGACAAGGCTTCCCTCACCATCCATTCCTTGGAAGCATCTGGAACATTTCCACATTTGTTCCCTCCTGCTGAACTTTGCATGCTAGCCTTTTCTGAACCTCCGCTCCCCAGCGCCCCCAGCGCCCCAGCGCCCCCCAGCCCCCCAGTGCCCCCCAGCGCCCCAGCCCCCCAGCGCCCCAGCGCCCCCCAGCGCCCCCCAGCACAGTCCTGACCTCAGTTCTCACAGCTACCAGCAACAGGTTGAGGAAACCTGTGGACTCCTTCCCAGGCCTCAGTTGTCCTTGTGGTCTCTTTTGCAGGCGGTTGCTCTGACCACCTACTCCTGCCTCCTCATGTTGCTCCCAGGAGCGTTGCTGGTCCCTGGTCTCGTATGAGGGGCAGCCCGGCCTCTTGCGCAAGCGTCTGTCTCCCACAGCTCGAGGGCCCGGTTAATGACAGGAGGAGAGAAGGTTGTTAGTGGAAATGTGTTCCTAATGAGGAGGTGTAACTGGGCAGACCACTGGAGCAGTTAGCCTCATCCAGATCCCTGGGGATGAGTGTGGAGGAGGCGTCAGGGCTTTGGAGGGACTTGCCGGGATACAGGCTGGATCTGGGCACAGAGGCTCCACAAGCCTCGAACAGCAGTGGTGTGGTGGGTGTGGAGGCGGCGGGGGGTGGGGGGGTGGGGGGGGCGGGGGTGAGAGCAGCCATCTGACTGGCTGGGTTCCAAGGATCCTGAGTAACCTCAGTACCCAGGACAGTGGCTCCTCTCAGCTCCAAACCACCTCACAGACAGAGAAAGCGAAGTAGGTATTATCAGTGCATGGCCCCAAGGGAGAGCAAGAACTAGGACCAGGTCTCTCCCCAAGCTTCTGGGCACAGGTCCCCTGCAGGTAGCAGGGGCTCACCTGGCCTGTGGGTTAAAGAAGGTGGAGAGTGGAGCCACTGTGCCACCCACGGTGTCAGGTACTCTATGAGGAAGACACTATGCATGTGTGAAAGCAGCTGGGGCAGGGCCATCAAAGAAGCTTAAAGAGCAATCAGGCTGCAAGGAGCCAGCATCCCTCTCCCCACCTTCTCTAAGCCCCACCTCCTCTAAGCCCCACCTCCTCTAAGCCCCACCTCCTCTAAGCCCCACCTCCTCTAAGCCCCACCTCCTCTAAGCCCCACCCTGGAACTGAGCCACCTCTGAGGACGAGATCCTGGCTGAGGTGATCACAACTGAGGATGCCAGTGCCTGGATTTGAGGCAGGAGGATCAGGAACCAAGCAGTAGACAGACATAGGATTGGGCCTTCTAAACCTTGGGTAGCTCTGACCCCTCCAGCCTGACTTACCCATCCACGTGTGACTTCATGTGTGACGGAGGAGATGAGGGAACCTGTGGTGGATCTGGGCCAGGCTGGCCCATACTTTCTTGTCTGTGGGAACTGTCTTTCTTGAGTGATAGGGCTGCCCCTTCCCACAGCGTCAGTACCCCGGGCCTGTGTCTTTTCTGTTTTGAAAAAATTAAACCCTCAAAAAGTAGTCCTGGAGGGCAGCCTGGCAACACCTTCTTCTGCATTGGTGTGCCCACCCATAGCTTCCATTGCTACAGCGACCGAGCTAGACAGGAGGTAGTTGTGAGCAGGCTGCCTCTGCCACCGGAGGCTGTTTCCCAATTAACCTTACAGTAGGAATGATGGCTAGAACAGCGACCTTAAGTGTCCTTCCTGGTGCATGGAGACTCGGAGGGCTCCTTTCCCAGGGGACAGTCTCTTCCTCTTTGTAGTTGGAATCTTGTGGAACACTGAGCTTCTGGGCCTACCTCTTGATTTCTGTCCAAATTGTCATTTGTACTGTATTGGGACAGTGCCATGGTCTCTGGGACACCCACTCACACTTTAGTATTGACGGAGCCATCTTGGGCTAGATCCCAGGAGGACTGAGGAGCTGAGGCCACGGTGGTCCAGAAGCATTCCACTCACTCACCTTCTCCTCTCCAAGGCATCATGGGTAAGCATCCAGTGTCACTAGAGTAAAAAGTCTGGTTCCTTAATCCCCGTGTCCAGAGCTGACCACTCTATTCTGGACTCAATGACAGCAGCTGCAGACAGTGGCTCTCAGCCCTCTTGGAAGTGTGGTGACTTCCGGGGAGGGGAGAGGATGCCAAGGGGTAGACAGCACAGAGATATCTGAGCAGGCAGGCAGGAGAGACTGTCTTGCATGAGAGGCCCCGGGTCCCCAGATTGTGTCTTTGTGTGGGCTCCTGGGAGATGCTGAGCCATTATCCAGGCCTGGCGGATTCTGTAGACACAAAGCGCAGGGTGCAAGCCATCCCGCTGGAATTCCCCCTCTCCCTCCCCTAGCAGGTAGAGACTTCCTGCGGATCAACACAGGCTACAAGCTCACAGGACTAGGGCAACACTGAGCAACTCTCCGCATTGTGGCTCTTCTTCATTCCTGGGGTCGCTGGCCACCAGTTCTCAGGAAAGGAGAGCAGAAGTGACAAACTGGAGACAATGGCTTGACTTCCAGGAACCACTTAAGCGAGCTAGCTGCACTTTATTCAAGGTGAGCACAGGCTATATAGTCCTTGGGGAGTGGGTGGGGGCTCCCAGGATAGGTGTTTATAATTGGTTGATGCTAGGAATTCCAGGGATGCTTTTATTTGCATTTGGCTGCACGGTCCCATCATGTGAACGGGAACACAGCACAGTACCTGATTATCCTATAGGTGCAGAAGGCGGAGCTCTAGCAGGGAACTGTGCCAAAGGCCATATACCAGACACGGTAGGTTAGAGGCTTGTATGCTAAAGACACTCTCCGGATGAGGCCAGGCAGAGGCCCTGCTGGGGAGAGGGAGTCCTCCATCCAGCGCTGAGCTTAGAAAGGCTATCCACGCCTGGAGGACGGGCAACCTCAAACCACAGGGTCCTCCAACACACATGTGAGTGAGACATGGTGGACGGAATAGCCCTAGACCAGTCTCAGAGCGCGGCAGGAACGGGAAGGGCTGATGGTAATGGGAGGACCAGGGAGCAGGCCATGAATGCTGGACGCTGTACCAGTCTATTAGCCTTGAAATTCAAGATGCCCGTAGGGGTGGGAAACCATTGGTCCTTCCTTCCCCATGGCCACAAACAGCCAAGAAAGACAAGGAAAGAGACAGGTGTCCCCATGTATCTATCTCAAAACTAACTTTCTGGGCTCAAGTGTGCTACCTCACCCTCCAGGTGTGAATCACAGCTACCCTGGCTTATGGCCTAGAAGCCAACGTGGCCAGGAAGCCTTCACCTGCTAGGGGAGGGAAAGGGCGTCACTCTGCAGCACTGAGGTGCCCGCAATCCTCAGGGCATCAGCAACTTTGATAGGCATTCATTTAACTTTCTTTTTACTATAATTACTGGGAAAACTATTAAATGCCGTTGTTAATCATTGAGTAATTATTATCTGCTCTTGTATTAATTATCTGGCCACCGGGAATGTCACCAAGATTTAAGATTTTTAAAGGGAGCCCCTGCTCATGTCCACATGGCTGAGTTCCCACCACATCTTTGGCCCCAAGCAGGATTGTGGGGTAACTGAACCCTAGTGCCAGTCCCTTCCTCAAAGCCTGAAGTCCCCAACTCCCAGGAGCTTTGCTGTGGCCAGACACCATTGCCAATGCAGAGCAGACTGAGAGACAGCAAAATGCCTGCCACAGAAGAGGTGCCACCCATAGCCCTGCCATCCCAGCTCAAGCTGGGCTTCCTGGAGTTCCCAGTGTCCCCAACAGCACAGACATGGCTTCCAAGGTGGCTCCTCTCTGTGTGCCCTGGCCATCACTGCAAAGATGGGGCACATTGTGGCAGCGGCCGATAGGCCGGCACCAAGAGGAGATATTACATGGTAGCACGGCCTGCCACGATGGGGGGCCCAGCTGCCTGCTCACTTCCCGCTCTCCTCCTTAAGATGACTCAGAAAGGATCCCATGGTGACAGTTCACAGCATTCTACATGGTCACCCATGAGTGCCCTACTATCTGTGAGCACTGCTTTGCTCCGTCTAACAGAAGAGCAAAGCTCAGAGACAGAAAGAAAGCCAGCTCCTGGGCTCTGAGTGACTTTCCATGTGAGCTCAATGCAGTGGACCCTCAAGGGATAACTGGGTCCCCCACCCCCAGGAGCCCATCCTTCTAGAGAGGCTGTGGAGGTGATAAACCCAGCTGAGGCGTGTAGGGCAGACAGAGAGGTCAGAGCACCTCTGCCAATTTCCCTACCCCACTGCTGCTTCTGGCCCAACCTGGTCAGTGACAGAAGCTGGGTGAGTGTTTTCCAGGCACATGCTTGTAGTTCCAGTGCTCAAGAGTCTGAGGCAGGCCGGGTGTGGCACATGCCTATAATCCCAGCACTCACGAGGCAGAGGCAGGTGGATTCCTGCGGGTTCGAGGCCAGCCTGGTCTACAATGCAAGTCCAGGACAGCCAAAGCTACACAGAGAAACCCTTGCCTTGGGAAAGAACAACAACAAAAGAGTCTGAGGCAGGAGAATGGCTGCAAGTTTGAGGCCAATGTTGGCTACATAATAAAGAGCTAGACTAGGCTATAGAGTGAGACTTGTTTCAAAAGAAAAGGGCCGGGCTTTGGTGGCTCACACCTTTAATCCCAGCACTCGGGAGGCAGAGGCAGGTGGATCTCTGTGAGTTCGAGGCCAGCCTGATTGACAAAGCGAGTCCAGGACAGCCAAGGCTACACAGAGAGACCCTGTCTCAAAAAAAAAAACCCAAAAAATAAATAAATAAGAGGAAGAGGAAGAGGAGAAAGAGGAGGAAGAGGAAGGAGAGGAGGGGGAGGAGGGGGAGGAGAAACTTGTTAGGCTGACCCTGAGGCAGAAGGACTATGGGACTGTCTCTCAAAATCGGGTCTGTCTTGTCCTTGCGCCCTACTCGCATTATCTACCCCACCAATGGCTATGTTAGACATCCTTCAGCTACAGCACCGTGGGGGCCTCTACACAGGAACAACGGCAAGCCTCAAACTCAGCACGGATTTGTCAACATGAAGATGTGATGGCAAAGAAAGGAGTAAGAAGCTGGGCGTGATGGCGCACGCCTTTAATCCCAGCACTCGGGAGGCAGAGGCAGGCGGACCGCTGTGAGTTCGAGGCCAGCCTGGTCTACAAAGAGAGTCCAGGACAGCCAAGGGCTATACAGAGAAACCCTGTCTCAAAAAACCAAAAAAGAAAAAAAGAAAAAGAAAGAAAGGAAGGAAGGAAGAAAGGAGTAAGATGGCCGCACAAGTATGAGTCAATGGTGGTAAAGGAGAGGAAGTGGTGGTGGTGATGGTGGCAGAGAGATGGCTGTGATGAAAGTAGGGGTGATGGTAGCGGTGGAGGAAATGGTAGTGACAGAGGTGGTGGTGTAATGGTGGTGAAGGTGGTGATGACAGAGATGGTAGTTATAGTGGTGGCTTGTAGTGTGCTGTATTGTATTGTAGTGTGGTGGTGGTGATGGTAGCTTGTAGCATGGTGGCGAATGTGATGATGACGGTGGTAAAATTATGATGGTGATGTTGGTCATAGTGGTGGTGGTGAGAGTGATGATGGTGCTGATGGTAGGGGTGGTGACAGAGGAGGTGGTGATGGTGGGGGTGGTGACAGTGGAGGTGGTGATGGTGGGGGTGGTGACAGAGGAGGTGCTGATGGTAGGGGTGGTGACAGAGGAGGTGCTGATGGTAGGGGTGGTGACAGAGGAGGTGGTGATGGTGGGGGTGGTGACAGAGGAGGTGCTGATGGTAGGGGTGGTGACAGAGGAGGTGCTGATGGTAGGGGTGGTGACAGAGGAGGTGCTGATGGTAGGGGTGGTGACAGAGGAGGTGCTGATGGTAGGGGTGGTGACAGAGGAGGTGGTGATGGTGGGGGTGGTGACAGAGGAGGGGCTGATGGTAGGGGTGGTGACAGAGGAGGTGCTGATGGTAGGGGTGGTGACAGAGGAGGTGCTGATGGTAGGGGTGGTGACAGAGGAGGTGGTGATGGTGGGGGTGGTGACAGAGGAGGTGCTGATGGTGGGGGTGGTGACAGAGGAGGTGCTGATGGTGGGGGTGGTGACAGAGGAGGTGCTGATGGTAGGGGTGGTGACAGAGGAGGTGCTGATGGTGGGGGTGGTGACAGAGGAGGTGGTGATGGTAGGGGTGGTGACAGAGGAGGTGCTGATGGTAGGGGTGGTGACAGAGGAGGTGCTGATGGTAGGGGTGGTGACAGAGGAGGTGCTGATGGTGGGGGTGGTGACAGAGGAGGTGCTGATGGTGGGGGTGGTGACAGAGGAGGTGCTGATGGTAGGGGTGGTGACAGAGGAGGTGCTGATGGTAGGGGTGGTGACAGAGGAGGTGGTGATGGTAGGGGTGGTGACAGAGGAGGTGGTGATGGTAGGGGTGGTGACAGAGGAGGTGGTGATGGTAGGGGTGGTGACAGAGGAGGGGCTGATGGTAGGGGTAGTGACAGAGGAGGTGGTGATGGTAGGGGTGGTGACAGAGGAGGTGCTGATGGTAGGGGTGGTGACAGAGGAGGTGGTGATGGTGGGGGTGGTGACAGAGGAGGTGCTGATGGTAGGGGTGGTGACAGAGGAGGTGCTGATGGTGGTGATGATGCAGGTAGAGATCATGGTGGGAGTGATGATGATGGGGTGATGGCAGTGGGTGAAGTGATGGAGGGTGCATGGTGGTACAGGTAATTATATTCATGGCCACAGCAGTGATGGTAAAGATGTTTGCCAAAGACTCAGCATCCCAGACAAGCATATCCCCTACCTCTCAGAATGGCTTAGCTGCTCCCGGTGGTAGGAAGAGCAGAGCTCTGATGGATCAAGACAGGACAGTTAGTGGATCTTGAGCTTAGAAAGTACATTCAATCTTGGCTAAAAATAATTAAGTGCAATTATTGGAAAGGGGAGAAATAGGCTAGTTTTTACTGCAAGCAAACAGAAGGTAATTATTCTGGGGGAAGGTCCCCTTTCAGGACACTCAGAGCCATCCCTCTTCTCCCTCCTGTCAAGCTCCTGGAAGCTGTTAGTCAAACTTTGCAAGGAGCCAGGCGGTGGTGGCACACACCTTTAATCCCAGCCCTTGGGAGGCAGAGGCAGGCGGATCTCTGAGTTCAAGGACACTGATCTGCAGAGTGACTTTCAGGATAGCCAGGGCTACACAGAGACATCCTGTCTCAACAAACAAAAGAAAATCCATATTCTTAGCACACCTTACGTCCTTCAGTGACGAGGCACATGCCAACAGTCGCGTCTGTAGCAACTCACTCTTGCTCATCTGCCCTGTGACCCCCAATAAACCCTGGACCTCTCTGAGCCTGTGGACTGGTGCCGTGGGTTGGTGGGGGAGGGAGGGTCAGTGGTAGTGGCTGTATCCCTGTCTCCGTGTACAAGGACAGGCCTGTCTTCCTTCCCCAGACTCTGATCCAAGCCCAAGGGCCTCTCCCTGCTTACCTGGAGGTGGCTTCGTATCCCCATGCCCTGTGATAGGATCTCAACCAAAGCCGAAAGCACCCCCTGAAAGCAGGATGGAGAGGCAAGGCCAGCTCCCATCAACCTGGCACAGGCTTGAGGCAGCAGCCTGGAGACCAGGTAGGAGGACCCAAAAGAGGCTGTGCACAGTGCAGCATCAGCCTAAGACTCCAGGTCCCCCTGCAACATGTCCAGGGCTCTATGGTGGCTTCAACTGGATGAGGGGCCTTGAGTTCCCAATGAGACCGAGCCGCTCCAAGCCTGGGGCCTCACATGTGTCTCCCCTGGTGTGTCCTGTTGAGCTACACTTCATCTCTTCCCTGCGTACTCCTCGCTCTCGCCTCTCCCGACTGCACTGCCGAAGCCTCTGGAGCCTGCAGCAAGGTCATCAAGAGATTTGGGCTCCTGTAGATGACACAGCACCGACCCCCAGGTGGCAGAGGCCCAGCCTCAATGAGTGCCTGCCTACTGTGTGTGATGAGGGGCCGGGAGCGGCTGTTGTAATTAGCGGGAACGTGCCTCAGTTGCCAGGGAGGAAAATCCCATCTTGGAAGCTCACGTCGGATGTAAGTTCAATTTCACCCAAGAGGCCATAAAGCCCCTTTTCCAATCACCTGGTACTATTGGCCGCCAGCATTGTTAATCCTAGAGATGTTATTTAGAGCCGAGACATCACTTGGGGGGGGGGAGGAATCAGGTTCCAGCCCTGCAGAGGCCCCAGAAGATAGATGATTGAAGTTCTTCAGACTTCAGCAGGGGTGAGCTCACTGGCTGGTGGGGAGACTGAAAACCCAGATGGCTGCAGGGGCTGCCACACATGGGGTGGCTTGGCCTCACTTGTTTATAGACATTGTCCTTCTGGTCCCTAATCATTCGCCTGCCCCCTCCTCCTTCCAAGATCGGTACCATCTTCCAGCCTATCATTAAAAATCGTTTCCTTGATTACCGGGGTAACAATGAAAACACGTAATTGAATCTCCAAGAAATTACCATTTTTATAACTCATGCCTCGTTGCTGAGATAAATTAAACATCTCTCTCATATTGCAGGCAGCTTCTGGCACGTGAACACAGGACTGACACTGCCCTTTATCGCTGATGTGGGGGGGGGGGTTCAGTGAGAAGACGCCACTGCGTCCCAGGAGGCCTGGTGGCTTCTCCTGGCTGGCCTGAGTGGCGAGGCAGCCACTGGCTATAGGCGTGGGTGGGGGGTGGGATACCTGGCTGGTTGGGTGAAGTTGTGGGGGTGGGGGTAGCAGGACCACCATTTTAGCCCAAGCCTCCTCCAAAAAAAAAAACCAAGGTTGAAGCCTCTGTCCCAGAAGCTTTCTGGGGAGTGTGGCCCAGGGAGCTGGAGAAAGCGAGGGATCCAGGCAGAGGTGAGACCCACAGGGAGGAGGACAGAGCACTGAGAAGGGCAGTGAACAGGCTGTGTGTGAGCCATGCAGGATGGGACCAGAGAAGGGGAAACCAAGAAGGTGGGAGAGACACACAGCATAATGAAACCAGAATTTACCCTAATACTTTCCTTTTGATTAAAGGCAGCCCAGGCAGCTGAGAGGCTGCTGCAGGTGCTCCCACACTAGAGTGGCCAGGTGGACTAGGTGGGGTGGGGGTGGACTGAGGCTGCTGCAGGTGCTCCCACTCGGGAATGGCCAGGTGAACTAGGTGGGGATGAGGCTGCTGCAGGTGCTCCCACTCAGGAATGGCCAGGTGGACTAGGTGGGGGGGTGAGGCTGCTGCAGGTGCTCCCACTCAGGAATAGCCAGGTGAACTAGGTGGGGGTGAGGCTGCTGCAGGTGCTCCCACTCAGGAATAGCCAGGTGAACTAGGTGGGGGTGAGGCTGCTGCAGGTGCTCCCACTCAGGAATGGCCAGGTGAACTAGGTGGGGGGGGGGGTGAGGCTGCTGCAGGTGCTCCCACTCAGGAATGGCCAGGTGAACTAGGTGGGGGGGGGGGGGTGAGGCTGCTGTAGGTGCTCCCACTCAGGAATGGCCAGGTGGACTAGGTGGGGGTGAGGCTGCTGCAGGTGCTCCCACTCAGGAATGGCCAGGTGGACTAGGTGGGGGGGGTGAGGCTGCTGCAGGTGCTCCCACTCAGGAATAGCCAGGTGAACTAGGTGGGGGTGAGGCTGCTGCAGGTGCTCCCACTCAGGAATGGCCAGGTGAACTAGGTGAGGGTGGGGTGAGGCTGCTGCAGGTGCTCCCTCTCAGGAGTGGCCAGGTGGACTAGGTGGGGGTGAGGCATCTGCAGGTGCTCCCTCTCAGGAGTGGCCATGAGCCCTTGGTTGTGAGGGGGGGGAGTGGGTGCTTGGTGGATGGAAAAGTCTGTAGGATTGTGAGAGGGCTTGTAGCAGTGGCGGGCACTGTGCTGGCAGGTAAATTTGCATGGCTCTTGCTGGCTGAGGGAGGAGAGGCTATAGGCTCCAGGCTCAGGGACAGATTTTATGTACTTGCCAGCAGTGCTCAACAGAACCAACTTTAGTCAGGGGCCCATAGAGAGACGTCCCACCCTTCCACCCCCAGAGGCCAGAAAGGAGGAGAGGCCAGAGCATGGACAGATGATCTGCTCTCTAGATGGGAGGAAGGGTACTCAAAGAGCAGTCTCCCATCTTGACCATCTAGACACACTGGCAAAGGCTGGAGTCACCAGAAGCCTGGAACTCTGGCTAGGAAACCAGGACTTCCTCCTATATAGAGGCCAGGTGGCCTTTTAGCAGCGCCCTCTGGTGGAACTGGTGGGGAGTGCAACAGGCCGCACACTGAGGGGCTGGGTGTGCAACGCCAGCAAATATGTCGTTTCCCACCCCCAACTCCCCACCCCCCACCCCACTACCCTCCCTTCCCCACTCAGGTCTCCCTCATCCTGACAAAACTGTCACCCAAAGGCTCAGCTGGAGGCTCTGAAGAAGTCTCATGGTCAGACAGCAGTGTGTAGCCTGTCCGTGTGGAGCCACCACAGCACACAGCAAAGGGCACAAGCATGCTAGAGTCTGCGGATGAAAGGGACATCCTACTTGGAAACAAAGCTGGGCTCTCCTCACAGCTCCACTCCACCCAGGAGGGCCGAACAGGGCAACTCCCAGACTTTTGGCTATGGATTGGGGCATCAGCCAAGGCTGAAAGCCCTGATAAAAGTCAACAAAACGACAGGGTAGGCTTTGGGCTCTACACCGAATCTCCTCCCCAGAGGCCTGTCCCAGCCCACAGACTCAGGCACTATGTGCTCACTGCAGGCCCAGACTCCAGGTTCTCCATCCGAAACCAAGGGCAGAGTTATAGCTCTGGGAGCCCAGCACCTGGCAGATGGTCCCCGCCCTCTTAAAGAACAACCTAGAGCCCCTGGGCCACTCTCAGCCAAAGTGTCACAGCATTCACATATGCTTGCTGGGGCCATCCTGAGTTGCCCTGTTCCCATAGCTCCGGGACTACTCATCCTAAATGTGACTGTGCTGTGCAGTGGTGGGTTTGGGGGTGGTGGTGTGGAGGACCCTGCACAGTGCCGGGAGAGCCTGGGGTAATTCGCTTCACAGTAAGCAGTGGGGAACAGAACACTCTCACACCAGCAAGAGTTGTGACCACATGGCTACCCCTCAGAGAAACCACAGATCCAAGTGGGGTGTGGAAGCTTTGGCCCCGTTCTATGGCAGAAGTGTCAGCCTGGTGACTTCCTCTACTTCCTAGTGGCAGCTGTCTGCCCTGGCCGCTGGGTCCCAAGCACCTGTGCCTGGTCTGCAGGGTTGAGGTGCCATCTGGTGGCAAGAATAAGAAGTGCAGTTTACTCCTGCCCTGCCTGCACTGACATGGGGTGGGGGGGGGGTTGCCAGCTTGAGCCACCGGCATGGTGGGTGGGGGGTGGGGGTGGTCAGGTGCCAGCTTGAGGTGACCCCCTCATTTGCCGACAATCCCACATTAACCTGAAAGTCCTGATGTCAGGATGCAGAAACAGGCCTTGGGAGCTCATAGCCTATCACCGTTGCCTGCACTGACAAGTAGGCCATTAGTCCCCCAGAAGTAGGGTCAGGTAGGACAGAAGAGGAGAGACAAGAACCCAGATTGCGGTCCCAGTAAGGTGGACTCTGTGCCGACCACCAGGCAGTCCACTCACGCTGACCTTCTGGACACCACTGTCCAGGGATGTGACTCCTCAGCTTGGGCAGGGATGTCACGTTCCGCTCATGCCCAGCGACCTCCTGGAGCACAGGAGCATGGTGGCCAGCATGTTACCTCCTAGCAAGAGGCCTCAGAGCCCTTAACATCCTGGAATGGTGGTAATCCCTCTGGACGGTGTCATCCACAGGAGCGTTTTCTTTAGCATTCTTAAATTTTAAAATGTGAGCAGTGATGTCCAGAGAGGGACCACAGAGGAGAGAGACAAATGGCCCGACGATGCACACATCCTGGGAACACAAAGGCCATGGCAGGCACTAGCCTGCTCACAGGTCTACCCCTACCCCTGCGCAGGCACCTCGGAGCTTTAACCTTTCAAAATTAGGACTTCTCAGCTGCATGGGTGGTGGTACACACCTTTAATCCCAGCACTTGGGAGGCAGAGGCAGGTGGATCGCTGTGAGTTCAGGGCCAACCTCGTCTACAAAGGGAGTACAGGACAGTCAAGGCTACACAGAGAAACCCTGTCTTGAAAAACAAACAAACAGAAAATTGGGAATTCCCAGGACGTCAAGGATCCAGCCTACCTAGTGATTGTCCCCTTTGAGACAGGATCTCACTGCGTATCCTAGGTCGGTCTCAAACTCACAGTAATCCCCCTGCATTAGCCTTACACAATCCAGATACACATCAGCATGGATCAACGTGCCCAGTTCTAAGGCCTTCTTCTGCCCACACCATGGTCCCGTGACCCAGATCCCAGCCTGTTCTGCACATACACAAACACCCAAGACTGCAGAGGACAAAGAAGGCCACACAGCTCTCAGAAGCTCATGCCTACCTCGCCAGGAGCAGCCCCTACCTCCCGGCTCTGAGGTGACTCGGTCACACAGATCACTTCTTCCCTCATCTGTGCCTCTGGCTGAGTCTACGAGCACCTGGAAGGTCCATGGCTCAGAGACAAGTGTCACCTTGCATCTCTAAAGGAGCAAAGGCAAGTTGATGCCTAGGCCACACCCTAGGTCCCCGGGAAGAAGGTGAAAGGAGTGGCCGGAGTCCCAGTGAGAGAGAGAGCGATTCCCAGGCGAGACCTCAGACACCTTTACTCAGGGTCTTCGAGGATTCTCCGGGCTTACCCAGGGTGCTTTGGGGCTGCAAGCCAAGATAACAGACTGGGTGGGTCTGGGACAGATGCTTGGGCTAAAATGCACAGAAATGAACCTTTCAGTCGTGTGGCTGGCTCTATGACTCTGAGTTCTACCCAGGCCCTGAAAAGAGCTTGGGACATTTATTAGGGCCACAGTGAGAAGAGCAAAATCAGCCCATTTGGCCCCTGTCTTCATCCCAGGCCAGCTGTAGGCAAGAAGCTCTGAAGAGAACAGCCTTTTCTCCCCTCTTCTCTCCTCAGGAGCCCCTAGGCACCAGCCAAGGAGGGGTGAGTGTGTCTGGGTAGCTAGCCCCTTACTACCACTCCAGGCTCCTCAAGGCCATCTGGGTGTCATGGCAACATGGGCAGGAAGCGGCTGCCATGGCAACTGGTGTCCAGGGAAGTGTGCTGCCTAGCAACAGGGGCTAGGGCCACTCCGGCTCCTCACAACACACCCTAGTTTCCCACACTTTCTGTGTGGCTGAGTCTCTGCACCCATCCACGGCCTCCACCCAGTGCAGACTCAGCCCTTCTCCTGCGTGGAGCCGGGGCTCCACACAGACCCTCAGCCCAACCCAACACAGTGATGAGCAGGGCGGGGTGCTGAACAGGTGTTAGCACAGGTGAGGCCCTGAGCAGGAGGCAGCTATGCTGCAGACCCAGGGTTCTGCTCTCCTTTTAGGCTCCCCCACCTCGAAGCTCTGGAGTTCAAGACCATACAAGGACCATGGAGAGAGGGGAGACATCTTCAGGGCTGGCTCTGAGAGAAACCAGCCTTCCAGATAGGGTACAGCCCAAGCAAAGGTAAGAGGATCAGAGGATGTGGGGTTCCGGGTTGAGGTAGGTACCCTAGGGCCTCAGCGCCTACGAGCGTCTAGGGTGCCCTTGGTACTTCCACAGCTGCTCAGCAACTGCAGCCCAACGTGGGCACCTGGATTGTGGCCTGAGGACCCTAGCCTATAGCCGTTTGTGCTGTGCCCTGTAGTCACACAGGATGGGAGTCCCTGAGTATCTGCCAGGCTTTTGTCAGGTTGGAAACACAGAGCACAGGATGGAGGACCCCACCACCAAACAGCTACTCAGGATCTTTGCTGGGGGTCCTTCAGCCCTACCCACAGCTACCTCACAGCGAATGCCATCCAAGGGCCTTCCTGGGTCCACACCTTTGAGACCATCATATCCTAGTAACCACGAGACCCCAGACAGGAACGAACAGGCAGGGGGCCTGGAAGACCCTCCCGGAGCCTGAGCAGGAAGCTTCTGGGTAGTTTAGGACACGCTGAGGCAAGTCCCGGGCCCTTCCCATTGTGCGACTGCCAGCCTCCACCTGTGCTGTGGGTGTATAGATGCGTCCCATCCTGGAACAAAGCAGAACTCCTGCTACTGTGGCCAGCTGGGCCCAGACTGAGCTGTCACTGTGACTCACACTCTTTCCTCTGCCACAGGTCTCAGTGGCCCCTAATGGGTATACATTCCAGGTCTGCAAGACACCAGGGGGCAGGCCATCGATCTGTAAAGGGACCTCAGCAGGTTGAAAATGGGATGCAGAGCTAACTCAGGGATACAGTTTGCCAGGAACTGGGACTGACTGGCTGGGGGCAAGCATGTGCTCCAGTACTGCTTATGGCAGCTGTCAGCAAACTTTCTTGACAAACTCCCTAGGTCTAGTCTTAATCCAGACATGAGAGCTGGGGTAGGGAGATGTGTGGCAAGAGGCCTTCCTTCTTAGACCTGGACCATCCCTATAGCTCCACTGAAAGCATACCCATTAGCTTTCTCAACTCCTCCATAAACAGAGACAGAAAAGAAAAGCCAGATAGGTTTTTATTAGGATAATGTCTGCTGGGAAATCTCAAAGCCAAACAAAAAGGAAAACAGAACCAAAGAACTATAAGAGGGGAAGAGAAAACATAGGCAACAAAAGATCTCTTCTTCCCCCTGCCCTCCAAGCCACTGCATCCTGAAAAGAGAACAGGATACTTCGGAAAAAAAGAAGAGGCATCCAGGGACCAGCAGTAACACCTCAGCAACCAAAGCTATGGCCACTGAAACTCAAAGTTAAAAAAGAAAAGACCATCGTGTGCTACATAACACTTTGGTCAACTACAGGCCACAAGTGGTCCTATCGCTGTGGGTTCAAGGCCAGCCTGGTCTACAAAAGTGAGTCCAGGCCAGCCAAGGCTACACAGAGACCCTGTCTCAGAAAACCAAAAAAAAAAAAAAAAAGTGTCTAATAGCTGCTGGGCACAGTGGCGCAAGCCTGTAACTCCAGCACTTGGGAGGCAGAGGCACACAGATCTCTGTGAATTGAAGGCCAGCATGGTCTACAAAGCGAGTCCAGAATATCCAAGGCTACACAGAGAAACTTTGTCTTGAAAAATTAAAAATTAAAAAAGTGTGTAATAATAGCAAGGCCTGAAAGTGTGACCCAATGGTAGGGTTTGTTTATCATGTGCGAAGCCCTGGGTTCCACTCCCATCACTGCTAAAAAAAACTTTTTTGTGTGTGTATGTTAATGAAAAACTCACATCAACTATGGAACTGTGTCATAGCATATCCCACATGCTCGTAGTGGAAATGGCAGGAACACAACTGAATAAAGTGCAGTACATACAAGGCACAGAGCCCAACACTGCAAAATGACAATAAATGACTATGTTGATCCCTTATGCATTCACTATGTGAGACTTTTTGTTATCTTAGTGTGTTTTTTAAATGACTGTAAAATGCGGCTGAGTGACAGTTATTTCACATCTTGCCCTGGTTTCTCCCCCTACCCACCCACCCCGCCCCCCTCACCCACAAGGGTACCCCACTCTGCACTTTTTCAGTCTCACACTGCTCCGCGCAGCAACCAAGGAGCAGTGGGTCCTTCACAGGCAGGTTCCACATGGCCCAGGCGTGCAGGAAACAGCACCATGTAGGCTTACACATGTACACTTTAGAATGCCAAGATGCCTACTGGCAATGTCTTCAGAATGCACCCCATCAAGTGACACAAGGCTGTGTGTCTTCCGGACCCTGTGTGCATTTGCACACATGTGCATGCACATGAGCGTGCACAAACACACAAAGAGGAAGAGAGAGAGAGAGAGAGAGAGAGAGAGAGAGAGAGAGAGAGAGAGAGAAATAAAAATACATTAACGATTGAAAATGAAAAAAACAAAAACAAAAACAAAAGTTGGGCATGGTGGTGCACGCCTGTAAATCCCAGCACTCTGGGAGGCAGAGGCAGGCAGATCGCTGTGTCAAGCCCAGCCTGATCTACAAAGTGAGTCCAGAACAGCTAAGGCTACACTGAGAAACTCTATCTCAAAAACAAAACAAAAGAAAACAAAACACACAAAAAAAAAAACCCACCACAAAAACAGAAAAAGAAAAGAAAAGAAAAATGAACCCAGCTAGTCTGGGAGGAGCCCAGGGACGAAATGTTTGCCTTGTGCGCAGAAGATCCTGCACATCCCCAGCATGCTAACATGTAAAGCATGCAACTTGGCCACTGCACTGAGGATAGGCAGAAAGATGTCTGTCGCCATGGAATGCCAGGGCCTCTGGGGTCACAGGGACCTCTCGGGTCAGGGATGTATTGCATCTTACGGAGCAGACATTCCCAGACCCTCTAGACCCATATGGTGACCTGTCAGCTCTTCCCACTCTCAAACTAAGACACAGCACGGCTTGTGACTTCACCCTGGGCTGAGAAGCAGGTCACTGGCAATTTGACCAGCCTGGAGGGCATAATCAAAGGGGTGTGGCCTTGATGACCTTGCCCACCCACCTTTATTCAGCTGGATCCTGACCAGGACACATAGCAGAAGGGCTTGAACCTGGGGTGGGGGCAGCTGCCATTTCTGCCACACTTGATTTCTTCCCGGGCTCAGATTTTTTTTTTCTCCCAGAGCCAACCTTCTGAGAATGAACGGGCACCATGAACATTTTTCCCCACACAGAGAAAAGACGCAGTCGCAGGGGATCCAGGGGCACTGAGAGCAGGGCTGGGGCGCTCTAGCCTCCCTTCTGCCCCAGCCCTGGGCCCAGCCCATTGTGACCTCCCTGGCTGTACCCAGGCCTTTGTGACTGTCACCCTGGATAGACTTGTGAACAGGAGTGACATCCAAAGTGCCCTCAAAGAGAGTGGCAGGTCAGCCAGGCCAGAGCCTGGACCTGGGGTCAGGAAGGGGTCACAGGGAGGAATGGAGGGGCCCAAACCCCTGGGACCCTGCCGACACTCTCACACCACCCAGTGTCCCCCAGCCCCAGTTTCGAGCAGCCACGGAGGATGCCTGGATCAGCCCTGTCAGGGATTTGTAAGGTGGCCCTGTCTGGCCCCCCTTCAGTCCACTCAGTCACTAGAGTCTTCCAGACCTTTCCCAGCTCCAGGGACAGGGGGTGGAGGATCCAGAGTGGGACGAGAGGCCCCTGGTATGTTTCTGTCCAGTGAAGGAGAGATGCCGCAACAGAGAGCTCGAGAGCCAGCGGGGTCCAGACAAGAAGTGGAGACTGGAGTAGAGTGGGGCTGGCCCCCGCACTCAAGGCATGAGCAGGGGCCACCCAGGCGGACAGGACCCCCCACCTCAGGACCCAGACCCTGCCCATGCCCAACCCTGCCTCCCGGGGGAGGGGCCATAGCCTCATCCAGGACAGCTTCCACACAGCTGCAGAGCGGGATGCTGAGGTCGGCAGAGCAATCCTGCCTGCAACTGGAGCAAGAGAACCACAGCCTGGTGAGTGCATCCCATGGGCCAATGTACAATGTAGGGGCGGGTGGGGTGGGCAGCGCAGTGGAGGGCTTTGGCTTTCTGCCTGAGAAGCAACCAGTGCACGTGGCTCCTATCTTTTTGCACTGCCCTCCCCCTCCCCACCTGGCCTTCCCATGCAGAAAAGGCTGAACCAGGACCTCCGGGAGCAGCTGGGAGCCCTCCTGGGGACTGGGCAGCAGCAGTTCCTGCCTCTGTGTACCGAGCACTCAAGCTGCACAGCCCTGGCCTGGGTAAGTGGGGGAACACACAGTCCCGGACCATGCAGCAGCACCCCCATTTATCCACAGCCTTGGGCATGCATGACCCCAGGGCTCTCCCACAGCCCTGAGGCAGCCAGTACCTGGCCCCTGGAAGTCACGGCACCTTTGCAGCTCTGCGGTGGGGGTAGGGGAGGGAATCTTTTGTGCAGCAATCCCAGGTGGACCCTGGGGAGAGGGGCTTGGCCCTGGGGGAACCGATTCCTGTGCCCACATTGCTGCTCCCCACCCAGAATGAGCTGCAACAGATCAGACTGTCCTTTGAGCGGAAGAAGATGGCCATTACTGAGGTGCCTGCTTGGCCTGTGGTGGGAGGGAGGCCCTGCTTTATCCTGTTCCTTGAGTGAGGCAGGCCTCAATTCCCTGCTCCCAGGTGTGGGACGGTGTGGCTGAAGTGCACATGGCTCTGAACAACCAGGCCACCGGACTCCTGGTAGGTCATCATAGGGCCATGGTAGGGGTGACAGCCATGAGACGCAGTGGGTAGAGCACAGTGGCGGGACAGAGAGGACTGGCTTCACTTCCTCTGCCTCCTAGAACCTCAAGAAGGACATCCGGGGTGTGTTAGATCAGATGGAAGACATTCAGCTGGAGATTCTGGGGTGATTCGGGGGACCCTGGGCTGAGCCAGGTCGGGATGGGGTGGCCCCTTCTCTGATCTCCAGTCCCACGGCAGGGGTGGTGCCAGGCTGGGGGAGAGGGTCCTCACAGTGTGACTCCTTCAGGGAGAGGGCCCACTGCCGCACTCAGGCCAGGAAGCAGCAGCAGGCGGCATGCTTGGAGGTACGGCCCCTCCCCATCCCTCCCTGATTCCTGAGTCCCCCCTCCCCCCAAGGGAACTGCTAGAGAGATTCTGAGAAACGAACCACAGGGACCAGGTCTCAGGGCTAGAGAGAGCACAGCGGCTGCAAGAGATTACCCCCGGGAAGGGAAGCGGGCACAGCTGGGTTGACCCACCGTGGAGTCCGAGTTTATTGTAAGCAACTCAGGGCTAGGGATCTGCCCTCCCCCAGGGCCCCCAAGGTACTGAGGACAGGTTCTGACTCAACCCCCTCCCTGACAGAAAGGCAGGCCACAGCTGGGATGTTCCGAGGGCCTAAAGGGCCAGTTCTGGTAGGTCACCCTCTGGGCAGAGCCCAGTCCCCCAGGATCACCCCGTGGGCATTCCCTACCCCTTAATTGCCACCGCTTGCAGGCTGCTGGCCTTGAGGCTGCTGCTGGGTGCTCTGCTGGCTTGCACAGCTGCCTACGTGTATGTGGTGGACCCCGCGCCCTTCGAGGGGCTGGTGCCACCCCTGCTGAGCAGAGCCGCCGTCTGGAAACTCAGGGCCCTACTGAGCCCCTTCTTGCGCCTTGAAGTGGACGACTTCCTGCCTTTCTAGACCGGAAATCCGGCAGCTCCAGCAAGGCCGCCAGGAGGCTGGTGCTGCCCCGGGTGTCCGGTGGCCTTATTGACCCCTGCCTACAGCACCTCTGCACACAATCCCTATCAGGAGCTGCAGAGAAGGGTGGAGGAGGGACTAGTCCTGAGGGCTGGGCCTGCAGCTGGATATACAGTCATGACACACTTTGCATGTAAGCTTGTTTCCATGGAAACTGGGGCTTTTGGGGCCAGAGGTTTAGAGACTTTCTGAGGCACTAAGTTGGTCTAGTGGTAGTAGGGGTTTGGTGGTGGGGCCCCTGGTTCAGATGAGTGTTGGCTCCTACCTGCTCCAAAGGGTACTTCTCCACAAAGGGCCCAGGAGCTTGAGGGTGTGGCAGGATGGTCTTTCCTAAAAGGCTACAGCTGGGGAGTTACTAGTCCTTCCTGCTCTCCTGGACCAGGCCCTCCTAAGGACCTTAGAAGTCAGAGCCCCAAAGCTGCTGACCCACCCTCATCTTGTCAGCTCTGCAAGGGGCTATTGACCCCTCAACCCATGGCCTCTAATTCAGCCTCCTGGCACTGTCCAAGGCTAAAATAGGGGCATTCACATTGCTGGATAGTGCCATGGAGGTAAGCAAAGAAAAATTTATTAGGGAAGTTGAGGGAGGGTAATCCTGTAGAACACAAAATGCTTTGTGGTATCTGTACCCCCAGATGGGAGATAGGACTGCTGCCCGGAAGTGACCCCAGGACAGGGCCTTTGTGTGAAAGTCAGCAAAGGTTCTGTTCCGCCCTCCTCCTACGGGCATCCAGGCCCCCCACAGGCTTGGGTATTCTCAGAGGTATCACCCCTGGATGCAGATGACCCGGGTGGGGTCAGAGCAGGCAAGAGGCAGAGATGGATGGACCAAATCCATGGTCCACCGGGCTGGCTGGCAGCTCCAGGACTTTAAGGCATCTGTTCATGTGCTTGGAGTTGAGTGGAGGGGTGCAGTAACCTGCGGTGACCTGAGACCCCCACCCCAGCTCAACCCACAGAGGCCTGGGCTCCCTGGAAGAAGTGGCTTAAAGTGCTTGGAAGGGCTAGGGAGGTTGGGGTGAAGGTCATGCTGGTTCCCAGTTCTGAGGCTACCCCCAGTTGGGCACGGAACTCCTGCAGCAGGTGGGGGTACTTCCTGAGGTCACCTGGACACAGGGCCATGGGCCTACCAGCCTGTTCAGTCAAGATGTGGCTGGTTGACAGGAAACGGACAGGCATCCCAGGCTACATCCAGCCCCACTCCAAGCTTTGCAGCAGCCTGGTCTTCCGGGTCCCCAGCAGGCTGTCCGTCCCCTAGAGCCACCTACTGGTGTCTTGTTAGGGACCTGAGAGGCTGGGGAAAAGGCTGGATGCAGCGGAATGTAGCCGACAAATGGTCCCACGGGGGGCCGTCCCCGCGGCCACGCTCCAGGGGGCCCGCAGCGGCGGCGGGTGATCCTCAGGATGGCCAAGGTGGCACAGGTGCAGGCCAGGAGTCCCCCTAGGCGGACCACGCCACCCCCATCCACGGCTACAGGTGCCAATTCGCCCCCTGTGGGCCGATGTCCGTGAGAGAGAAGCAGAAAGGTGGAGGTCAGCAGGGATCCAGCTATGTGCCCCACCCCACCCCCATCCCCGCCGCAGGCTCTGGACACCTCCCCGCTGGAAATCCCTCTCCGAAACACTGAACCTTGCCCAGCCCTCTCCAGCTCTGCTCTGAGCCCCAGCTCAGGAAAACGTGGCTTTCTGGTAATCCCTTGCCCTTCTTCCCTTGGCAGATGGCATGGAAGAGTGCATTCTAGAAAGTACTTTCTGTAGAGTTTCTCAGCCAGGTGTTGGCCCTGTGTGTACCCTCCATTGCACCTGCTCTGGTGCCTTGGATTCCCAGGAGGCGGCTATGGTCCTAGCCTTTCACCAAACACCCTGCTGTCTGATATGACAGAGACTGGGATAAGAGGCCTTTGCACTTACCAGCAGAAGGTCCGTTACCAACTAGGCCTGACCTGGCATGTCAGCAGAAATGATCAAGAGGAATGTGCCACTCTGTGCCAGCTGGCCAACCCCTTTCCTGACACCCACCCTGCACCCACAGCCATATCCTTGCCCAAGGAAAGGATCAAAATGATTTTTCCTTTTTTTAATAAAATTATAGATATATAGATGTAAATATAAAAACATAAGACAGACACAATGCAAGCGGACGCTGCCATGTGCTTACTCGGGTCCCTGATGCCAGGGGGAGAACTGACCCCTTCCTGATGTGCTTTCCAGCGGCGCTGGCCGAGCCAGTGCTGGGAACTCTGTATGCTTTGGGGTGAGGACTCTCCAGTTTGGCAGGGAAGGCCTGAGAGGGAGGGAAGGGGCTCTAGGCCCCACTAGTCCCTGGGGCAGCATCTGGTCCCCTCTCTTCTCTGGCCAACCCCCAACCCCCCAACCCCTGTCACCTCCCACAAGAGCATAAAGCAGAAGTTAAGGCTTTGATGAAGAACAGTGGTAGCCGAGCACTAACACATGAGACGTGGCACGGCAGCACAGCATACAGACACAGGGACATAAACCCACCAGCCAGGCAAGACAGGAACAGAGGGAGCTGGGACCCCTGCTACAGCCGGATTATCCATCATCCATCCATCCATCCATCCATCCATCCATCCCAACCCAGAGCAGGCCAAAGTTACACTCCCTGCAAAGCATAGGCCTTGCCAAGCAACAAGCTACCAGCTAGTCAGTGAAAGGCCATGTATCAGGAGCAGCTGGGAGAACAGGGCTGCAGCAACCCATCCACACAGGAGTGGGTAGGCCCATGGGATGACTGTTGGGGACTGGCCTCAGGGAATGAGGGCAACAGGGTGCAGGGCTGAGCTTGGCTGATGGAGGAGGCAGTCCAGGTCGCCATCACAGCCCACAGCCTTGGCTCCACCTGCCCTGTGAGTAGGATAAGTGGATGAACAGGCAGAGGCCGGAGCACAAGCTTGTGGAGGCAGGGCTTGCTTTCCTGTAGATGTGTCCACACCAGGCTTGGGTAGCCTCCTCTCCCTGGGGCAGAGAACTCGATGGGGTTGGGGAGCTACTGTGGGGGGTCCTGGTCCCCGTGGAATCACAGCAGATGAGTGGTGGTCAGTTCTCACACCGAGATTTCGTACGTAGTCCCACCCACGCCGGACACCTTCTTAACCAGCGTGTGCCGGGCAGGGCTGGCGTTGGGCCCCATGGGGCTGGCGGCAGGCCCCAGACGGGCCATGCCTGGGGACTGCCCGTTAAGCTTACTTGGGGGGGTCTTCAGCTGAGGGTGATCCCTGCATCAAAACAAGCACATACACACACGTGCACACACAGTGAACACAGGACAGTAGGCGCTAGGACACATGCAGATGTGGACTGGAGCGCTGTGTCCTGGACCCAGGCAGTCCTTGCCCTTAGGATTGTGCTGTCACGGGACAGACAGACACTGTCAGGACTGCTATCATCCTCACGGGTACCCTGATCTCTCCTAGTTGGATCAGGCAAAGAGCAACTAAGGCTGAGTTTCTGGGCCCTACCCTGCCCACTGGGCTTGAAGTTGGGAAGCTCAGTAGTGGACGCACAGCTCTCTCCCAGCCTCTCCGGGAAAAGAGAAGATCACACCTATCCTCTGGTCTATTCAGAGCTACCACTGTTCCCCTGAGGGGACTATAGCTGGTCTCCCCATCTCATCACTCCTGAGAAAAGTTGGGGATGCCCCACGGACCCTTTGTAGCCTCATATCCTAAACAGGGGTCTCCTCTCAGGCCTCACCTGAGACCAAAACAATGAAAACGATGCTCAGGTTCCTGGGTCCTTCCTGCCCTTGCCTGTCTTTAAGCATGGAGGCCCTGCTGTCTGGGGCTGCATGCTCAGTCCATACCAGTTGTGGCGAGGCAACGTCCCTCAGTCTCAGCATGCCTAGCATGCATTAAGACCTGGGAAGCTGGGAGTCCAGAGACCCATGTAAAGCTCGCTCCAGGGCGGGCTCTCAGCCAAGTCTGTGCTGGCTCAGCATGCAAATGTGTGTTCCCACACTCATAGTGTACCCAGGGCCAGACCTTCCCAAACAAGTAACTAGAGGCCTTGAAGGCAAGCTAAGGCCCACCCACCTTGCCCTGCTCCTACAGACAACCGTGGGTCTGTAGGATGCGCTGGGAGAACCAGGTCATGAGGGGTTCTGAATGAGGCAACCCATCTATACTTCTGGACACCCACCTCTGCATAGCCAGTGAGGGCGGTCGGTCCGGGAGGTCCGTGTGGATGAAGGCGACAGCCTTGGAGCCCGCGTAGGAGGGTGATCGGGGCGTGCCTGGTGGGGAAGGCAGGCCCTGCCGGGCAGGTGACCTGTGTGAACCACTGCCAGGCCGGGGTCCCGGGGCATTGTTGTTGGCCTGGTCAGCCTGTAGGGAGGAGGAAGATGTCCGAGGTGCCCGACTCATGGAGCTGGACAGTGAGGACAACGACGTCTGCAGGGCAGGATTGCGGGCACCACCGAAGCCAGGCCCAGCCACGAGGTCATCCCTGGAGCCATACCGCAGCACAGAGCCACGGGGACCTTCCGTTAACACACTGGCCTGTTGCAGGCTGTAGGAGCTGGGTGTGTCATAGACACCAGAATCGCCAAAGAGTGAGTCAGTCTGGGAGCGCAGCAGCCGTTCGCGTTCTTCCCTGTCCTTGCGCTCCTGGATAGAGGCCATGATGGTCCGAGACAGGTTGTCATAGCGCACAGGAGAGGGCTCCCTAGGCCGGGGACCCAGCACAGGGCTGAAGCTGCGGGCTGGGGGCCGTGGTGGGTCTGATGGCCCAGGGTGCAGGTAGGGTGAATGGTAGCCGGCCATGCCGACGGAGGGGTGCGTGGGACATGCGTGGCTACCGGGCGAGCCAGGGTTAAGTAGGCTGTCATAGGACAGGCTGCCATTTCGGTTGGGCAGGGCATGGGGAGCGAAGAGACCACGGTGAGGGGTGGGGGGCCCACCTTCAGAGCGCAGTGGCTGTAGGGTCATGTGGTCCCCACCCCGCCGACTGGCAGCCTTGAGACTCAGGGAGCGTAAGGCACCTGAGAAGGCATCCGTGGCATTGAGGGGCGGGGAAGGGGGATAGGTAGGATGCAGACCACCAGGCCCGTGGTCCGGGAGATCCAGGCTGGGCTCAGACACGAAGTCTAGACTGTGGGTGCTGTCATCTGCCAGAGTAAGGGAGTCAGGGCCCGGGACCTGTAGGAGGACAGGGTACTCTCATACTGCCCCCTCCCCCACTTACCTGACTCTATAGCACCAAGAACTCTTGAGGCCGCCATTCAGTACACCAGCCACAGAAGCAAGGGCAGCTGACACAATCTAGAGCAAGAGGTTCCCATCCCTGGCCCACACCCCTCTCGTGCCTACTATGGATAAAATTTACAACAGCAGAGTCAGCTCCAAGTTTCCAGGAAAAGTAGTGTGGGGCCTGCCTCCACCCACAATCACTAAAAGAGGCTGCGTGGACCCTTCCTAAGCCACCAATGGTGGATCTCCGTGGTGGGAAGCCAGGCCAGGCTTTTCCAGACACTGGGTCTATGTCTTGAGTCACTCCAACCCAGAGTGGCCACAGCCACCGGTTGAGGGGCTTTTTTTTTTTTTTTTGCCTCTCTGACTAGAACCGAGCCACAGGCCCCTCAAATTCCAAAGCCTTTAAGAGTAACTGTTGTCCTGGTGTACTCAGGCGCCTTATAGAGTCCTTCGTGGGGTGCAGTCAGTCACAGGGAGGCAACGGCCCAACCTCCCAGCCTGCACTGCTCTACTGCCCCCAGGATGGACCCTTGCCCATAGGGGCTCAGGCTTGCTCTCACCCAATGGCCCAGACAGGTAAGGAGGCCCCCAGGGGAGAGCTGGTCTAGATGTGTGGAGCTAGTCTCCGGATGACAGCCTTGGGAACACTCAGTTCTGGATCATTCCACAGACTGCTGTCCCACAGCGACAGACAAAGAAGTACTTAACTCAGGAAAATAAATGTGCTTTCTCAAACAAACCTTCAATTCTTCTGAGGGCTTCCCGTGGGCCTTACAAAATGACTAATGGTGGAATTCCAGCCATCCTAACTGCTAGAGGGGGAAGCTTCCCGCCTGGTGTATGGGCAATGCCAGTAAAGAAAGCAGAGATGCCAGGCCAGGATGCTCCCCTCCAAGGGACCCCAGCTCAGTATGCCCACAGCATGGAGAGCTGCCAGCGCGCACATGACAACTCTGACAGTATGGCCTTGTTTGAAACACAGAATGGGAACAGGACACCGTGACCAAGCAAGGCTCTCCCCAGGGACAGACCTTTCCCAGCAGCAGGTCCCTCTCAGGGATGGGACTTTCCCAGAGGGGGAGCTGTCTTCAGGGTTGGGGGCCCTTCTCAGAAGCAGAGTCTGGCCTTACCTGCTCACTAGGTCCACAAAAGGGTGTCTTGGGACCAGTGGAGAAGGCTGGCCGGAACTTATACATGGCAGGTGTTGGAGGGCTGGTCCTCTGTACTGACAGGGCACTCTCTGCGAAGAGGGACCACAGTCATGGGGTGGGGTGGGGTGGGGAGTCACACAAAGCTCACTTCATGTCCCTTTCCTCATCTGCCCTCCACCTCACCAGCACTGCCAGGTCTTGGGGTCTTCAGATCTCTTCCAAAGGTGCCAGGCTCTATCTTGGGGGGCAGTGGAGGTCCAAGGTCCAGAGGTTTCTCATCCAGCTGGTCTAGACTGCCCTTGGACTAGAGAAAAGGCAGCAGTGTGAGTGAAGTATGGGGAAGGTTGTTTTCGAGACGAGGTTTCTCTGGGTAGCCCTGGCTGCCCTAGAACTTGCTCCGTAGACCAGGCTGGCCTCAGAGGTCCACCTGCCTCTGCCTCCCAAGTGCTGCAATTACAGCCATGTGCCACCATCGTGCCTAGCTCAAGTTTGGTGTCTTCCTGTGGCTCTGGATACACGCACAAAACTTGCCTCTCCTTTCCTGTCCCCACCTCTACACCCCACAACCCCGCTCTCACCCCCGTTACTGTTCCAGTCCAGACCCCCACCTTGCTGCGGCCAGCTTTCAGCCCATTGTCGCTAAGTTTGACCTTGAGGGGCACAGCTCGCTCCAGGAGCTCAGGCCTCAGGAAGGGTGGCTTTAGGTGCACTGAGAGCGGCATCCTGGGGGGCTCCACCACATACCTGTGCCAGGGCAGAAGGGTCAGTGGCCAGACAAGCAGGCCAGAACAGACCAAGGCAGGGCCAGCCCCACCTGGCCAGAGCAGAAAGGAACCAGGCTGAGGGTCCGAGGCTGCCCACCCCACACCCAGAACAGGCCTCCTTGTCCCCCTGCCCAGGCCGGGCCTCACCGGGGCGCCAGGGGACTGCATAACACGTGCTCCACGTTCCCATAGCAGCCTCGGGTGAAGGGATTCACACCCCCGCGGAACTTCCCAGTCACCTGTGGACATGGGACCCCTCAGCCAGCCTGGCCATCCAGGACAGGTGGGGGACACAGGCAAAGGTAGGCAGGCATCCTTAGAAGTGGTCTTCATGGGAGGCAGTGTGGGCAAAGTGGGCTCAGCGATGCCCTATACCCAGGTTACCCTTGCCTGCCCTTGCAGGGCACTATTAGCATTTCTAAGCCTTGAGTATTTAGTTGGTGGTTACAATGTCCACGGGTGGCAAGTGTGCAGGGAATGAGCAGCCATGGCCCCACACCCTGAGCCCCCCTCCCACAGCTGCCTAAGCAGCCTCACATGAGGGTTCCTGAGGCCCAGCCCACAGGGTTTGCACCTGCTCATTGGTGGTGCGCCCCCGAGTGACCAGTACCACGTGGAAGCCAGTGAGGCCGATGACAGGAATGAAGAAAAGGCCAGCCACACACATGACAGCCATGCTGGCCTGTTAAGGCCAAAAGCTGAGGCAGGAACACGGGGACACCACCCCCCCTGACCACATACTGCATTGACAGCTTTGTGGCCGCCCTCACACCTAAGCACAGCAATGCTTGCTGGAAGATCCATGTCCCCACTGACCTCCCCCCCCCCCCCACAGAACATGCTGCCTTGGGCTGGAAGATCCATGTCCCCACTGACCCCCCCCCCCACAGAACATGCTGCCTTGGGCTGGAAGATCCATGTCCCCACTGACCTCCCCCCCACAGAACATGCTGCCTTGGGCTGGAAGATCCATGTCCCCACTGACCTCCCCCCCCCCCACAGAACATGCTGCCTTGGGCTGGAAGATCCATGTCCCCACTGACCCCCCCCCCCCACAGAACATGCTGCCTTGGGCTGGAAGATCCATGTCCCCACTGACCCCCCCCCCCCAGAACATGCTGCCTTGGGCTGGAAGATCCATGTCCCCACTGACCTCCCCCCCACCACCACAGAACATGCTGCCTTGGGCTGGAAGATCCATGTCCCCACTGACCTCCCCCCCCCCCACAGAACATGCTGCCTTGGGCTGGAAGATCCATGTCCCCACTGACCCCCCCCCCCCACAGAACATGCTGCCTTGGGCTGGAAGATCCATGTCCCCACTGACCCCCCCCCCCACAGAACATGCTGCCTTGGGCTGGAAGATCCATGTCCCCACTGACCTCCCCCCCCCCCACAGAACATGCTGCCTTGGGCTGGAAGATCCATGTCCCCACTGACCTCCCCCCCCACAGAACATGCTGCCTTGGGCTGGAAGATCCATGCCCCCACTGACCTCCCCCCCCCCCACAGAACATGCTGCCTTGGGCTGGAAGATCCATGTCCCCACTGACCCCCCCCCCCACAGAACATGCTGCCTTGGGCTGGAAGATCCATGTCCCCACTGACCCCCCCCCCCCAACAGAACATGCTGCCTTGGGCTGGAAGATCCATGTCCCCACTGACCTCCCCCCCCCACAGAACATGCTGCCTTGGGCTGGAAGATCCATGTCCCCACTGACCTCCCCCCCCCACAGAACATGCTGCCTTGGGCTGGAAGATCCATGTCCCCACTGACCTCCCCCCCCCCCACAGAACATGCTGCCTTGGGCTGGAAGATCCATGTCCCCACTGACCTCCCCCCCCCCACAGAACATGCTGCCTTGAGCTGGAAGGATCCATGTCCCCACTGACCTCCCCCCCCCCACAGAACATGCTGCCTTGGGCTGGAAGGATCCATGTCCCCACTGACCTCCCCCCCCCCACAGAACATGCTGCCTTGGGCTGGAAGATCCATGTCCCCACTGACCCCCCCCACAGAACATGCTGCCTTGGGCTGGAAGATCCATGTCCCCACTGACCCCCCCCCCCACAGAACATGCTGCCTTGGGCTGGAAGATCCATGTCCCCACTGACCTCCCCACCCCCCCCCCCCACAGAACATGCTGCCTTGGGCTGGACCCCATGAGGATAAGGATACGTGATGGTGGTGTGGGCGGCTCCTAGCCCTTCTGAGTGGTTGAGCACGTAGAGCAGACCGAAGGCCACCACCCCCACCATGTGTGCGCTGAGTGACAGCAGGAACAGGAAGAAATAGCGGTAGTTGCGGCGTCCGATGCAGTTGTTGACCCAGGGGCAGTGGTGGTCAAAGTCCTGGCAGGGGCAGCGTGTCAGAATGCATGGAGGGCAGGAACTGGGCGCAGGGCCTGGTGGGGGCAGGGGCGGGGGCGGTCACCTCCACACAGTTGTCACAGACGCTGCAGTGTGAGCAGCGCGGTGGACGGTAGAAGTGGCAGGTCGCACACCACTTCATGCGGACCTGGATGCCCCGCACGTCCACATTCTTGTACAGTGGGGCCCGGAAGTCATCCTCCTTGTCCTCGTCCTCGTCCGCTGAACGTCAGGAGCCCAGTAGGGTGGCAAGAGTACAGGAAGGTGAGCTTCCTAGCAGGAGAGGACCTCTCTAATCTCTGCCCAGCCCACCTACCGGGAAGCCCAAGTCAGCCACTTACACTCTAGCGAAAAAGGATGAGCTGCCCCATACAGGGCCCTACCTCGGGGGAAGACTCCAGGGTCCATGAAGGTGGCCATACTGAAGTTGGCCAGGACAAAGAGGAAGAGGATGCCATTGTAGACAGGAATAGCTGGTGACACAGCTCTTGTCAACCATGGGCACCTGCAATGGACAATGGGCAGAGAGAGCTGGGGCTGTGAAGGAGGCAAGGCCACTGGTGTGCATCTGGGCCCACCAGGCCACCAGCAGGGGGCGCTGGCAGGCACACAAGCAGTTGTCAGCTATCATTGCTCCTTGATTGTGTTCCTCATGCCCAGAGTAAGCTCCTTGGGCTAGCTCCAACCCTGGCAACCCCAGGGCCACTGTCTGGAACACAATTCACAGCTGAGGACACATCTCGGAGATGCCCATCAGCCTAGGGTCACAGCACTGGAGGTGGCCATAGAGCTAAGACAGCCTGGCTGCAATTTGTTCAGGGACCCAGACAGGAGCGAGAGAGAACTCAGAGGCCAGTGAACTACCCAGCAGCTTGAGTCAGACTGTGCCAGACCTGTGCCCCCTCAGTACGGGCACTGCTTCAGCCACTAATGGGGGATACCCTCCCCTCTTTTCTGCAGGGTCACAGCCTTCTTTTGGGTCTGCACAGGAGACCTCAAACACTAAGAAAGCACACACCCTACCCTTCCGACCTCTCGCCATCCCACAGGACTTGGGAGCCAAGGTTGCCCCCCCCCCCACTTTCCCAAGAAGCCTTCCAGATGGCGTCTCTCTCTCTCTGTAGCTTCTCAGTAAGGACTTTGCACACCTGCTTCAGCCCTGACCAGAATCCCCCGCAGAGACACGGCAGGCCTTGAAACCCTAATCCTGACCTGCAGTGGCTACTGAGTCCACCCACTGGGTTCTAGAAGCTCCCCTGGCTCAGGAAGCAGGGTTTCCTGTGTCCCTGGCTGCGGAGGCAGGTGGTGGGGTACACACAGGGGTTTACTTTCCTGCCTGTGTTTGGTCCTTTGCAGAGCCAGGCATGTGGAGTTTCCCTCCCGGCTGCTCCGACCGCAAGATGGAGTGATGGTGGCAGCCTGCACGGCCTGCAGCTACCCGCCACTCGAGTGCACAGTCCACACTGTGTGCCCACGCCTGCCTTGGCCAGGAGCCAGGCCCGCCGCCCCAGCAACCACCTCCATGGCAGCAGAACTATTTTTAGTGGGAAGCAAGAGGCTATTTAAAGCTCCTGCTTCCCACGGCAGCACCCTCTATGGGGCCACCAGCCATGATACCCCATCCTCTTCCCTGGGCCAGGATGGACACACAGCTTAACAGCACAGGCCACAGCCACTAGGGTCCAGCAGATCACACCCGACCTGCCAGCCTGGAGTGTTCACACGCCACACACTACCTTCTCTATCTCTGACTGACACACAGATGGCACTGAAAACATGTCTACGACCTCTCCCCCTTCCCCCCGCTGTCCAGCAAAGCAACAGTGGCACCCCACAGCACGGCCAGCCCAGCAGTGAAGAGCTCAGCAGGTAGTGGGGAGACTCCTGAGAGAAGCAGCCAAGCCTTCCTGGGTCGGGGTCCCCTCCAGCCTGACTTTGGTAGAACACACCAGTTCCCTGTGGTGTCTGATGGGGATCGGGGGGTGGGGGGGTGGGGGGTAGGTTCCACACTGGTACAAAGTGAAAAATCAGAGCCCATGTTAGAAAGTCAAAAGCATAGTGTCAAACCCTAGTGTCCCCTGCAGAAATGGTGAGGGGTCCCAGGGCAGCTGTAAAGGGGGAGGCACAGGTGTAGAGGAAGCAGGTTGGGGTGTACATGGGGAGACCTTGTCCTACATGAAGCACCTTGCCCTTGGCTTTCCTGGCCATGAAGTGGAGACAACTGCTGTCCTCCCTCTGCATCAACAAGAAGCTGAAGACCTCAGGCCTCCTGGCTTTCACTTGGGCTAGCCTCGACAGTGCAGAGGGTCTAGCTCCCAGGGCTGGAGTGCTCCCCCCACCCCTAGCCTGGCAAGCCTGTATTTTGCATTGCCTCTCCAGCTCCTCAGCAGACGGCATGGGCCAGACGGTTGCCCTGAGTGAGCTGCCTGAGGAGCAAGGGCCATCATTGGCAGTTGGCACTGGTGGGTGCCACTGAGGTAAAGGGTAGCCTCTGTCCAGCACAAGCACCACCGCATAAACACACAGCAGGGCCAGTGAGGCCCCAGCTAGGTATCAAAGGGCCTCCTGACACACTTGGAACTGGAACCTAAGACACTGTCCTTGCATCGTCTCTCGGCCCCTAAAGCTTGACCGAGGTCCAGGACCAGGCGCCTGTCCTCTCTAGATGTTTCTGGTGGCCTCCCGGCCAGGGTCTAGAAAGAATCCAGACTCAGAAAGCCTATGCACTGAGCAGGGAGAGGGTTATGTGGGGAGCACAGCACATACTGGCACACGCAGAAACATGGACACAAGCACATGTGCACACAAGCATGCCCCAAAGCGCACACAAAAGCACAAATTTACAGCTCACAGATAAGTGAAAGCACAGACAACCATCCCACATGTGTGAACAGCTGCAGACACAGGGACAGGCAGGATGACCTGCATGTGGACATACACACCATGTAGCCATAACTGCACATGTGCTCATGTCCAGGGACCCAGGGACACGTGGACATAGCCATGTGGCACACCCCTCTTCTTCCACCGCCTCCCCTCAGGCTTGTCTCACCTAGGTCAGCTGCCCACTACCCTGGGACTCAGGCAAACTCTCTGCCTGTCTGGGCTTCCCACTGGCCCCAAGTCAGGGCAAGAACGAGCACCCACAAGGACCACCAAAGACTGAAAGGAGGTGTGAGGACACACAGGACACAGGAGAATACTTGAGGCCATGCCAGCGTTCCCAAAGGATATGGCATGTAGGAGCACTAGGTACTTGTTTGCTTAGCCCTCTGCTCGAGACAGTTACAGTGCTTGCCTGTGAAATGTACCCTACTCCAGCCTGGGCCTACCAGACACACTAGGCTGGCCCCACCCTGCCTGGCTCCAGGAGGGCCCAGCTGGAGCCAGTGCACACATCCCTGAAGGCACCGCTTTGAGTCCTGAGCATGCAGGAGGGTTAGAAAAAGTCAGACAGAGGAGAGGCTCCATCTGCAGGTGGAGCATCTGGTCTTCAGTGAGCAGGAAGGCACTACCTGCTACATTCCTAAAGACCCTCTCCTGGCTGGCCCAAGCCCTGCTATGGACTACATGTATGTGTGGTGTGGTGTGTGTGTGTGTGTGTGTGTGTGTGTGTGTGTGGTGTGTGTTCCTAGCTCTGGGGGCTCCAAGCACCCTAGGTCTAAGATGCCTCCTGAGCAACAGTAATTCAGGCAAGAACACAAGCCATCACTATGTGCCCCACCCAGGTGGAGGTCCAGAGCCCCGCCTAGGCCAGCCGAGAGTCACCGCCCAGAAAGGGGGTGCCTTCTGCCAAAGCTAAATGTGGAATGGAAATTTTTTACTCAGACATTTTCTTTTAATCAAGTTCTTCATTAACACCGTCTGAAAGCATCACTGGCCTTGGGTGCCCGGGGCCCCGCACACAACAACAGCCTCTCACCCTGGACTTCCATGAAGCAGCTACACCCACCTGCCCAATCCCTAGACATTTGGACAGACAGAAGCAGGCTCAGAAGAGCAATAATTTCCATCAAAAGCAGGACGCCCTGGCAGGGGAATCCATGGGGTTTTCAAACTATGCCACAGTTGTTGCCTTCTACCTACGTCCCTCATGGCTTCCAGGGAACAGACCGGACTGTCCGCTGTCCCAGCGTAGGTTTCTAACAATGCAGAGAGCTCAGGCCCCCCTGAACCAGCTCTACCAACCAAGGTGCCCAAATGGTTATAACACAGCAGTCTCCACACCCTCTGGCACGCATTAGCCATGTCCTTTTGAAAAGTGGATCTGGGCCGGGCGTGGTGGCGCACGCCTTTAATTCCAGCACTCGGGAGGCAGAGGCAGGTGGACCACTGTGAGTTCGAGGCCAGCCTGGTCTACAAAGTGAGTCCAGGACAGCCAAGGATACACAGATAAACCCTGTCTCAAAAAAAAAAAAAAAAAAGAAAAAAAAAGAAAAGAAAAGAAAAGTGGATCTGGGGGCTGGCCTGGCCTGGAGGAGGCCTTTGGACCCATCCCAACACCAGTCCTAGCTTGGCACTGTACCACAGAGACAGATATCCCAGCAAGAGCCCACCCTGCCAACTCCCCCCACCCCCACCCCTAGTCTAGAAAGAAGTTGATTGGGAGGGAGTCCCTGGTCCTTCAGTCTTCAGGCTCCCCCTTCTTGGCATGTAAGTAAATTGTGCCCTGAGAGGAGCTGTTCACACTCAGTAGTGCAAAGAGAAGACACGAGGGTCGTTCACCTTCAGATAAAGTTCCGGGCCCCAACATGAGCCCCCAAGGGTAGGCTGGGGACCCCACTCCCTTTTCTTGGTATCTGAGGTGTCAGAGGGCTGTGCCAGAAACAGGGCGGGTGGGAGGGCCTGAGAAAGACACCTATACCCCAGGCTGGCCACCACATGTGCCCTGACCCTGCACGGCCCAACTCAGCACAGCTGTCTGGCAGAGCCCCTTCTGAGAAGAACAGAGCCACCTGGAGTGCCCCGGCAGAGCCAGGTGGGGGCAGGTAAGGTCAGGGCCAGCCACAGCCACATCTCAGGGATTCACTCAAAGGGCAGATGGGGGTACACACAGACTGAGCAGGGCAGGGCCTAAGTCAAGTCATGTTCTCCCAACTGCAAAGCCAGGTGAAGTTAGAGACTGTTGCTCCTTAAAGAGAATCCCACCCCTCACGAGCACCCGAACTTCAGGTTCAACAACAGTAGGGAAGGCATTGCCCAGGGGAACAGTAGTAACCTCAGGACCAGAGCTTGGGGTTCAGCCAAGTTCCCAGGAACCACCACATAAGGACCTTTCTGGAACGATGGAAGTCCTCCGAGGAAAGAAAAGTACAGGGTGGAGGATTTAAATTTCTCTTACAACTTTTATTCCCATATTTCATGTCTGAATTTTAAAGTCATGTTCAAAGACATTGATCTGTCCCTGAGACAGATCAGTCTGTATCTCCCTGCACTGAGGCAGAACCCCACTCCAACCTCTAGTGGACTGGATTTTCCAGGATGTGTCCCCTCCAGTCTCAGTTCCCTAAGCCCACCTACCACCACCCCTCCCTTAACTCAACAGTCCACAACATCTGAGTGACAAGAACACACAGGCTCCTCGGAGCCAGAAATAAGCCCGTCCACACAGGCCTTTTTTAAACTTGCTCTTTGCAGCCGGTGGCACCCACCCAACCCCAGCCTCCAGGTAAGGACTCTCCTCCTCCAACAGGCACAGAATGCAGACTCCCACA
The DNA here is from genome assembly GCF_964271855.1 of Acomys minous. NCBI lineage: Eukaryota > Metazoa > Chordata > Mammalia > Rodentia > Muridae > Acomys > Acomys minous. Next base: position 72,909,452 of record NC_140492.1, on the reverse strand, counting down.
AACGCGGCTACACCAATTCTACAAAGTGGAAAGGGTGGCTCAGGTCCACCCCAGGCTCACCTACATCTGGGATTGTCCCACCTGGAAACAAACAGCCATCCCTTTGGTCACCTGAGCTGTGTCAAGGCTCTGGTATTGTAGAAAGAAATGAGTGGTCAGGGACCATCATGACTGACCCCATGACCTGTGAGCCAGTCTATCAAAAAAATTAAGGCTGCAGCTGCTGGGTGCCAGGCTGGCAAGAGTGCTCCCTCCCCACGCCTGGCCTCTGAGGTCTGTTTATCCCCCAGAACTAGAAGAGTAGATGCTGGGGCCTGGGTATAGCTTGGTCTGCAGCCTCTCACAGTGCTGTGCTCAGGGAGGGCAGAGGGCCTCAGTCAATCGCGTCTGTGTGGCAGGCCACACCTACGCGGGAATCGCAGGAATAACTTGATTTTACACGCTGGCTGCGACGTGATGGCCTCACAGCTCCCACCCGCCTCTAGGAGGGTGGGTGACTCTGGGTGACACGCGTCCCATTCCAAAGCCCCGGGGGAAAGAAGGGCTGCAGCCACACCCAGGGCCTGCTAGACCGCTCACCTGTCCGCGCTCCCTGGACCCTAGCCCTTGCCTCCCCCTGCGGATTCGCTCAGCCCGCTGCCTTCTCCGTGGGGCTCGTGAACCCACTCTGCCCCCCGCTGGACCCGGCGCCGACTCACGTGAATACGAAGAAGAGGGTGCTGGAGCCAACCAGCAGCGCGGCGGCCGTGGCCACCGGGATGTACTTGGCAGGTTTGAGGCGCGTCCCGGGGCTGCGGGGCATCCTGGGCGCCGCGCCGCCGCATCCCTCCCCGGGCCGGGCGGGCGGGGCCGGCCGGGTCGGGCCGGGGTCGGGCGCGCGGGCTGGACGCGGCGCAGGATCCGCGGCAGCGGCAGCGGAGGAAATCCCACCCCACGGGCGGCGGCGGCGCGCTGATGTCAGCGCGCCCCTTAAGGTGGACCCGGCGGCAGGGCCGCTGCGGGGGCGGGCCGAGGGCGGAGCGCCGGGCGGCCGTCTTCTCTTTTGCAGGCTAGCACGCCACTCCACGCACACGCCACGACCTTCTGGACCCGCAGGGCTGTGGGAAGCCCGGATTTTTTGCTTGCAGCCTCAGGCCCTAACCCGGGACCCCTTTTGGGCCTACATGCTCCCCAAGCACAGTCCTGGAGCAGGTTGAAGGTCCGCTAGCAATCACTAGGGTGTGGACGAGATTGCTGTGACAAGGTAGGGATATCGTGGTTATACAAACCTTACCCAACTCGCAGCCCTCCAGACACCAGGAGTCGAGCCACCGAGTCTCTGTCTACGACCTGGTTCAGGCTACAGGCTTGACTGAGGGCATGTGTAAGTAAGAGACTGAGAAATGCCTTTAGAAGGCTGGTGCAGTAGGAAAAGTGCCAGTACCCTGCTCAGGCCTTGAATAGAGAGAAGGCGCGCATGCTCCCACCCGCGGGAAATCCCACCTGCCAGCGCCAGGACACTGCTGCTTAAGGTGGACCGGCCCTCCAAGAATGCCGGACAGGCAGGTTAAGGCGTCTGCATTGGCTTTCTCTGGCAGATCAGCCTTCGTGTGTTTTGAGTAGGGGCGAGGTCAAACTCCATGGCTTGCCTTGGCCACAACAACACAGCCTATTCAGGCTCTGGGCAGCATCCTGGCTGGCGATTCCCCAGGGTCATCCCCAGTCCGGAGGCCTCTTCATATCCCACCCTTCCGCAGATGGAGATACTGGGACACCCCCCCCCCCATCCCCCACCTTGCCCGCACCCCTCATCCTGTTCTCTTGGCTGCTGTTCTGTGCTTCTGTATAGCCAAAACCCAGAGGCCTGCAACACTGCCACAGGCTTGGGGCTCCTTGGCCTGGAGGCCCACAACTCAAGGCTGGATGCCTTGATACAGAACCGGCTTTCCAACAGCAAGAACACATTTCTGTTCTGTTGATCAGTCCATGCCAGAAGATGCAGCACAGCAGGGTCACCAAGAGTTCTTCCAGTATTGGTAAGATTGGCAGTGATGTGACCTTTGGGCCCAGTGGCAAGCAGAGTGGATACACACTCCTTTCTGCTCTTAGGTGATAGCCAGCTGGCCCTCTGCACTAGGCAAAGCTAAATGTGCCCCCACTAGAACCTGGACTTCTACAGAAAGCTCAGAACCACAGCTCCCTCACTCCGGAGTTCCTTTGGGACTGGTTCTGCTCATATTGTATGTAGGGTACCAAGCAGCCACACTGCTCCACTGCCACACCCATGCAGGAACACAGCCAACACTGGTCATGGAAGACTGCTTGCCTGGTGTGTGAGAGCCTTTTGTTTAGTGTAGATTTTTTTTTTTTTTTTGGCTTTTCGAGACAGGGTCTCTCTGTGTAGCCTTGGCCATCCTGGACTCACTTTGTAGACCAGGCTGGCCTCGAACACACAGTGATCCGCCTACCTCTGCCTCCCGAGTGCTGGGATTAAAGGCGTGCGCCACCACGCCCAGCTTAATGTAGAATTTAGGCAGAGGTGTCCTGGGCGGGCAGGGCCCCCATGTGATGATAGTACCTTTCTTCCTGAATGGGGCTGGCAAGGCAGCGGGGAGCTTGGGCACTGTGAGGCCCAGGCAGATCTTCTTTACCAGAGTAGCCATGGAACCCACAGCCCAGGACAGGGGAAAAGGGAATGAAACTGAAGTGGAAAATGGCAGTCAGCCCAGTGGAGGGACCTGAGATGCAGGTATAAAGTAGCATTCCTGATGTTTTCGCTACCCACAGTCCAAAATTGTTAAATAAAAAAAAGTTCAATAATAAATAATTCAGATTTGTGTACACTTTACTGGGTGTGTTAGCTCATGTAATGTCAGCTCTTGAAAGACGAGGCTGGTAGGCTGCTTCCCAGTTCAAGTCTGGCCAGCCTTGGCTACACAGTGAAACCCATCTCAAAAACCAAACAAGCTGGGTGTGATGGCTCATGCCTTTAATCGCAGTACCAGGGAGGCAGAGATAGATTGATCTCAAATTTGAGGCCAGCCTGGACTACATAGTGAGTTCCAGGCTAGCCAAGCTACATAAAAACAAAAGGGTCAGGACGTAGCTCAGTTGGTAGAATGCCACTACTAAAGCACAGGTACATGATACCAGCATTTAGGAGGATCTTAAATTCAAGGTTATCCTCAGCTACATAGCCAGTTCTGGGCCAGCCTAGGCTATATGAGACTACCTCAACCCCACCAACAAATTAGTAACAGTACCATCATGCTTGTCTCTGTTTTGGATGTGAACTCCTTCAGCTAACCAACTTCCTACTCATTTGCTACTTGGTAGCCTAACTATGTCTCAGTATCCCCAAAGTGCAACAGTATTGATGCCAGAGGCCCTGTGAAACAAAGTGTTCTACTTAGTTAGAAAAGAACCAATGCTGAGGTTGCTAAGACCTACATAAGCTATTTAGACTATATCCACTTGATTCCATTGGAGTGTGTCTCCCTTCATTACTGTGCCCACTGTGCCTACCTTACAAAGGTACCATAGGTACGTATACAAAGTAACAAACATCATACACAGAGGGCTTGGTACCCTCCCCCATGGATAAGAGGGTGCTAGCGTATTTCTTACAGCCTAACACTTGTTAAGACCTGGTCCCATTTTGCGCAGCCTCTGCCTACCATGCCAGGCTGGATAGCTTCAGTAACTTGTTGATGTCCTTCAAACTGTTGTCAACAGCGCACTCAGACTTGTACCAATGCATGTCTTCCTTTCAGCTATGCCTTCTAGAAGCGTCAACAAGCCACTTCCTTGAATGTACACCAGAATACAACCTGAGCATAGGACAGGTGTCCCCTAGCCAGTCGGGAAGGGCCTTTCTGAATTCATAGAATGGAAGGAACCCTTCTGGGTCTGACTCCAGATTTATGTGGTGTATGGGGGCTACCACAGCCATTCTGCTCCACTGCCAGATACATGGAGGTGGGGGGTGGGGGAGGGAATGCCAAACTCTAGACACGGGAACTTTCTACTTGATGAAGTCCTAGACACACACACACACACACCCTCTGGCAACACACCTCGGTCCTACACACACACACACACTTTGGCAACATCTCTTGGTCCTACACACACACACATACCCCTCTCTGGCAACATCTCTCCCACCCAAAAGGTTCATTTCTGTTACAACTCAAGATAAAGGTTATTTTGCACTGTTTAAAGGTGTACCTAAATGTCTGTCTATGGCTTCCCCTGAGCAAGGTCAAGTCCATGGACAGTCCATTTAATACACAGAAGGCCACCTGTGGTCACTTTCACAATTCCAGTGCATCAGGTCTCACTACACGTACAAATCTCTTCCTAGGATGGAGAAAACCAAGAGGCAGCCCGTAGTTGGCAGACCATCTGGGGTTATGAAAAGAGACTTCTGGAGCAGGTGGTGTGGGCATGGATAGAATCCATCAATATGGACATGTCACTGTGAAAACTTACTTTGAAGGACAGCCAGGACTACACAGACAAACTGTCTCTTGTTTGGGTTTGTTTTTTGAGTCAGGGTTTCTCTGTGTAGCCTTAGCTGTCATGGACTTTGTAGACCAGGCTGGCCTCAAATAGATCTGCCTTCTCTGCCTCCTGAGTACTGGGATTAAAGGCATATACCATGATGCCTGGTGAGAAACCCTGTCTTGAAAAACCAACTAAATAAGTACATAAATAAAGCTGTATTTGTAAGCACACTCTGCAAAGGACAGGTCAGACATAACAGGGCCAGTAAGAAGATACAAACTGACAGATGGAGACCAAACAGCAACAAGTAAATATCCATACTCTAAAGCACCTCTGCTAGGTGTTAATGGCATTTAGCTAGTGACCACTTCCTGTTATCATTCTGCAATTAAGTCCCCGCATGGCTTAGCTTGTATCCTGTGAAAGGCAGGGCTAGTGAAGCTCCTGATGGCCACGTCAGCCCAAAACACATCAGATCAGACCTTCCTTGTGTGTGTGCCACTTGCACACACTACCTGAGCAGGTGGAGAGGTGTCGAGTTCCCTGGAGCTTAATTATGGTCAGCCTGATATGGGTGCTTAAAACTGAACTCAGACCCACGGCAAGAGGAACAAGTGTTTGTAACTGATGGTTTCCAACAGAAAGGTGTGGGGCTAGCCATAGCCACACTGACACAGTACTAGAATGAATATACCCCTTCATGGTGGCCTTTCCTTCACCGAGCCAACCAAATTTTTCCTATAGCCAGATCTGTTTAGCTGCTTTATTACACACACACAGCCACCCACACAACAGCACAAAGCAACAGTTCCAGCAGCAGGGAAGCAGCGCACCTTGGACTGAATGCTGCCACCCCACACACAGTGTGCAGACATTCTCACCACCCCACACAACCTTGCCAGCTGATCCAGGTTTTCAAAGGCATTTTTTATTCACTATTTTTGATGACTATAAATAAGTGTTTCCACTATGGAAAAGAAAGTTAGCACAGTACATTTTCATGACTGGGGAATGGATTTCTGAAGTCATGTTCGATGGTGTCAAAACTGGGAAAGAAAAAAATAAAAATAAAAAACAACCTGAAGGTTGGAATTCAGTTCTTTATAAAATCCCTTGTAAAAACAAAACAGAATAAAAACAAGCCTTAAAAGGTGGGGCAAATTTTTAAAAAGAAAAAGAAAGGAAAAGGACAGTGATTCATTGCTTCTCCTCAGACTTCTCTTCAGCCTCATCTCTGGCCTCCTTCACAGAAAGGGCTTCCAGCTTCTCAGCCACGTTTTCAGCATTATCATTTTTGCCTGGTCCTGCAATAAGACAACAGAGAACTGGCTGTTAACTACACTGCCCTTGCCACACACCCAGTGCAGGCTCAACCTTAGTATCACCACAGCTCTTCCCCAGATGGACCCAAGAAGCCCCAGCAAGCTGCTGGTGGTACCTACTAAGTTACTCAGTGATGTGTCACTTACTAACCCAGGCCCCATCTGCCTCAGAGGAACAGGAAATAGAATTCTTTGAACAAGTGAGGAATATCTTAAAAGTCCTTTCACCCCTGGTGGGTTCCGAAGAGCTGTGACTCAGCTCTGTACCTGAAACTGACCACAAATGCTGAGGCCAACATGAGGTCAAAGCCTCCAAGGAGTCAGGCTGTGTCCCCAGGCAGCTGCATTGCCTCTGACAGGCAGAGGCAGCCACAGCACCCCGGAATGTTTCTTTGGCAGACGGAAAAAGCACCAGACTGGAGTTGCAGCCAAGTGCAGAGTGAATCTGCAAGGAAGCTACACCACCCACCCACCCTCAACATCCCCAGGGGCTCCATGTCACCTTTCTTTTCTCTCTCTTCAATCTCTTTCCTGCATTCTTCAAACTTTGTTTTGAACTTTTGTGCATCTGTAGAAAGAGAAGAGACTGTGTCTGAAAGTTCTCAGAGTAGAGTGACTAGATGCTGAAGTCTGAAGAGCCAACTCTCAGCCCCCAATGGCAACTTCTTCTAGACAGGATCTCCCTACATACCCCTGGCTGTCCTGGAACGCACAAGATCTACCTGCCTGTCTCCCACGTGCTGGGATTAAAAGGCGTGTGCCACCAAGCCTAGCCCCAATGGCAGCCTCTGACTATCTAACACCTGCAGCGAGACCAGCAACTGTGTTCAGAAAAATCAAGAGTCAAGGCCCTTCTTGCCACAGGCTCTACTCATGTTGGAAGGGCTACCAGATACACGCTATACTCCTGAAACAAGGGCAAGGCTCACTTTTACAAGAGCACCAGCCACTGGGGCATTTGCCATGGTGCTTGCTGACTCTCCATGATCCCCAGGGCACAGTTTGTGGCAATTCAGACGAGAAAGATTCCCCCATGGAAGAGAGATCAGCCAGGGCTTGCCCATCTCTGCAGTCTTTGCTAGTACAGGTGCCTAAGCGTCTGTAGGGTACACCAGTGTCCCAGTCTTGAGGAACCAGAAACCAAGCAGCAGCAGGAGGAAACTCTAGGGTGTGTCTCTGGTTCCACACGCCTGATAGGAGTCAACTGGATGCAACAACTGTTTATACGGACCTCTAGAATTTCACACAGCAGGCTCTGCATGGTTTGGGTCAATGTCAATTCCCCCAAAAGCAGCAGCTACCCAGGAGGTGGCCCACAGCTGGGCAAGTTCTGCTTACTCTCAGCATTTAGGAAGCGGATGGCAAGCAGCTCAGGCTTGGGGCACTCATCAGCAAAGTCGGCGTGGGTATTCCAGACCCAGGCGCGGTCACTGCCAGCATTTGGCTTCAGCTCCATCATCGGTGTGACTAGGGGACAGAAGAAGTCTGTGAGGAGAGCAGGACCCTGGGGCAAACCATCCAGAGCAACATGCTCACCAAGTGAGGGACCCACAAGAGTCAACATGGAGTCTCGGATCCAAGATCCAGGCTGTTGTACCTGATTATGAGCCAAGCAAGGGGAGTTCAACTAACTATGCCTCCTTCCAAATGATCCCAGCCGGGCTTGACTGTTTATAACCCTCAAAGCCAGAGACCCTGAGTATTCATCTACTTCCTGCCACTGATCCTGTGCAACTCTGTCCTAACCGCATGTGCCCTCCTCCAGGGCTGGCTAGACTATTAGGCTCGGAAAGACTAGGGGAGAGGGGCTCTACCTATGGAGAGGAGAAGCCATCATCCCTGGTAGGGCAACATTTTCCAGGTACAGGTATGTTAAAAACCTCTCACCTTTGCCTTTTAAGAAAGACTAATCAACTCCCTGGTTCCCAAAGTAAACTTTGGCAGAATCACACCTTGATTTCTCATTGGGACCTTAGGAGAAATGTAGACATTGCTTATGTCTGCCACTGGGAAGGAATTTAAAATACAGGCCACACAAACCACATCTGCTTAAAATCAGGACCCTGAAGCACAGGCTCTGCCTCCTGCTGTGTTACGGGTAGCCACCCAGGCCCAAAGCTTCCTAAGGGTGACCAACACATAGCTGCAAACACATGCCCGTGCCAGCATGAAATGACTGACTAAATTGGAAACACAGCGGCAAAGGAGCCTGAAAACTTGGCCCACTACTTTACCCTTAGGAAGACCTTAGAATGTAGCAGTGGATACCAGAATCCCATAACAGATGCTAGCATGTCATGGAAGATAACCCATGGCTCATAACGTGTTTATTCTGAATCCCTCAGATCCTACAAAACCAAGGGGGAACTGACAGATAGCTGTCCCCCACTGAAAGCCTGCTCTTCTAGAAAACCACTCACTGCTGTCTATGCCCAGCCACCGGTCCCCGCACCCTTGGCAGTACCTCCAGGATTCCAATGAGAACCATGCACCAGCCTGACTACACATGACAGCTGGAGCTCAGAGATCTGAGCATCCCAACAGTGGTCTCAGCCTCACTTTCCCTGTACCTCAACGGAAGCCTAAGTGGTTTGAATGAGAATGCCCCTCATTTGCATGCTTGGCTCTCAGTTCAACTATCTGAAAGGATTAGGAGGCGGAGCCCTGCTGGAGTGGGTGCAGCTTTGTTGAAGGAGGCTCGTCACTGGGGTGGGCTCTGAGGTTTCAAAAGTTAATTCCAGGCCCAGTGTCTGGCTGCTGCTCTCTCTCCCTCAGCAGCTGCTCTAGGGCCATGCCTGTCTGCTTCCTAACGTGATAGTGGGTGAACCCTCTGAAACATAAGCAAGCTCCCATGGCTCCCTTCCGAGGGGCGCCATGTGACTAAGACAATGCCCAACCCTGACCCACAACCACTAGGGCTTGTGAGGCACAGGAGACAAGGAACTCCACCCAGGTGGGGAGGTTTGCAGAGGCCACTCAGGAGCAGAGCCAGGCTTTGGGAGCAGCTTGAGCCTCCCAACGAAATGCTCCAAACAGGGACTGAGGCAGCTGTGGGGTAGGGAGGGTTGAGGGCTTTCTCAGGCCCTGGTAAGCCCCACCACCCTGACCTTACCTGCAGTCTGCCTTTGCACCCAGGATGGAAGTTCCTGCCCGCTACAGAAGGTAGACGCAGGGCTGCAGCTGTCTCAGTAAAGGCTGCCTACAGCCCCAGAACCACAGGGGAGAACCAGTCCCTACAAGCTGTCCTTTTTAACTGCCACAGCCATGGCACATGTGCACACACAGGAAAGACAAAAATGCATTCAGTAGATAAAAGGGCTAGCTACACAAGCCCAGAGATTCAAGTTTGATTCCAGAATTCATGTAAAGATGCTAAGGAAAGAACAGATTCCACAAAGTTGTTCTTTGCACACCTCCAACCCCCACCCCAAGTCCTCAAGTTTATAAAATGCAGACTTTTGCACTAGGGGGCTCCACCAGGATAAAGAGCAGCCCAAGATGGATGGACCTAAATAGCCTGAGACAAACAGGAGGGAAGGGGGGCTTGTTGAGACTCTCTAGACACCCTGGGCCATACGTCGCCAACAGCCCCAAGAGCCCCGCTCACTCACCTTCTTTCAGCCCCATTCCCTTCCTGCATCACCCCAGGGAACACTCAGAGGGGCATAACATATCAGAAAGCAGAAAGCCCGCAGCTTTGCCACCAGACACCTCCAACTTGCCCAGATAACAAACACGCACCTGCTACACCACCGGCCAAGTCTAGCCTGAAGGTCTCTATCTGCTCTAGGACTATCCTGCCCACAGCCTACATTCTGTAAGCCTCACTGTCACAGTTCAGAGGCTTGTTTGACTCCCTCTTGTTTGTTTTGGAGACAGGGTTTCTCTGTGTGGCCCTGGCTGTTTTGGAACTTACTCTGTAGACCAAGCCAGCCTCAATACACCTGCCTCTCCCTCCTGGGTGTTGGGATTAAAGGCGCGCACCACCACACCTAGCCTTGAAAAATACTCCTAAATTCAATAAACATCACAAATACACCCCCCTACCCTGGTAACCAGCTGCTAAAAACTGTTGGGCATAAAGAGCTGTAAGACCACCTACTGTAGTGGTTGGCGCATATCTTCAAGGTCTTGTCCCTCCTCATGAGAAGGCGGATGGTCCCTTTCTCCTTATGCTTCAGGAGCTTGACATCTCCAGTGCCTCGCTCCTTCCACTCTGGCAGGTCATTTTCTGAAGCAAACCGGAACAGCTTTGCTCGCCTGTGAGAAAAGTCAATAAGGGAACATTTAGACAGGGAACTCACATCTGGACCAATTACCCTAAAAGAACACCTGTTCTCTGAGCACTGAACATAAGGGTATGTTGAACACTGTGTCCTCACCAACAATCTTCTTCTAAGACCTTTGGGTGTCGGAATTACTAAGCAAATTATAACCCAGGGGAGCACAAAAATCCAACAAATTCCAGATTCACAGCAAATGATCTTCCCAGGAGATCCACGGCCCAGAGCAGGTAAAGAAGCTCCAGAGAGCAGGGTAACCCAGTCACACCACATGGGTGCCCTATAACCACACAAAGCTTTAGGGACACCATCCTCCACAGGTGCAAGCACCAACTTCCTGTCAGGAGAAACCTTCCATAATCTCCAGGGCCCTTCCTCTGCTCCCCTCCAAACTCAGTCTTGTCAAGGGAGAGAGAATGTCTTCACTTAATTCCTTAAGAGAAGGCCTAAAGGCCCTGATATAAAGGCACAAGACCAGGAGTTCTTTTAGGGTCAAGTACCACATAACTCAGGGGGACACTACCCACCCCAGGCTGTGGAATAGAGCTACAGTGCCGCCCCTCCCCCCTTCTAGGGAGTACAAAGGTACTTATGGCTCTCCTTGGCAGGCCTCCCTCCCACTTCAGAGCTGACGAACCTTTATCTGACTTCTTAGACATACCTGAAAGGAGGTATACCAGAGGAAACAGGACAACCTTTGCTAGGATGTACCTGAACCCACTGCCCAACTATGCTAAACATAGACAACACGCCAGTATCTGCTGTGAGGTAAAACCAGATACAAGATAGCCTGTGCTCTGCTATCTTGGCTTACAGATTAAAGACCAAGTGTATAAAATTTAAAGTGGAAGAAAAAGAGGTTGGAGAAACAGCTTAGTGGTATAGTACCTGCCTAGCGTTCAATCAGGACAGTAAAACAAAATAGAAAAACCAAAATTTACACAACTACCGCTGTAGTTCCTTAAAAAGCAACTTTGGTAACTAAGCCACTTCCACTGCCATTTTGTGCAATTCAGAGCATGAGGCATGCACAGACTTTTTGTTTGCTGTGGTTTGATTGTGTCTAGTTCTTGTATACCAAATTCATGTTAACAGTATTTGAAAATGTGTCCTTTAGAAGGTAAAGAGGATTAGATGAAGCCATGAGGACGGAGGCCAAACAACGGCACTAGCATGTATAACAAAGATTGACATTAGCAAGTTCCCTTGATTTTATTACACAGTACGTACAGCACCACACTAAAGAGACTGGGGTCCGTGAGATATGCTAGCACGATGCTCTCAGACCTCAGACTTGAGCCTCAGGCTAGCGAGAAGGCTCAGTTAAGAGCACCGCTGTTCTTCCAGAGTACCAAATGGCAACTCACAACCGTCTGTAACTCTAGTCCCCAGGGATCCACTGTTTTCTTCTGGCCTCCTTGGGCACCAGGCTGCACATTGTGTAGACATCCATATAGGCAAAACACCCACACACATAAACAAACTTCAATCTTTAAGGATACTCAATTAAGACAACAGAAAACAAAGCAAGGGGGAAAGACTACCTGTTCAACAAAGGGAGGCCCCACCCACTATGTAGTCCTGGCTGACCTAGAACCCACAGAAATCTACACGCCAAGTCCTGGGATTAAAGGTGTGAGCCACCACAGCCTGGTAGAATTCCTAATTTTTGGAGGAAAGGTGAAGTTCACTGTGGAGACACACAGGTGACAGAACACATTTCATATGATTGACCAACAAGGCAGCAGGAGCAACAGGCAAAGGTTTTGGCAGACCAAAACTAAAGATGTTGAATTTTCAATGTAAGACTAGTCACCACAAAACTGCAGGCCTTTCTTCAAACAGCCTTTAGCACCTGGCGTGGTGGTGCATGCCTGTAATCCCAGCACTCGGGAGACAGATCTGTGAGTTCGACCAAGGCCAGCCTTGTCTACAATGCTAATCCAGGATAGCCAAGTTTGTTACAGAGAAACCCTGTCTCAAAAACACACACACACAAAAAACAAAAAAGCCTTTATCAAGCTGGGCCAAGTACAGAGGAATTTTAATCCAGAAATATGGCCACACTGGGATACAGACACACCTTTAATCCCAAGCAGACCTCTTAACTTCAAGGCCAGCCTGGAACATGCCAAGTTTTAGGTAAAGAAAAGCTTAGGTCCAGGCACCGTGGTACACGCCCTTAATCCCTGCACTCAAGAGACAGAGGCATGCAGAGCTGAGTGCTGCTCAGGCAGTTTGGCTAAGAGTGAGCTGAGAGGCAGCGCAGTAGAGTTGTTTTTAATAGTCTACTTTGTGGAATTCAGAGGCAGTTTTTACAGAGAGACGCTGGAGAGAGAACAAGCTAGACACAGGGAGAGACAGGATAAGACAGACAACGAGGAGCCAGATTGCTAGAGTTAGTCTGAGGCCAACCAAAGCAGTTCAGTCAGAGGCTGAGAGAGAAGTCAGATTCAATCAGTTAACTAGAAGCGTCTGAGGCGGAGCAGCTGAGTTAAACCAGCCATCTAGAGCGCAGGAAAAACTAGAAAGGGCGAGTTACCTTAGCAGTAAGAATCAGAGGCTCACAACATTCTAGGTCTAGATTAGATTATATGAAAGCTAGAAACTTCCAGGACTAGGCCCAAGTTAGCAAACAGAGGACAATTAAGTCAGGAGAATCAAAGTTAGTTTTACAGCCAACCCACCAAACTCACAGAAATCAAAATGTGCCCAGCCAACATATAATTCTGTGCAGGTCCAGATAGAAATCACAAAGAGGTTATGCCATTAATTATCACTAGGGCTTAAACCCGAGCACAAGAGAAACAGTACAGGAGACAGAGTTCCTAGCTTGAATGGCTCCTCCAGAAAGCAAAGAGGAAAACATAAGTGGCCCAACTGTGGTTGTTGGGTATTGCAAGTTTTGAAAGAAACGCCCCACGGAGACCTGCTTCCTATTGGGCTCGTCTTTCTGTCTCAGCCTATCTAAAGGTACTTCCCTGGGACACCAGGGCAGACTTACATCTTAAAAAGTTCCTCTTCATCTTCCTCCAGTGTTTTAATTTCTTGCTCAGGAAGAGAAACTATAGGCTCGAATTGGGGGTCATGGTTGGACTCATCTGCATTCTCTGTGGAGGTATCATGGTCCTCATGACTGTCCTGTGCAGAAAGGGTGAGAAGCGATTCTGTTAGCTGGTGGACTTGGCGCACAGTGGGCACTACCAATCTCAAATGGCACCTGGAAAGCGAAGACAGGCTTTAGCAGCCTCTCCCTAAACTGGAAATTAAGTCGTCAGTCTTTCACACCATCAGATTGCACTTACAACCAGCATTACAAAAATCACAGGCTAGCATGCGACAAGACAATGGATTTTTGACGCCACACACCAGGTACATATGCCCAGCAAAGTCCTTGGCAAAGTAGCTTGGGAGAAATTTCCTCCTCTGTAAAGTGAAATAATGTCCACGATGTGAAGAATATGATAACCTCAAAATGAAGAGTGGACGTACCAGTTTCTATTGAAGATTACCCAAGCACTTGTTAGTTTACTAGGAAGAGAAATTGCTTTGGGACTACTAGCATTTACACGAATTTACAACCCCTCCAGCAACTTTATCCAAGCTTTAACATTTAAGCTAAAAGAAGCTAAGTGTTACAATTACAAATAAGATCTAAGATTCTGGCCCAACCTGGAGAATTACAAAAGCATGCGGGCTTAAAATCAGACACGATCGCGTGCGTTGGTAATACAGAAAAACCCTACTACACTCACTACCCAACTCGACAGAAGCCCTACGTTCGGTTTCTCAGCACTGCGGCTAAGCTGCGGCCGACACGCGAGCCACCAACAAAGCCGCCCCCGCCCTGACTCCGCGCGTCTACTGTCCGTAAGCCGCGCTGGAACGCGAGCTTCCGCCACCGACAGCCGTAATGACCGAATGAATGAGGGGGTCTGGGGGCATCTCTTAGACGGCTTAGCCAAAGCTAGTGGGAAGATCACAGGGGGCCATGGAGAAGGAAGCCGGCCGCCTGCCAGGTCCCCAGATGAAGCCGGGAGCCCGGTGTGACGATGGCTGCTCTTCCGCACACCACAAGGTCACGCGCCGCCCCGCAGCCCCTGAGACCCGAGTCCTGGCCCGCAGTTCTCACGCCCAGATCCCCCAAAGACCTCGAGCCCCCCCAGGTCCCGGCGCCTCGCCATGCCAGGAAGCCGCAGGCCGGCGAGGGTTGGCGGCCCAGGCGCGGGCCGCCCACGTGGCCGCCCATAGCGGCCCTTGCCGCCGGCCTTCCCTGCCCCACCCGGGCCTCGCCGTACCTTGGCGGCCGCCATGGGGGCGCGGCGACGGCGGCTCGACTGGCTCAGGCGTCGCGGGCTCGGCGGCCTCTGGGCGGCTAGTCGCAGCTCCTTTCCTCCGCGTCTGGCGCCGGCGTCTCCCGCCCGTCCGCTCTTCCCTCCGCCCCCCGACCCGAACCCTGACCCCTGACCTTAGCGGCGGGAAACGCGCAGTGATTCAAAACCAGTGCAGCTTTATTGGCTCTGACGGCGGACATTCATTGTCCGGCCCGCCCCGCGCTTCCCGCCAAAACGCCCGCGGCGCATGCCCGGCCGCGTCTCAGCCCGGTGAACGCGCTCTCCCGGCGACCCACGCGCGCACTTCCGTCTGCAAGTTGTGAGTCCCTTTGACGCCAGCGTGAGGCGGGTGTGTGTGTGTGCAAGGATCAGTCTGGACTCGGCGCGTGGCGGTGACGTCACCGGAAGCCAGGCCCTCAGAGAAATGAGGCGCGGCTAGTGTGCACGAGCCGACTACAGGCGGGCGAGGCGTGTGGTCTCAGCTCCGAGTCTCCTGCATTACGGTGGTGTACTCTCACGGCGTCGCCCCGAACTCCCGAGCACCTCGTGTGTGAGGCCTAGGTGGTGGTCCTCGTGAGCTCCCGGGTCCAGACAACAGATGAGCCAGGCGATGAGTGAGAAGCTGGATACGGAAGTAAAGCAAAGGGAGCCATGCAGGAGATGTGGACGGGGTGGGCAGAGGTGGGGTTGCGTTCATTACTGTAGAATCAAAGATAGGATGAAGGAGAATTGGGTCTCAAAAGTAGAAAGACGCGCGTTTGGGCAAGGCTGGGTGTGGTGTGCACTAGTGGGCATTTGGCAGCGGCTGGGCGAGCAGGGCCGAGGCAGTCGTGCAGCCTCGGGCAGTAGAGCCTTCAGCCTGGCCCGTCGGTCCCCACACAGGTTCGGGAGCACATGGAGGACTGCGGCCCGGATGCCGGTGCAGCACACAGCCCTGCTGCCCCTGAACGGCAAGAGGAGGAGGGGCCTGGACCAGCTGCAGGGCTTGGACCTCAGCCTGGCCTCTACAGCTACATAAGGGATGATTTGTTCACCTCAGAGATCTTTAAACTGGAGCTGCAAAATGTGCCTCGCCACGCCAGCTTCAGTGACGTGCGGCGGTTTTTGGGCCGTTTTGGCCTACAGTCGCACAAAATCAAACTCTTTGGACAACCACCATGTGCCTTTGTAACGTTTCGCAGCGGGGCTGAACGAGACAAGGCCTTGCGAGTACTGCACGGCGCTCTCTGGAAAGGCCGCCCACTCAGCGTTCGCCTGGCGCGACCCAAGGCTGATCCCATGGCTAGGAAGAGGCGGCAGGAAGGTGATAGTGAGCCACCTGCAATGCAGATTGCTGATGTGGTAACTCCTCTTTGGACAGTGCCCTACACTGAGCAGCTGGAGCAGAAGCGACTGGAATGTGAGCGGGTGCTACAGAAACTGGCCAAGTGAGTGTGGCACTGACATCCAGAGCAGAGCTAGGTGTTTGCTCTTGGCCTGCTCCACCAAGAAGCCCTGTAGGCTATTAAGGACACACAGGGTTTAAGTCAGGCTTTCAACCTGTGGTCACCGAGTCTTAGGTTACCTAAAGCCAGCTGAAGATACGTTTACATTAGGATTCATAACACTAGCAAAGCTACACTTGTAAAATAGCAATGGCAGTAATTTTATGGTTGGGTTTCACCACAACATCATTAACTGTATTAAAAGGTCACACACTGCATTAGTAAGTTCAGGACCACTAGCCTAAAGTGGTCAACCAAGGCGCTGGTTATTAAGGCCTGCAGGATAGTGAGGCCTCAAGGGAATTGCCCAGTGTGGTGGGGAAGTGTTAAGTCCAACCAAGATGTGCTTCATCCTGCAGGGAAATTGGCAACACTAACCGCGCCCTGCTACCCTGGCTGCTCACACAGAGACAACAGCACAATAAAGCTTGTTGCCCACTGGAGGGAGTCAAGCCATCACCCCAGCAGGTTAGGCTGGCTAAGTGACATTCTGTATGTGAGGAGGGGGAGGATGTCCTTGTTTGGCGTTGTCAGAGTGCTGGGGTAAAGCCTGGGGCCTCATATATTAGGCATATACACTGGGCCAGTCCATCATCCTGTTTTCTAGCTTTCCTTTGTTGACATTTTTCTTGCTTTTCATTTCTTCCTGGTGCTTGATAAACCAGCAGTAAGCCTTGTTTTGCCTGCTACCCCTTGGGCAAACCTGGGTCTCTTGTTCACTGTGGTATTTCTTCCAGTACTGGGCAGTCAAGGTTGAGAGCTGGCTGCCTCTTTGCCATCTTGTCTCTTGCAGACCGAATATCGTAATAAATGTGAGTTTCTGGTTGGAGTTGGGGTAGATGGAGAGAACAACACTGTTGGCTGCCGTCTTGGCAAGTATAAGGGTGGAACATGCGCTGTTGCAGCCCCTTTTGACACTGTGCACATTCCAGAGGCCACAAAGCAGGTGGTGAAGGCCTTCCAGGAATTCATCCGGTGGGAACCTGGCCTGGGGCTGGGCTCCTGGGAAGTCCCCCAATCCATCTGAGATTAGAGGGTGTGGGTTCTGCTCTGGCAGTGGGGGGGGGGGGGGGGGGAAGGGTACCACAGGATAGACAGGCACTTACTGAGTGCTCAGACAATTGTGGTTTCTTCAGGTCCACACCATATTTGGCATATGACCCTGAGACATATACAGGCCACTGGAAGCAACTGACTGTTCGTACCAGCCGCCGAGGACAGGCCATGGCCATTGCCTACTTCCATCCCCAGGTCACAGGTGGTGGTCCTGTTGGGGCAAGTGTCTACTGTAGGTGGCTTTTGCATAGCCTGATGTGCTTGTGTATCCTTTACTACAGAAACTGAGCTCTGAGGACATGGCAGGATTAAAGGCATCCCTGGTGAACCATTTCATGGAGGGGCCAGGCAAGACCAGTGGGGTGACCTCCCTCTACTTTGTGGAGGAAGGACAGAGGTAAGGAGCCTAGGTGGGGGCAGGAGGGGCCAGACAGGCCAGTGACCCTGACAGATCTGCTTCCTCTCCTTAGAAAGACTCCCAGCCAAGAAGGCCTTCCCCTGGAGCACATGGCTGGTGATCAGTGCATCCAGGAGGACCTGCTAGGGCTGACCTTCCGCATCTCTCCTCATGCATTTTTCCAGGTAACCTACCCCTTCTGAACACAGAGACACACAGAGAAAAGGGAAGGCAGCAAGTAATTAGGCTTAAAAAGATTTATAGAGAACATTCAGGTAATAGGGGCCCCAGAATGAAGATAGGAAAGGGATATTTGCCACTGATCGATATATGTGGTGGTCCTTGGCATTTGAGCTGTTCTTATTGTGGAAAACCTCATGGGGATGGATGGGGAGAAAGAGTCCAAGGTCTCTAGCATAAAGTATGTAGTCACTCAGCTGGCCTGAAGGAAGTAAAGTCAGGGGTAAAGCACCCCACTGATGGGGGGGGTCCACTGTTGTAAGGATTTGGTTTTTAAAAGCCAAGAGTGGACAAGGCTGTTGGCATCTCAAGTAGGGATCCAAGCAAGGTGGGGTGCTAGCCTATGCTGGAGTACACTATGGCTAACTAACCTCCAGGTAAACACACCTGCAGCTGAGGTGCTCTACACAGTCATCCAGGAATGGGCCCAGCTGGATGGGGGCAGTACTGTGCTCGATGTGTGCTGTGGCACTGGCACCATAGGCCTGGCCCTGGCCCCGGTAAGCCTCCTAGTCCTAGGTAAGGACATCTCCCTCTCTGACTGCTATCATGAACCTAAAGGCTGAGGCTGGCTACTACCCTGTCCCAGATACAGCCAATTGTGCTGCTCTTCCTTTCCCAGGCAAGCAGGGCAGTGGGGCTTATCTATCTCTCCATTTTAGAAGGTGAAGAGAGTAGTTGGGATAGAGCTGTGCCAGGAGGCTGTGGAGGATGCCCGTGTGAACGCCCTCACCAACGGTGAGACCTTCTGCAGGCAGTAAGCTCTGCTGTGTGCTTTTATTATTGCACTTGAGGTTGTGAGGGCCTTTCTGGGGGTGCTGAGGGGTCCTCAGGCTGGAGAAGGAAGCTTTTTTGGCCTGTGTGCTCCTAGTGCCAAGCCCAGCACCTACTGACAACTATGAACTCTCTTTAGAGCTGAGCAACGTTGAGTTCCATTGTGGCAGGGCTGAGGATCTGGTGCCAGGCTTGGTGAGCAGACTATCTTCCCAGCAACTTGTAGCTGTTCTAGACCCACCACGAGCTGGCCTACGTGAGTGGCTTCCACTTCGGGAGGCAGTAATAATAGAGAAAAAAGCTATACTGGGTAGTCAACCATTTGGAGAAACTAGCCCCTCTGTGCCTTGTTAGATTCCAAGGTGATTCTGGCCATCCGGAGAGCTGAGAACATCAAGCGGCTCTTGTATGTTTCCTGTAACCCCCGGGCAGCCATGGGCAACTTTGTGGAGTAAGTGCTGGGGGTAGGGAGGAAGATACAAACAGATGGGCAGTTAATCTGCTACCTACAGCAACTTTTGTGGGGCTAATATTGCTACCTCCTTTCCACCACAGCCTCTGCAGGGCCCCATCAAACCGAGTGAAAGGCCTCCCATTCCATCCTGTCAAGGCTGTGGCTGTGGACCTGTTCCCACAGACTCCACACTGTGAGATGCTTATCCTGTTTGAGAGGATGGAACAACACCCCAATGGCATAGGAGCCCTGGAGAATCAAGACCTTCAAACCCCAAGAAATCCTGATACAAATCCACAGGAAACAGAAACCTCCCTCTCATCTTAAATCCTGGGAAGAAGCACAGGACAAAAGCTGGGGAGTTCCTTAGAGTTCCCTAGTAAGCAGAGGATGACCAAGCAAACAGTGGTGGGGCATGATACCTACCTAAGTTGGTTCAAGGAGTGTAAACACTGTGTTGTCCCATAATGGGATAAGCATACTCTAGAATAAACAATTGCTGATGTTTCTGTATTGACAGCCAGAGCCTTGACTCATTCCTACTACCACCTACTAAGGTATATCAGAGTAGGGCATCAGAATACATCAGTCTGCCTAGGCCTGGCCAACCCTTTCTGAAAGGCAGGAAGGACTCTCAGATTTAATTTAGTTTCCAGATGACCTTGAACATCAAGAGCTTTCATATTCAACTCCTCTGCTAGCACCTTGTGCTTCCTTGTTTTAAGATGGCATCTCTGCCGGGCAGGTAGATCGCTGTGAGTTCAAGGCCAGCCTGGTCTGCAAAGCAAGTCCAGGAGAGCTAAGGTTATACAGAGAAACCCTGTATCAGAAAACAAAACATAGTATCTCTAGCTGGGCAGTGGTGGCGCACTTGGGAGGCAGAGGCAGGCGGATCGCTGTGAGTTCGAGGCCAGCCTGGTCTACAAAGTGAGTCCAGGACAGCCAAGGCTACATAGAGAGACCCTGTCTCGAAAAAAACAACAAAAACAAAACAAAAGATAGTATTTCTATGCAGATCAGAAGTGTGTGCTTCTATGCCTGTTTCACCTTATGCTTAATGGAATGCCAGGGCTTGCTTAAATTTAGTCCAGAGCCAGATTTTAGGACCAGGTACTAACAAGTATTCCAGGGGAGCATTGAGGATGGCTGAACACACATCTATGCTGAGTTCACATGGGGTTAGGTGTGTCCACCAAGGCACTTAAAAACACCATTGACTCCAGGACAGTCCTGGCACTCACTCCCATCAGAAGAAAGAATCCAGCCGTTCCCTTTTGGACAGTTTTATGTGTTCAGACCATCAGAGTGCACCCTATAGCCACGGCCAGTACACAGAAGCAGCATCAACACAGGCTCCCAGCCTTGTAGCACGGCTGTACATATAGGACTCACCCACCTGTAAGAGACAGGGAGGGCAGGGGAGACCAGAAGAATGTGACAGCACCTGTTATTGATAGTGCCTGTGTTTGTGACCATATGCTCAAGGCTTTCTCAATGGCAAATCTATTAGGGCCATGGCCAGTCAGACGACTGGAGGCAAAAAAGAATCAAGTGTCCAATTCTAGCAACTTGATTGACGATCTTTTTGCCAAGATTAACAGAGAAGTTAAATGCTGTAACACAGGTGATTAGGGAGGAGGAATGTGCTGTTGGGAAGCTCTCAAAGGCCATCTTATCTGACAACACATGCCATCCATGTATCTTCATGTATAGGCGAGAGACACACAGAACATAAGAGCAGCTACTCTTGAGATCCAGAGAAGCCATAACTACTTGTCATGTACAATGCCAGCTCTTGATTAGTGATGGATTACACTGAAGTCCATCTGTGGAAATGCATGATTCTAAATCTTTCATTCTTTCCAAATTCTAAAACATCATAAAAGCTTTAAAAATTGATGAATAGATGGGCTTGGCTGTGCAAAAATTTTTGTAAAAAACTTGCTAGAGTTTATCTAAGGTGGGAGCTTCAGTATCCAGAAGACAACTATAAGAGCATTAAGACTTCATCAAAGCCCGGCACTCAGGAGGCAGAGGCAGGTGGATCTCTGTGAGTTTGAGGCCAGCCTGGTCTACAAAGTGAGTCAAGGACAGCCAAGGCTACACAGAGAAACCCTGTCTCCAACCCCCACCCACCCACCCAAAAGGCTTCATCAAAAAAGTAGACTGTATCCCCAAGGGTCAACCAGATTAACAATCAGTATCTTGACAGTTCAGTATCTTCACTGTGCAATCTCTGAAGAGTAGTTCTGGTACTGAAATCCTGTTTTATTTTAAGCCAAAATAGCCTGAATTATTCCTTTGTTATAACCTTTTCAGAGGAAAATGGGAAACACACAAAGCAGGTAATACTACAGGACAGGATACCTGCACCTTCTGGCCAGGTCTTAGTGGCTCCACAAAGGAACCATGAGCAAAGGGGCTACCTGGCATCACAGGCTAGCCAAAGCTATAAAACCTGGGCATCTCATCCATTAACGAAGTATTACTTCTTGTCAGTGCATATAGTGTACTAAAATTAATGAAAACCTTCATAAAAACAGTTCGCAGCAGATACGTACAAGCAGGAACTACAGCTGTCTATCAGCTTCCACTTGTGCAGTTACTTTAGCTGATCGTTATATATCCAGTCACATTGAGAGCAGCTTTTCCAGAACTGCTTCTTTTCGTGTGTACTATGTGGTCACAGCTGTCTCCATGTGGAAGAGCCAGAGCCTAGACACTGCCACAGGGAAGAAACTTAGGTTGGAGGCCTGGTGCTGCAGAGTGATGATGTGTGGCTGAGGGTCTCCTGGGTAGCACTGTTGGCCGATGCTGCCTACCTCATACATCCACTGTACACAAGGGCTCACCACCAGGCTGGGCAGATGCTACAATTGACATCTTGGGCTTCTTCCGAGTCTCCTCCTGAAGAATAGAGGCCAATGATGGTAGAGGTAGGATCAGCAAAGAGGTTCACAGGGGTGTAAAGGTGGAAGGCCCTCAATTCCAAGAGCACAAATGCTTGTGATAGCTTGGTAGGAGGGAAGGTAGAGGGAGCAGGCTGGGTTTGGCCAGGCCAGAGGGTCTCCTCAGAATGCCAGGGTATACTCCCATGTGCTGATGCTTCCCTGGCAATCTAGAGATACCCAGAATGGAAGAATTTACAACAAGCTGGGATCCCCTCCATGGTGAATATAATCCTAGCCTTGCTTTCTTGTCCAAAAGCCCAGGAAATTTCCCTACAAATAGAACTATGTCTTGGGCTCATTGCCTTGACACACTAATTGCCCACAACTAATTTTCCAGGACAGTCAAACTAGCAAATTCTGCTTACTCCATCAGACAAGGCTCATCTCACCTGAGAACAGTAGAAAGGCAACTAGCAACAGACACTTTGTCCTCCGAGTTTGTGTTCATACCTGGGCCATGCCACCAGAGCCAGAAAGGCTCCCAACCTAGGTGGTCTAGGGGTGTGAATGACAATAAGATATTTCCTGAGGCCAGGTAACAATGTCAGTAACAGAGCCCCCTGGGATAAGGCACCTATGGTAGTTTTAGGAAGCTTCATCAAGACTAAGTTCTACCCAGGCTTATGATTGTTTTTGAGTTACTGAGTGCAAAGCCAGCACACAATCCTTGCCTTCAAATACTTGACCCCAAATAGGAACCTTTAGTCACTAAAAGGCTGGCTTGTCTGCTCTCTAACCAGACTAATAATAAGGTCATTCTAGGAAAGCACCATTGATGCTAAAGCTTAAAGAAAGCCAACCTCATCTGGAAGGAGGATTGAATATCTCCAGAGTCAAGGGTCAGAAATGGGCTCCTAGGATCCAACTACAAGGAAAGAGCTGGCCCAGCAATCTCAATGACCCAAGAACTGTGAGATGGGCAGAAACAGTGCAGGGGACTGAAGGGGGGGGGGGGTAGGTGGGGAGAGATGGTGAGTTTAGCAGGTAGGGAGTTAGGAAGCCTGGGAAAGGGGTGAGGAAGGGAGATAATCACCCGTTCTGCAGCCAGCCTCTTCATCTCCTCTTGCAGCTTGCTCAGGATGTGAAGGTTGGGCCTGTTCTTCTTGGCATACTGCTGTAGCTCTATCACACTCTTGTCAGAAGTCTCCTAGGAACCCAAAGCAGGAGCATAAGGGTCTAGTGGGGCACAGAAGTGCACAACAGTAGCCCCCCTGTGATAAGCATTGGCTGCTGACAGATACATGGTACAAGCATAGTCCTGGGCTCTGGCTTGTCCCAGATACTCTGTCCCTTCCTCCATGATCACACCTCTGTGTGTTTACTGTCTTGAGTGTAAAGTCAAGCACTCACTATACTAGGAACCCTCACACAGTGCCAAAGACATGGCTAAAGCCAGCTGAGACATAGCACAGCCAAACAGCCTGCCCAGATATTCTTTGGTTTTCTTCCTTTCTTGTCTTGGAGGCCACAGGCAAGGATGCTCACTGTGTCTTAAAATTCCACAGTTCCTGTGCCAGACAAGGGTCATTCACTCTGTAGTTGAAGGAAGCCTCTGCCCATGGTTGCAGCAATGTTTTCTGTCTCAGCCCCAGACTATGTACAGCAAACACTGTACCTACATTTCAACTCATAGAAAATGGTTCTATTCAGGCTGGGGATGCAACTCAGTGAGTGGTACAGACAGTCCTTGCTTAGCCTGTACAGGGATGATCCCCAGCAGTAGGGAAGAAAAGAAATCAGAAAAAGCCTTATATTGTTTATACTCTCCATGTGCCTCCTTAACTCCTGGCCTTGCTAGCCAGAGCAAGGACAGGGCCAGGCCTGAGTCTTGGGGAGCCTGAAGGAATACTGTATTGCTCCAAACTATTGGCTCAGCTCAAGGCAGGGTGGCTCAAAGATCCACAGCATGGTCTTCAGGGTCTCCACCTATACTCCTCTAAATGATGGAATCCTGATGATCAGGGTAGTTTCTGCATCTATTAAGGAAAATATATAAATGTTGGTAGGCTGAAGAGATGGCTCAGAGGTTAAGAGCAGTGTCTGTTCTTCCAAAGGTTCTGAGTGCAATTCTCAGCAACCATATGGTGGCTCACAACCATCTATAATGAGATCCGGTGTTCTCTTCTGGTGTGCAGGCACAATACTGTATAAATAATAAACCTATCTCCCTCCCCTTTGGTTTTTTGAAACAGGGTTTCTCTGTGTAGCCTTGGCTGTCCTGGACTCACTTTGTAGATCAGGCTGTCCTGGAACTCATAGTGATCCGCCTGCCTCTGCCTCCCAAGTGCTAGCATTAAAGGCATGTGCCATCACGCCTGAAATAAATAAATCTTTAAAAAAAAGTTGGTGATGTAGCTCAGTGTAAAGCATTTGTCTAGCATGTGCAAGGCTCTCACTAGCATGTCAAAAAGAAGACAGAGCCAACACCTACTTCCCAATACTCCTCAGGTTTGGGGACTAATTTAAATTTTGAAATCTACGTAAAAGCTACAGAAACAAAACAGGTAATAATATTCTTTAGGTCACTGAGAATCTTCAACTCTAGAGGATACAGACTTGGGGACTGCCAAACGACTGGCTCCTGAGGCTTCACACAATTCAAATGCCTGCATCTACTGTCTGGTGGGTGACAGGCCTGGTGGTCTAGGAATGTCACTTAATGGCTCATACTTAACTTTTTGGCAGATGTAAGAGGAAGCCGTGGCTCGGGTGCTCCCACCCTTGGCCTGCACAATCACTGACACAGCACCGTAGAGATAGTCATAATTAAAAGCAGTATTGCCAAGACCAACCTTGACAGCAAGCCCTGAGACATGAACTCCAAAGGAAGAAAAAAGGAAGCAGAGCAGCTTCCAGAAGATCTGAAAGTCTGTTTACCTGCTTGACCATTTTGCTGCTTTCACGGCCATACATGCGCAGTAAAGACCCCCAGTTCTTGACATGTGGGTGCAGCAGCTGAAGGATTTTCTGAGAGGCTAATTGTTTCCCAACTCGTTTATTCTTACCTGTGAGAGGAAAAACAAAGGTGAAGAGAAGACAGGAGAACCTTTCCTGGGTACCTAGAAAGCCATGCAGGGCATTTCACAGGGAAGACAGGCAGTGCTTGGTCATTGAGCTGGACATCAGGACCCAGTTCTGAGACCTGGATCCAGGTACTACCCTGTTGAGCAGCTTTCAGGAGATACAAGTTAGGATTTGTGGGGAAACTATTAGCTAAGACAATGAAGCTTCCTTTTCTTCACTGGCCCACTCCACCTCACTTTCCTGTAGTATAACTCCTGAGGGTGTATGTCTGAATGGATCCTCCATATGAAAGATGCCCTGAGCCAGGAGAGTTCTCCAGACTAAGAGATCATTAGACTGCTCACATTTGCTCAGCCTTCTTAGTAGCCTACCTCTGTGGGGACTGGAGTTTGTAGGGTGCAGCAATAGTCATAGGTAACTGGGAATATCTAGGTCTGAATGTAAGCCTGCAATTTCCCAAGGTGTGTGTGTGTGCGTGTGTGTAATTTTTACTTGTAGTGTTTACAGTGTTTTTTGTTTTTTTTAAGAAGCAAGGTCTCACTATGCTGTTCAGTTAATATTTAACTCACATCCTCACATGACTCTCCTGCCCGGTCTCTTTCCTACGAAGCTACAAGTAATGGCATTCTCTACCATGCTTGCTTTATGTTGGCTATTACTAATTAGCCATGTAAAAGCAGAGTAAGGTGTAGCCTGAGACCAGAATACAGGTGTGCAGATAGACAGCCATCAGGAGGCACCTCAGTTGGCTTCCCAGGAAACCACTCCTCTCATGCCACCAGAGACTAGCTGGTTAGAGATAAGAGAAACAAGAGTGGGACAGGAGGAAGAACACAGGCAGGACGGCCACCAGACACAGCTGGTGCTTAGGATGATTGCCAGACTAGTAGTAGCAGACCAAGCCGCACAACTCCATATTAGAAACTGCTTGCCACACCCCAAAGGTCCTCTGAAAACATGCCAGTCTATGAGGGGAGCAGGGGAGCAGACAGGTTCTTACACCATCCGCGCACTGTGTGTTTGCCGCATGCCATGACATATTCACTCTTCTGGTTTTTCCCAGGAACCACTTCAAACTTGATGGATGTGTCACCCATTCCATGATTTCTTTTAGAAGAAAACAAAGATAACAAGACATTAGTGGAGGATACACAGTGTCTTCTGGGAAAGGCTACTATATAACCAAGTCTATTAATAGCTCTCCAAAGAAAACCAGAGCCTCTCATGGGAGGCGCTGACCATGGGAGATTCTCCACATACTCATTTTAGTTACCCAGGGATCATCTATCAGCCAGAGCCAAGGGGCTCTTCTACACCCAGACAAACAGATAATGACTCTACCTTGAGACAAACAGCCAAACAAAGTTTTGAGGTGCTCCTGAGGAGCTTCCGTGCCCTGATTCTTGAGGGAGGTGCTGCCTACCCTACCTTTTAAGGCACTCATGGAGGATCTGATATGGAGACAACAGCCCGGCCTTGCTTGTCAGCTCGTAGACTCGTGAATCCTCAATACTGATGTGGTTAAAATACTAAAAGGCAAAGCACATAGTTGTGAATTCTGACCAGGCACACACCTTTAGAGTTGTACCACATTGTTTTTTTCACACGTTGAACATCTCCTCTTAACTTGCTAGAGCCTGCCATACCCAAGGTATGTTAGCTAATGGAACTGTTTGGGAAGGATTAGGAAGCGTCACTGGAGGTGGGTTTTAAAGGTTTCAAAAGATTCATCATTATACCCCATCTCCACCCCACCTCCTGCTTGTGGATGACATTTGAGCTCTTAGCTACTTCTCAAGTACCATGACTGCCTGCCTGACACCAAGCTTCTCATCATGATGGTCATAGACTAACCCTCTGTAAACTGTAAGCCCCAACAGGTGTTTTGTCAGAGCAACAGAAAAATAATGAAGACATATAGGGAGAGAAATTTAGTATAGCAAGGCTAAGGTTCAGGGTAGGAGAAGCAGCCACGAAATGCATGGGACAAAGGATAGAGGCTTAGAAATGCAGTTAACAGAACTTTCCCTGCCCTGCCAGAGGACTGACCCTGCACTCAGTGAACAAAAGACTGCCAGACGGCTCAGCTCATTCTATAGCACACACTATCTCTGGGACAGGCTGCAGGAACTGAGTAGTCATGCACTGATAAATCTATCTGCTGATGGTAGATCACATACACAGGGATAGTCCCATAGGATTTTATAGCCTAGCAACATTAGAGTTCATGTAGGCACTCTATAGGGTTTATATAAGTAAGTCTTCTGAGCAATACACAGCTGTACCACAAACTGGGCGACTTTAAGCAACTGTAGTGTGTCCTTTCACAACTCTAAAGGCAAAAAGTAAAAATTCAAGGCAGTCAGTAAAGCTCTACTCCCCCTGCAGAGACTACATGGGAAGATCCAGCTTCTGGTAGCCCAGCTCCTTGGCTTATGGCAACACCAAGCCAACCTTTACTCAATGTCTTTTCTTTGTTTTTCCACTCTGGAAAACCAGTCACAATTATTCAACCACATGCCAATAATTATACCTGTAACAAGCTGGTCTCCAAAGACCACATTTTGAGGCCCTAGAGATTAGCCCTTCAGTGGAACCTTTTTAGGGATACAATACAACCCAGACCACAATATACCAGAAGACATAAGAGCAAAGATTAATGTTTGTTGACAATCAAATAGGCACCAAGAGCTTGAAACAAACATGAAACAATGGTGCCCTCCAGCTAGAGGATCCACTGAGCCCCAGAGCTCAGACCTTGGGTCACTTGATAAGCTAAGTCAAGACCTCTCTAGAATAGCACACAGATGGCTTTCTTCTGTGCTGTACTGCTCCAGTGACAACAGTGTAGAGGAAACTTGTACATTAATTGTCCAGCCAAGACTGGTAAGCATGAACTCCAACTCCTGTGGTTTGGCTATTGTCTTCAAACAGGAATCAAAAGATTCCTCTTCCCTCGAATATAGGAAAGCCACCCACCTCACCAGGAGTTAGACCCTGAAACTAGCCACAAGAACCAGTAAGGAAGCCAACTAATTAGCAACATCTCTGCTCATGCTATATAACCCCGCTCTACCCAGCATTTGGGGCCTGAGCATCAGGGTACAGTAAGCATATGGCCAACTTATCCTCAACCACAAACTATTCCCTGGAAGAACCTGACCGGCATACTCACTGAAGAACACACTCAGAAACATAAAGACACCTGTGTCTGGTTTAACACTGAGCATAAAGCCCACAGCAAGCATCTCTGTGGAGCATCTCTGAAGTGCAATCAAATGGCAAAGTAACCTACATATAGCACTGGTGTTCCTGACAGACAACCTGGGAGACTCAAATGCCCAGCGCTCATAGATGACAAAGAAGCACAGGTAACTCATGGACAGCCCATGAAAAACTACAATCTAAGCTGGGCAGTGGTGGTGTAAGCCTTTAATCCCAGCACATGGAAGGCAGAGGCAGGCAGATCTCAGAGTTCAAGGCCAGCCTGGTCTACAAACTTCCAGAACAGCCAGCTAGGGCTACACAGGGAAACCCTGTCTCAACACTGCCCCCACCAAAAACAAAAAACCCAAATCCACCCCCCCCAACACACACAACCTTACAATCTATATACTGAGGAACAGCGTCTTGAAAATTAGAGTTCTAAAATAGCTGTCAGCAATATCCACTCAAGATAGCCAAATTGGTGTTTATAAATTATCCCACTAAGAAAATTTCAGGTCCAGATGACTTCACTGGTAATGACCACTCCACATTTAAGGAGGAAAAAAATAACAATTCTATATAAACTCAAAGATACTTCACAGCTTAGTTTATAATGCTATTCATACCATATTAACACCAGGAAAAAGTATAAAAACAAACCAAACAAAACTACACAATAGTAACTCTTACAAACACAGATGGAAAAATTCTGAAGAGTACCAGCTGGCATGGATAGTACTGACTGCCTATGTGGCCATCATTCAGTTAGATAAGGCAGGAGAATCCTGAGTTCTATGTACCAAGACCCTGTCACAAACAAGTAACACTGATCTTGGTGGAACATACTTCTAATCTCAGCACAGAGGCTGGTAGACCTTTGTGAGCTCATGGCCAGCCTTGGTCTACAAAGTGAGTTTGAGGCCAGCCTGGTCTGCATAGCAAGTTACAAACTTGCTAGTACTATATAGCGAGTCTCTATCTCAAACAAACAAGGGGCAGGCAAGATGGCAACAAGCCTAGCAATCTGAAATCAATCCCTAGAACCCACATAAAGGTAAAAGAAAATATGGTGTCCCCCCCCCCAAAAAAAGTTATGTTGTCTTCTGATTTTTCCACATATATGTTGTGGCACCTGTGGGCATGCATGTATGCAAACACGTACACACTTGTACACACGTGTACACACGTGTACACACACACACACACACACACACACACCACAGAGACAATAAATGGAAACTACCAATACACAGAAAGGAATATATATCATGCCAGGTAGGATTCTATTTCAGGAATACATGCGTTAAAAGAATCAATATAATTATACAAAAAATATCATACCATAAATAAGATCATGGTCATGGTACAAAAGGCATCTGACAGAAATCTATCAGCTTTTCAGGTTAAAAATGCTCGACAGTGACCACATCCCCTGGATGGGGAGGCCTGGTGGCACTCAGGAAGGAGAGCAGGCTACCAAGAAGAGACTTGATACCCTATGAGCATATACAGGGGGAGGAAGTCCCCTTCAGTCACAGTCATAGGGGAGGGGAGTAGGGGGAAAGCTGGAGGGAGGGAGGAATGGGAGGATACAAGGGATGGGATAACAATTTAGATGTAATATGAATAAATTAATAAAATATATTTTTAAAATGCTCAATAGGGGGCTGGAGAGACGGCTCAGAAGTTAAGAGTACTACTGCTCTTCCAAAGGTCCTAAGTTCAATTCCCAGCAAGCACATGGTGGCTCACAACCATCCATAATGAGACCTGGTGCCCTCTTATGGCCTGTAGGCAGAATATTGTATATATAATAAATAAATAAATCTTTAGGATTACTGTGAGAACTCCACAGAAAACACCACACTCAGTAATAAGAACTGGATGCTTCCCCTTGAGATGATGAAAAAAATCTTCACTCTCACCATTTCTATTCAAAAGCTAGGACAATTAGGTTAAGACATCCAGACTGGCAAGGTAAGAGACCAGCCAGCACAATCCTATACATGATGAATCAGTTACTTTTCTGTTGCTATGTTAAAATACAATGACTAAAAGCAAGTTACAGAATAAAGAATCTATTGGGATTTACAATTCCAGAGGAGTAAGAGTCTAATGACAGGGAGACATGGTAGTAGGTAGCAAGAATGGTGGCAGGAACAGGAAAGCTGAAATACTACATCTCAAACGCAAGCATCAAGCAGTAGGCCAAGGCTATAAACTGAAAGTTCATGCCTAGTTATGTTCCTCTATCAAGGTTATACATCTTCAGTCTCTCCAAACAGCACTACCCACTAAGGAGTAAATACCTGAGCCTCCTGGCGACATTTCTTATTAGCCATGCCCAAAAGATGATCCAACAAATTTACAGAAAAACTATGAGAATACATGAATTCAGCAAAGGGAAAGATACAAAGTCAATTCACAAACAATAAGTTGTATTTACATGCTAGTATCGAACTAAAACCAAAGGAATACTCACCACAGTGGGACAATCTAAGAATCAATAAAATGTAAGCAGGATCTGTGTTTATAAAAATCACCAACTACTAACAAAAGCAAAGGCTGAGAGGCATACTAGTACAGGAAAATCACTGTCCAATGATCAGCTCATCTAAACGAACTGACTTAGCAGACATGTTACAAGAATACAGATAGGTAAGACCCAAGAATACAGGTAACACTTTCCAATTACTATCTGGAAAAATATTTTATAAATTGAACTATAAACTGTCTGCTCCAAATATACAAGTTGAAGTCTTAACCCTTAGTACCTCAGAACATGGGTAAGTGGGCCCTATGGAGCACTTAGCCTCTCCCTATAAGCAGAGGAAATTCAGAGGAA
Source organism: Acomys minous (assembly GCF_964271855.1). Classification (NCBI taxonomy): domain Eukaryota; kingdom Metazoa; phylum Chordata; class Mammalia; order Rodentia; family Muridae; genus Acomys; species Acomys minous. Next base: position 72,878,596 of record NC_140492.1, on the reverse strand, counting down.
AACATGCCTTCAAGAAAAAGCATAAACATGAAAATAGCCATCCCAGAACCCAGAAGGCCTCTGCTCAATGTCTAGAAGGAACTAGTGCCAGACACTATTTTGGATTTCTAACTTCCAGAAATATGGCAACTAAATTTCTGTGGTTTAATCTGGCCAGTTTTTGATACTTTGTTATAGTAGCACCAATAAACAAACAGTAACAGCAATAACTAACTTTGGTTGTGGTGCTATGTGTGGATAGATGGCTATGTGTGTTCTATTTCCACAGTGGCCAAACATTTTAAATGTCTACTTCTCAACAAAAAGCAAGACATGCAAACTGTTAAGTATAGACGGCCCCATATGGGGGAAGAGCATGAAATACAAACTATTACTGAGGGTGGTGGGCTTAATAAAGACTTCAAATTACCCAGAATAAAAAGCACAGGCTTGCCAGCTTTGTGGTAGCGTATGCACTCGGGGGCAGAAGTAAGCGGATCACTGTGAGTTTGGGGACAGCCTGGTCTATAAACAAAGCAAGTTCCAGGGCAGCCAGGGATACTATAGAGTAACACTGTCTCAAAAATAAATAAATAATGAAAAAATAAAAAATAAAAGCAGGCTTGGGCTGCTGAAGATAGAGAGATCCTATCTCAAAAACTAAGATGGAGAGTTATTTGAGAAATGATACTCAAGGATGGCCTGTAATCTATACAGACACACAGCACAAAATTAAAGAAAAGCCTAAAGGCTGGAGAGATGGCTTAACAATTAAGAGGGCTTATTGCTCTTCCAGGGGACCCAAATTTGGCTCCCAGCACCCATGTTGGGTAGCTCATAAATGCCTGTAACTAAAGCTCCAAGAGGATGCAACATCCCCTGTGGTTTCTGTAGGCACCCCTACACACACACACACACACACACACACACACACACAACTACACTCACACAGACACATATGTACTGGTAAATATAATAAAAGTAGGGATTGGAGAGAGTTGGCTCTGCAGTTAATAGGACAGTGTCAAAGCACATGCCTAGCTTGTGTAAGGCCATGGGTTAATCGCTGGCATCACAAAATAAATGTAATCAATGATTCTATCAGCCAGTTTAAAGGTAATAGGGAATACTAAACAGGAAAAGAAGAAATAAAAGGTTATTCTGCAACCATCTCCGCAGGTACCATTTTCAGCTTCCTCTGAGGCAAAAATATGGCAATGATCAATAAGGGACAGAGGGTGTTGGGATAGCTCAGTGGGTCAAGGTATGTAGTGTCAAGTTGACAACCTGAGTTCAATCCCTGGGATCCATATGGTGGTCCTCTGAACTCCACATGTGTAAAGTGACATGTATGTATACACACAATACACACATACAACTGGAGAGATGCCTCAGCAGTTACGAATGCTTACAGCTCTTCCAGAGGGCATCAGTTTATTTCCCACCATCCATGTTATACAGCTCAGAGCTGCCTGTGACTCCAGCTCCACGGGATCTGATACCCTTTTCTGGCCTCCCTGGGCACCTACATTCACACAGCAGACAGGCAGGCAGACACATACACAAATAAAATCCATCTTAAAAACAATATAAAATAAATATAAAAAACCTGTATGTTTTGTTTTGAATTTGAAATGAGACCAGTTTTAAGGGCTACAATGGACCATCTTCAAGCTGCCAATAAATCATTTTAAGAGCTGCCCTTCTATATCAGCACAGGTGTTTGAATGACAAAGATCCACGCTGTATATAATAAACTGCAAAGTTAAAAGATGAACCAGTAACAGGATTTTAAAGTGCCCCAAAGGAAGTGCCAACAAGATGGCTTAGTAGTAAAGGAGCTTGTCACATAAACCTAGTGATTTGAGTTTGATCTCTGGAACGAAAGTAGAGTTAGGAGGGAACCAATCTCATGAAACTGTCCTCTGGCCTCCACATGTGCATTGACACACAACTTGAGCATAAGCCTGCATTACACATGCATGCGCACACACAAAAGAACTAGAAAATAAATTGATAACAACAGGTCAATAAGTCATTTATTACTCTCTTTGATACATACTGCATATAGTGAGTTCCAGAGCAACCAAGACAGCTACAAAAAGAAGGTAGAACTGAAAGACTGACAGGCAGACACACACAGACCCAATGAGAAACAAAGGCCCACAGCCACCAGATCCTTTTCTTTCTTTTCTCTTGGTCTACCTTGTCTTCACTTGTTCTCATCTTTCTGTTATTTATTCATCTCCTTCCTACTCTGCTTGCCTGCCCCACTCTTTTCTCTGTAATGCCAATAAAACTGTCCTTGAGTTCCCTTCTCAGTTTGTTTGTTTGGTTGGTTTTTCGAGACAGGGTCTCTCTGTGTAGCCTTGGCTGTTCTGGACTCACTTTGTAGACCAGACTGGCCTCGAACTCACAGTGATCCACCTGCCTCTGCCTCCCGAGTGCTGGGACTAAAGGTGTGCGCTACCACGCCCGGCTCTCAGTTTGTTTTTTAAGCTCTCATAAAAAAAAAAGTTATTTATATGTACAGGTGTTTTGACTGCATGAATGTCTGTGTGCCACATAAGTATAGACCATGAAACCCAGAGCATCAGATCTGGAACTGAGGGGGGAAGAAAGGGTGCTGGGGGAAAGGGACAGAGAACCAAATCCAGGATAGCAAACTTTCATCAATCTCACCAGCCTCTTTTCTTATTTTCATTTAATTTATATTATTTATTTTTATCATTTTTAACTATGTTTATATGTGTATGTGAGTGAATGTGCCCAATAAAGCCAAAAGTATTGAATCCCCTGGAACTAGAGTTACCAGTGGCTGTGAGCCACCCAAAGTTAGGTCCAAACTCTGGTCCTTTGCAAGAAGAGTAAAGTGTCCTTAACTACTGATGGCATACTTTTAATCCCAGCACTAGGAGACAGAGGAAGGCAGGTCTCTGGGAGGTTGAGGTCAACATGGTCTTCCTGGGCAGCAAAGTTACATAGTGAGACATTGTCACAGAAACACAGGGAATGAGGCTGGAGATATGGCTCAGGGACAGAGTTCTTGCCTGGCATGTCTAAGGCCCTAGATCCCATTCCTAACAAGAGGAAGGGCAGAGTTGAGCTATTCACTAGGTGTTTCCCAGTAGATTCAAACAGCAAAAGAAATATCAGCAAACATGAATGTAGTAGGAACAAAAACATAAAAATAAGACAGTGGAAGAAACTTTTAGAACAAATTAAAATTACCACCAAGTATAAAAATTTGTAGCCAAGTAGTAGTGGTACCTGCCTTTAATCTCAATTTCGGATCCCGGTAAGTTTGAGGCCAGCCTAGTCTATAGAGCAAGTTTCAGGAGAGCCAAGGCTACAGAGTGAGACCTGGTAGTGGTAGTGGTAGTGGTAGTGGTTGTGGGGGATTATAGTAGCCATGTAGTGGCTCCTGGTTTTAATCCCAGTGCTCAGGAGACAATGTTTGTTTGTGTCCCCCACAACTCCGGGCTAGAAATCAAACCCAGGGCCTTAAATATATTAGTAAAGTGTTCTGCCATCAAGCCATACCCCAGTCTTTGTTGTTCTGTTTTTTGAAACAAACTTTACTACCTACTGTGGGTCTCCCTACCCACCCATCGCCAATCGTGGCCACTGGTCCTGAGGACAAAGGGAGCAGAGACTCGAAGGTCTGTGAGCAAGAAAGAAAATTAGGGTGTAAAAAAAAAAATCCATAATCAAGCACTTCCTAGCTTGCTTTTGTGTCATGGAGGGGGAGTCACCTCAGGAGAGGTCTTATATACCACTAAACTGGGCAGAGAAGACCCTGAATTTTCATGTCTCCAAACTCCAAAGGCTTGCTCCTCTCCACTGGCTAAGCAAATGACTACCCCAAGAATGTGTTAGGGTACTAAAGAGGTGGGAGGGAGAAGAAATGATGTAGTAATATTTTAATTAAAGGGGAAAAAAAGAATGAGTGTTCATGAACCTAGGAAACTGGATATAACTCAGGTTAGACAGATATATTTCAGCGGTACATGGCAACTGCGTCAGAATGAAACCCAGCGAAAGCAGATAAGGAAGCTGCAAACCAAATGCCAGTAAGAGAAAACTAGCTGTGTGAATCCAAGTGGGGAACAGGAAGGAACTGAGGCAGGACAGGTAAGACGAACACCTAAGATGAACTTCTTAGCTAGACAGTGCAGACCGCTTTGGCTTGACTACTTTGTATAGTCTCAGAGGGAGGAGAAAACCAACTGCTATTGGGCAGAACTTCCCACCCTAGGAACTGGGAAGACAGCAAAGTTCTTTCTACACAAGCGTGAAGACCCGGGTTCAACCCCCAGAAATTAATTCCAAGCATAGTGGTGAACTAGGCAAGAAAAGACACTTAGCTTGCTAAGCAGCCTAATTTAATGGGTCTTCCAGGTTAGAAAAATTCTCTCAAAAGCGTGGATGAGACCTGAGGTACAACATCTGAGGTTGTTCTGTGTTTGTACATACACAAAAGAACTGCCTGCCACTAACCACCAGGTAAAGGACAGAGAGTGTCCTTTAGCTAGGCTAGCAGAAGCAGTGTGAGAGACAACACTCTCTTACTCCCAGCATAGCCAGGCCTACATACAGGACTTCAACCCAACAACGCAGCTTGAGAAAAGCCCTTCTCTTTCTCTGACTTGTTTTGGACTTCGCTAACCTATAAAAACCAAGCCTAGGGGGGCTGGAGTGGTTAAGAGCACTGGCTGTTCTTCCAAAGGACCCAGGTTCAATTCCCAGCACCCACATGGCAGCTCACAACTGTCTGTAATTCCAGCTTTAAAAAAAAAAAAAGCCTAGAAAAAAAAAGATCCATCCTTTCTCTTGTCCTCAGCAAGAAAGACAGAGGGAGGATGCTTTGTTGGTTCCCTTCTTTGGCCTTTCCTTTAGATTATTGTCTTTCTTAACTTTTCTGTGTACTCCTTTGTGATTACTTCTTTTTCTCTTCTTTTTTTTAACTTTTGGTTTGAGATGGGGCCTCATTAGTTCAAGCTGACTTTGAACATCCACATAACAAGACTGTTCTTGTTCTGACCCTCCTGCCTCTACTTCCCAGGCCTGCACTACGACACCACACCAAGCCATGGCTTTTTCTTATACCTTCACCCCAGACATCTTTTTTCTTATTCTTACCTTACTATCTTTCTCCTCTCCTCAGAGCTAAATGTAGTCAAGGGCCACAGGATGGCACAATGGCAAAAGCATTTGTCACATAAGCTTGAGGGCCCAAATTTCAGTCAGAGAACGCACATGGTGGAGGGAAACAATCTACTCCTTTGGGTTGTTCTTCTATCTCCATACTTGTAAAAATCATGCATGCACCCATACACACACAACACACAAAATAAATAATAAACAAATGTAATATAAACATGGAATTGTTGTTCCTAGAGACTGCTTTCTCTCCTAGTGCAAATGTGAAACATGACTCCAAGAAGCCATGAACAGGGCCCCCATAAAATTTAAAAATTTATTAAAAAAACAAAAAACAGAAAAACTTTTTGAGCAGTGGGTGGAGGCCCACACCTGTAATCCCAGCACTTGGGAGGCAGAGGCAGGTGGATCACTTTGAGTTTGAGGCCAGCCTGGTCTACAAAGCAAGTCCAGGACAGCCAAGGCTACACAGAGAAACCCTGTCTTGAAGAAAAAAACAAAAACAAAACCACCCAACAACAAACAAACCCCAACTTTTTTTGAAAAAGGGCCTCACCATGTAGTCATTGGCTAGCCTACAATTAATTATGTAGACCAGGCTGGCCTCAAACTAATAGAGATGTGTCTACCTCTGCCTCCCATTTAAATAAAAATGTAAAAACCTGAAAAGTGATACCTATCCCAAGAGATATACATGACACAATGTAGAGACACAAGAATCTGAAAAGCCAAGACAACACAATTCCTAAAAATATTCAGGACTCCTTCCTAACTGAATCCAAAGTGACAAAGGCATCCAAAGGTCAAAGCGCTCAAAAATCTCAATTAAAAATGACCAGGACCACAAGAAAATTAAAACAGACAAGCAAAGAAATCAATTTAAAACCAAGATGAAAGCCGTTTGTTATGAATAGATATAGAACCATATTTATCTAAAAGGTTTACACAGGACAGGTTTTTAGACAGTTCTAACATAAAAAACAATCTCAATCGTAGTACCAGATTTGTTTCTATCGTAGATCTGTGTGTATAATACATACTCGACTAAAGGGTAAAATTCTCTGCCTTCACAAAGATAAGCAAGTTCCTCTTACAAGTTAATGACTATATCCTTGGCATGGTGCACAGCCCTGGTTGAGGCAATGGGGGCAGTGGCTGTATGGCAGTTGTAGCTCCCAGAAGAACAAGATCACCACACTCACCTCCAGTTCCTCACTGTCTTTGGGCTTCTCCTCAGAGGTCTGTTTAACAAAGTCAGGGATGAGAATTTCCAGTGTGGCTCGAGCTACAAAAAGAAAAAGTCTGAGGTGAGGGCTTGAGCCCAAACAGAAAACCAGGCATCCTGCCCAGCCAGCAGTGAGCTATATGCTGGCTCTTACAAAAGCAGCAACAGCACTTTAAAAGGTCGAATTTCCAGGAGATAAAAACAAGTGAATCCTGAAGAAGGGACAGTGAGATGATAGAAAGTCTGCATGCCAATTTTACCAAGGGAGGAATTCACATCGGTATGTTTTTAGAGGAATCAAGATGTAGTACATGAAAAAAATGGCTTGGCAAAACCTGGACCCAAAGAGCCTGACAGCAGGCTGCTACAGACTACAGCACATGGACAGCAGCTACTATGAACAGGTAGCTAAATGAGCATATCTGAGGAACTCTGGAAGAAGCATGTGGAAGGCACCAACATGAATAGGCCACTACCTGTCACAATGGGGGAAGAACACACGCAATAGCCCATGGACTAATGGCTATCTGGACCAGCACAGCACTGTTGGTAAGACACTCCAGAAAAATAAGTTCATAGTAAGACCAGGCAGTGCAGAATGAGTAGGAAACCTTGGAAAGGATGAGATAGCCTGAGGAAGTTCCCACTTGTCTGCCAGGTCCTATCTAAAAGCTGCCTGCTCAAAGTCTTGACAATGGTCAACTGAAGCTAGATTAGCTCAGTGGTAGAGAGCTTTGCATATGAGGACCTGCCTCAATCCCTGGCTCTACACAGTAAGTAGGAAAACAGAGATGAGGGCATCCTGGAGACTGAGGCAGAATATGTAAGCAAAAGGGCAGCTGAACAGAGAACAGGCAGCAACATGAAACAAAAAGACTTACTGTCCTCAACATTGGTCACTAAAGAAAATAACAGAGAGGAACTGATTTCTTAGAAGTAGAAAATCCTCCACCTGCCCTCAAGACCCAATGAGACTGAGAAAATTGGGATGTCCCCTGTTATGTACAGAAGAGTGCTGACAGACAACAATCCAATGGGACCAAGTTCAAGAATGGCCCTCTATGTGCCAGGGCCAGAAGTACATCTAACACTAATCTACAATGCCCTGCACTGTTCAGAAGAACCAAAATAACCCCGAAGAGCTTGGTGCAAAAATGCTGCCTATCTCTGTAAGGAGACAGAAGGCAAAGATACAGCAGGTCTAAAAGAAAACACTAGTTTTCTTGAGATGAACATTGTTTGCAGCAACTGTCTAATGCCCAATTCGAACCTGAAGTGGTCAAGGAATAGTCTATATAAATATAAAAAAAAAAAAACCCTCAAGATAGTGATAGCATGACAATCTGCCTTTTCTCTCATGGCATCACCACATTTGGTCTTTAAAAACAAACTCATGGGGCTGGAGAGATGGCTCAGCAGTTAAGAGCACTGACTGCTTATCCAGAGGTCCTGAGTTCAATTCCCAGCAAAGACATGGTGGATCACAACCATCTCTAATGTAATCTGATGTATACTGTATACATAATAAATAAATCTTTAAAAGTAAATTAAAAAAATAAAAACAAACTTGCATGCCAGGTGTGGTGGTGAACGCTTTAATCCCACTATTCAGAGAAATATTGTTTTAAAACAACAAAACAACAAAAAATAAAAATAACAAAAACAAATTGGCATGTACCTACATGGCCCAGTTAGCTCCAGACATACCTAAATCTGCATTTGGCTGGAACAAGAACAGAAAACACTTGCCCTGCTGTCATTTAGTAGTAAAGAGACCCTCTAGGGTTAAACAAACAAACAAACAAACAAACAAACAAACAAACATTGTTTTTGAAACATGGCCCTTGCTGTCCTAGAACTCATTCCACTAGACCAGGCTGGCCTCAAACTCAGAGAGATCTCCCTGTCTCTGCCTCCTGAATGCTGGGATTAAATGTGTTACCACGCCCAGCTAGAATCTTGTTTTAATTATGTGTATATGTGTGCAGAAGCCAGAGGAATTAATTCTCCCTGGAGCTGGAGTTACCAGTATCTGTAAGCTGCCCCATGTGGGTTCTAGGAATTATGGTGACTTGAATGAGAATGGCTGCCCTAGTCTCCTGAGTTTTGAATGCTTAGTCCCTAGGTGGTGGAACACTTTGAAAAGGAATAAGAGGCACAGCCTTATTGGAGAATATATCATGGAGGTGGGGTTTAAGGCTTCAAAATCCCACACCATTTTCTTTCTCCCCTTCATGTTTGTGGATCAGATATAAATTCTCAGCTACTGCTCCAATGCCATGCCTGCCTGCTGCTATATCCCCTGCCATGATGGTCATGGACTCACTCTCTGAAAGCACAAGCCCCAATTAAATGCTTTATTCTAAAGTTGCCTGGGTCATGGTGCTTTGTCACAGGAGTAAGTAAGTAACTAAGACAGGAGCCAAATTTGGTTCTACTAAAAGAACACTACATGCTCTTAGCTATTGAGGGATCATTCTAATTCATCAAGTCTATTCTTAGTTTACATGATTTACAATAAGCACATAATTATTGTATTTCATCTTTGATGGTGCAAGAGATCAGACCTACTCTAAAGCTGAGCTATATCCCCAATCCTTAGTTTTAAGATGAATTACAGTCATTTATTGATACTCTGACGTTTTAAAAATCATAGTAGAGGGCAGAAGAGATGGCTCTTGTGGCTCTGAGTTTAGGTCTCAGCTCCCATTACCAAGTGATCCACAATTTCCTTTAATTCTAATGCCCTCTCCTGGCCTCTGAGGCCAACAGCAAACAAGTAGTGCACATACATACAGACATACAGGGATGCAAACATATGCACGCATGTGCGCGCGCGAGCGCACAGACACACACACACACAAAGTACACACAAACCAAAATTAAACCTTTTTTAAAAGCACATTTAAAAATAGATTACATGAGTAAATGTCTAACGCATACCCCTAAAAACCTACAGGCATTATTACTTAGCAACTTGCTAATCAGAGACACAGATCCAGCAGGAAGTGTGTCTCTGGAATACCAAACATGATGGTATATTTGTGGAATATGTGCTTATAGTTAACTGAGGTAAGAAAGCCCATTTCATGGTAAGTGGCACTATCCCATGGGGCAAGGTCCTGGGCTAAACAAAAAGGGGAAGAGAAGTTGAGCACTGGCCAACTTCTGATTGCAGATGCTATGTTAGAAGCACCCTCAAGCTCCTGCACCATGCCTTTCCCGCCATGATAAATGGATAAGCCAAAACAAACCCTTTCTAAGCTGCTTTTGTGAGGGCATCTTATCATAGGAACAGGAAAAATAGTTGATATACCAAGTAAACCACATTACCAGCTTTGTTCTTCGCAAGTTTTTTGCTGCTTGCAGTTCCAGATCCATAAGTCACACCGTCAATGGTCACGGAGGCACCAAAAGGCTCACTTGGATTCTCTTAAAATTAAAATCATTGGTTTCAAAACACACTTGGTAAGACATTAAAAGCATACGAACACAAAGTTTGCCAGCCCTGACAAGATACCCCTGAATAGATCATGTGTATGCTTGTCTGAGCTATGGAGACATGGTTGGGAACCACAGACAGCAAAGGGTACAGATGGGAAAACTGAAGAGTATAGGGTACTATGGGAAATTATCCAAAGGGGAAACAGGAGCTGGAGGCAGAGCTTCCCAGTACAGGGATGAGGCCTCTGAAAGACAAACAGGACTGTCAATAGCAAAGCATAGAATCAAGGACATCTGAGAAAAAGCATCCCCCGCCCCAAATGAGTGCTCCCAGGTCTCAGCTCCCAAGGGCAACCACACTGGCATTCACAAACTGCAGAGGAAACCTCAGAAGACAGAGCTGGCAGGAAGTGTGGTGAGATCAAGGATCCTTCATCATTGGAGGGTGGGGAGTGGTGGACACAGGGCAGAATACCAGGAAATAACTCAGGCACAGGAGAAAGGTCTTTATTGCAGACTACTCTTAACAACAGTCAGGAGCCACTAAGGCAGACTAGAGAAGACAAGAAAAATAGGGAAGGGGGAAATGGGACAAACTCAAAAGGGTTTGAGAAACTGAGCCATCCCTTCTCGGACAAGGGTCATCACATGAAAATAAGACCCCTATCTACACCACACTTCTCTTTGTCCTTGCCTTGCACGGCTATCTAATCCAGCAGGTCCAATGTACTCACTCCCACCTCCAGCCACACCAAAATGATGTGTAAGACTCTTCAGGACTGAAATGGGTTTGAACTTACCACATTCAAAGAAATTATAAACAGGGCGGACCTTGAGGACACGCTGCATATATTCGTGCAGGATGCAGACTTCAGACTTCCCATTGGGATTGATGACAAACTCTGTGACAAAAACAACTCTCTCAGGTAACACTCAGGAACCTGTCCCATCACATTATAGAGTCATTCACTATCACCATGAACATGGCAGCCTGTGCAGTACAGAAATTCCACAGCTTTGGGGTAAGAGCAACTCTTAAACAGACTAAGCACATTAGAATGACATTAGCATGCTCTATCTGCTGACAGTACAAGCCAGGTTCACCTTTCTTTGTGGGTGCATCTTGCACAGATAAAGTGATGAGCTTCTGGTTAGCTGGCAGGATGGGCCTCTCTGACTCAGCCTGCTTCCGCTTCATCTCCCGGTTGAACTGACGCCGCTCAGCCCAAGTCCTGAATTTTTTCACAGTTACTTGCTCAAAGTCAAAACGCTTCTCCAGGTAATTACGAAACTCCTCCAGATCTGTCCAAGATATACCAGAACTACACATCAGACTTCCAAAGCCAAGAATCATGTTTTCCTCAGCCCTGTGTATAATGGTAACCCCTTTAAACAAGACCAGGACACATGATACCCATTTCCCTTCCCCATCCCTTTCAAAAGCAAGGGGAAAAAATTAGGTCTTTTCACAGTTACTTCAAATTACTGCAGCAAGTCCCTTATGGACAGAATTCTGGGCATGCCATTACTTCATCTGGACTAAGAAAAACAACACAAAAATGATATAGAGTGATTAAAATAAATAAAACAAAGTAAACAACAACAAAATCCCCACTAGTCTTTAGGTCCTTAATGGAAAATAAGTATTAGGGCTGGAAGACACTGTATATACACACTAAAAAATACCAAGTACCTGACTGTCAAGAGCAGGTGTCTATCACCCTCTCTGACCATCTCACTTTTACCTCTGGCCCTCCAAACTTAGGAACAGACCATATCCACGTGGCTCTCCAACCCCTGGGGGATTCTTCACTTATGCACCTCTTCACCACCCCCTCAGTAGCAGCTTCTTCTCCCAGGCTGTTCTTACACACAAGCCTAACCCTGAAAGCTACATGACCTCTTTAGAAGCGACTCAGCAGGTAGACTGATAAAGCTCTGACACCACCAGGGATCTAAGGCACAGAACTAAGCTAAACGCACAAGACAGAGTGAGAAATACAAGCATATAACCAGACAAATGCAGAATAACAAGTCTGTGAAAGTCAAAAAGCAGAACCATGTATCAAAAGAAAGTCAAGGAGGGAACTAGTCACACAAGAACGGGAGTTCCTAGGTGCTGACTTTATGCCTGCAGGCTCATTCTCATCTCATCAGATAAGTTTAAACAATGTTACAGGAGCACACTGTACTGAAGAGCAAGACTTCAGAGGTGGTATAAAACCAGAAAGGCTAGTTGACATTGCCGTATCATCTCTACTGAAGCTTTTGGCAGTCAGATGCTGTAGAGCTCTGGCACTGACAGGGGCTGCTACACTCAAGCAGGGAAAGGGCCTGCCTGGCGTGTGAGCTGTACAGGAAAAGGTCCCCTCTCAGATACAAATAGGAACTGGATGCACAGCATATGGTAGGAGTGAAAATCCAGGTAGCACCGGGAAGTGGTGGTGCATGCCTTTAATCCCAGAACTTGGGAGGCAGAGGCAGGCGGATCACTGTGAGTTTGAGGCCTGGTCTACAAAGCAAGTCCAGGACAGCCAAGGCTACACAGAGAAGCCCTGTATCGAAAAAAAACAAGGCGGGGGGCCACACACTGAGAGACTGAGAATACTTACCAACTGATTCATCTTTGCACACCTCTACTTTGGCCTTCACTTGTCCCAGGGCTCCAGGGGCTGCCTCAGCCCCTAGTGGGTCCTTTTCATCTAAGGATCCTGAGTCTCCACCAATTGAGTCAGGCTCTTCCAGAGGGAAATCTAACTCTGCAGATCGACCCAGTGGCTTGACAGGTGACACCTCCCCACTGGGGGTGAGATCACAGCTTTGCTCCCGTTCCTCGTTGTCCTTCATTTTCTTATAATGCAGACAGGGGATACTGCTGAGAGGAGGATCGTGTTTCTGTGGATAGTGAAATTGAAACCGGGGTTATCAGGATAACTCTGAGTCTGTTTTACTGTACACACGCAGACAAGCACTGAAAACAGACATGCCTAAATACATGACAGACTATTCCCCTACCCGTATGCTTCCTGTTCCCAAAAAGTAGGGTCTGGACCAGGTGACCACACGAGACTCTCTGTGCAGGTATACAGGGACTCCAGAGTTATGGAAAGTCATGATCCACCCATCAGGTAATGGCTCTGTAGGTGGACGGCCACGGCCTGCACAGAACACAGAAACTTTCTGCAATCCCTTTACAAACAAAAGATAATTAGACAATGCCTCTTAAACAGTTTTTGTACTTTGTGGGTCTTGCCAAGTTTCTACCTGACTGATGAAACCAACTGCACCCCTAGGATAGAATCTGGAGTGAGGTAAGGACTTCTACATGAATAAACAATGCCCAAGAAGCCTCAAATAGTTCAAGGAAAGTCCCAACTCTAGCTTTTGCCTCCACAGTTGGAGAACAGACACTGGATTTCCCCTACCTGTTCAGTCATGGTAACAGGTGCTGGAGGAATGAGTAGGCTTTGCTAATATACTGCAAATATATCATCTACTGTTCCTGGTGACCAGACGCACAGCAGTGAATAACACTACCTTATTACCAAATGCCAAGTCCTGGATTGGATCCCACAGCACCATCCTAAAAAAACAAAGGGGGCTGGGTGGTGGCGGCAGCGGCTGCAGCAGCTGCGGCGGTACATGCCTTTAATCCTAGCACTTGGGAGGCAGAGGCAGGTAGATCTTTGCGAGTTTGAGGCCAGCCTGGTCTACAAAGTGAGTCCAGGACAGCCAACGCTACAGTGAAACCCTGTCTCAAAAACAAACAAATAAAACAAAAAACAAAGGGGGCTGGAGAGATGGCTCAGCAGTTAGGAGCACTCACTGTGTTTTGTTTTGTTTTGTTTTTTCGAGACAGGGTTCTCTACGTAGGCCTGGACTGGCTGTCCTGGAACTCGTTCTGTAAGGCAGGCTGACTTCAAACTCAGAGACCCACCTGTTTTTGCCTCCTGAGTGCTGGAATTAAAGGTGTGCACCACCACCACCACCCAGCATTCTACACTGCCTTTAAGATACTGCTTCCAACCTTTTCTTTGCCTTACTGGCAGTGTTAAGTACCAAACTTGTTTTAAACTTACCTCTCTTCAATGATAAAACTAATACGAGGAAAAACAATCAAAGAATTAACTAAAAACAAGTGTTCTTACAGTTATTAGGAGCAATATGATTATCTAGAAATTAATGAAAATATAAATGAAACCTAGACATGAATTAATAAAAAGGCTACCGACTATCTGAGAAGGCTCAACATCAGCCACCACCATAGTACAGACCCCAAAGAACAGAAGTACACCTATGAGTACAACTTCCAGAAACTTGACCACAGGGGAACTGCTTCACACAAACTCTAGTCTAATTCAGGGGAAGCAGCAAACAGAACGTGGGGCCCAGCACAATATAGACAAGTTTACCCTAGACTCCTATCTGTGACAGCAGGCAGACAAAGGCCACCAAGCTATCTGAAGACTTCCAAGTATCACGTTCCTACTTCAACTCCTCATAGGCATGTAAATAAGCCAGGGCCACTGCTGCCGTATGGGGCTCCTGAAACCGTGGGAAGACCATGAAGACAACCTTCAGGAACACCAAGATGAAGAACACCTGACCTATCTATTGCAGGATATCTGATCACACTGTGATCCCCGCCCCCCCCCCCGCCCCCCGCCATGATTTTGAAGGGTTGTTTGATAAAGCGTGGGAAAGAAGGCATTACCTCTGGGAGGTCATCGGACTGAGGAGGGAAGCCAGCTGGGTGATTTCTCTGCCTCTCAGAACTATTAGACTTTCACCCCAGCATCTGGCTCTCAAGTTGTTATTGATCATTTTTGAGGGTTTTTTTTTGGGGGGGGGGTGGGGGGATGTTTGAGACAGGGTTTCTCTGTGCAGCTCTGGCTGTTGTGGAACTCCTTCTGTAGACCAGGCTGGCACCAAACTCACAAAGATCCATCTGCCTCTGCCTTCCAAGTACTGAGATTAAAGGTATGCACCACTATCACCTGGCAATTGAGAATCTGTTTAAAAAAAAAAAAGCAGCACTCCATCTCATGGCACAACCACACATGCCAGCTGTGAACAAACCATCAGATTTGGTAAGACACCTGGAAAGTCCTCCAGGAGAGAAGAAGAAAAATCTTTCCCACATTAGGGTTAGGAAATATAATACTGGATATCAGGACCCTGTATGGTGCTACTTTAGATGGCTTGAAAATACAAGTAGAAAATGAAAAGATAAATGATTTAACTGAGACATAACACCAATTTTAATTACTATCAGTCTATTAACTCATAATTTATCCTCAAGAGCCATAGTAGTTTTTTGTGCCAAATATGAAAAGTAGATCAATTAAAAGCCTTAGAAAGATTTGTAAATGACAATAAGAAAAAGACTCAGACACAGAAAGAGGGATTTAGACAAAGATCTATCATGCCACTGCATAATTAAGCTGAAGGAGGGCGGCCCAAGGTTGCTAGGAAAATCAACCTCAGTTTATTCAGTTACTGTACAAGAACTACCAGCAGATAACAGGTATCCCTCCCAAAGTTTTGAAGAAGTTAGATGGAATCCTATAGACATATTAGATTTGAGGAGATTTAAGGAATCAGACATATCATACGGTATGTATTCACCTTGTAAAGCAGATATTAAATTGATGAGAAATTCAGGAAAAATTATTCCTCAAGACTGGAAAGATTTGGTAACAGCAATACTGGAGGCTGGACCTCAGTTACAATGGTGAGCATGGTGAAAAGAGGAAGTTAAAACAATAGAAGAACAAATTAGGCATTACTATTTCCCAAGATCAGTTGCTAGGTGAAGATCAATATGCTGATTTACAAATGCAGCTTGAACTTGATTATTCTTTGGCACTATGTCATTTAGCAGCTTTAAATGTCTGGGACAAGATTAAAGAATCAGGAAAGAGGTCTGAGCCATTTATTAAAATTATACAAGGCCCAAAAAAAGCCTTCAATGATTTTTTGCAAAGATTGACTTCAGTTGTCAACAGAATAGTATCGAAGTCAGAAATCAGACAAATACATATTAATCCAATCTTTGGCTTTTGAAAATGGTAACCAGAATGCAAAAGGTTGATTAGGCCTTAAAAAAGTAAGATCAGCATCAATAGACAAATGGAATATGGCTGATATTGGATCTCACATTTACGATGGTGCTCTGATATAGGTAATTTCTAAAAGTTTTAAGAAAAATCAAAATGTCCTATGTTTTAATTGTGATAAGCAAGTTCATTTGAAAAGGTACTATAGGCAAGGTATTCCTTGAAACAATGTTTTTTCTAAAAATAATCCAAAAAGAAGTACAAATCAGGATTAAACTTTTAATGATTTTTTAAAAAGCCTGCCTGGAGATATTAACTGGCATTTCAAACCTTACAAGGTGATAAGGACTTAAATAGTTCAAGAAAATTATAAGCTGAGGCTGAGAGAGAATTGGCTCTGGTAGAAAAGAGATTACAAGCCGGGCGGTGGTGGCGCACGCCTTTAATCCCAGCACTCGGGAGGCAGAGGCAGGCGGATCGCTGTGAGTTCGAGGCCAGCCTGGTCTACAAAGTGAGTCCAGGACAGCTAAGGCTACACAGAGAAACCCTGTCTCGAAAAACCAAAAAAAAAAAAAAAAAAAAGAAAAGAGATTACAGGATGCACATGTGGACTGCTTGGATCCAAAACTTAATTGTATTTTATTTTGCCTTCTACCGATTCTCCCACAGAAATTCTTATGCAGAGAGAATATCTTAAAATGGGTATTTTTAGCACACTAACAGAATTTTTTAAAAAATCAAAGATCTCTTTAGAAAAGGTTTCTGAATTGATTGTGAAAAGAAAAATGAGACTTTGTCAACTAGCAGAATAGACCCAGAAGAAACTGTAGTACCTTTTACCAATGCTGAAATTGCCTCATTATGGGTAGAGTATGAACACTGGCAAAGAGCTTCCAGTAATTTCTTTTGGATAGAGTAACAACATATATCCCTAAAACAAGAGACTTTAGTTCATAAAAAGAACTAGATGGATTCTTCTTCATATAGTTATCAATTTCCGGAGCCACTACACTCCATACTGATATAAATAAATCAAGAAAGGCAGGCTGTAAATCAGGAAAAATAAGCAACATGGCGCAAAGCCCTTATGATTCAGTTCAATTAACACAAGAGCTGTATGCCATTCTTAATGGTATTATTAGATCTTTCTGAATCTCTTTAATATAGGTACTCAACATGGGAAAAGGGTTGTTTTACATATAGAAACAGCAGAACTTGTTATGGATGATTCAGAATTAACATCATTATTTATTCAACTACAACAAGCAACTAGAAATAGGTATCAACCATTGTATACTGCTGGAAGTTGGTCTGGTCTGCCCAAATGATCAGACTCACATAACCCAAAATGTTTATAACCTTGCCTAAAACTTTGTTCCTGTTTGATTAATTAAAAGGCCAACACACCTGGGCAGGGCAAATGGGATAGGCATGGCTAAGATTCTTGGGCTTTTGGGAGAGAGACCAAAAGAGACGAGAGGAAAGACAAGAGGAGAAAGAAGGAGCCAACATGGATGGAGATCTGGCCCAGATGATGATAATTAGCAAGTATTTGAGGCAGGGTATGAGATACCTGCCCCACTATGCGAGGAAGTTTAGGGGATTAATATCTGCCCTGCCCCAGGTTAACTAAGGCTATTTTAAAATATAACAAGTGTTTGTATCTTCATTGATTGTTAGTGGGTTAGAAAATACTGTTGTAGAGCTAATAATAAAAATGAATAAGTCATACTGTTATATTAACCACAACAGTCTATAACACATCAGATCCCATAGAGGTCTACCAGGTCCTCTAGCACAAAGTAATGATGAAACTGATCAGCTGCTAATAGTAAATGTGCTAGAAGCCTCAGAATTTCATAAGAAACACCATGTTAACCAGCAAAGGTTTGAAGCAAAGATTTTTCTATCACTTGGCAACAAGCCAAGGAAATTATAAGGCACTGTCTTACTTTTTCTTTCTATAATCAATAGAAGTAAACCAAAAGGTACCCAAAGTAATGAAATTTGGCAAATGGATGTCTCAATTTATAGAGTTGGAAAATTAAAGTAGGTGCACCATATCGTATGTACATATTCAAGATTTCAATAGGCCACTGCTTTAAGTTCTGATAAGGCTGATTCTGTAATTATATATTTATCAGAAGTTATGGCTATTATGGAGATACCTGTAAAAATTAAAACTGACAGTGTGCCGGGAGTGGTGGCACACATCTTTAATCCCAGCACTTGGGGAGGCAGAAGCTGACAGATAGCTATGAGTTCAAGGCCAGCCTGGTCTACATAGTGAGTCCAGGACAGCCAAGGCTACACAGAGAAACCCTGTCTCAGAGAAAGAAAGAAAGAAAGAAAGAAAGAAAGAAAGAAAGAAAGAAAGAAAAGACACCCCCCCCTCAGAGTTTTAACTTTAAAATTTTTAAATGCTAATGAGAAAGAAACAACAGCTGTGGAGAGACACTGGCTAGTAGGGGGAAAAACAGTAAAGAGGCAATATTTTACGTAAATTCAAAGGTTTACTATAGTCCAAACTTGTTTTCTAAATTTTTAATAAGAGTTGGAGAGATTTAGAGCTAAGATAAAATGTTTGAGCAGGATGGTGGTAGTCCATGCCTTTAATCCCAAAGATAGGCATATTTCTGTAAACTAGTTGTTTTCTAAACTCTAGAGTTACAGCAAACAAGGTAGTGGTGGCGCACACCTTTGATCCCACCATCCAGGGCAAAAACTGAGATACAGCTAATTGTCATGTTTGCAACACTAGAGAAATCACATACCATATTTACATATTATTATAAAAACCCTCTACAGGCTTACTAGAAAGACAGTTGATTTCCAACGGGGACAGGAGCAAAGAGCAGCTTTTGCAACTGCAGGCAGGCTCATCTCCATACATGCACCCCTGACCAGTGCTGAACCAGGTGATACCCTAATTATGGATTTCATACTTACTGGTGAATTGGCAATGAGGGACTCTTCATAAAGTAAAAAGGAGTCCACCAAAAACTGCCTGTTGGCTTCTATTGCAAACACTTTTCATATACAGAAAATAAATATTCTTTCTTTGAGAAACAAGGACATTTTACGAGACATGGAGAACATTATATACTCAGTCATTGCCAACCACTCGATGGTTAAAGGCTACCCCAACAATGGATTAGAGCCATTAAAAAACAGTCCTTCCCACCAGGCGGTGGTGGTACACACCTTTAATCCTAGCACTCAGGAGGCAGAGGCAGGCGGATTGCTGTGAGTCTGATGACAGCCTGGTCTACAAGGTAAGTCCAGGACAGCCAGGGCTACACAGAGAAACTCTGTCTCAAAAAACCAAAAAAGCAAAAACAAAAACAGTCCTTCCCAGGCTTAAGGTATTACAGTGAACTGGTACTTATCCGAATAACTTTGTGACCAGGATGTGGTAGTAAAGGGGTCCATGCCGTCCTGCAGTAAGGAAATAGCTCAGTTGCTTAAGCTGCTCACCCTACCCCAAGACAGGCACCTATTGAACTATGGGGACTCACAGAATGGTCACAACATTTAGCCAAAGCATTGTTTACTGATGGTTCATCAACCACCGATGGAACCAAAACTAACGGAAAGCAACCGCCTACAGACCAGGAACTAGAATGGCCAGGCCAACACTGTGGAAGGAAGCACAAAATCAGTGCAGCACTACTGTCTATAAGACAAACAGCTAGGAAAGCAAAAGGAAAATCTCTCCAATGCGTGGTACGTGTGCAATGGTATAGCTTAATGGTCATCAAAATGGAAAACTACAGCTGGCAGATAGATAAAAGGCAAAACTATCTGGTCATAGGGGGCATATATGATAAGGAAGAAACCTAGCAAAAGTTAGCAAAGACATCAAATTTTATGCAGCTCATGCAGGCAAGGCAGACAAAATGTCTGAAAACAATGAAACTGTGAACAAATTAGTATCATGTTTAATTAGGACTAGAATACTGGGCTGGAGAGATGGTGCAGAGGTTAAGAGCACTAACTGCTCTTCCAAAGGTCCTGAGTTCAATTCCTGACAACTACATGGTGGCTCACAACCATCTATAATGAGATCTGATGTCCTCTTCTGGCCTGCAGATGTACATGCAAAAAGAGTACTCATATATAAAAAACAAATAAATAAATAAATCTTTAAAAAAATTAGACTAGAATACTAAAATTTGCCAGGGAGCAACTTTAGAATAAATCAGCAACTGATGGATTAAACATTCAAAAAACCTTGGGGCTGGAGAGATGGCTCAGTGGTTAAGAGCTACCTGCTCTTCCAGAGGTCCTGAGTTCAATTCCCAGCAACGACATGGTGGCTCACAACCATCTATAAAGTGATCTGATGCCTTCTTTGGCAGATAAAGCACTGATATACAATAAATAAAATAAATATTTTTTAAAAATTCAAAAAACCTTAAAGGTTACCCCAACATTAAAAAATAAGGGGAAATGGGAAACCAAGACAACCTATGAGAATAACCATTTTAAGGAATCCATAGCCAGGTGGTGATTCACACCTTTAATCCCAACATTTGAGAGGCAGAGACGGGTACATAAGAATTACAGTGATTTAAATTTAAAAGCCACTTGCAAAAGGCAGGCTGAAATTAAAAGTGAATGTCCTTTGTAATCTAAAAATAAATACACTTAAACCTTGAATTTACATATAAAGAGAAAGAGGACCATAGGTATACTTATCCACACATACTAAGGTATATTTAGTTTCAAGGTTTCAAAAGAAATTTTGTAAAATTTCAACTGACTCAATTTCTGATTTCAAAAACAAAAAACAAAAACCAAAAAACCCAAAATCAAAACAAAAATTTTGCCCAAAAAAGAGAAGATACCAGAATTAGGGTTGGGGCAGGGTTTTGCTCTTATCTTTCCAGGAGAATAAAAGAAGACAACTAACCAATCAGGAGACCACTGAACAAGTGAAACATCTTAGGGAAAAGATGGATCATCAAGAAAAATATCCCAAGAAAAAGACTAAACAGGCCACCTCCCGCTGACTGGTCTGAAATCCCAGCTCAGAGCCCCTGACTAGTGCCAGCACCCATGCCACCATGGCCCCTTCCTGCCTGAAACCCACCCAATGTGGGCTAGGGGTGGGACAGCACGGGTGGGTGCTCCCTTCTTTCTTCCTGCCAGGCAGCAGGCCCAATCACATCAGATTCCCAAATGCTTTTCTCTGCTGCTCCCTATAGACATAAGTGGCAAATGGTTATGTGGTCCCAGGACAACTAAAAATTAAAGCTAGCTTTTGGGTTGGAGCGTGGCTTTCTCGTTCTCTAAACCCACGTACACTTGTTAAAGGAAAACCCAAAATCTCTGTCTGATATCAGAAGAGCCACTTTGTATGGGACAGAGGAAAACAAAAAATATTGCCACTAATCTCATAATCTTTTAAGTCTTCATTTGACTTTCTAAAACTTTTCTTAAGGTATATTATCACAAAATCTATCAGATTATGCATATATATAAATTTTTTGTCAGGATACTAGGAGTCATACGGCTTCCTGTGTTTTCAGGTTTGGATCTGAAGCAGGTAACTTAGGAACAGTTTATGTACCTTGGATGTACTTAATAGATTGTGATCCTCTAATTGGATATCTGTTGACTATGGCATTTAAAAAGTTTTATAGCATTCCTAAAGTAACTTTTGAGTCTCCAAGATGATGATGAGGTCCTGCAACAATGAATCCACCTGGATTGCCCCATGCCTCTTCTGCCACCAGGTTCTGCACAAACAGTGGACACCTTTGGGTTGACTGCTGTGTTCTACCTAAACAGGACTGCCACTAAGCTGACAAACACTTCCCAAAGATCAGCTTTGGACAACAAACTATTTGGGACATTCAAACTGCTGAGTTCAAAAGAGACTGGCATGAACACTTTATAGAACTTTGAACTTAAAAATACTTAATTCTAAGACTACCAAATACAACCCAGTTGGTCATTTTGGAAAGCTTGGCAGAAATAGCTTCATTATTGTAAACAGTTTTACTCTGTTAAAAAACCTTTCCTTTTATTTAGACAAAAAGGGGAAATGTTGCAGGATATTTGGTCACACTGTGGATCCCCTCCCTAAGATTGTACTATTTACTGGGGAAAAAAAATCTGGTTTTAGTTGTGGTGTGGCTCAGCCTTAGCACACACCTTTAATCCAAGAGCCTTCTTCTTGAATACTGTAAACAGCATTAAATAAAGTCAACCATAGGTCAAGAGGCAGAACAAGCAACCTGCTGACAAGAAGTGAATTAAGAAAAACAAAACAAAAAAAACAAAACAAAAAAACAAAAAACAACATATAGTTAAGAGGACATTAGGAGCCGGGTATGGTGGCACATACCCTTAATCCTAGCACTTGGGAGGCAAAGGCAGGTGGAATGCTGAGTTCAAGGCCAGCCTGGTCTACAAAGTGAGTCCAGGGCAGCCAAGATAACATAGAGAAACCCCACCTCGGTTGGAAAAAAAGAAAAGGCATCAGGAAGACAGAGAGACACACAGGAAGTAGAAGGGAGGGACAATCAGTTTGAGGGGTTGTTTGAGACAGCATGGGAGGGGGGCCATTCTTTCTGGGAAGTCAGCTGTGAAGGAAAGTCAGCTAGATGCTTTCTCTGCTTCTCTGAGCTGACAGGCATTCACATCAGCTCCCAAATCTTTACTGGTAAAATGGAATGATTGAGATTTAAAAAACAAAAACAAGGGTTGGAGAGATAGCTCAAAGGTTAAGAGTCTGCCCTTTAAAAGGTCCTGAGTTCAATTCCCATAACCACATGGTGGCTAACAACCATCTATGAGATCTAGTGCCCTCTTTTGGTGTGCAGGTGTACTTGCAAGCAGAACGCTACATACTAAATAAATAAATAAACAAATTCTTTAAAAAAAAAAAAGAAAAAGAAAAAAACAACATAAAACCATCCTTCCCAGAAGCTATAGGCCAAGGCTCACCTGGTCTGAAATTACCTATCATGACCATCTCCACTGCTCAGCTACCAACATGTGTGGCAATATCTAGTACTTAGCTTTGCAGACCCTCCCTTCTCCTCAGCAGCTCAAGGAGGGCAACCTCTCCACCCTTAGCATAGCCTAGGGTCCCTTATATACCTAAGTCCCATGTGTCTTTTAATGGCTACCTACTGCCAGCTGATCCTAGCATCCTTACCATATTAGGCGCCACTAAATCAAGTCCACACAGAAGCTTGTGTGACCTGTCCTACGCTTTCCCTGCACTGGGATCAGAGCCTGATAATACAACCATGGGTGTTCATCAGCTGCAGGTATTAAGTGCCACTTTGCACATCTCCCCAACACTTCTACTTCTATTCACACAGAGCTTCCATCCTGCTCCACACTGCAGCCCAGAATCTAACTAACGTCAGCCTGCTTCTGGTACTTTCCTGATTCACTTGCAACAGAACCAAGACTTGGATGGTAACTATCACCTGCCAAAGCACCAAAAACCTACCTCTGGCCTTGGCCTCCATGTGTGTAGGCTCCTGATCCTGGCACATACCCATGTGCCCCATTCAGGGATCCTCTATAGCCTCTCTGTGACTTCCATGGAAATTTGTCAAGATCTAAAGCTGGGTTGTGTATGTGAGTACTTGTGCACAATCTGTCTTCTCTTCATTTCACATGACTATTATATACTCCAACCTGTGTTTCTACCCAGACCCATGCCTGGCACCTGAGAACTCCCAAAATGTTCTTGAGAAGAAAACTCTTCTGCGGCTTTGAAGCACACCAGATTTGTTAAGAGACTCACTTACTTTTGAGCACTGTTTTAATCTTGGTCATCATTGGCTGCACACTTGTCTCTCCATCAGATGGATGATCACTGTCTCCGCCATACTTTTCCTCTATTCGCCTCTTCTTGGGAGCACAGAGACCTTCTTCTAGTAAAGCATCCACATCATTGTCAAAGTCATCCTGCAAAATAAGGTGTTCAGATCCTACAGCCCTCCATGTTTTTGTAGCAAGAACAAGTTTCACATGTGTGAGGAAATACAGAGACCCTCAATGGGGACTGGGTATGCCCTGATGGCATTTGATCATCTGAAAAACAAACAGGATAAAATGACAAGCGAAACCAACACGCCCACTCCAGGAGCACACCCAGCCAAAGAGGCTTTTCAGCAGCACCTACTGACTCAGGTTGGAAAGAGATAAGGCTCTGTGTTAGCCAAACATCCCACTAAGAAACTCTAGAAATGTTAACTCTTTACATCTTTGTCTTCTCCACATTAATGTTTTTGACCTCACATAGGCTTTAGCTTTGACTTCCCCATTTTCAAAAGATAAAGCCACTTCCAAACCTCTCTGGGTTTTGCTCAGAGCCCTCCAGAGAACAGGTCACCAACATACCTCATAGGAGAAATTCAAGGCCTCTTCATCCACTCTGTCTCTTTGAACGATTGCTTTAGCCGTGAACCCGCCTGTTCCTTCTTCATCTAGCTCCAAATTGTCAGTAAAATCTTCTAACTCATCGAGCACTGCATACTCCACTCTCTTTTCCTGATCCAGCTCATTTTCCTCATCCTTCTTATCTGCACTCTCACCCCCTAGACCTACCCCATTACCAACACTCCCGCCAAAGGGACAAGCATGCAAGTCCCCGCTGACAGGACTAAGGAGGTGGTTACATTCGGCCCGAGTGCTGCGTTCTACTCCTGTGTACAGCACCTTCCTGTCCTTACTCCTGCAGCTCTCAGTAAAGCTCACACTAATCTTTACATCCTTAAGCAACTTAAGGTCAGGGGAGAACTTCCGGACCGCAGGTGCGTGCCGGGCAGTGCGCGGGCTGTGGCCACTACAGTTCGGGTCTATGAGGAGGCGGCCCTTAGAGAAGGATCCTTTGGAGAGAAGAGAAGCTCCGTAGAAGTTGAATGGGTCCTCGGCAGGAGGTTCGGACTGTCCATCACCACCAGAGCCAACGTCCATTACCTCTGCATCACTGGACGTTTGCAGGGGAGGTGGTGGAGACTGTTCATGGGGCAGCACTTGGAAGGGACAAGCTCGGTTCTCCATCATCGCTTCTCCTGCGGGCTCACGCGGGAGAGGAGAGGGACTCTCATATGTCTCCATATTATGAGCAGTTAAGACTACTTTAAAACACCAGAGTTTTAAACCACCTTACATAAATCTATACTGCTAACATGCACAAGTCCGTCGAGACCCGGTGGCGTCCTGCCCGCGTTGCACACACTGGAGGCTTAGTCAAGCTGGCCACATTGCTCTTTTCATTAATGTAGACAGCTTTTAGAACCACTGCCTCAATTATTGGAAATCACAATGCACTCAGCTTAAAAGATTGACGTCTAAGTGAGTCTATCTTCATGCCAAAGTGACACCTTTCTTCTTCCACCTGCAAAGAAATTTAAAAATATTGTCACAAAATGACAGAAGCCTTTTACTTCTATGGTAACAAGTTAAAAATCAAATTCTATCAATGGTATAGTAAAGGGCTAAGATAATACTGCCTTTAAGCAAGCTTTTTAGACATCAGAAAAAAACTAACCTTACTAGTTTTTTTCAGAATCTAAACTTTAAGTTCTAAATTATGTATTTTACCAACTATTCATTCTAATCCCTATTTCAGAGGCACAAAAATAGTCTTAGAACTCAAAAAGGATTAAGACTAAAATAAAAGGCTAAACTCTCCCACAGCATTCCCATAACTCAGCCTAGTAGATAAGCAAGCATGCAGCAGGAGATCACCAGTTCAGGAACACTTGTAGAGTGCATGGCCTCCTCCTGGCCATCAATCCACTCACCTGTAAAGGCTGGGTCAGTCAGAGGGCGAACGAGACCCTCAGCTCAACTCTGTGGCAATAGGGACCTCAGAGATATAGCCAGGCACTCTGCTACCCAGCGACCCCCTCTCCTGGGCCCACAACGTGGCACGTGGACAGGACAGTGATGCAGCGTGCTGAGGTCACCAGGAGTGGCAGCATAAATCCATTCCCAGTAGAGGGAGGGTGTCTGTTGGGAAGGGAGCCTGCTAGTATTGGGGATGGGGGGGTAGGTGGGACAACATAGGAGAAAGCTAGAGCCAAGGGAAAAAGGGTCCTGGGTGCCACCTGGAGCCTAGCTCCAGGCTGAGGATAGGGAGCTACCAAGAGGGAAGTGACTCTCCTTATAAGAGTCATGGCTATACCAGGTATATAGGTGATTGCACCAGGTGTTGGGACAGTTCTCCAAAACAAAGATGTAGAAGCAGCTCTGGAGACAACAAGAAATTGTCTATGCTTGCAGACCCTATGGGGGTGGAAAGCAGAAAACAAGGAGGTGAAGAAAAAAGCTTCTCTGCAGATACACTCTAATACCTAGGCAGAAGTCTAGAGAAGAATAGAGGGATGCTGCAGGCAGTCCTGTCTCACAAGTACTCAGGCAACACAACTCTGGAGCCCTGAAGAGGTCTGGTGGTGGAGATCACATGAACTGGGAGAAAAGCACCAAAACCACAAGAGGGAAATAGCAGAGAGGGAAGGATATAATCCTAGGAAGCTCTGCTACAGAGGATGCTTGCAAAGAGGGATGACACAACACAGAAGGCAGATCAGCAAAAGGCTTGCCACAAAACCAAAGACCCACAGAAAAGCTACTGGTAGAAACACACACACACACACTTTCTCT
Organism: Acomys minous; assembly: GCF_964271855.1. Lineage (NCBI taxonomy): Eukaryota > Metazoa > Chordata > Mammalia > Rodentia > Muridae > Acomys > Acomys minous. Next base: position 72,852,082 of record NC_140492.1, on the reverse strand, counting down.
CTCATGCACACTCCCACATCATGCACAGAAACATGCACATGCCATGCACACTGGTACAGGTGCAGATATACACACAGGACCATGCCCATGGGTGACAGTCTGGCTGCACCTACAAGAACTCGTATTCTTAAGACCCCAGAGAGGACGAGACACATAAAACATCAACTATATAAGCAGCTTACAGTGAAAGGATTGAGTGGGGTGGCTATGCCTTGTTGAAGGTACAACATAAAAGCCAGAGGCTTGTTTAGGTTAAACTATTTAAATACTCACAGTGTACTGAGAGGTGCTACCACAAACAAGAGAGCATGACCCCATAGTGTGCCTGGACATAGCTGAAAGGTCAAACTATACTATCATTTTATTTCCTATAACCTAAGATAGCCTAGCAGGTTCTACTGTTCCTGTGTTTTGTTTTGTTTCTTTCCAATTTTTCCAGGCAGAGTTTCTCTGTGTAGCCTTAGCTGTCCCAGGACTCACTTTGTAGAATAGGCTGGCCTCGAACTCACAGAGATACACGTGCCACAAGTGTTTAAATTCAGTAGGAATTTAACAAAACACCTCTGTAAAGGTGTTCCCATCAAAGGTGCTTAGGAATGACTGAGAAGTGCAGCAATCACTAAGGAGCCAGGAGAGACCAAAGGGACAAAGCCAGTTTCCTGGCAACTAAGGACCACTGCAGAGGACAGACAGGTCAGAATGCTTAGTTCTAACAACCTCGAATAAGAACAGGACAGGGCCTGTTAGGTGTGCAGAGACCACAGGAAGTCAAATCTGTGATTTCTGAGATAAAATATACTAATAGAAGAATACCCAAGTAGTGGTCGGAGACCAAGTATTAGACAGGGAACCCATACTGCATGTTAAGAGCAGTGGGCCAGTGTAGAACCACAAAAAGACAATAAATGAAGATATTAATAAGTGTTAAACAGGGTAGGCTTTATTTAAAGAGATACACACCTTGGGGGGACCTGTGGCCCCAGAAAAGGAAAGTTCACATCTTGCAGGCACAATTTAATTGTCTAGCTCCTGGGTTCAGCAGCAGGCAGGCCTAGGTAAGTTTCTTACTTTCCCTCTGAAAGCTTACTCAATTCATTAATCAACTATTTGCTGAATGCCTTCCATAAGGCACACACATTTATATGTGTTAGGCACAAGGCAGACAAAACACTTGCCCCACAGAGCTTTCATATTAGTGGGGAAGATGGATAATAACAGAGAAGTATCTATGATGCTAATGCTGACAAACACTGCAGCTAAAACAAAGCAAGAAAAAAAAAGTGGGAAACAGGAAACAGCTTCCAAAAGATCATACAAGGTTCTGAAGCCAGTGCCCACCTAAAGATGACACAGGTGGAGCCAAGTGGGTAGCAAGGGTAAAAGGGGGGGTCAAGAGTAAAAGCCAAGACCCATCCGGGAATGGTGGCCCACACCTTTAATCCCAGCACTCAGGAGGCAGAGGCAGGTGGATCTGAGTTCGAGGCCAGCCTGGTCTACAGATAGAGTCCAGGACAGCCAGGGCTCTGTGTAGCAGAGAAACCTTGTCTCAAAAAACAACAACAACAAAGCAAAGACCCTACATCAGAGACATGGACGGTGTGGCCAAGCTGAGGGAAAGCAGCAGCAGGCCAGGTCAGTGAGTCCTGGGGCTTCCCCCTCCCCCCTTTTTTATCTTTAGCAACAGGATACTGCACAGAAGGGGTCAAAACAGTGGTATCATCAACCCATGGATAGGAATGGCAGCCAACCTTCACAGAGGACCCACTCTAAGAATTTTATGCAACTCACTCAGGACAGTGACAGAAAGGTTAAAAAATTTGTTCAAGGTCACAAAGCCATGAAATGGTACAGCTGCTCTGCCACCCAAACAACAGGACCGAGTCTGTGTTACCTCAGTTTTATAACATCTTGCAATTTAATGAGTCACTCTGTGTTCAGAAAAACTACTAAGAGGGTGAGAGTGGGGATCAAATTAGAGGGAAGAAGAATTAAAAAGCTCACCAGGTAGTTTGGACCAGGACTTTAAGTTGCAGTTTCTGAGACATGGTCTGCTGTTGGAAACAGGTAGCAAGGTTTCCTGAGAGATGCATGAAGGCCTAAGGGAGGCACCAAGGTGACTTCAGACAGGCATTAAGGATTGTTCTGGTAAGGGCTGTGACTGGAGCTACGCTTGGATCAAACTATTTGGTATCAAAGTAATCTATACCAAGTGAAAAGGACAACTAGAAGCAGGAGGTTGGAGATGGAATCACGAAGATGTCAAGGAACGTTGATGTGAAGACTAGATGAGGTCACATGGGAGGGGGATGATGACAACAAAAGGCCAAAACTGGACATACCAGTCAAAATCATGTTCCTCACAAGATAAAACTGAGACACCACAGTGAAGCGCCTGCTCCACAGCATGCCTGGCCATGTGGAGCTCAAACAGCAGGCCTTCAGCTTCACTACTCTTCAGCTTTTGACCCTGTGGATGCAGATCTTGCTTTGCCAATTGGACTGTGAGCAAGCCGGACCCGTAGCTAGCTTCCCTGGACCCTAGCACAGCGCTTACCCAACAATTTCTACTTGCTGGACAGGCATGGAGATCTAACTGTAGGGACAGTGCTACAGCGTCCTGCTCAACCCAAAGGCAGTATGACCATAGCAATTCCTTTGTCACCGTGAAAATCCTCCTATTCTGAACTTACAGGCCACACTCACTTGACCAGTCTTTCACTCCCTTTGGTTAGTGATGGCTTACAAGTGAGGACTGAGCCACTTTCAGCACTGGGAGTCCAGTTTGAGCCAGAAGATAGTGGCCATTTCCCAGTGATTGGCTTACAAGAGTCGTCAACCCCAAATAGGACGTGTCTGTATCCCGCAACGAGGCACATGCACACATGCAAGATGGCAAATCAAACTCCTACCCAAAGCAACCCAAGTCCACTGGATGCTACTACTTGAAAGGCATTGCTGTCAACAGGTTGCCACCTCCCATTTATTTCTACCACGTTCATTGTTGCTGTAAAACCACATCCTGATAAGCTACACGACACTTCATGACGGGTAATTAGGTGGCGACTTGGGCGGCTACTCGGCTCTTCCAAACACCCGAAACAGGCGGAGTTCAGGGTGAGAGCTGTCCCTGCCCACATCTCTCCCGCCAGAAGGCGAGGCGATGGCTTCGGGCCCACAGGCCAAGGGGCTTCGTTACCAGGCCGACAGCACCCTAAGTCCACGACGCCTGGGCTCCGGGGCCCGGTCGCCACCGCACAAAGGCCGCCGCGACTCCGCGTGGCCCAGCCCGCCTCGCGCGCCGTGCCCCGCCCCGAGCCCCGGCCTGAGGCCTCGCCCGGGAAGGGAGGGGGGGTTGGTGGGTGAGGAAGGGAAGGGCGCAGCCTCTCCAGGCCGCAGCGCCCGCCGCCCGCGGGGCGCCCCTCGCGCCCCGCACCTACCTGTGGCGCCCGCGACCTGCCCGAGCCGCCCGCAGCCCGACCACAGCCGGCCGACCCTCACCGCCCCGGCGCCGCCGCAACCCGCGAAGGCCCTCGCAAAAGCTCTCGGCTCTGGAGACTCGCTGCCGCGCGGGCGAGCGGAGGGCGGGCCTTGACGGTGAGCAACCAATCCCGGCGCACGGCCGCGCGCATTGGGGGGGAAGCCCGGAGCGGGCTGAGGAAGCCGCCAATCGGCGGAGCGAGGCGCGCGCGGCCCAATGGCGAGGCGCTATGGCGGCCTCGGGGGCGGGACTAAGGGCAAGCCCTGCAGAGCTAACGGCCGTCGCCGCCGGGAGGGGCTGGGCGCGCCGAGGGCTGGAGCCGCTTGGTGAGCTGGGAGAGTGGCGCGCAGGGGCTGCCGGGAGCCCGGGAGCGCGGGAGTGCGAGGAACGCTGGGAGCAGTTCTCTGAGCCGGGCTCTTTCGAGCTCAGTAGTCACTTTTGCATTTGGCGGATGACAACGGAGCTCCGACTCTGGGTCGTCCCAAGGACTAAGCTGGAGGACCACCCATCCCAGAACAAGATGCGCAATGCCGAGGACAGGAAAGAGATTTACTCGCAGGAGTTTTACCGGGAAGGACAAAGGTCTAATGACTAAAAATCTTTCGTAGTGTTTACAGCATCCTCCGTGCTGGAAGGGAAGCAGAGGCCTGTTTGGGGATTCTGTTCAAAGTGGTCCGAATCCTTTTGGTTTGGCACGGACCTTAGACCAGCCTTGCAGAGCTGTGTCGATGCCAAAGACCGTTAAGCTATTCATTCATTCATTCATTCATTCATTCATTCATCAAATCTGTTCCAATACCCAAGGTAGCAGTATGTAAAACTTAGGAAAACTCTTTAGGATGGAAACAAAATGAAGTTAGCCAGGTCCGTTCCTGAACCCTCCAAATCCCTACTGTAAAGCCATTACTCCGTTGCTATTGGCCAGAGACCAAGGTGGGCTTAAGTTATATTAATACTATCCAGAACTTCGAAAATAAGATACATGGAGAAAAAGACCGTACAGTTTCCCCTTAGGTTCTCATTCCGGTCAATAAATGTAAGAGAAGTGATAGAAGACTATGTTTTGTTGATCAAAAACTAAAGTTATTGCTGCTGGACATGAAAAATCAAAGGTACTAAAAAGCCGCTAAAAAGTGACAAGATGGAACCCAAGATCTCGAGTTAGGCTAAAAGCACTGAGCTATATCCCTACTGTTTTAGAAGACTGTACAGTAGGAAAATTTCTCCCCAAAGTTCTTTTGGGTTTTTTGTGGGGGTTTTTTTTTCTGTTTTTTTTTTGGGGGGGGTGGTTTTTTAAGACAGAATTTCCGTGTATCATTTTGTAGACCAGGCTGGCCTCAAACTCACAGTGATCTGCCTGCCTCTGCCTCCCGAGAGTTGGGATTAAAGGCGTGTGCCACCACGCCCGGCCCCAAAATTCTTAATAATTGCAAATGGCGAACACCTTTCCCATGGAAAAGCCCTAAAAGACTCCACTTTAAGAAAGGCCACCAGGGCTGAAGAGATGGCTCAGAGGTTAAGAGCACCGACTGCTCTTTCAAAGGTCCTGAGTTCAATTTCCAGCAACCACATGGTGGCTCACAACCATCTATAATGAGATCTGGCGCCCTCTTCTGGCCAGCAGGTGTACATGCAGGCAGAAATATAAATCTTAAAAAAAAAAAAAAAGAAAAGAAAAGAAAGGCCACCAGGGGTTGGAGAGATGGCTCTGGTTAAGAGTGTCACCTGCACTTCCAAAGGTCCTGAGTTCAATTCCCAGCAACCACATGGTGGCTCACAACCACTTAATAATGTAATCTCATGCCCTCTTCTGGTGTGCAGGTGTACATGCAGACAGAACACTGTATAATAAATAAATAAATAAATAAATAAATCTTAAAAAAAGAAAGAAAGAAAGAAAAAAGCCACCAGACCATAAATAAATAAATAAATGAACAAAAAAACAAAGCCAGGCGTGGTGCCACAAGCCTGTAATCCCAACATTCAGGGAGACAGAAGCAGGTGGATGGCTGAGTTCGAGGCCAGCCTGGTCTACAAAGAGAGCTACACAGAGAAACCGTGTCTCAAAAGAAAAAAGAAAAGAAAGGCCAACAGCTGTAGGAGACACAGGTTCATGTGCTCACAGAGAAGCACGAGGGGATCCTGGAAGGTGTGGGAACCACTCTGGCATCAGTCCTTACATCTGATGGAGACATAGCTCTGACATCAGTCCTTATATCTGATGGAGACATAGCTCTGACATCAGTCCTTATATCTGATGGAGACATAGCTCCCCAACCAGCATAAAAAAGCTTTAGATTTCAGGAGTGGGAAATGGGTCCAAGGAAGGAGGAAATGTTTGAAAAAAAGCTACCATTTGTTTTTAGGTGTATGAATGTTTGTCTACAAATATATGTGTGTACTAGATACTCACAGAGGTATGAAGAGGTCATCAAGTCCCCTGGAACTGGAGTTGCGGTGGTTGCAATCCACCATTGGGGTGCTGGGAACAGAACGTGGGCCCTCTGTAAGAACATGAGCGAAGCCATTTCCCTAGCCCCACAGTTGGTTTTATGTTTGACAATTAAGGTGATGCAAATTGCAAGTGTTTGTAAATAGGAAGCAATCTAACTAAAAAATATCTTGGCTTTATATTTCCCTCCATAAGGATCATTCAATATTACTGATTTTTTTTTCCCTGCATGCTAATCTAGAAGTCTAGGCAGTAAAACTAAAGATAATAACTGAACAGTCAACTTTAAGTGGAACTTAAATGCACTGAGGAGAAGAAATAAGCCAGATATGGTACACATCATTAATCCCAGCACTCGGGAGGCCGAGACAGGCAGGTCTCTGTCAATCTGAGGCCAGCCTGATCTACAGAGTGAGTTCCAGGACAGCCAAGGCTACATAGAGAAACCATGTCTGGAACAAATAAACAAAAACTAATGTGTCTAAAAATAGAAAAAAAAACAGCATCTTTTTAATGTGCATAGGTGTTTTGTCTGCCTGTGTATTTGTGTGAGGTTGCCAAAGCCCCTGAACTGGAGTTCCAGACAGCTGTGGGTGCTGGAAACCAAACCTGGGTCCTCTGGAAGAGCAGCCAGTGAGTGTTCTCAACCGTTAAGCCGTCTCCCCAGCACATGAAGATTTTTTAAATGTGTTTCAGTGTCTAGCCTACATGTTGTTGTGAGCACCAGGTGCTTGCCTAGTACCTGTGAGGGTAAGTACAGGGCATCAGGTTTCCTGAAACGAGTTACACTAGTGATAAGCCACCATGAGATGCTGGAGACCAAAGCTGGGTTGTCTGCAAGAGCAGCTAGTATTCTTACGTGCTGAGCCATCTCTAGCTCGTGATGCTATTTCTTTTTAATTTTCATTTTTATTTTATTGTCATATGTATGGATTTTTGCCTGTGTATATGTCTATGTAGTGTATGCATGCCTGGTGCGTCCGGAGACCAGAAGAGGTGTTGGGTCCCATCTATAACTGGTCCTCTGGAAGAGCCCATGCTCTTAACTTTAACCGTTGAGCCATCTCTCTAGCCCCCACCCACCCCAGGATGCTGTTTTTAAAATAAATAACACCATTGGTCCTAACACTTGGACTCATGTACAGCAGGCATACTGGATAAAAGTCTTCTGTGGGACCTCCAGGAAAAGTAACTATTTGATAGCTTTCCCACTTCTTGGGGGGAGTACAAAACTACAACTATGGTGTCAACATACGCATATTTTTCCTCCTGCTTTTTCCTACTAAGATAGGTTCATTGTCCAAGGTATTTTGCTATGTTGCTAAAATGTAACATCTGTAAAGGGCCTGTTTACACTTTTTTTTTTGGTATGCTTATGTATGTTTGTGGGTGCATGTGTCCAATGACACATGTGGAGGTCAGAGGATAATTTTGTGGAATCAGTTCTCTGTTTCCACTATGTGGGTTCTAGGACTTCAACTCAAGTAGTTACACTTGGCAGCTGGTGCCTTATCCTGCTGAGCCATCCAGTCAGCCCAAAAGAGTCTTTTTGTTGGCGTGTACGTGTGTGTGTGTGTGTGTGTGTGTATGTGTGTGTGTGTGTGTGTGTGTGTGTAAAATTCAATTCAGAAGGCAACTTTATTGGGTTGGTTCTCTTTTTTACCATGTGGGTCCCAGAGACTGAACACAGGTTATCAGGCTTGGCCACAGGTGTCTTATCCACTGTGTGGTGGCTAACATTATGTTGATGGCTAACTTTATGCTTAACAGTTCAAAGCCTCTGTGCTGAAGAACTAAAAAACAACATAAGACCTCCAAATGTTAAGGGCTGCTAAGGTTAATTTTTTTTTTTAACTGTCATTTCTGCTTCTGTAAACAAGCTTGCTTTGCACAGAGGACCTGCTGCTTGCGACTTTGCCTTCATAAGCCCCTGACTGAGTGGCCAGGTGCTGCCTTCAGGAATCCTGAGTCCTGCATGTAGTAGACCTGGTACCAGTATCTGAATAAAAGCCCCTCCCTCCTTTGTTAAAATTTATTTTTTTAACAGAATTAATTCACTTTATTTTTCTTGTAAAAACCCGTATGTGGTAGCCACACCTGGAGCCTGGGGCCTCTGAACAGACACTCTGGTGTGTTAAAATTTACTAACGGTCAGACTGGTGAATTTCTAAATGAGCCCAGACATACAACCAAGCCCTCTCAGGGATTCCCCTAAACCCCAAAATTTAGACTTTAAAAAAATCCAAGCAAAGGTCGTGGCGCACGCCTTTAATCCCAGCACTCGGGAGGGAGAGGCAGGTGGACTGTGAGTTCGAGGCCAGCCTGGTCTACAAAGTGAGTCCAAGATAGTCAAGGCTACACAGAGAAGCCCTGTCTCGAACCCCTCCCCCCCCCAAAAAAAATCCAAGCAGCAGCCAGGCATGGTGGTGCACACCTTTAATCCCAGCATTTTAGAAGGCACATGCAGGTGGGTCTCTATGAACTCCAGGCCAGTCAGGATGCATAATGAGACACTGTCTTTTTAAATCTATATATAATTAATTTATTTATTCACTTTACATCCTGGTCACAGCTCCTCCCTCTTTTCCTCCCAGTCCCACCCTCCCTTTCTTACCCCCTTCCCCTCTCCCCTATTCCTGAGAGAAGGGGAGCCCCCACTCACCATAGATCATCAAGTCTCATCAGGACTGAGCACATCCTCTTCCCCTGTGGCCTGGTGAGGCAGCCCCACCAGGGGAGATTGATTTAAAAAAAAAAAAAAAAGCAGGCAACCGAGTCCATGTCAGAGACAGACCCCACTCCCCTTACTAGGGAGCCCACAAGAAGCCTTGAGATGCTCCTCTGCTACATTGCTGCAGTGGGCCTAGGTCCAGTCCATCCGTGATCGTTGGTTGGTGCTTCGGTCTCTGCACGCCCCTCTGGGCTCAGGCTACTTGGCTCTGTTGGTCTTCTTGTGGAGCTCCTTTCATCTCCAGGTTCTTCTATCCTTCCCCCTACTTTTTCACAAGACTCCCCATGCTTTGCCCAATGTTTGGCCATGAGTCTCCGAATCTGTTTATATCTACTGCTGGGTGTAGCCTCTCAGAGACCAGTTACGCTAGGCTCCTGTCTGTGAGCAGAGCAGAGTATTGTTAATAGTGTCAGGGTTGGCTGTCTCCCATGGGGTGGCCTCAGGTTGGGCCAGGCATCGGTTGGACGTTCCCTCAATCTTTGCTCTATCTTCATCCTTGCACATCTTGTAGGCAGGGTAAATCTTGGGGAGAAGCTTCTGTGGGTGGGTTGGTGTTCCCCTCCCTCCACTAGGAGTCCTGTCTAGTTAGAGGGCGTCCTCTTCAGTCTCCATGACCCCTGCTACTAGGAGTCTCAGCTGGAGTCACCCCCATGTCCTCCCAGAACCCTGCCCTGTCTGCAGCTTGTCACAGAGATGCCCCCACCAGTGGTTTTCCTTCTCTCTGCAGGCCCTCTGTCCTCCCTTCCCCACTCGCCCCAGGTCTGAGCTCCACCTTCATTTCTGTGCTCCCTCTCCTACTTGATCCCTCCCTTCAGCCACGTCCGCTGTCTAGTCTGTGTCCCTTTCTGAGTGGGATTTAAGCATCCTCCCTTGGGTCCTCCTTGTTACTTCTTCGGGTCTGTGAATTGTATGTTTATCCTGTACTATATGGCTAAGATCCATTTATAAATGAGTATATACCATGTGTGTTTTTCTAGATCTGAGTCATGTCAATCAGGATGGTCTTTTCTAGTTCCATCCATTTGCCTGCAAATTTCATGACTTTCTTGTTTTTAATAGCTGAGTAGTATTCTATTGTGTAAATGTACCAGTTTCTTTATCCATTCATTGGTTGAGGGACATCTGGGTTGTTTACAGTTTCTGACTATTATGAATAAAGCTGCTATGAATATAGCAGAATCTCTAAGTGACCCCAGACCCATAACAACTGAGTCCTCTAAGGGATCCCCCTAGACCCAGAAATTAGACTTAAAAAAAAAAAATCAAAGCAGCAGCCAGGCATGGTGGTACATGCCTTTAATCCCAGCATTTTAGAAGGCAGAAGCAGTTGAGTCTCTATGAGCTCCAGGCCAGCCAGGCTGCATAACGAGACCTTGTCTTTAAACAGACATTAATCATCATCATCATCATCATCATCATCATCATCATCATCCCAGCAGATATCAAGTCTACCTACAACAGCCTTATAGTTTAACATTGCATACATAGGTTATCTGAAATTGTTACCTGTCATGAATGTAATTTGGATTTGGCTGTACATTGATACATTTATTTATATGTTGCTTTGTCTCCTTTTGTTTTCTTGCTGCTACCACCCAGCTCTGTCTTATGATAGAAAAGACTTTCCTATGATAAAACAAGATTCTGGCCGGGTGTGGTGGCACATGCCTTTAATCCCAGCACTCGGGAGGCAGAGGCAGGTGGATCGCTGTGAGTTCGAGGCCAGCCTGGTCTACAAAGCAAGTCCAAGACAGCCAAGGCTACACAGAGAGACCCTGTCTAAAAAACAAAACCAAAAACCAAAAACCAAAGGGAGCTGGAGAGATGGCTCGCTGGTTAAGAGCCCTGTCTGCTCTTCCAAAGGTCCTGAGTTCAATTCCCAGCAACCACATGGCGGCTCACAACCACTTATACTGAGATCTGGTTCCCTCTTCTGGTGTGCAAGCTCACAATGCAGGCAGAACACTGTATAAATAAAAAATAAATAAATCTTTAAAAAAAAAAAAACAAAAACCAACAACAGCAGTAGCAACAAACCAAGATTCTGTCCTAAAGGATCTTTAAGGTAGGAAATGAAGGGTGAAGACACCCAGCACTGAGCTGCACGCCTAGTTAGAGGGTCCAGGGTCTTGTTTTTTAAGAGTCTTTATTATGTAAACAATGCTCTGCCTGCATGTACACCTGCAGGCCAGAAGAGGGCATCAGTGTAGATGGTTGTGAGCCACCATGGCTGGGAACTGAACTCAGGACTTCTAGAAGAGCAGCCAGTGCTCTTAACCGCTGAGCCTCTCCAGCCCCCAGGGTCTTGTTTTCTGAGTGTCTTGGTTTAGTCTTTTTGTTTGTGATATACAGTCTCTCTGTGTAGCTCTGATTGTCTGGGAACTTGGTTTTTTGGGTTATTTTGTTTGTTTGTTTTGGTTTTTCTAGACAGGGTTTCTCTGTGTGGCCTTGGCTGTCCTGGACTCATTTTGTAGACCAGGCTGGTCTTGAACTTAGAGATCCTCCTGCCCTTGCCTCACAAGTGGTGGAATTAAAGGTGTGCACCACCACACCAGGCGGGAACTTGTTTTGTACATCAGGCTGGTCTCTAATGTATTCTGCTTGCTGTTAAAGTCCTGTGCCACCACACCAGGCTAACTTTAATCTCTCTCTCTCTCTCTCTCTCTCTCTCTCTCTCTCTCTCTCTCTCTCTCTCTCTCTCTGTGTGTGTGTGTGTGTGTGTGTGTGTGTGTGTGTGTGTGAGAGAGAGGAGAGAGAGAGAGAGAGAGAGAGAGAGAGAGAGAGAGGCGCGCGCAAGGCATGTGTGCCACAGCATGCATGGGACAGAAAACAACTCAGGAGTTGACTCTCCTAATGTGGGTTTCAGGGACTGAACTAGAGTTGTTAGCAAAGACTTCTACCTCCATATCTCACTGTTCGGAGAGCTCAACTTTTAACAGATGTTAACCAAGCCATGGCTGGTAAAAGAGAGCTTCACTTACCTTGCAGGCATGAGGACCTAAGTTTAGTTCTCAGAACCCTTGTGAAAAAGGACTGTGTGGAGTGGCATGTGTTTGTAATTCTAGTGCTCAGGCAGAGGGTGAATTCCTGGAGTTCACTGGCCCGCAAGCCTAGCTTACTTGGCACATTCCAGGCCAGTGAGGGAGGGAGGAAGGCACCTGAGGAATGATGCCCTACATTGTCTCTGATTTCCATATGCATACACACCCTAGCATCTAAAGACAGGGAGAGAGGAAGAGGGGCAGTGGATATAAAGGTCCTAGTGGGAGGGACCTGGGGCCAGTGAGGTAAAGGCAGGGTGCCAGGCACTTGAGACCTCCATAGAAGGAGAAGGCTTGCTGCTGTGGAGGCTCTGGACACTATCTTGTCTTTTCCTGGTCTCTGCTTTCTTACCTGTGTGGTAACTAAGGGACCATAAAGCTCTTTCCATACCATATTCCTCACAAGTAAATCTGTTTGCTAACACAGCTAACACAGTGGTAATGAACAAATATCAGAAGAATATTTGTTCTGAGGCTTGGTTTTGACTAGGGTTTTAGTTATATGAGATAGGGTCTCACTAGGTAGTCCAGGCTGATCTCAAACTTTTTTGGAGGGGGGAGTGGAGTGGGTTCAAGACAAGGTTTCACTTATTCTATAGACCAGGCTGGCTTCAAACTCTGTCTGCCTCCTTAGTGCTGGGATTAAAGGTCTTCACCACCACACAGCCAGAAAGTCTCAGACTCAGTCTCTAGAGTGCTGGGACCACAGGCATCCACCACTATATTTGGCTTTTCTTTTGGGCATTTGGCTGAAGACGGAATTTGGAGTGTCAGGGCTGCTAGACAAGCACTGGGCTAGATGCCCACCAAATACAGATGCTTCCCTCCCCCCCCCCCCTCCCCAAGACAGGGTTTCTCTGTGGATAGCCTTGGCTGTTCTGCACTTGCTTTGTAGACCAGGCTGGCCTCCAACTCACAATGATCTGCCTGCCTCTGCCTCCTGAGTGCTGGGATTAAAGGCATGCGCCACCACTGCCCGGCACATACACTTCTTTTAGTCTGGATGGAGGTGGCATCAAGGTTGCGCTCCCTCTGCAAGCTCAGGTGCACCTTAGCTGGCCCAGAACTCCAGCATGCATGCACTCTTGTCACGATTTGGATGCCAAAGCTGACTCCATGTTATCTGCATTACCTCCGCAAAGACAATCTCCAGACAGCCTCTGAAGAACTAGGATGAGGATTTCCTTTTTGAGAGAACTTAACTTAGACCATAATAAGAGAAGCTACACTTTTGGGGCCACCCCTTCTGCAGGAGGCCACTGAGAAGCTCCAGGCTGACTTGCAGCAGAGCGTTCTGTGATCAGGATTTGGGAGGCTTTCACTGGCTGCTAAGACAGCCAGAGGTAGATGAGACATCTAAGAGGTTCTCATGAGAGTGAAACCTGCTATAGGACAAGCTTGCAGGAGCCTGAGCTAGGGGGCTCCTAGCTGGCAGGGAGGAGCATGGTTCCCAAGGCCCAGGGTAAGAACACCCCTGGCCTCTGACTCACCCATTCCCACCACTCCCTGCCTATCTCTTCCTCTAGGGACTCAGGGCGGGGAAGCAGGGGCTGGAGAAGTGGCTCAGTAGTTAAGAGCACTGTCTGCTCTTCCAGAGGTGCTGAGTTCAATTCCCAGCAACCACACGGTAGCTCATAATCATCTAAATGAGATCTAATGCCCTCTTCTGGCATGCAGGTGTAAATGCAAGCAGGGCATTTATATACACAGAATGAATAAATGAATCCTTTAAAAAAGGGATCTTAGGGACTCTGTCTGATGAATCCCTGGTGGTGGCAGTCCACCTTGTAGTCACAAATATTCTCTCACACCCTGGCCTCTGCCTAAGGACAGAAAGACAGACAAACGGACCTGCGGCCATCCATCAGCATTTTAGGGGTTATGTAAAAAGATCCTTGAGTGGGCATCTGACCCACCATGGCAGTTCCAGTTCTGACTGCTGCCACCACACAAAGGAAGAACTCTGAAACACTCTTACTCATCACAAGCTCAAAGTTTTATTATCAACAGTGCACACTCAGGTTCGCATTCCTGTGGAGTCCAGCTTGTGATGAGGGAGTTGGGAGACGGCAGGGCCGGGCTCAGCCGCGTGATGAGATGGTCCTGCTCAGACCACCATGCCTGCTGGGCAACCAGGAGTCTAAGAGATCCCAGGATCCACACAATAGGACTGGCCAGTGCACGTAGGGTCCTCATGCATGGAGAACCGGTGAACACACATGGGATTCCCCAACACATACAGAACTACAGGCTCTCCAGTTAGACTCCATTTCTACTGAAGTGGACTTTTCTTGTGCCTGATTCAGTCCCTCACATGACCAGTTCTCCCACAGGAGCACAGCTGATGACGAGGAACTGAGGCACTGGTGTGTTCTGCATTCAGGAGAGCAAAGGCCGGTTTCTATAAAAAGCCTTCCTTTCTTACCTGTCCAGGGAACCCACTGGCTGAACATGTGAAGTGAGAGGCACAACCCTGCTGGTCAGTCAGATACATGTGTGTACATCGTGGTAGTGAGATTAAGCATGAGGTGCGTTCACATATGCATGATGCGCCTAGGCCTGACTCAGACCTAGTGTTCAACTCTGTCATTCCCCACTGACAGACAAACCCTGAGCCAGCTATGTGGAAGAGTATGGATAACACAGATCAGAAGGTCCTGGTCCTTGGGTTGCTGGCTAAGTCACAGAAATGGAGTGTGGCTGTGGAAGGTTCCTGTCCATGCCGGGGAATTGAGGCACAGCGTCCTAAGAACCTAGCAGAGTTAGCAGTGGCTAACTCTGTAGAGTGAACTCATAGGTGTTGGTCTCCCAGCTGGAGGTATCTTTGTCCAGCATGCTTCGTTCAGTGAAGGTCACATGGCCATCTGCATCCACAAGGATGATGGTGTTGGTTCTGAAAGAAAGCATCCTTTAGCCCCAGCCCCACCTTTCCTAGCTACAGCTGGGACCAGACCTGAGGCACAAAGGGGTAACCAGATACTCAGCTTTGGCTTCAGGTGGGTTATTTAAATAATACCCTCAAGCTGGGTGTGGTGGCGCACACCTTTAATCCCAGCACTCGGGAGGCAGAGGCAAGCAGATTGCTGTGAGTTCATGGCCAGCCTGGTCTACAAAATGAGTCCAAGACATCCAAGGCTACACAGAGAAACCCTGTCTCAGAAATAAATAAATAAATAAATAAATAAATAATGGCCTCCATTTCAAAGACATGAAGGGGCTCAGCAGAGGCATCTGGGCTCCCTGGCCAGCCTCACCACCGCTCTAAAATGCCCAGCTTAGTCTGACCGTTTTCTATAGCAAGAACCAGTTTACAGGCTGGGCGGTGGCAGTGCACGACTTCAATGCCAGAAGAGGCAAGGGACTCTCTAAATTGGATGCCAGCCTGGACTACAGAGCGAGTTCAGGACGGCCAGCGTTACACAGAGAAACTTTGTCTGAACCCCCCCCCCCCCCGGCAACTCCCCCCCAAGAGAAAGAAAAGAATTAATCCACTACATTCCTCACAGGGTGGCCCCAGAGCTGACCCCGCTGGCAGCACACCAGGCTCCAAGACACCTGGCCATGTCTGGCTTTCCAAGGGCAAGAAATTAAGCTCCCAGGACAGCCAGGGCTCTGTTACACAGAGAAGCCCTGTCTCGAAAAACTCAAGAAAAGCAATTAAGCTCTAAGCACTTGGGGCACATGATCTGTTTGCCTCCCTCTATCTCCTCCTCCTTCCACTGGCCCAGGCTGTCAGCTGGCTAACTTTCTTCTCCTAGCCCACCCTACGGTAGGTTCTCATGTGTGAGCTCCTGCCTTCTAGAAGGGTGGGCACACATAGGAAAGCCCTGCTGCCATCTAGCATATCAAACATGGTTTTGGAGAGCCAGTGCCAGGGCATCTCTGCCAACCAACACTCCATCACTGGCTTGTTTGTTTGTTTTCTTTTCTTTTTTTTTTTTTTTTTTTTGAGACGGTTTCTTTGTGTAGCCCTGGCTGTCCTGGACTCGTTTTGTAGAGCAGGCTGTCCTCAAACTCACAGCGATCTGCCTGCCTCTGTCTCCCAAGTGCTGGGATTCCAGGTGTGCATCACCTTTCCGGATTCATCTCTGGCTTCTTTAAACAAGGTAGGCAGCCAAGAGCCCCACCTAGGACACAATGGCACTTCAGGAGGCTAAAGCTCTGACCCACCTGACCCTATGCATGCATGGCCCATTACCTATGGGCTTTGAAATGCACTGAGTCAGGGGAGGTACCTGGCCATGGCCAGCTGTGTTGTGGGGGACACCTAATGGGAAGTAAATGTGCCCAGTAGTTCCAACCCTGTTCACCTGGTGCCATAGGTGGCACAGCGGACACACACAGCTGCATACTTGCTCAGTATTGGCTGTACATACTCCCGGCCCTGGTCCTCAATGGCTGGGTCTGGCAGCTGTCTGGAAGAATAGAAGGCCAGAGAAGCCGTTAGTCCCTTACTGCCTGTCTGTGGCCTGTGTATCTAGGAACCCCTATGTGCCATGCTAGCAGCCTGAGATTCCCGAGGCTTATTTATAACTGTCCTACTTGGCTCCTTCTACTTTGTTACCCTTCTACTCCATCACTTATGACTCCATCACTAAGCCTAGGCATCCAGACGGCACATGCACTCTCTACTGTGTCTTAGTGGTACCCTGTGGGCATCCATTCATACACAAGAGGCCCCTCAAATCCCGAGACTCACCAACCACAACTTGTACCATGACTATGGTTATCAATAAAAACAACCAGAGCCATAATTTGCCTGCCCAAGTGATTGAGGACCATGTGGGCACATGGCTGAGCAAAGCCCAGCTCAGCCCCCACAAGAGGGCAGCTGGTGCTGAGGCTGGAGAATGATGCTGTGGTTCAAGGCCCACAGGAAAGAGGCTTGCAGGGTGAGCAACATGGAGGGACACCTGGTCATCTGGGCGGAAAGTGGCCAAGCTTAGATGAGAATGGAAAGATGCATGGCAATGTGAAGAAATAAATGCCGGGCTAGAGAGATGGCTCAGAAGGTAAGAGCACTGGCTGCTCTTCCAAAGGTCCTGAGTTCAATTCCCAGCAACCACATGGCGGCTCACAACAATCTATGATGAAATCTGGTGCCCCCTTCTGGTGTGCAGGCATACATTTGGGCAGAATATTTTATAAATAATAAATAAAAAAATCTTAAAAACAAAAAAAAACCATCTTGATGGACACCAAGATTTGTGGCTGGGATGGCTGAGGCCCAGTCTGAAGGTACCCCATGAAAAAAATGTCCATAGTATGGAAGAGGATGGGGGTGGAGGTGGGAAGGGAGGTCTGTTCCTTCCAGGGACAGACGTGTCTATGCCTAATGCTTAGCCTCAAGATCACTGGAGATAGGCATAGCAAACAATGTCAAACGTTAGGCCTGCTCTCATTGGCTTCTGGAGTTTTCTGGCTCTTCTCCCTAAGGTTTGCTGAGCAGCTAGAACCTTCTAGAATATCATACTAGCCCTCCTTGTAAAGAAGGAGGCCAGGACTCAAAAAACACCAGTCTTCTCAGAGCACATGCCCTGCTACGCCATCTTTCATTGTCCAGGGCTCCCCTGGAACCCCTGACTGCATCCCCAAGAGGAACATGTCAGGCAGGCTCTCCTGTAGCTGAGGAGCCAAGCTGCTCGCCTTTGCAGACATGTAGCCGGGCCTGCCTTCTTCCCTGCCCAGCCCTGGGTGGCTGCCCCGGAGGGACGTGCTCACTTACGCCTCCTCATTGTTGAGTACATCTAGGAGTTGGGAGACAAGGGCGTCTTTAGGGAGGGCCTCGCTCTGCTCCACCACGTCCATGAAGAGTTGTTTGCCAAAGCACAGCTTCTTCCAGGGCGTCTCCAGCAGGGCATTGCTTAGGCCATAGGTTCCTGTGGGAAGAAGGTCAGCCTGGCCATGCAGAGGCCCCAGGTGGGTGGGCAGACGGGTTACAGTCGAGCATCCCAAACAAGACACCAGTGGAAACCAAAGCCAATGTGGGTCCAGCAGTCTCTGGAACACCACCCTGCATCTGCTGGAGCCCCCAAGGCCAAGCTGTCAGCCCTAATGTCACTGTTTTTTGTTTTTTTTGTTTTTGTTTTTCTTTCTGGAGTAGCTTGAAAGACCATTCTATAATGGAGCTGGGCGATTCACAAAGAATAGAATTGGGCCTGATCTCACACTCTGTACAAAAGTTAACTCAAGGACAGCAAGATGGCTCCCTGGGTAAAGGCACCTGCCACCAACCCTGGAGTTCACACTCTGGGACCAACATGGTGGAAGGAGAGGACACCTGACCTCCACATGCAAGCTGAGGCATGGACACACAGGCATGTACACACATATACATGTACAACAAATGAATGTTTGAGGTAAGTTTGTTTACATGAAACTGTCTCCAAAAGATAAAATAAAAAAGGAACAGCTTTAGGATCAAGTGGTGGCATGTATCTCTGATCCCAGACACACACACACACACACACACACACACACACATACACACACACTATATTTTTAAAAAGAAAAAGCTTCATGACCTTATATTAAGCAATGATTTATTAGGAAAGACAACAAAAGCATAGCAAGAACAAGATAGCTGGACTTCATGAAAATCTTAAATTATGTATTTAAAAGAAAGTATCAGCTGGGCGCAGTGGCTCATGCCTGAATCTCAGCACTCAGGAGGCAGAGGCAAACGGATATCTATAAGATTGAGGCCAACCTGGTCTACAAAACGAGTCCAGCCAGGCCTACACAGAGAAACCCTGTCTCAAAAAATTTTTTTAAAATGTCAAAGAAGTTAAATAAAACACAAAATGGGAAAGGACTTTTGCAAGTTAGATATCTGATAAATTTTTTAGATGATAGAAAGAACTTCTGTAAGAAAAAAAAAAGAGAACAAAATTTAAAGGCATGAACTACCACACTCAGCTTCCCACATGATTGTAAATAGATTCCAGACTCATTTCAAATGAGTCTGCTTCAGCCTCCTGAGTACTGGGGTACAGAGAGGCACCCCTCCCTCCCTCCCTCCCAAAGAAGGGCTTGTCATGGAGCCTTGGCTAACTTTGAACTTACTCTGCAGATCAGCTGGCCCTGCAATTATGACTGTCCATTTGCTTTTGCCTCCCCAGTGCTGGGATTATAGGCTTGAGCCACCGTAGCTGGCTGTGTGATTGACTTCATGTGCAAAACATGAGAAAGTCACATTTCAATGTTCTGTAGCCTAGGCTGGCTTGGCACTCACTATGTAGTCCCTGCTGGAGTTGAATTCAGGGCAATTCGCTGGCTTACAAGCAGGGAGCTGAGTGTTTACTAAGAATGCATTTCATAGGCTGAGGACCTGGGTTCAATTCTCAACACTAGAGAAAAGGGAAGTGGATGGATATAGGTCAAGTAGAGGCAAGAGATAGATCGTGACATAATGGAAAGAAGCTCTAGCCGGGCGCAGTGGCACACGCCTTTAATCCCAGCACTCTGGAGGCAGAGGCAGGTGGATCGCTGTGAGTTCGAGGCCAGCCTGGTCAGCAAAGCGAGTCCAGGACAGTCAAGCCTACACAGAGAGACCCTGTCTCAACAAACAAACAAACAAACAAACAAAAAGAAGTTCTACAATAAAAGACTCAGCAGATAATAAGCTCCAATCAGGGAGTCTTCAGCTGTGACAACAGTAGACCTCATCCCCCAGCCTCCAACTGCTCTCCCAGAGACCTCTGGGGCACTTGAGCTCCGGCTGGTATGAAAAGGACTCCTGAGATACAAACCCCCTTCAATGGATCTGCAGACCCCAACAAGCTGAAACAAAGGGGCTCTGAGGCAAACAGAGTAACAAGACTTGCCTGAAGATGTACCCATATGATTGCTAAACTCAGGACTTCAAGTCAGGCACCAGCTGGTTCTTGGGAGTGCTACTGGACCTGTTCCGGGGCCTGCACAGGAAGGAGAGGATATACACCACCAAGGGCAGGGCCATGGCTAGAGTGCCTAGAGCTGGCAGAGAGCCCTATGGAGGAATGTGTAAGAGAGCCAGTGGGAACTGGGCTCAGTGGTGCACGCCTATAATCCCAGCACTCGGGAGGCAGAGGCAGGCGGATCTTTGTGAGTTCGAGGCCAGCCTGGTCTACAAAGTGAGTCCAGGACAGCCAAGGCTACACAGAGCTAGTGGGATGGACTAAAACCCATGCTGTGTTGTGGGCTGCCTATTCTAGGATCTCACCAGCCCATGACATCCTGGCCCAGACATAACCCAGCAAATGGGGGGAGCTCTAGAGGCCCTCGGCCCAGTGTTAGGGATTCTGGTGTGAAGCAGGCCAGGACTACAGGCCTCGCCATTATCTCCTGGAGCTATAGCACAGGCAGGGGAGGGCATTCAGCTATCCCAGGCTCCTCCCACTTGAACTCCATGTGGAACACAACATTTTGATCCTCAGTGGGAAGCAGTGTGTCCTCAACCTGACTTAGGGGATGCAGAAACAGTATTAGGAATGAAAACTGTCACACAGTTGCAATATGGATATTGTTGAGGACACTGACTCTTTTCCTAGGGGTAGGGATAATTGATATGGGACCAAAGTCAGTGTCCAAGGCCCACAGATCCAAGATGCTGCTGAATGAAGGAGAAGGCAGCTGGCCCCTGGAGGTTAGTTCTCCCTGCGCTGTGCTGGACCGCATTCATGATGTTTCCCAGGGGGTCCTGCTCAGTCTTAGCACACAGTATTCCCAACATAGGAGCAGCCCCCACCCTGTCTGGACACCAAAGCAGGCTCACCTGGTGTCAACACAACAGGCTCAGGCTCCCCCCGGTTTCCATAGTAGCAAACGACATCTCCTTTTGCTGTGCTGTGAATGGAAGGCAAAAGCCAGAGAAAAGTCAGATAGGCAACACCAGCACCCCCTGCTCCCAGCACTGCCCAGTGAGCTCATGGCCCTGCCTCTGGCCTGGGCTGGTGACTAGCACAAAGACAATGGCCCACTTCAGCCCAGCTCAGGGCCTGGAAAGCTGGTCCACAGAGACACCAGGCCCTGGGTGGCCTTGTGGGTAGGCTCCTGGAGCCAGCAAGGAGGAAGCAGGATGTGGAAGCTCCTCATGCTTCTCGGGCACGTTACGATAGCTGCAGCCCACCCCAGCCCTTCTAGTGGGTCACAGTTGCCACCCATATGGCTAATTTTGGTTTGGGTTTTTTGTTTGTTTGTTTGTTTGTTTTTGTTTTTCCAGACAGGTTTTCTCTGTGTAGCCCTGGACTCGCTTTGTAGACCAGGCTGGCCTCGAACTCACAGAGATCCGCCTGCCTCTGCCTCCAGAGTGCTGGGATTAAAGGCGTGCGCCACCACTGCCTGGCTCCTATGGCTAATCTTTAAGTGGTGTGACATGTAGACTCAGAGTAGGTTCCCGAGAACAAAGTGACAAAGACCATATTCTATTATTTTAACATTTTTACAACTATTTACAAGGCTCTACCTGCTGAAAATGCCCCGGCTCCTCCACGCTACAGTGAGCCTTTAAGTTGGATCTTAGAAGTGATTCTGAAACACGTTCCAAAGGGACAAACACAGACAGGGGTGGCTTTGGTTACTGAGATAAGTCTCTTGTTCCACGTGGACACCAGGCATGGCGCGCCCCCAGCCCCGGAAGCCACAGTCTGCGTCCACACCCCACTCACCTTCTTCCTCCTCACCCCAGCCCTTGCAACTTTTAGCCAATAAATTTTGGAGATTTTGTTTGAGGGGGGACAAGTCGGTGTATGTGTGTGTGTGTTTGTGCACACACACTCTCATGCGTGTAAGGACCCATGGAATTGAGTACCTGTATCAGGTTCTCTGTCACATTGCCACGGACCGGACAAAGCAAAGGCCAGCTGTGACCAGAACAAATCTCTCTCCACTGTAAGCCTTGGTTTCTTTTTGTTATTTTTAAAGATTTGTTGTTACAGCTGGAAGGTGGTGACGCACGCCTTTAATCCCAGCACTCGAGAGGCAGAGGCAGGCAGATCTCTGTGAGTTCGAGGCCAGCCTGGTCTACAGAGTGAGTTCTAGGACACCCATGGCTACACAGAGAAACCCTGTTTTGAAAAACCAAACAAACAAAGCAAAGATGTGTTGTTACTTCCGATTGTGTGTATAAGGGTGATTATGGAGGTCAGAGATATAGGATAAAGTCCTGGAGTTAAGAGTTTCAAGATCCATTTGACATGGGTGCTGGGAAGTGAACTGCAGTCCTCTGCTAAAGCTGTATGCACTCTTAGCCACTGAGCCATCTCTCCAGCCCCAGGACTTGGTTGCTTGTTTTGCGACAAGGTCTCACTAGATAGTCCTAACTGGCCTGCAACTCTTTATGTAGTCTGACTGGCCTTGAGCCCACTGCAATCTGCCTGCCTCTGCCTCCCAAGTGCTGGGATTAAAGGTGTGCATTGTCACACTCAGCTTAGACCCTGCAGCCTTGGCCGTGGCATGAGCAGCCTGACTTAGGGCAGGGGAGACGGGTGCGTTGCTCTTTAGCTGTCTTCTGACCCTGCAGTCTATAACAAGGAAAGCTACTCGGATTTCCAGAGGCCCAACTGCAGAAGCCACAGCACAGCTGCTCAGAGGACAGCAGCCTTGTTCCCAGCTGTTGGACATAGCCACCGAGTAACCGTTCCTGCATGTCACTGCTCTGGCCTCTTGGGGCTGGATTAAACACACATGGCACTACTACTGAGAATGCACACATAGCTCTATGTTTGGAGAGGAGAGTAAGCATAGGTTTACGGCCTCTAGGAGGCCCAGAGGGAGATCGGCAGCGTGCCCTTCCAGCTCCCACCCTGGGCTTTCTTCCTGCAACCGTTGCGCCTCATTTAGCTTCCACAGTGAGTCAGTCCACTCATGTAGTCCAGGAATGACACAGGGCACTCCTTACACAGGGCCTAGGGTGCACTGATGGTAGGAGGTAGCTCAGGACAGACACCTGGATACAGCTAACAGCATTCGCGGACATCAGGGCATTTAACACCCCGAAAGGCCAAGTATATACAACTTGTGTTCCTGCAGCCACGCACAGTATGAGACTCACGTGGGAGCTCAAGTTCCTAGTCAAGACAGACTGATGCCCACTGCTACAAAGCCTCCCACAGGAGCAGATGAGTGCCCAAGCTGGAGTCACCCCAAGCAAGACGCTCTTCAGTCCTGGCGCTGCCAGCTCCCCCCTCACTGTAGGAGGCCAGCGGCTGGCCTTCAGGCTGTCTCAGGAAGCGGGTCTGAGGCAGGCGAGGCCCTCAGATGCTTGCCAAACACCCCTCCAGTGAAGTGCTGGGAAAGGCTACCGAGCCGACGAGGGCAGGGAGCTGAACGGAGAAGGGCTAAAGACCTAGTTACCTGAGGTCAGCTGCTATGAGGTTAAATCCGTTGTACAGGTGGCTCTCTGTGGAGACCTTCTTCAGGTAGGACATGCTGTCCATGTCACTGGTCAGAAAGTGAGTCACAAGTTCACCTGTGGGGTGGGCACACACATAAACAGCCAAGGTAGCAGCCATGAACATGAGACAGACCTTTGCCTGGCTTGCTCGTTTCCCTGGGTTCAGTCTCCATATGGTAGAGTGAACAAAAACAAAGTTTGCCCACTATGCCTCTATGTGGAAATCCAGCATTTAAGAAAGATGAAACTCAGGGCTGGGGAGATGGTTCAGTGGTGAAGAGCGCTGGCTGCTCTTCCAGAGCTCTTGAGTTCAATTCCCAGCAACCACATGGTGGCTCACAACCATCTATAATGTGATCTGATTCCCTCTTCTGATGTGCAGGCACACATGTACGCATATACATAAAATGTATAAATAAACAAATCTCTTTCAACAATAAATGGAAGATGAAACTCAACAGGCAGGGGACAATGATGCAGTGATCAAGGAGACATAAGCCTGAACACTGCCTGGTATAATTATATCGGCAACACTTGGCCATCTCTTCTCTCCAGCTCTTCTTCCTGTCACTGTCCTGAGGGGCACATGGAGGGTGTGGCACTCCCCAGAAGAAGGCCTAGCTGGGCGCCCGCCTTCCTCCTTCCCCATGGTACCAAGACCTGCCCACGTCCATTGCTCTGCCAGTCTTACCTCGGCTCCACCCCACAATGTGCTCAGCTTTGCCCTACCTCGGTCCCACCGGAGCCTGTAGATCCCATACCTCTACCACGGGCGTCTGGCTCTTGCCGGGGCTGCAGGTAGTTGGTGAGGGCCCCCAGCTTCCCACGTGTGCTGATACCCAGCCATGTTCCTCCTGCCTTGCCTTCCTCCATGTCGAGCCCTATGGCAGACAACAACATTACCACCAGCCAAGCTCCTGTGATGGGCCTCACTGGTACCCTCTAGCCCAGTCCTCAGCGGGCATGTTCCATAGCTCTGCCAGGATATACAGCTCCTCATAGGGGCAATGCTGCTGTCACTGGGTCCCACACTAGATTGTCTAGGCCCTATAAGTCATAGGAGAGGAGTTGGGAGGTGTGGCTCAGGGATGTTTGGTAAGAGAGAGACCCTAGACGACAGGAGGTGTCATAGCTGGACCATTAGGAAAAGGAGTTATTAAGATGTCATATGAAGCTGGGTGTGGTAGCACACACCTTTAATCCCAGCACTCTGGAGGCAGAGGCAGGCAGATCACTGTGAGTTTGAGGCCAGCCTGATCTACAAAGCAAGTCCAGGACAATCAAGGCCACACAGAAAAACTGTCTCAAAAAACAAAACAAACAAAAAAAATTGAGACAAAAGTCAGACTGCCCTCTTAGCGGCTTTTATAGAATAATGTTATGGCCTGTGGGAGGAACAGGTTTCCTGAACAAGACAAAGAAGAACAAACCATAAAAACCATATTTGTTAAAAATAGTGTTCTACTCATGAAAAGATATTAAGGAAACTAGTTGGCAGCCCATTTACCCAACAAGACTCAAATGCATAAAGAAACTGTACAAACCAGCAATTGAAAAATGAATGAGCTCCCACTGTTTGGCTAAGCAGCAGAGTACAGATTTCTTTTCCCACATAAAACCACACACACACACATACATACAAAAAAAAAAAAAAAAAAAGAAAAGAAAAAGAAAAAAAGAAAAGAAAGAACGCAGGCAGGCATAGTGGTACACACCTTTAATTCCAGCACTTGGGAGGCAGAGGCAGGTGGATCGCTATGAGTTTGAGGCTAGCCTGGTCTACAAAGCAAGTCCAAGACAGCCAAGGCTAACACAGAGAAACCCTGTCTGGGGGGGGGGGGGAGGAAGAAAGAAAGAAGGAAAGAAAGGAAGGAAGGAAAGAAAGAAAGAAAGAAAGAAAGAAAAGAAAAAGCCTAAGAGAACATGGGCTCTCAGAGAAGAATTTGAACAGGACGGCAACACATACCTATAATCCCAGCAGTGGCAGGCAACAAGCTGCAGCCAGTCAGAAACAGTGAGACTAGCTAGGCTGGCAAGATGGATCAGTAGGTAACGATGCCTGCTGCCGAGCATGACATATGACCCAAATGGCAGAACAAAAAGTGTACACACACACACACACACACACACACACACACACACACACACACCACACTAAATAAAAAAAGTGAAAGCAGCCAGGTGTGGTGGTCCATGCTTGTAATCCCAGCACTTGGGAGGCAGAGGCAAGCAGATCGCTGTGAGTTCAAGGCCAGCCTGGTCTACAAAGTGAGTCCTGGACAGCCAAGACTACAATAGAAACACTGTCTCAGAAAAATAAATAAATGAATAAAAATGAAGTGAAAGCAAAGCTGGGTGTGGTGCACACGCCTTTCCAGTACTCATGAAGGAGAGGCAGGTGGAACTCCTGAGTTTGAGATCAGCCAGGGCTATGCAGAGAGCTGTTTTCACTAAAGAAAGAAAAGAAGGAAAGGGAGGAGAAAAGGAAGGAAGGAACAAAGGAAGGAAGGAAGGAAGAATGAAAAAGGAAAAACACAAAGGAACTGGTAAGATTAAAAAGCTGTCCTGGGGCTGGAGAGATGGCTCAGAGGTTAAGAGCACTGGCTGCTCTTCCAAAGGTCATGAGTTCAATTCCCAGCAACCACATGATGGCTCACAACCTTCTATAATGAGATCTGGTATCTTCTTCTGGTGTGCAGTCTTTACATGCAGAACACTGTATACATAATAAATAAATAAATCTTAAAAAAAAAAAACCTGTCCTGGGCTAGGCATGGTGGTACAAGCTTTTAATGCCAGCAGTCAAGAGGCAGAGGCAGGTGGATCACTGTGAGTTCGAGGCCAGCCTGGTCTACAGAGTGAGTCCAAGACAGCTAACCCTGTCTCGAAAAAACAAACAAACAAAAAAGTCCTGGGCTGGGGAGATGGCTCAGAGGTTAAGAGCACTGACTGCTCTTCCAAAGGTCATGAGTTCAATTCCCAGCAACCACATGGTAGCTTACAACCATCTGTAACGAACTCTGGTACTCTCTTGTAGCCTGCAGGCAGAATGCTGTATACATAATAAATAAATAAGTAAATAAATAAATAAATAAATAAATCTTTAAAAAAAAAGTCCTGACCAGCACACATGAAGGTGGCACATGCACACACAGAGATATAAATAAATAAATAAATAAATAAATAAATAAATAAATAAATGTAATGTGAAAAAGCACTAAGTGAGCTGAGCCCCATGAGTAGAGTCCTCAGGACCTAGCCGACTCTGTGATCTGAGAACAGAGCTGAAGGTTCAGGCAGACTACAGAGGCCAGAGCTCATGGGACAGTAGAACAGAGGCCACAGCTGTTCCCAGAGATGAACTGATTAGCAAGAGTGAGAGAATCCCACAGAAGGACAGAATGGACAGCACTCACCCAGAAGCCAGACTGGAAAACCCATTAATGCCTGGGGCTCTGGAGTACCATGCCTCAGGAAGCAAAAATACTTAGCTCTCAGGGGCTGGCTCCTCGCCTGCCTAATAGGTCTTAAAGCAAAGACCAAACTGTCTCTTAGCAATTGGCTTGCATCTAGAAAAAGCTTAATCTGTTGCTAATATTTCTAGGACTACAAGATGTACCCAGTACAGCCTTTGCTGTGGAGCAAGGGGTGGACAGGTAGAAACATGAACACAGACATGAAACACACTGTTAGGATGCACCCAAAACCAAGCAATGTGGTCCCTTCTCACAGGCCGACCACGTCTTCCAGGGCTCCCCAGCATGTAAGGAACGCGTGGGGCACACTGGGTGGCCAGTTCTAAGAGGTGCTTGATTGTGGGGCTGGCTGATCCCCAAAGCCACTCAGCATTGGCATGTGGAGCAGGGCCGTGACTAGCCCTATTTGGTGGGTTTGACACTTCCCCGAGCTAGTGGAGCACAGCAAAGAGCTGCTTACCAGGTGTGGAGCACTCACCACTGAGGATCTCGCTGTTGTTCCCCCAGAAGTCTGCCAACTTGGACGGCCTGTTGTAGGATTCATCTCTGTTGGCTGCCAAGATGAGCCTGGGAGAAGAAAGTTCAAGGAAACTATGTGCTCAGGACTGACCTGCATGTGCTCCACCATGGAGCTGCAGGCTTCCTGGTTTAATGTTAAATTTACAGCAGCAGCAACATAAATACCACCTGCCGCCCCCCCCCCCCCCCACATGTCCTTGCCATTTGCCATATATCCACAGGCGCCTAGGCATCTCCTGGGAAACCACACTCAGAGCCCCTGCTCAGGAGACAGGCTCCCTGGGATAAGATGTAAGTATGAGGCAGCTTAGAAAGAAAATTAAGGAGACATGGGAAGGGCTGAAGTATCTCACAGTCTCAGAGTTGAGCATTGTAGCACAATTAATACCTACTGTCAAGGTTGCCTACGCAGGGCAGGTTCAGCAGTTAAGAGCATAGAATACTCTTCCAGAGGACTGGAGGGCAACTCCCAGAACCCACATCAGGCAGCTCACCACCACCTGTAACCACAGCTCCAGAACATCTTACACACCTTGTGTCTGTGGGCACCTGCACTTATGTGCACATATTCACAAAAATATGAGTAGTTTAAAATAATAAAATAAATATGTGTAAAAAGATTGCCTACATAGAGACAACTTTTTTATGGATTTTTTTTTCAAATAATAATGTTAAAACAGGACTGGAGAGATGGCTCAGTGGTTAAAAGCACTGTCCACTCTTCCAAAGGACCCAGGTTCAATTCACAGCACCCACATGGCAGCTCACAACTGTCTATAACTCCAGTTCCAAGGGATCTGACAACCTTACACCAATACTCATAAAAAATTAAAATTATATATATATATGAATATTAAAATAGCTAGATGATGGTAGCACATGCTTTTAATTCTAGCACTTGGGAGGCAAGAGTCTGAGGCCAGCCTGCTCTACAGAGTGAGTTCCAGGACAGCCAATGTGACAGAGAAACTCTGTCTCAAAAACAAAAAAACAAAAAACAACAAAGAGAGAGAGAGAGAGAGAGAGAGAGAGAGAGAGAGAGAGAGAGAGAAGTTAAAATAGCAATGAATGTAAGGCCTGAGCACGGTCTTACTACTTTCCCCAAATGTTAACCTGAAGTTTGCTGAGAATCTCATGAACAAGAGTGAAATCCATTCATAGTAAAAGCATCTTCACGTTCACTGTTACCCATATGACCTTTACTTATTAGCTATTCTGACCAGTGTCCCTCAGGAGCCACCGCATCCTTCAAATTCCTCAACCCTCTGAGATGTTCCTTTAGGAGGCACGGGATCTCACACGTTCCTCTGAGAGGTCCCTTTAGGAGGCACGAGATCTCACACGTTCCTCTGAGAGGTCCCTTCAGGAGGCACGGATGTCACATGTACCTGAGACGTCCCTTCAGGAGGCACCTTTGAGATGGACCTTTAGAAGGCACCAGAATTATACGCTGCAAGGACACAGAAGTGGACTCTCTGGGGGAAGCCCACACCTTTGCCCTGGGCATGTTTTATCCTATACCTGAGTGTCCCTAACAAACTGAGTGCCAAAATCTATGTTAAAATTTCCCAAATAAACTTCAACTCTGCTTCATACTGACTCACACTGAGATTTTTTTCCCCTATGGTGAAGTCAAGCCAGACGTAATGATACAGGACTTTCATCCCAGTGCTAGAGAGGCACAGACAAATCTCTGCGTTCCAGGCCAGCCAGGGCTACACAACGAGACCTCCATATAAATAAATAAAAAGAACCACACTGTCACACTTTACTACCTTGCTTGAGCAGAATCTCTCAGGCTGCTAGAGGCATCGGAGAGGCATGGAGCTGTATCTCTGGTCTCTCTCTGCCTGATGGTCACTGCCAGGTTTTCGTGGCTCAGCTTGAGGAGACAGATCTACCAGGTCTTGTGGGACAGCCTCACGCACGCCATACCCCGAAAGGGTCAGAGCAGTAAGGATTCTTCATGGTATTACCAAGCACACAGGGCCAAGCTAGAGAGTAGGGCACTTCCCTGCAAACACGCAGACAGGCCTAGAAGCACAGGCTCCCATCAAGCTGGGGGGCACACTGGACATGAGCAGCACCTGGGGCAGGGCGATCTCTGGAGACTTGTTGTAGGAGGAGGTTGGAAATGGTGGAGGAACTGGCTCTTGAGCCTTCTAGGTCTCCCGTGGAAGCCTCGCCAGGGTAGGGAGAGGCAGACACAGGCATTCAGAATGTCTCTACACCTTCAACATCCAAGTCCCAATGAGCCCGCCCTTCTCTGTTCTGCCCCCTTTGGGGTAGAGTTGTCCCCCACCTTGGCAGCAATGCCAGCATTCCCAAAGCCACAGGTTTTCATTGAGCCCAGCCTGCAGTGGCCAGGAGGAAGGAACCATAGCTCCCCACCCCCCGAAGCATGAGCTGCAGAGAGAACACAGGGACACAGCTGGGGACCCCCGGTCTCCCAGGGGTAAGGTTAGCTTCCACCTGGCCCTGTGCAGGTTCCTTGCTCAAATACCAGCTCTCCTTCTCTATTCTTGTTTCTGGACTCCTGAATATGAGCTGGGGAGAGTGGAATCCGGAAGCCCCCGCCCCTGTGCTGTTGGCAAGCTCTGCACCTGGAGCCAGGCTGGGACTGTTGGCCCCAGAACTGATTCTTACATAACTCCAGTAAATGAACCATGAAACAAACAAATAAAAAGGGAAAGAAAAGAAAAAAACCTGACTAAGCAGAATCCTTAGATGTTCAACTACTTATTTTTTACAAATACATCTTCTGGGAACTTTTTGTTACTTTTGCGTATGGGTGTTGTATGTCTGGGCATCGTGTGCATGCAGCCCATGGAAGCCAGAGAAGGGACTGGATCCCCCGGAACTGGAGTTACAGGTGGTTGTGGGCCACCATGTGGGTGCTGGGAATCGAACCTGCATCCCCTGGAAGAGCAGACATTGCTCTTAACTGCTGAGCCACCTCTCCAGTCCCTCACTGCCTATTTTTAAGCAGGAAATGTGTTTGCCTAACTACTCAAGAACACTGACTGCTGGGCTATTTCTATCACAGGTTGCACTGCTGAAGGCTTGTGGAGGTTTTGCAATACAGAGATGTGCTGGAGCAATGGGCACCCACATCAAGTCCTATATGAGAGCAGAAAGCAAACCCTCAGCTGACACTTGGGGGGACGTCAGTGCCATGAAGGTCCATCTGTCTGTGTTCTGAATTCAAGTTCCTAGCACCTGTAAATGCTGGATGTGCACAGTGGCCTGGAGCAAGGCGACCCATATTGGCAAGCTCTGTCTCAGTGAATAAAGCCGAGAGGGATTGAAGAAGACTTGCAACATGAACCCCAGGCCTCTACATGCATGTGCCCAGAGGCATGCACACACCACATGCTCTTGAAAAACATTTTTAATTAGACTGCACCATTTTTCAGCTTTGTGCATGGGAGTGGAACAGTACATTTCCCCAGCAAATGGAGAGGCGTGCTTACATTTGCATTTATAAAGAATGCAAGTTTCTCCACATCACGGCTCTTGGGGCGACTGGACAGGCTATGCTGACTTTTTTTTTTTTTTTTTTTTTTTTTTTTGGTTTTTTGAGACAAGGTTTCTCTGTGTAGCCTTGGCTATCCTAGACTCGCTTTGTAGACCAGGCTGGCCTCGAACTCACAGCGATCCGCCTGCCTCTGCCTCCCGAGTGCTGGGATTAAAGGCGTGCGCCACCACGCCCGGCCCAGGCTATGCTGACTTAATGTGGTTAGTGATCAATCTTGTCATATAGTCAGGTGTAGACTTTAAGGTAATACAATTACCAACCACAGTGATAGGTATTCATCTGCTTTGCTTTTGGCCTCTTCCTTTGGAAGGCGTTTTGCTAGGTTGGATCCAATAATTGCTTTATTGTGTTCTATTTTTGCGGTGCTGAGGATTGGAGCCAACTCTACCACCGAGCTGTGAACACCACAAGCCCCAAGAACTTCAAGCATCGTTTCCAGTACTGTGTCTTATGATTCTGATCTAGGAGACTTTAGACCTTAGGGGATTGCCGCTTTGGGGATCATGGCCCAAATCTAAAGCACTCCCCACTTGTCCTCTCAGTGAACAAGTCAGGCTACTGAGGTGACAGCTCAGGGCTGTGGACTGCAACTGTTATTGGACGTCCCTGGAGCTGGAATGGAAGTGGCTACCAAAGTGAGCTTGGCCCACAGTTGGGGAAACATGACTCGTATCCATTGAGTTGCCCAGGGCTGCTTTAGTTAGCTCATCTCCATCAGAAGAACATTCCAGTGTCGCAAGCTGGCAGCTGAGCCTCCTTCCTGGCAATATGAACAAGTGCAGTCAAAGTCCCCGGGGGAAGCCATCACGCTGCCTGGTCTCCTCAGTGTACTGGCTTCCCTGTGTCATAACGGATCACCATAGGGTGGCAGTTTCACCTTTAGCAGTCCATTGGCTTGTGGTCTGGAGGATTGAAGTCCAAGATCAAGGAATTGGCAGGGCCAGTTTCCTCTGGGATCCCTGTCTTCTACTTTTCTGGTCATAGCAGCCTTCTTCTGTATGTCTGTATTCTAATCTCGTCTCAGGATACTCCACATGCTGAATCAAGGCAGCCCCACTGTGGCTTCATCTTACCTTTATTTCTCACTTCTTTCAAGTTCTATCTCTAAAGAGAGCTGCATTCTGATATGCTGGCAGTTAAGAATTTTTATTATTATTATTTTTTATTTTTTTGGGTTTTTTTTCCCCCCAAGATAGTGTCAGTCTGTAGCTCTTGCTGTTCTGGAATTCACAGACAACCGCCTGCCTCTGTCTCTGGAGTTCTGGGATTAAAGTACTGCACTACTACACCCAGCTACAGTTAGAATTCAAATATAGGAACCCAGACACAGTCTACCCCAAACCATCTTGTGGTTGTGTGCAGCTGTCTAGTCACTTTTTTTTTCCATGTGATAAAATACCATGACCAAGGCAACTTATAAAAGAGTTTAATATTTAGGGCTTACAGTTTCAAAGGGTTAGTATCCTTGGTGGCCAAGCAAAGGCATGCTGGCAAGAAATACCTTAACCCACAAGTTGGAGACAGAGAGGGAGTCACTGGGAATGGTCCAAGTCTTTTGAAACCTCAAATCTCATCCCCTGTGACACACCTCCTCTAAGAAGGCCACACCCCCTAATCCTTCCCCAAAAGTTCCATCAAATGGGGACCAAGTATTTAAACACATTAGCCTACGGGGGCCATCCTCATTCAAACCATCACAGTAGCCCTGATCAACAGTCTGTGCCTTTGGCAATTTGACTTTATAGGAACAAACCTGAGGAGACTTCTTCTACTTCCAAAGCCATCTGCCACAGCCATGGTGGGCCCTGGGGACCAAGCTTGGCTTTGTGATCAATCTTTTTTTTTCTTTCTTTCAGTTTCATGTTGCCCACATTGGCCTTGAACTCCAGATCCTCCCAAGTGCTGTGGTTACAGGTGTAAGCCACATCTGGTTTCCAATTGATATTTTAGGCTCTGGTCATTTAAGCCTGTTTTCTAATGATCTATTCTATTGTTGATTGAGTACAGGTTGGTCCTCAGGGTCTCAGAATAACTGGGTGTGGAAGCGGCCTGCAGCAAAGCCCAGGTGGTGACTGGTGAGCACTGGAGCTTGCCCCCACAGGCCAGCATTGCTGAAGCAGAGCCTCTCCCAGCGGGGATGAGGTGGGTGGAGCCTCTCCCAGCAGGGATGAGGTGGGTGGAGCCTCTCCCAGCGGGGATGAGGTGGGTGGAGCCTCTCCCAGCGGGGATGAGGTGGGTGGAGCCTCTCCCAGCGGGGATGAGGTGGGTGGAGCCTCTCCCAGCAGGGATGAGGTGGGTGGAGCCTCTCCCAGGAGGGATGAGGTGGGTGGAGCCTCTCCCAGCGGGGATGAGGTGGGTGGAGCCTCTCCCAGCAGGGATGAAGTGGGTGGAGCTCGCCACAAGCACAGGCTGTGAGGATTCGCTTGTGAGAGAGGAGCAACTGAACTTCAGCCGCCTGAAGCTGGCCAGAGATTCAGGCCGTGCGCCTGGATGGATCTGTTAGCAGTTGAGCATGGTAGAAAGGAAGCCAGTGAATACAAAAAGTGACGTAGTGGTGTCACTCTGTTGCTGCCTCCTCCACCTAATGGCCTGGCTTGCCTTGTCCCACCATGACTGGGATTGCAGGTGTGTGTGGCCACACTTGGCTCACGTAGGTCTTTCACTATTTACTTCTATGTGGTCCATTTCTTTTTTTCTTTTCTTTTTTTTTTTTTTTGAGATATGGTTTCTCTATGTAGCCTTGACTATCCTGGACTTGCTCTGTAGACCAGGCTGGCCTCGAACTCATAGCATGAACCACTGCCCGGCACTTGCCCATTTCTTATCTTTCTTTCTTCCCATTTTAATTTTACCTGCAGGTGGTTTTCAAGAGGGCAATGGCCAATCCTGGGATTCACACCTCACCTAAGACTAAGGAACTGCTTGCTGGGCTGCGTCACTCCAGATGAAAACACAACTTTGTTTTTGCCAGTGAAGGAGAATTCCCATGAGCACAGGGGCTGAGGGGAGCGAAGGGGTTGGCCAACCACTTCTCAACTTAGTTCATCAAGGCCCAGGCTCGGCCTCTACAGCCTCTGCTGTAGAAGCAGCTCCTCAAGTCTTAGTTCCGGCAATGCTCAATATAAGTGGCGGGCATGGGTCAGTACCTCCACCTAGTCCTTGCCCTGTGACAGATCGCATAACTCTAGATGCTTTAGAAGGCAGGTTCCAGCAATATCCGGCAGGATGGCACCCGAGGGACTTCTCAGTCATTAAGGAGTCATAGTTGTGCCATCCATAGGACATTCTCTCTCTCTCTCTCTCCCTCCCTCCCTCCCCCCTCTCTCTTTCTCTCTCTCTCACATACACACACACACACTCTCCCTCCCTCCCTCCCTCCCTCTCTCACAAACACATACACTCTCTCTCTTCCTCCCTCCCTCCCTCCCTCCCCCCCACACGCTCTCTCCCTCCCTCCCCTCTCTCTCCCTCTCTCCCCTCTCTCTCACACACATTCTCTCTCTCTCCTTCTCTCCCTCCCTCCCTCCCTCTCTCCCTCTCTCCCTCTCTCTCTCTCTCTCTCACACACACACCCACCCACACACATGTATAAGTGTTTTGTCTACATATATATCTGTGCAGCACTGGAGTGCCTGGTATATGTGGCTACCAGAAGAGGGCACTGGATTCTGTGGAACTGCAGTTATAGACAGTTGTGAACTACCACGTGGGTACTGGGAATACCCCCAGTCCTCTAGGAGAGCAGCACCCCAACTGTGCGTCTTAATTAATATAGGTGTGGCAGATGGGGCTCTGCTCTGGGCACTGGAGTATCGACTGCCACTCATATCTGCTGCTTGCATATTCATTAGTCAGTTCACTTCTCACCAGACAGCCCTTGAGGTAACTAGCTCTGTATCACTCTCCTTGCAAGCCTCCACCTGCAGAATGGACCCAGACTCCCTTTACTGTTTTGCCAGGGCCATTAGCATCACCTCCTGTAGCCTGCTCCAGCTCTGTTTCCTCTGTAGAAAGAGGACACACCACGTCCCTGCACTCCCATCCCCGAGACTGAAATGAGGGAATTCAGATGCTATGCCAGGCATGGGGTCTCTGCCCTTCAGCATGGGAACCCCAAAGACAACTTGTATCATTTCTGGAACACAACTGGTTGGTTTTTTGTTTTGTTTTGTTGTTTGGTTTTTTGAGACAGGGTTTCTCTGTGTAGCCCTGACTATCCTGGACTCACTTTGTAGACCAGGCTGGCCTCGAACTCACAGCGATCCACCTGCCTCTGCCTCCCGAGTGCTGGGATCAAAGGCGTGCGCCACCACTACCCAGCCACATCTTTTTTAAAATTTTAATTTATGATAATGTATTCAGGTTACATCCTAATTGTTATCTCCTCACTTGTATCTTCTCACTCTGGAACACATCTCAAAACTTTGGAAATGCTCCAGACACAAGACAGGAGTCTATGTCTGGTTGTCAGTTAAATCTCTGCCTTATCCTCTATACACACAAACGAGTGTTGACATGGCCTGCAGAACGAATCGGCTACTGTCCAGAGTTCACACGTAGGTGAAAGTGGGGAGGGCTAGCCTTCAGTTCACTCTTCTCTGCCCGCTGTTTCCCATGTTCTAGGCTGGTACCCCACTTACCCCACTTTCCTCACTCCTTGGATCGAGTGCCCCAAACCCATGGATGCTTTCCTGAATTTACTGCCACCCAGAACCCTCAGTGACCCAACCAGGCGGAGTCTCACTCACTGTTTTCACTACCCCAATTCTGCTGCTGGGACTCCAATCATAAGCCACAGAACTGCACCTCATCCCTGTCTTGCCACACATTAGCTGAGTCCCTGTTCTAGGACGGTAATGGCCCCAGTACCCCACACTAAGCAGCCATTGTGCCCGGCAGGAGAACCAGGCCTGTGCAGGGTGCCTGCAGAGACAGGCCCACACCCCCAGCAGCCTGCCCTTGTCTCTCGCACGCACAGCACCCCAGGGGTCAGGGACGGCCGTGTCCCCCAGGCCCAGTGCAGCATGGCAGAGGCAGGACGAGGGCATTCGTTACCTGTATGCGTTTTTGGAAACAGGACGAGGATCGAACTTAAAGAAGATGATGCACATGGGTTGCAAGGGTGGCTTTGCTCACACGGTCGCAAGGTCTGTGGGAAAAGGAGAATAATGAGGTATGAACAGCAGTGTCAGAGGGCCTTTCCGGTGCCTCAGTGGCCCAGGACACATTGTCGGTGAGGAGGGCTGAACTAGTGAGACATCATAGACATCTCTCTTCACCGGGGCATCAGCATCAGCTTGTAATGCCACCACCATGATACTTCCTTACCCTGGACACACCACGTGGGGGTGGTAGTGGGTGTTGGAAGGGCGCAGCAGCAGCAATATGGACCATACATGAAGCTGGGCTGAAGGGGTAGCAAATCCTCTCCCCAGCAATGGCACCACATACTGCCCATGAGCCATGGAGAGAGACACACCCATCGCATCCCATGGCAGCCCATGGCATCCCCAAGGCCCTCAGGGCTCACTCACCTGGGATGATCTGTGACACATGTCCCCATAGGCCTTTGCCTAGCACACACAAACACACACCACCTCAAAGGACCTAATGGTTCTGCATGCCCACATCAGTAGGCAGAAACCAGTGCTAGGCATGTGTGCACACACCTGGGTGCTAACTGAGTGTGGACTAAGTGCACAATCCCTTGTCACATAGACCCCATGCCCTAGGGCCTCTAGAGCCCAGAAGGCATTTCCCTGTACTTTGTAGTTCTGAGAATAGAGCTAATCTAGACACATCAACTCTGGAAGGGAGACTCGAAGCTCCACAATGATTTAGTATCACAGTTCCAGGATACAGCTAATATCTACAGCTAAAGCCAAGAAACTGATCCACTACTGAGGTAGGCAAGCAGTGAGTAGAGGGCAGTGTGTGCACACAGATGTAAGTCTGCAGAGGTGCCTAAGTGCAAAAATGTGTATGTATTATTTTGCAGTTATGCACACATATCTACGTTCATGTGTACCTCTGCGTGATATTTGTAAGCAATGCGATGGTCTGCATGGGCACATGTATGCCCAGAGAAGGCTACTGCATCACAAAGGCACAGCTAGAGATGCCTCAGGTCAGTGTAGCCAGCTTCCTGTCTTTGAGGCTCTGGAGGTTGGGTCAGGTTGTGCTCACTCTCAGGCTTGGGGAGGGGCTTAGATGCTAAGTGCAACATGACCACTTGAGTTTGGGTGCCTCCCTCGGAAGGTCTGTGGGTCAGGCCCTTGATGGTCCTCCTTGTAGGAGGCCATCACAAGACACCCAGCTCCAGCAGTGTCTATAGTTTAGGGCACTCGTGTCCCCAATCTCCATGCAGCTATACAGAGCGTCACCCAGATGAGGGCCTTCAAAGCCTCCCTGAGGGCACAGTAGCAGAAAGCACGGGCTGGAGACCTGGAGACCACTGTCACTCACTTTTTCACAAATCCTAACAGCCACTACAGCCTTGGGAGAAGCCCCAGCTCCAGGGACACCAGGGGTATGCCTGTGACAGACACTGGCCATTCTAATTATTGGGGCTATGAAATGAAATTTTTGCAGACCTGCACCACAGCAGTAGAGGGGCTCAGGCCACAGCTTGCCATGGTTTGCCTTAGAGCCCTGGGGAAGCAGGCAAGCTCAGCTTTCCCTGACAAGGCCACAGCATCAGTCTCAGAGTGTCAGACACCCTCAAGAGGAATACAAAGGTAAGGTAAGGCCCGACCCTAGAGCTAGGCTGAGACAAACGCTCACAGGGAAAGAGGGCGCTACATCCACAGCTATCTTCAGAAGCTGTGTGAAAAGAAAAAGAGGGAAGCAGGTTGTAGTGGCATGTCTGAGAACTCAGCTCTTAGAGGATCCTGAGTTCAAGGCCAGCCTGAGTCACACATGCAGAGCTCTAGACCTAGTCTCAACAACAACAACAACAACCACCAGCAGCAGCAACAGCCAACACCCAGGGCTTACAAGATGGCTTTAGTTCAATCCCAGGAGCTCACACATGAAGGTGGAAGCAAAGAATTGACTCCACAAAGTTGTAATCTGACCTCCCCATGTGTGCTGTGGCATGTATGCCCACACCCACATACAATAATACTCGTACATAACATCTCAAATATAAAAAGGAGGACAGGGCTCAGAATTTAAGAAAACTGACTCTGGTTCAAGTCTCAGCAGCCACATAGTAGCTCACAACCATCTGTAATTCCAGTCTTAGGATCTATTCCGGCCTCCGTGGGTACCAGGCACACACATGGTGCACCCACGTACATGCAAGCAAAGCATTGAAACACATAAAAATGAGCACGGATAAAACAAAATGGGGAGGCCGGGCGTGGTGGTGCACGCCTTTAATCCCAGCACTCAGGAGGCAAAGACAGGCGGATCACTGTGAGCTCGAGGACAAAGTGAGTCCAGGAAAGCCAAGGATACACAGAGAGACCCTGTCTCAAAAAAAAAAAAAATGGGGGTGGTCTATGAGAAATTGTGCGTGGTGGCGCACGTCTTTAATCCCAGCACTCAGGAGGCAGAGGCAGCCAGATGGTTGTGAGTTGGAGGCCAGACTGGTCTACAA
Source organism: Acomys minous (assembly GCF_964271855.1). NCBI lineage: Eukaryota > Metazoa > Chordata > Mammalia > Rodentia > Muridae > Acomys > Acomys minous. Next base: position 72,813,870 of record NC_140492.1, on the reverse strand, counting down.
AAGCGAATCCAGAATAGCCAGAACTATTACACAGAGGAACCCTGTCTCAAAAACTTTAAAAAGAAAGAAAGAAAGAAAGAAAAAGAAAAAGAGAAATTGTGCCGTCCCTAGCATTCCATGAAACAGAGACAGATCTACACTATAGGGTGAAGGACCCTGAAATTCAGGGCCTTGGCGATTACGACAGATTGACTCATATATCACAGACAAGCCATGCTCTGACTCTAGGAAAACAATAGCAGCCAGGAAAACAGCTGCAGGATGAGAAAAATAAAGGGCAAACCAGAGTTCAGAGCACAAAAAGAAACTTTTACAAAGTTCTTCGAAAAATGACGCCTCTTGGGAGTACAAAGCCCAGACGATAGGAGGAGGGGGGAGGCAAAGAGCAGTGGTGAAGTCAAGAGGGACTGGACACAGCTAGAGAGACAGCCGAGCAGTTATCCAGAGGCGGTGCAGGGAACTGACAGCATGCTGGGCCTCAGGAGGGACGACCTGCCAGCTGCTGTGGGTGGCGGCTCCTGGACTAACGGTATGTGCAAAAGCCAGCTGCTGGTGTCACAGAAGAGGCCAGCTTTCTGGACCTCAGACTCCTTCGGTCCTCCCTAGGCTATCTGTGTACCTAGCCACTGGGCAGGGCCACTGGCCGAGGCAGTTCTGGCCACTGTCACTAGACACAGCCCGAGCAAGGGTGTTTCTCCAGTTCAACTGCAGGACCTGCCATCCTAGCTGGCCCAGGAGGGCAGCAGGCCAGCCCCGTAGGTTGGAGTGGTGGGGAGGGCAGGGCTCCATGGTCCACAGGAAGGCCATCGATGTATCTCCAGGCAGCCTGGAGCTGGAGGTGCTGGCAGAGCTCAGGGCTGCAGCCTCGATGAAGACGCAGTCATTGGGAGAGAAGGACCAGAGGAAAGCCAGCCCCTGGGAGGGGACCATCAGGAACTGCCTTTCTCTCCAATCCCTCACCCCCCACTCAAGCCAGGCCCGCTGCCCAACAGGCTCTCCATCCTCTCTGGCCAGCGACTACTTCTCACACCTTTCCCACTGCACCTCTCCCATAACACATCCCTCCTACACCTGAGCCCAGATGTTCCCCCAGGAAGCTGCTGGCAAGCCCCCGTGAGTGGCAGGTGTCTCCAGCCCAGTGCCAGTAGAGTTCTGATGCTCTTTTCGTGGTCTGGTGAGGTCCTCTCTGACATGCGGCCTCTTTAGCTCTCCCCTTGCTCCTGTTGGCCTGCAGGGCTGAGAGCAGACCCTGAGCCCATGCCCTAGTCTTCCGATCACACATGAAAGTTGGTATTTAGATAGTCAAAACCACCTGACAGGGGCACTAACCCTGAGCACGCCAGGTACTTCCCATGCTCTCTGGACCAGCGGAGACCACAGGACCACAGCAGACTACACACACCACAAGGGTCCTTACAGGCCATGAGGCTGTGCACAAGGGCCATGTTTGGGGGGAAGATGAGCCCGGTTTTCCTGAAGATATTTCTACTTCACCTGGCGCCACTCCTGCGCTGATTAGCTGGTGGGTTCAGTGGAATTTCTGTCTTTGGCTACCCAAAAAAGGCAGAGTGATGAGGGTCATATAAGATACTAGAATCGCTTGAAGCCAGATTAATCAGAACAGTAGAGAGAAATTTAAGTAAATAAATAAATAAAAGTCCCTGGAAGAGATGGAGGAGTTCATTTCCCTACATGCACATGGTGGCTCATAGCCATTGGTGACTCTGGTTTTAGGGAATCCAATGCCTTTTCTGGGCTCCATGGCCATTGCTCTTGGTACACAGACACACATGCAGGAGAAACACCCATACACATACAGTAAAATGGAAACCAAAACCAAACAGAAAACCTCTGGCCATTTGTGAAAATGGAGGAGAAGAGTATGGCATCCTGCTGAGCACAGCGACGGGGGGGGGGGGGGGGGGACTGCTGTGATTTCCCTCCCTGAAAGCACTGAACAAGTGCCCAGGGACTGGGACCCATGCTGAAAGGTTCCAGAGGTCACAACTGCAGAGAGTCCAGAGCACCCACAGCGCACACTCATTTACCGCTGTGCCCTTGCAACATCTGGCACCCCACGTCCTGGGGGCGATCGCCACCAACACAAGCCCACACCTCTGTTCAGTGCCCTCGCTGGCAGGCAGAAGTAGTGCAGCAGATCTGGGCTGCCACCCACACACCCTGTACACTCCAGCTGTTTCTTTGGCATGCCTTTTTTGGGAAAAGTGTCCTCACCGACACGGAAGCCTTGGGTAGTACAGGATAGGCTGTGCCACTGTGACTTGTGATGGTGGCCGTGGGCCACATAGTTATCAGCTGGGTACTAAGCAAGGTCAGCCAAACAGGCCAGAAACCTGCCAGTCTCCCATAATCAAGCCCCAGCGAAACCACAGATACCCAAGTGAGCAGTTCTCCAGCTGGAAAATTCCATGTGTGTTGTTCCCACTTCACCGCTCAGAAAACTGAGAGAGGGCACGCAGCTCCACCGAGAACTGGCAAATAGGAACCCGTGCCCAGTCTCCAGGATTCTGTGCCCTGTGATAAACTATAAACATGAACACAAGAGCCTCTGAGTGCTCTGGATCCTTCCATCGAATCACTTGAGTGAAGGTCTTAGGTTTCTTCACCGACATCTAAACTGTGGCCCTGCACAGTGGCTCAGAGTGGGGAGTGCCCTGGTTTAAGGCCGTGCAGTGGTCCCTGGTCCCAGGTCACAGCCTAACCCTGTCACTCTCTTCCTCATCTGGGAGCTGCTGGATTCACCACACTCCTCCTGAAGGGCTGGACCCTAAGGCCTATCAACAGGCTCCACCCAGCCCACTTCCACAGCCCAGTCTACGGAGCCACTGAGCCTCTGCTCCACGAAGGCATGTCCCACCGGGCCAGAAAACGCTGCAGACGGAGCCTATACCTGATCTGATTGGTCAAACCTGGACTCAACACAGCCACCCTACATAGTCAGAAAAGGTCAGATCAAAGAAGACGAGAACCCACTAGGGAAAAGTTAAATTCTGTACTGGCACGTAGTGTGGTGTGGGCCCCACTTATTGCCCTCAGTGGACATTTCACACTGCTGCATCCCCAACATCCCAGGGTCTACCACAACCTGCTCTTCATTCTTACGGCTTTATGCAGCAAGCACTGGGGCAATCTCCTCAGGAACTCTAACCCATTGACTGGCCTAGAAGACTTTAATTCCAGCACTTGGGAGGCAGAGGAAGGTGGATCTCTGTGAGTTCGAGGCCAGCCTGGTCTACAAAGCGAGTTCCAGGACAGCCAAGGCTACACAGAGAAACTCTGACTTGAAAAACCAAAAGAGAAAAAAAAAAAATTACACAACAGTGGTGCTCAACCTGCGGGTCAAAACCTCTAGGGGCACCTAATGACCCTTTCACAGGTGTTAGGTTTCAAGCCTGAGACAAATGGCTGAAGTGCCTGCTTAACATATCAAAGTAGACACTGGCCACCAGGGTCCCTCAGTCCCAACCTGTTACCAGGCCTTCCAGGCTGGCAGACCCCATGCCTCTTCTCTGAACCTTCCAGCCCAGGGGCTTGGATGCTCTTCTCTATTTAATCCAACCATTTTGGTCACCTGTCCTAGTGTGCCTTTGGGCCTCCTGGCTGCTCCACCTGGTTCCCCTCTCTCCAGTCTCCCCTCCCTTCCCCCTGCCTCACATGGGCCCAGCTTAGCAGGCTCATGCCCACTGTCACCTCTCCCAGATGTCCCTGCCTCTGGCTGTGCTCTCCCACATGTCTATAATAAGCCTCCTCCTCCACATACGTGGGAGTAGTTCTATTCCTTCTACTTCCGTTTTTTTCATTCATCTGGTGCCAAAACCCAAAACTGGGGACCAGTCATGTTTCCTTTCCTCTTATTAATCTTTTTCATTCACATATCAGATATTTACATTATGACTTGTTTGTTTCTTTTTTGTTTTTTGAGACAGGGTGTCTCTTGTAGTCCTGGCTGTCCTGGACTCGCTTTGTAGACCAGGCTGTCCTCGAACTCACAGTGATCTGCCTGCCCCTGCCTCCCGAGTGCTGGGATTAAAGGTGTGCACCACCATGTCCGGCTTTACATTATGATTCTTTTTTTAAGATTGATTGTATTTGAGTGCTTTATCTGCAGATGAAGGCATCGGATCACATTACAGATGGTTGTGAGCCACCATGTAGTTGCTCAGGACCTCTGGAAGCACAGACGGTTCTCTTAACCGCTGAGCCCCACATTATGATTCTTAACGATAGCAAATTTAGGCCAGGCGTGGTGGCACACACTTTTAATCTCAGCACTTGGGAGGCAGAGGCCAGCCTGGTCTACAAAGTGAGTCCAGGAGAGCTAAGGTTACAGAGAAACCCTTCTCAAAAAACAAAAACAAAAACAGAAAGCAAATTTACAGTTATGAAGCAGCAACAAAAGTAATTTTGTGGTTGGGGATGATCACGTGAAGAACTGTATTAAAATGTGACACGCAGAGTTTAAAAGGCTGAGGACCACTGTTGTAGGAGCAAGCCTCCAAAAGCCTCCATGTCCCTGTAACTCTTGCATCCTAAAAGCTTGCAAAACCAGCACCAAGTGGACAATGACACGTTCTACTACTAGCCTGAAAAACACAGCAAGGGCTGAAAAGGTGGCTTAGTGCTTAGGGGCAAGTACAGCCCTAGTAGAGGACCTGGGCAGCTCCCAGGACTACCCTAGCGGCTTACAACTGAGTAACTCCAGCGATCTAACGCCCTTATTTCATCTTCTGTAGCCATCAAGCAATGCACAGAGTGCATATTCATGAGTGCAAGCCAAACACTCACAACAGTAGGAAGCCCTGAGACATGGTGGCTCAGGCCTTGGTCTCAGCACTCGGGAGGCAGCGGCAGATGATTCGCTGTGAGTTCGAGCCAGCCTGGTCTACAAAGTGAGTTCAGGACAGCCAAGGCTACACAAAAAAACCCTGTATAGAAAAAAAGAAAAACCCAAACAAAAAAGCAAACAAACAAACAAAAACCAAAACAAAGAGCCCTGGGAACCCCTGCCTTCCCTAAGCAGCCTCTTTCTAGTAAGGCATCCTGCTGGCAGTGCCCATGAGCTCCCCTCATCTCCCTCCTTCCTTCCCTCTTCTCTCTCTCTCTCTCTCTCTCTCTCTCTCTCTCTCTCTCTCTCCACCCCCACGTGTGCATGCATGTGTTCCAAAACAAACTTATTTTTGGCCATGCCATAACAAATTATAATTGAAAATAGACCCTCGGAATATAGGGAAAATAACAAAACAAAAAGGCCAACAAATTCTCAGAATTGAAGAGTACATTTTAAAGACTCAGGTTAAGCTATTGATAGTACCTATTAGGAATGTAAAATAAAATCATATGTTGTATGAAAGTATGATAAATCTGTAAAGGATCTCAGATAAAATAAATTATTTAGTAAAATAAATAAATAGATAAATAAAAGAAAAAGAAAAAAAGAATTGAAGAGTATACCCCTGTGCTGGCTAATCTTATGCCAAGTTGGCACAAGCTAGAGTCATCTGAGAGCAGGGAATCCCAGTTGAAAAAGATCCAGCTGTAGGCAAGCCTGCAGGGCATTTTCATAATTAGTGATTGCTGAGGGAGGGTCCAGCACATTGCGGTGGTGCCATCCCTGGGCTGGTGGTCCTGGGTTCTGTAAGAAAGCAGGCTGAGCAAGCCATGGGGAGCAAACCACTCTCAACAGCACTCCTCCATGGCCTCTGCATCAGCTTCTGCCTCCAGGTTGCTGCCCTGTTTGAATTCCTGTCCTGACTTCCTTCAGTGGTGTTCTATGGCTGTGGAAGTTACAACTCCCTGAACGCAAAACACTGCAGACAGGCTCTACATTTTAAATGTCCGTAGAGCAACACTGTGGTGCTGTAGATCTCACATTCTACTTCACCTGAAAGGAAGGACAAGCTCCGCCCCTAGGTATCACCAGCTGAGGACTCTAGGCCTAAGCTGGCTGATCCCCATTGCGAGGTCTGGTGTCTTACCTTATATTGTAAAGTACAGGGCTTGACATCCACAGAGCATCAATACAATACACATTGGTTAGTCATACCTGCACCATCAGTCTGGATACCTGGGCCAGAGGGAAGCCCATCTCCCAAACTCTAATACGTCTACCAAGTTACCCTAACAGGCTGATGGAGATCCTGACCTCTTGATGTCTCACTCTTCCAAGTAGGGTCCACACTCGGGTGCAGAAACTCAAATGAGTTTTCAGTGTTCTACCCTGAATGAGTGTGGGCCCTTGCTCCCTCCCGGTAAGCTTCATGCTCCGACATAGGTGAGCAGACCCCCTGTGGACTGACAACCCACCAGACCCAAAAGTGTTAAAAAGCTAGTTCCTTGCAGACCCTAACCCACACAAAAGGTGCCAAAAGCTGGCTCTTTGAAGAAAAAACTTATCAAAGGCGCCCTGGAGACAAGCCCCGGGAAGTGTCCTGGGAGTGTCTCCTGCTAGTCAGGTTCCCGTGGTTTAAAAACCCTGAGGCTGGAAGGTTTGGGAGCACACTCCCCATTTCTCCCTCCATAGCTCTCTGTCTTTCTTTTATCATTAAGCTTAGTGAATTAAAATCTAATTCTTATAGAGCTGGAGAGATGGCTCAGAGGTTAAGAGCACTGGCTGCTCTTCCAGAGGTCCTGAGTTCAATTCCCAGCAACCACATGGTGGCTCACAACCATCTATAATGTGATCTGATGCCCTCTTCTGGTGTGTGTGAAGACAGCATACTCATATCATAAATAAAATATCTTTAAAAATAAATAAATAAAATCTAGTTCCTTGACTTTTTTTGTTTGTTTGTTTGTTTTTCGAGACAGGGCTTCTCTGTGTAGCCTTGGCTGTCCTGGACTCACTTTGTAGACAAGGCTGGACTCAAACTCACAGAGATCTGCCTGCCTTTGGCTTCCAAGTGCTGGGATTAAAGGCGTGCTCCTCGGTGCCAGGGCACATTAGTTTCATCCTTAGGGTGTTTACATTACAACACCTTAAGCAGATACTGGAGGAAAAGTGGTGGGAGACTCTCCAGTATGTAAATGCACATAACCCCACCCTGCCCCACTGCCTACAGGGGAACTCCTCCCTGACCAGAGTCCTGATATGAACTCTAGAGAGAGCTGCCTACTTTCTAGAGCATACAGGAGGCTGCTCAATATACAATAAATGGCCAGGTGGTGGTGGCAGACGCCTTTAATCCCAGCACTCGGGAGGCAGAGGCAGGCGGATCTCTGTGAGTTCGAGGCCAGCCTGGTCTACAAAGTGAGTCTAGGACAGCCAAGGCTACACAGAGAAACCCTGTCTCAAGAAGCAAAAAACAAAACAAAACAAATCAAAATATATATATAATGAATACATGAACATCTACACCAGCTCTGTCCATGTCTGAAAACAGCCAAGGTCCTTATGTGCAGATAAGACAACAAAGGAAGGTCTCATCTCCTATGACACTCAATGCTTCCAACCCTAAGAGAGTACCCAGCTTTCTCTGAGCTATCCCATCTCCATGTATCACCATGGTTGAGGCTAGCTCTGGCAAACAGGTCCTGAGCCAGGGCAGGTCCCAGTCCCAACTAGAATGGATGCTCAGGACACAAGTGGCCTCAGCTGGGCGAGGCCCGGGAACACAGCACACGGGACCTGGCAATTCTTCTGCTGACCATGCCAGGAGGAGGACAGAGAGGGGTGCTAGAACTGGACCTCAGCCACATGCTCAATACCAAAGGCTGCCAGGCCCCACATGGACACAGCCTGCTCACTGTCATGAAGGACACACACAACTGATGTCATTGGGCACACGTGGGCCATGCCAGGAGCATGTGCAAGCTGTGAAGGGAAGAATCCTCACCGTGAAGCTCAGGGCTTCCTGTGTCCTAAGGCTGCTGGCAGAAGTCTTCCCAGAATGGTGACTCAGATCCCCTGGTCCAACTAGCCACTTCTGAAAACCAGGAAGCGTCTTACATTTGAGCTTTTGTTTTGTTTGGGACAGGGTCTCTCTACGTAGCCCTGGCTATCCTAGAATTTACTATGTATACCAGCCTAGCCTTAAACTCAGAGATCTGCCGTCCTCAGCCTTCCAAGTGCTGGGGGATTAAAGGCATATGCCAAACTGGGAGGTGGTGGTGCACACCTTTAATCCCAGCACTCAGGCAGCAGAGGCAGGCAGACACAAGGAAAGCCTGTGTGATGGTTTTGAATAGGAATGGTCCCTCATAGATTCACGTGTTTGAATGCTTGGCCACAGGGAGTAGCACTATTACTAGGTGTGGCCTTGTTGGAGGAAGTGTGTCACTGTGAGGGACAGGCTTTGAGGTCTGATATGTTCAAGTTGTGCCCAGTGTGGCTCAGTCTTCTTCAGCTGCTGCCCTGAGATCAGGATCAGGATGTCCAACTCTCAGGTCCTTGTCCAGCACCATGTCCACCTGCAGGCTGCCTTCCTGCCATGACAGTAATGACTGAACCTGTGAAACTGTAAGCCAGCCCAAAAAGAAGAAAAGAGAAAGCAAGCCTCACACCCCAACCCCAAATTCAAGGCAGTTTGAGCCCTGATCCTACCTAGCTCAGCCTCTCCTTTTCTGGCAGGTAGGTGGAGTTCCCCACCCCCACCCCATATGGAATCTGCCTACTCCTCCCTGAAAAACCCAAGAGTTATAAAATTCCTTGATTCACCACATTTTATTTTATTTTATTTTATTTTATTTTATTTTATTTTATCTCTTCCTTCCCTCCCCCAAGACAGGGTTTCTCTGTGTAGCCTTGGCTGTCCTAGACTTGCTTTGTAGACCAGGCTGGTCTTGAACTCACAGAGATCTGCCTGCCTCTGCCTCCCGAGTGCTTGGGTGAAAGGCATGCGCCACCACGCCATTTTAAAGATTCTCTTCCTCTTTAAGGCCCGTCTCAGCTGTCATGGCCATGCTGTATCTCTACTCCAGCATTCAGGGGTCTATCTCTCCTTCAGACCCCATCATGATATACACAGCAGCTTTCCTTCCCAAGGGAGCTCTTCTTTGGACCTGTGGGCCCGCTCTCCCGTCAGGACTCTGTTTCCTAACAAAGCTCTTTTGTAGGCTGATCTCATGTCAGCTCCTTCCCATGACCCTGAAATTTAAGTTGGCTTTGAACTATGTAGCCAAGGCTGACTCTGCACTCCTTTTCCTCCTGCTTTTACCTCTTGAGTCCTGAGATCACAGGCATATGCCACACCTGCCTAAAACCTCTCATCTTTATTGTACAAGGTTTGTATCTCCTGTCTTTGCTTTGTTTTGTTCCAACAGGGTTTCTTTGTGTAGCCTTGGCTGTCCTTGACTTGCTTTGTAGACCAGGCTGGCCTCGAACTCACATCAATCTTCCAGCCTCTGCCTCCTGAGTGCTGGGATTAAAGACGTGCGTGCGCCACCATGTCTGGCTTCTCCTGTCTTGGATAACTCCCTTCCTAGCCCAAAGTGTGATCACCTCTTTCCTGGGTTCTTGTCTGTTTGGGTGGTGCCCACGACCTCTTAACAAACTGCAGCCAATAGCACCTAACCACCAATCCACCATGCCTGTTGGAGGTTGGTCTGGTGCTATTTTGATGCTAATTACTGGCTTCCAAGATCTAGTTGTCGCACGGCTAAACGAATTCTCAGGTACCCTAAGTATTGCTGTATAATCTTGCCTCACAGAGAGATAGTTCAGAGGTTAAGAACACTGTCTGTTTTCCCAAAGGTCCTGAGTTCAACTGCCAGTAACCATGTGGTGGCTCGCAACCACCTATAGTGAGATCTGGTGCCCTCCTCTGGTGTGCAGGCACACATGTGGGCAGAACACTGTATAATCTTGCCTTCCTGACTGGCTGAGTAAAAGGCCTGCACCTGGGCAAGGCAGAAGGAAGGGCTGCAGTGGAGGTTCATGGGCTTTGAGCAGGTAAAATCTTGGGCAGGAGAAGCAGAGGAGGAAGGGGATCACCATTGAATAGGAAAGCCATGTGGGCCCAGATGAGCCACCTTAGCAGGTATTTGGGGTTATGGATGGGAGGTAAATCAAATAGAAACTATAAGAAGCAGATGGCAGGGGCTGGGGGCTGGGAGATAAATGAGGACGGCTTAGGAGGGAATGTCTGCCCTGCCCCAGGTGAAAATAGGTGAGGACGGCAAGCAGCACAGTAACGAGGTCCAGGGTCTTTAGTGGTTCATGTGCATGTGGTGCTGGGGATGGAAGCCACAGCCTCATGCATGCCTTAGCTTGCTTACAAGTGCTCTAATACATCACACCTAAAGCCAGCTCGCATCCTTCCTCTGGTGCTGTCCTGCCCTAGAGTAGCACACAATGGAAAACAGCAGTAAGCCCCTGACCCCGGGGTAGCAGCAGGGAGGTGTCAGGCAGGAGAGCAAGCATCACTGTGTTTTGTACAGTGACTGGACATAAGTAAGGCAGACAGAACCAACTGGTCTCAGGGATAGACAGACTGTGGGAAGCAGATGCCTGGGAGCCAGCAGTGGCTTCTGCCTCTGCCTCTGTCTGTGAATGGCTGGGCTCCCTGGTACAATCCATCAAGTGTGTGCTGAAAACCTGCATACCCGCAGTTGGCATGTTTCAAGACAAAGAAAGCTGTCTCCTTCCAATGTGCCTCAGAAGGAAGCTTGCACATCTTGCTCTCTCCCCGTGGAGGCAGAAAGTAAGAATGAGCAACGGGGCCCAGAACACAGGGCTGCAGGGCAGAGCACAAGTGGACTGCCTGACAGCCGCCTCACTCACCTGAGCAGCGTGCAGCACACACTTCGGGCATAGAGGAAAAGGCATGCAGGGCTTGTGGGCAGAAAGGTGAAGACGCAGGACACACACAAAGGAACTTCCCAGCTGGAGATCTAGCAGTCCCAGACAACCAGCAAGGGTTGTATGGATCGAGGCTATGGACAGAGGCTGCGTGACTCTAGAGCCACATGACAGAGGACCGACAACGGTTGAAAATGCACCTTTGGGGTTGGGGATTTAGCTCAGTGGTAGAGTGCTTGCCTAGCAAGCGCAAGGCCCTGGGTTCGGTCCTCAGCTCTGGGGAGGGGGGGAATGCACTTTTAAAGCTGGGGTATGGTGGCGCACGCCTTTAATCCCAACACTCGGGAGGCAGAGGCAGGCTGATTGCTGTGAGTTTGGGGCCAGCCTGGACTACAAAGCAAGTCCAGGACAGCTAATGCTACACAGAGAAACCCTGTCTCAAAAAACCAAAAATAAATAAATAAATAAAAATTTTTAAGAAAAAAAAGAAAAAAAAAGAAAGAAAGAAAAGGCCGGGTGTGGTGGCGCACGCCTTTAATCCCAGCACTCGGGAGGCAGAGGCAGGCGGATCGCTGTGAGTTCGAGGCCAGCCTGGTCTACAAAGTGAGTCCAGGACAGCCAAGGCTAACACAGAGAGACCCTGTCTCAAAAACAAAAACAAAAACAAAAACAAAAAAAGAAAGAAAGAAAGAAGGAAAATGCAGTTTTAGTGTAGTTTTAGGGCTGCCTAGTCTGTTAGTCTGGAAAGGACAATCAGTGGACAGGCTCCTTGGGCTTTCAAAAGCCCATGTAAAGCAGTCAAATTGCTGCTGGCTGTGGTAGCCCGTGTGTGTGTGTGTGTGTGTGTGTGTGTGTGTGTGTGTGTGTGTGTGTGTGTGTGTAGCTGTTCTTTTGGGCAGGACAAAACAGACAGAAACGTCTGGTGTGATGGGTTGTGATGTGGGCTCCAGGGAGCTGGCAGCATAAGAGGTAAACACACATAGAACACAGTGTCGCCATTCCTGAGACCTTGGCTGAGACAGTCTCCCGGCAACCAATCGGCTGCAGCACCCTCTTCTCCTCCCATCTTGGCAGCCAGAGCTCTGTAAGGCTACGCTGCTCAATCAGCTATGACACAGCAGTTCACTGTGACAGATTGTCTCCTCTGATACCTTCTCCTCAGATCTCCTCAGTGTTCTGAAGACATAAATTCAGCCTCACACGAGGGTGTCATTGTCTCCTCACAGTTCAAAGGAAGAGCACAAACCAAACTTACTATAGGTATGACAGGGGGCCGTGGATACAGGAGAGCTTTGCATTTCAGCCTCCGCTCGGTTCGCCAGCCTGTCCCCTGCTCCCCACAATATGGATAGGCCTGGCCATCACCTCGTTTTGTATTGAAAGATAAACACATAATTAGGGCAATCTGTTTAGTTTGGGTTTTGGGTTTATTTTGTTTTGTTTTGTTTTGTTTTGAAACAGGAGCGCTGGCTGGTCTAGAACTTTCTACATAGATCAGACTGGCTCAAACTCTTGGAGATCTGCCCACCTCAGTTTCCCAGGATTAAAGGTGTGTGCCACCACACCCAGACAAAATATGGCAGTTCTTAAAAACAAACAAACAAAACAATAATAAAAACCCCATCAAACTTATTTATGTATATGAGTATGCTGCTTACATGTATGTCTGTGTGCTGCTTACATGTATGTCTGTGTACTGTGTGCATTCCAACTGCCTGAAGAGGTCAAAGAAAAGAGGGTCTCAGGTCCATCCTGGAACTGGATGGAGTTGTAAGCTGCTATCTGGGTGCTGCTAGGAACTGAACCTAGAACCTCTGCAAGAACAGTGCTCTTAACTACTGAGCCATTTTTGCTCACAACTTCTCCAAAGAGAGGTTAAAAGCAAGCACTGAGGGAGCTGGAGAGATGGCTCAGTGGTTAAGAGCACTGTCAGCTCTTGCATAGGTCCTGAGTTCAATTCCCAGCAACCCCATGGTGGCTCATGACCATCTATAATGTGATCTGATGCACTCTTCTGGCATGCTGGTGTACATACTGATAGAAATTTATATACATAAGAATAAATAAACATATTTTAAAAAGCAAGCACTGAGACACATTGTCAGTTATGATACAAATGTCAGCAATGTGCCACCGAGCAGTTGCTGGGACATGGACACTGGTCTTTTTAAGTTTGTGTACATAATTTTTGCAATCTCAGAAGAAAGCTGGGTGTGACACACACACCTATAATCCTAACACATGGCAGGCAGAGACCGGAGGATGGCAAGTTCAATGCCAGCACAGGCAACACAGCAAAACTATATCTCATATTTATATCACATACACACACACACACACACACACACACACACACACTTAAGAAAAAATAATAACAGCACCCTGGAGACTGAGAAATAAAACAGCCATGAGTTCAGGGCCAGCCTGGGCTACAGAGCAAGTTGGGCTAGTAAAGACTATATTGGAAATCCTGACTCAGAGAACAACTGAGATTAGGAGAGGTGGAAGTTGTACAGATCACCTCAAAGATCAACTTGGTTTGAGGTGACCTTGTTGTCAGGAGCCCTTCAGCAAGCCCTGTAGTCTGAATCAACAAATGCCAGACTCAAAGCCACTGCTGTTGTAAGCTGACACGTTATCAAAAGATGCGCTCTGGCTCTTCCCCCACATAGTGTGTCAACAGCAAGCCTGGCTGTGCCTCTGGGACTCCTCCAAGCCTTTCTGTCCTGCACTTTCTACAGGTGGTCACCTACATCCAGGGAAGGGCTTGCTTACATGCATCAGAGCAACTAGGAGACCCTACGGAGGGGCTGCAGTCCGGGGAGGCAGGATGGAAGGATGGGACAGGAAAAACGATGAGGACATGAGAAGCAAGAACAGTGCCTCATCCTGGAATGAGATTGCAGCTTTTTGCCAGGTGGAAAGCAAACCCTGCCGCACGATTAACAGCCACTGCCGTGCAGGTTGCTGGCAGTCAGCATTCTCTTCATATACAGATTTTTTTTTTTCTTGAGACAGGGTCTCATTGTGTAGCCTTGAGTAAGCTCAGAGTTCTGCCTGCCTCTTCATCCCAAGTGCTGGAATTAAAGGTGTGAGCCACCATGCCTCGTTTACAGGTATTTTATGTTAAAACAGCAATAAGCCATGCTTAAGGCGTGAAAAAAACGTATATGACCTTGGGTATGGCCTTATCTCTGGACCCAGTCATAATCAGAGAACTTCAAACAAAACTGTTTACAGTAAGATACCTTCCTGTTGCCTGAGGGCTGAACTTTTGATTTACAACCTTGTCACTGCTTTCAGAAACCATCCATCTTGGGTTTTTTTGAGATAGGGTTTCTCTATGTTAGCCTTCACTGGCCTGGACTCTGTAGATGAGGATGGCCTCCAAATCACAGAGATCCACCATCCTCTGCCTCCCTGAGTGCTGGATTACAGCACCACCTCATGTGGCTAAAACAGAACTTTTAAGCCTCACTCAATGAGTTGCTTTTGAGAAGCCCCAAACCCAAACTCTGGGGGATGTTTTACTCTCTTTTGAGCATCTCCTTTGCTCCTAATATTCATGCTTAAGCCTCTATTGAGATATTTTTAACACAATTTCCAACTCTGCTTCATAAACTGGCTAGCTCCGAGCCAGTGGTGGTGCAGGCCTTTGATCTCAGCACTCAGGGAGGCAGAGACAGTCAGATCTCTTTTGAGTTTGAGGCCAGCTTGGTCTACAGAGCAAGTTCCAGGACAGCCAGGGCTACACAGAGAAACCTTGTCTGGAAAAACCAACCAACCAACCAACCAAAGAAACAAAAAGCTGACTAGCCTGGAATTCTTTTCAGCATCAAAGCTGTGACCTGAGTTTAGGTCCTTAAAACTAGGGGTAAGTCTCAGGCTGCTGAGAGCCACAGCTGGGAGCTGTGCCTCTTTTGCCAGGTGTCCGCCAAACACTTGTTAAGTGAAATAAAGACAGAAAAGTAAAATGAAGATGTGGGGCTGGTGGCCTGAAGAGATGAGAGCACTACAGCACCCCACATCCCTGCAGGAACACTCAGAATCTGAAGGAGGGGCACCGGCTCTTCTCAGTCTATCCCCAACAGTCACCCTCTCCAGCAGATCACATGATCCAGGAGGTCTGGGGAGAACATAAGCCTGGCAGCCAACCACGCTGGCCTGGAAAAGCCTTGGAAACACTTGACTCCTTAGGTATAGTTTTCTTCACTATGAACAAGATTGGATCAGTGAATATTGCCTTCCAAAGTGCTCTAGAGGACATCTTTCAAAGTGTCACTCAGCTGTCACTTATAGCTGTCACATCTACCTCATAGAAGATGGCTCTCGGCCCAGTAGTGGCAAAACAGCAGACCCAGACAGCAGACAGGTCTGCTAAGCAAGACACACTTCACTGGGGGAGGGCCGGGGGACTGAGGATCAGGGACTTGTGCAAGGGCATAAGGTTCACTCTAAAGACGTGGCGAAAGGAAGCACGGGAAAGATGTTGAGGGTAGACAATTGGGGTCACAACATCGGATCTTCCTTGTCCACTGTCCAAGTGACTAAGACAAGCAAAACCTGGGCTGCTAATGAGCCAGGCCTGGCTTGGACGCAGATTACAACGCAATGCCCTCCCGTTCCGAGCAAGGGTTTACCAGGCCAAGCTAGTAAAGCCCATACTAGGCATAGGAATGACCCAGCATTTGCTGCCTACTCTGACATATTGTGAGGCCTGAGGAGGCCTCAGCGCGGGGATCAGGATGACAGGGGCGGCATGACTAGGCTCCAAATGAGTCCCTGACGCTGGAGATAGCAGCCCTCCACCCTGCAACAACCATGCAGCACCCAGTCCTGCCAATCTAGCCTCTTACACAGCAAGCCTGCTCCGCCGGCCGTGACCCCCTCCCCGCACCCACTCCTGACAGGGATAATCAGAAGCATCTTCTAGTACCAAGTGGGCTGCTTTCAATTTTCAGAAAGATGGTCTAGTCTGTCGGTCTAGAGTCCCGAGCCAGACCGTTTACTTTCTATTTTACGCCTTGGAAAGGGGAAACTGAGTTAGGACAAGGTACGGGCCGCCTCGCCCTCGACCAACCTGGTCCGGACCGCGTTCCAGGAGCCCGGCGCCCAACCGCGGGTTAGCCCCGCCAGGCGCGCAGACCTCCAGCCCCAGCCTCCCGCCGCACACTCACCGCCTCCGCCGCCGCCGACTTCCGGGTGCCGCACCCGCGCGCCCTAGCCTCCAGCCCAGGGCCCGCCTAACCCGCCACCAGAGCGCTCGCTATTGGGTGCAGCAGCGAAGGACGGAGCGACGAACCCACAGCAGCAGCTTTATTGGTCGAACGTGCCGTCGCTCAGAGACTCCAGGCTCCGCCCCCACAGCTGCGCCAAGACTGGAGCTGCGCCAAGGCTGGAGTTGTGCGGGCATCTGCCACAGCTCTTCAGCCTGCGGGCTACCTCTGCGAGATTGAGATAGCCCCTGAACCCCCACCCCTTAGACTGTGTCCTGGTCTTAACCTCTAGATCATACTCGCATCTGTCCTGGATAGTCCTCCCTTCCCTTTGTCGCCTCCAATTCAATCCAGACTGTCTGGCTCCCTGGCCTCTGGACTCCCTTATCTATTGCAGTCGCTGCACCACAGAACTCGGGACTTCTGCTCCACTTTGCGTTCCTTAGCCTTCGAGTAGACATGGAGGCTGTCCTGCAGGCCCAGACCCTAGGATAAGGAGTTGACCATGCTTGAGCTCTCTGGGCCATGACTGGGGACGCTGGAGCAGGACCAAGGCATTCACTAGGGCTTCCCTTTAGCATCAGGGGCCTGAGCATCACTAAGGTGGCGCATCAGAGGCCCTCCTCAAGGTGAGTGCTCAAAGATGACAACTACATTAAGGACAATGATAATAATGTACGACAGCCTCTCAATTCGGTGTCTTGATACCCAGTTCTCACTCACTGCACTTTACAGACATAAATAAAATTGCTCAGAGCACTTAAGCTAGTCATTTGAGGTAAAATAAAGGGTTAACAAGATGGCCATGGGAGTAAAGATGTTTGCTGTGAAGCCTGGTCACCTGACCCACATGGTGGAACGGGAGAACTGAGTCCTTTTAAGTTTCCTCTGATCAACACATGTGCATTGTGGTGCACACACACTAAATAAAATGTAGTTTAAAAACTTTTAAAAAGATTTATTATTATGTATACAATGCTCTGCCTGTATGCACACCTGCACCCCAGAAGAGGGCATCATATCACATTATAGATGGTTGTGAGCCACCATGTGGTTGCTGGGAATTGAACTCAGGACCTCTGGAAGAGCAGACAGTGCTCTTAACCTCTGACCCATCTCTCCAGGCCCAGTGATTAAAAAATTTAAAGATGGCAGGTTTGGCAGTAGCTACATGGAGGATCTAGGCGCCATGGTCCCAAACTGAAATGATGCCGCTTTGCGGAAAACTGGCAAGGCATCAGCAAAGCATTTGCAAAGGCAAAGCTTAGCCAGACCTAGCTACAGATCTGCTCTCGCTCTCAGCCTTACCTGGAT
This sequence comes from Acomys minous, assembly GCF_964271855.1. Taxonomy (NCBI): domain Eukaryota; kingdom Metazoa; phylum Chordata; class Mammalia; order Rodentia; family Muridae; genus Acomys; species Acomys minous. Next base: position 72,796,584 of record NC_140492.1, on the reverse strand, counting down.
TCCTTCTGAGAGCCCATGGAAACCATCTGCACACAAGACAGTACCCCCTGCACTGTGACTTGTGGCCAGCAGGTGGCAGACCTGGCCGGGCATTTCCATAGTTCCTCCAGGTTAGCACAATCACCCTGTGCTCCTGCCCGCAAGTCTCCAAAGGAGCAACCAGACCACTTACTTGGTCTACGGGACTAAGAAGTAGTTGTGGTGGACAGGTAGGACATAGGTTTGGAGGTAAATGAGTGTGGTCTGGATATGGTCTAGCAGGTAAACAGTAGCTTGTCTCCAATGCACCAAGCTATGCACCTCTAGAGTGGGACGTGGGTTGGACAAGCGTTCCCAGAAAGAGAGACATAAGACCATGCTGGTTGGTGGTTCAAATCCTGTCCCAGGCAGCAGGTAGCCTCTTGATGGGATGTGAGCCCCTGCCCCTTTTCTGTTCTCTCCTATTTGAGTCTGGCTCATTGCCATTCCACCTCCAATCGCACAGCCCTCAGAACGGGGGAACTCACCACTTTTTGTAGCCACCTTTTCAGTCTTTTAAGTGCTGACTGGTTAGGAAGTTCTTCCTGACACACACCTTCGCTCTGTGGCTTTCCCCAGCGCTGCCCCTACAGAGCTGGCCAGCTGCTGGCTATAGGGGGAATGAGAGGGAGGGGGGAACTGTGTTATTGGCTCCTGTGGTCTCCTGCTGTGCTTTTGACCCCTGCCTGGGAGGGAGACTGTAAGAGATTGCCTGGGAGGGAGGCAGCCCTAGCTGCGCTGTCTCTACCCATCCTGTTCTTCTCTCTGCAGCTGGTGATCCGAATCTACAGCGGACAGGTCTCTGGAGGTAGGCATTTCTAGTTTGGGCTAATTTGGGGAGGTTATATATCTACCCTCTACCCTCTATCAGCAGAGAGGAGACAGTCTAGACTCTTGTACCATCAGTAAGTATGGGGAAGCAGTGATGCAAAACTGCAAGGTTTTCAAGAGGAGGGCTCCGGGATGTCTAGGGGCCAATGCCTTTGGAGACATGCCAGTGGACAGCTGGGTGTACTAAATCCACTTCTAATGGTGGAGAGAGACTCCCCCACCACCCAGCAACTTAGCCAGAATGTCATCTGTAGTGCTGTTCTACATAGCAAGAGCTGCATTCTGGGAGGACTCTGTTTTCCTGGGGGAGGGGGGGTGCTCACTCCGCCTTCCCAGAGCCGCAATACTATCTCAATGCCAGGATGCCAAATGGCGTCCATTGCAAGTGCCGATGCCAATGGATTAGTAGCAACTGTCTTGACTCTGAAAAGCTCCTGGTGTCTTTTTTTTTTTTTTTTTTTTTTTTTGGTTTTTCGAGACAGAGTCTCTCTGTGTAGCCTTGGCTGTCCTGGACTCACTTTGTAGACCAGGCTGGCCTCGAACTCACAGCGATCCGCCTGCCTCTGCCTCCCGAGTGCTGGGATTAAAGGCGTGCGCCACCACGCCCGGCCCGGTGTCTTTTTTTTTATTGCTAGTGCACAATTAGACACAGGTGGACCCAGAAGTGAGATCTTGCCCCAGGCATTTTACTTTCTTTGTTCTTGCCAACCAGTCATTATTGAGTGAGCACACTGGACTCAGCATAGATGCCTAGGTACCCGCACTTTCACACACATTCTCTCTCTCTCTCTCTCTCTCTCTCACACACACACACATCTCCATTAGCACTATCTGTAGGGCCCTTGGGAAACAGAGGCAGGCCGGAAGTTGCACATTTCCAGGTGCATCCAGGGTATGGAAGGCTTATAAGCCAGCACAGGCCAGATTCAGTGCCCCTGCCTCTCTGGACTCCCATCTCCTGTTCACAGAATCCCTGGCGGTTCCCCTCTGCTGCCTTAGGCCACTATAGAGATGTGGGCTTTTTTGGTGTTCTGTACCTAGCAGGGAAATGTGTGTTAATCTTTTCAGGCAGTGGATGAAGCTCCTTGATGTTTCTCCGAGACTCAGAGCAGGGCAGAGGATATAGGGAGAGATAAATGCTTAATTCCACTTTTCCCAGGCTGAGGACTCTTGTCATTGCCCCAGGAAAGAACAGTCTCATGGTGTGTGTGTGTGTGTGTGTGGTGTGTGTGTGTTGAGGGGGGCGGCTACCGAAGGGCTTTGTAAATACAGGCTTCACAGAAGGAACAAACCCTAGTTTTACCAGAATCTATCTGGTTTTGCTCTTGAAGTCACTACAGCCATCTGTGAAGAGATTGTAATCTTGCCTTAGTCTGGGCCCAAGTTGTTGGAAGTTGGTCTGATGTATTTTTGTGCTGATTACTGCTGGCTGTCTCTGTGCCCCACCTAAGAGCCTAACCTATTTGACCTATAAAAGGCATCACATCTGGGCAGGGCAAATGGGATAGGCATGGCTAAGGTTCTCAGGTTTGGGGAGACAGAGAGAATGGGGGTGGCGGTGGGGAGAGACCAGAGGAGAGAAGAGAGATGAAAAAGGTTGTGCCATCATGGGTTAGATGGAGGAGAAGCACATGGCCGGCGTGGATAGAGATTTGGCTCAGATGAAGAACATTAACAAGTATTTGAGATTATGGATGGGAGGTAGCTTGATAGAAATTATTAAAATCAGATGGCATGGATTGGGACAAAGATCCCATATCTGCCCCACTATGGGAAGTAGTTTAGGGGATTAATATCTGCCCTGCCCAGGCTAACTAAGGCTATTTTAAAATATAACAGGTGTCTGTGTCTTGATTGATTGGTAGTGGGTTTAGAAAACACTGATGTAATAATAATTATAGGCCTAATAATAAACATTATTAGACCATGTTGGTAAATTAACTGCAATAGCCATCCCCACCCCCTTGCCAGCCTAGCTAACCTTGTTGGTCCTCGCTTGCAGAGATTCTAGGCCAGTGAGAAGAGTTCCCAGGCCTGGAGGTCCAACGCCTGAGTTCACGCCTTGGTTGCCTAAAGCAAACAAGAACCTACCCAGACCTCAGTTTTCCATCTGTAAAGTGGGGGTAGCAGCCCAACACTCCTTTGCGAGGTGTGGGAGAAATATTCTATGCCATAAAATGGGATCGACGCTCAGTGTCCGGCATACCGCAGGCGCTGTACAGGATACCTGCGAGCTGGGGGTGATGATGGAGACAATGCTGCTGAAATCCGGGGTTGACCGCCAGTCCTATAAGCTCCGGCTCAGGGGAGAGTCCTCGGAAGGTGGCCCGGAGGGGTCAGCTCCTAGCCTCCTGCCACCGTCGCAACCGCAGCATTTCGGGCAGGTGTCAGAGCCTCGGCCTGCTCCGCTAGAGGGGCCGATCTTCGGCTAAGACTGACAATACCAGGAGCCCAACAGCAAGCCGCTATCTCTCTGAATCCATCCAATCCGTACGGGTTGCGGGGCGCGTCTCTCTACCAATGGGGAAATTCGCGGTTAGATGGGGCGGGGCGGAGGCCTCTCCTCCGGCCAGGTCCGCTTTGCGCACGGGCCGCGGGAAGGGTGGGAGGGCCAGCCAGCCTGATGGCTGCTCCCGGTAGGTGAGGAGGAGGGTTCGCCCCCAATCCCCCGTACCCGCACCAGAACCTGCCCGAGCTGTGGTCCTGGGAGCTGCGTTCGGGGCAGAGCGCTGGAGAGGCCATTCCCTGCGCGCCGGGAGACCCGGGGACGCCTGTCTTGGGGGCGGAGGCCGCGCTGCGGAGCCGCCCACGCCGCGCGCCAGGTGAGCTCGGCCGAGTGGGCGGGGTCCGGCTGTGGGCCTAGGGCTGGACACTCGCGTCTGGACCTAGGGCTGGCTGGGGATGGGTGCTGGGGAGCGGGCTGGGTATAGCGTCTAGATTGCGACGCGGACTCGGGGAGCGACAGGGTCCTGGGCTCGGACTCAAGGTCTGGGTGGGGTTCGGAAGCCAGTTCTTCCCACCCGCGCCCTCGTCCACACAGGGCCCCCAGAGACCCGGGGTCGCTGGGGGCGGGTCCCTTTGTGCGTGACCTCAAGGCCCTGTCCGACTTGGTCGCGGTGCCAGCTTCACGCCGCCAGGCTGAACAGGACCCAGCTCCCGCAGCCTTGCCCTCTGCAAGCCACCGCAGCGCCTGGAAGCAGGGACCCAGCAGCTCCGGAAACTTTACAGGGACCCAGGCGCGGCGAGGCTGGGGAACTTCCTAGGGTGGCACGGCCGTTGTTGAGCGCTGGGTCTTGGCTCTGCCAAAGGGATGTCCCCGCACCGCGCTACTCCTAAGGCCTCACAAATGAGAGAGGAGGCGCTGCTGGGAATCCCTTGTCTGGTGTCTCCGTCTGGATCTCCTAGGGTACCTATACATTCTTCAGTGGGACACAGGCCCTGGACAGTCTGCAATTCTGGAGTTGCTCTGGGCAGGAGACCTGGGTACCCTAGCTTTCCCTTTCTAATTTTTAAACAATTAAATGTTGCTTACAAGCAACATTTAACTGTATTTGTTTCAGTGTCAGATACCCGAATGTCTAGGGTACTAGTGGACTTTCAACTTCCTCCCTGTAGATTCAGACGTTTAGAAATGATGGGAAAAAAAGAAAATGCTTCCGTTTGTGTTAACTTTTAGGCTAGACTCTTAATATGGGCTAACAACCTGAGATGCAGAACACATGCCTTCTTTTATAAAGCCAGAGGATGGAGCCTTGGCTAAGTTGTCTCTGGGAACATCTCCCCATAAGGAGGACCAACTCAGCAGAGAGCCCTCAACTCCACAGTGATCCCAGCCCCTCTACCTCTCCTTCTCTGGTCCAGGATCCATCCAGAGCAAGTGCTGCCTGCTCTGGGGAGGGTCTCAGGATCTGTGAGCCTGGCATGGGTGACGTACACCGTGACTGTTGGGAGTTCATCCCTATGTTCTGAGGTGATGCCTGCTTCAGAAGCAGGTGGCCCAGGTAGATACTGGCTGTCTGGAAAGGCCTGGATCTACAATTCTGTGTCATCAGAGGAACTAGGTGTTTCTTGCAGTCTACAGCCACCTTCCCTTTGGGATCCTGATATTAGGGACTATCACATAGGTGAGCACAAGGTACTTAGCCCTGAAGACAGAGGAACTTCTGAGCATAGCCAAGCCAGTGCCCACTGGGTCCCCCAAGCTGTGCCATCCTCATGACTTCTGCCCAGATGCTGCGACCAAGGCTCTCTTGCATGAATTATACCCAGCCCTTATTCTCGCCATGTCCCTACCCCCCTCGATCTGTGCGCTTTGGCTCCCTACGTTTCATTCTTGCACACATGCACACCCTTCCAGGTTGCCTCTCCCTGGTCCCAGGCACCCTTGGCATTTCTTAGCCTCCGTAAAAGTAACCCTGTATCCTGCCTTTGCTTATGCAGCACACGAGTACAGGCTGAGTTTCTGTCACCCACCAGACCAGCCTGGAACTCTTCAGCAGATGCCTAGCTGGAAAGGTAGAGCTCTGCTTCTTCTCGGCTGCTTGTCAGGATGTGGAGTTTGGGGGGCAGGGAGCTGGGGTGGTGGTGGTCAGAGATCCTGCAACAAGGCCCCTTGACATCCTGGAGTGGTTCTTGCGCTCTGACGGAGATCTGAGGGCCATGTAGTGGTAGGATGATGAAACCTAGACCCAGGAGCAGATGGGAACGGTTTCGCAGGGGAGTCCAGGTGTGGGCTGTGCATCAATTAGTTGGTGTGTTCTTGGGATGGGTCAGGAGGAGTGGTTCTGCTGTGGTGGGCTCTGGTCATCCAGCTGAATAAATTTTCGCTGCCTAGTGGCTTAAGAGTTCTCTGTATCTCTGCACACGTTGTGTTGCTGGGAAGGCATGTTTCCCGCTACTTGCATTTTCGCTCACAGAGCAAAACCTAAGGAAGCCACGCAGGACTGTAGCGTGCTGAGGCCACAGTGCAGTCAGCACTGAGCAAGCTCTTAGGCCATCCTGATCCTCCGTGGGCGTGTGTGACCCTACGTCACCTGCTTCTCATGCTCAGCCTGGCCTGACTCAGCTTGAACCCGCGGGAACTCTACACGTAGTCAGCCTTAGCTGACCTGTCGCTTCCTGGTCTGGCCTTTAAGCTGAAGCCTGACACTGTGACACAGCTGCAGACCTTCCCCAGAGTCATGAGTAGGTCTGTGGGGTATAGGCAGGTGGTGGCAGTGTTGGTGGAGGAACCCAGTGTGTGTGCCTGGGAGGCAGGTTATGACAAAGGCAGGCTCAGACTATCCCCATTGGAGAAATGGAATATGACAAAGCACCCAGTGGTCCTTGGGCGGGCGGGTGACCCTGGGGCCTGTGGCTATAGAACATCCGCAGGATGTTCAAAGGGTTTCAAAATGGATATCCGCTGTCATGAGTCCCATCACTAGACCTGCCTTTGTGTCACTGCCCTGTCCAGTCTCTCTTGTCACTTCCTGTCTGCCTCCTGGATTCAGGGTCCCCAACAGTCTGGCTGGCCATAGTCACTCCACCCTGACCATACCTGTACCATGTCTCTGTTGACCTCCACCACCCTGCATCCCAAAGCTCCCCTGCCTCTCCTCCTTTCCCCTACCGTCTCTCTTGGAGTCTCATATGGCAGGAGTCATATTCTTGTAGCCATGCTGGTTGAGGGGTGTGGGGAACCCTGGGGATAGGAAGAGCTGAGTTCAGATCCTGCCTGTTCCAGCTCTGGTTTTCACTTTTGTAAAATGGGGAATTATACCTACCCAGGACGGTCGGTCAATGGGGAGCCAGATGTTGGCTCACAACTCATGTGACCAAGGCTGTGGCCTCTGGCGAGTCCTGGTGTGAGACTTTTTGAAGATCAGGGCCTGATAACAGAGTCATATGGTTCTCTGTGAGACAGGAATCTAGGTTAACATTTAAGTTAAAGGCAAGGTTGTCCCAGAAATGTCATGCTTAGAGCAGGGCTCATTGTCCAGTCACAGGCTTTGCCTCTGCTTGGGGGAGGGCCCGTGGACAACAGTATCCAACCGTTCCTCCAGGATCAGCAGGTCCTCCTGCCTTAGCGTGGGCCCGCTCCCCCGGCCTCTGCTGTTGTGCGTTGGCCCTCATCCACACATTCCACTAACCCACTCTAACATTTAACCAGCTTTCCACTTCGTATTTGAAACCTCTCTACTGAATGGTCTGGCAGCTTCTAGCAACACAGCCTGGCCCTGAATATGGCCACCAGAGGGCCTCAGGGACTGCCCAGGGGAGCAAGCCAAGCTCTGACTATTCCCTCCACTCTCTGCTGTACACACCCCTGGCCCCAACCCCCAACACACACACACACACACACAAAGTGCACACGCCCGTGCGCGTTAGATGGAATTCAAACCCAGAAGCCTGATAGGCTATTGTAAGACAGAGAGACCCACCTCTGAGACCACAGGGGAAGATGGTCAGAGGCACAGAACAATCTGGAAACAGACGAGAGAAGGAAGAGCTCCCATTACCCACTTCATAGTACCCCAGAGATGCCTCCTTCCCTGCCCATCCCTCCCTGGATGTTTATGCCAAACAGGTTTTTGTTTTTATGACATAAACACTCTGGCAGTGTCCCTAGGCTCAGATATACCAAGGGAGAATGTGTCCCTGGACTATTTGCCAAGATAGGATGTGGTGGTTCCATGGTGGATGTGGGTGCTGAGCAGGCACCACTGCTGTCTCACCCCATATTCCAGCCTAGGTACACACTGTGAACGCTTCACACTCCAGGGCCGAGTCCTACCGCTTGCCTGCCACCAGTGTCTTAGGAACTGGGAGCCAGGGTTGGAGCTAGCTTTGGGGAGCCCTGGGAGAGGCAGATGTCATCCAGCAAGGTCAGTATGGGCTGCAGGTCGGGGAGCCACGTGACCCTACATGGAGCAGCAAAACCCCAATGATGCAGCCTTCTGGGAGGAGAAAGGGCGCAGTGTGTCCATGTCTCTGACCTTTCAAGCTCACCAGAAGGGAAGCTGACCTAATGCGAACTGCAGTCCCAATTGTGTGTGGAGATACGTGGTTGTTCCTGTGACCCCTGGTACTTTATGAATGGAAGAGACACTTTGATGGCTTTTGACACCCTACACACGTCGCTTTGGGGCAGACTGGGTGATAGTTACAAGGAGTGGGGATAGCCTGATGTGGGGTTGAGTCAGGAGCACCACAGGGAGGCCTTAGGATCAGGAAGCCAGTGTCCTGCTTGGAGGACAGGCTAGGCCAGTATGCCTGCATCCAGAAGGGTTTGAGTCCAAGGCGGCTTCATATAATATCCTCTGGTTTCTCTACAGGAACAGAATCCACAGGATGGATGTCAGGACATGCTGAGATCCCATGAAATAGGTAAGTAGTAGCCTGTGTTGCTCAGGATAGCAGAGTATTCTGGTGGGGTTGGTGGGTGTGGTTGATGCGACCTCCTGCCAGCAGGAAAGACGCTTGACACAGGATCCTTCTCAAACACGTTTTATTGGGAGCGCCCCTTGAAGCTGAAGCGAAAGACCCCGAACCCCCCTAGAGCTTGAACTTAAATACCATCTAAAGCGGCGTGTTAACACCTCACAGGTTCAGGCAGAATGCCTAATTAACATATGAATGCAGATAGGTCAACAGCTACACAAGCGTAGTTGCAATTAGCATAGCCCCCCTGACGGGAGGGGCAACTAGAGATAGCTCTAGCAAACGCATGCATGCGTACTGGCAATTGTTTACAGGTAGCAGCACACAGACCAGCGCCATTATTGGGTGCGGCTGGCACAATCGTGGCTGGCTCCTTACATGTGGTCAGTTGTGGGATGGGCTGGGCCCAGGCAGTGAGTGCTCTCGTTTGCTCCCCGCTTGCTCCTGGTTGGGCACAGTCTCCAAGCTGGGTGGGACCAGATACAGGGGCTTGCCATGCCAACTTGGATTTCCCAGTGGCTCAGGTGTGCGTAGCAGCCACCTGATTGACGGCTGCCTTGGGGATGAGCCCACAGTGGGGCCGACCTACCAGGCTTCTGGACATTGTTAATGAGGACATTAGCTGGCTCTGATCTCTGTCCATCTCCGCTTGGATGCTAGCCATGGTGGTATCTGGTATCAGCACAGCCTGCTTGGCCCAGAACTCAGCTCAGGGATGCTTCCGACTGCCCAGGGGAGTCAGCTGGCCACTGCTGATAAGCCCCGAGGCCTGGTACCACGGACTTCACCTGCCAAGTGAATGAATCTTGACATTTTGCATGCCTGTAGTTGACAGCCTCACCTCTCTGCCACTATAGGGTGGCAGAGCCAATGACACTCTGCTCTGATCGTAGCCCTGCTGTGTGAGCTGGCTTAGCTGGGGTGGTTACCTATTTTGTGTTCATCTGTGAGTTATGCCTGCCGGCTTCAGTGGCACTGAGGTGTGATGCCCAGACAGCGTGGCAGGTTGGGTGGCATAAAGTACCCCCGGTACTTTATGAATGGAAGAGACACTTTGATGGCATTTGACACCCTACACATGCTGCTTTTGGGGCATACTGGGTGATAGTTACAAGGAGTGTGCCCTGGACACACTTGTTCATCCATTACAGCTGTCCAGTTTCCAACTAGTTGTCCTCCTTTCTCTCACCGAGTTCCGCTTAGCCAGCATCAGGGCCCACAGGGGAAATCTGGTTCCATAATGTTGTGACAGGGAGAAGGTAGCCACAGACCCAGGAGCACCAGGCTTCCGGATGCCCGGGGGTCCTCTGTGAGGTAGCCACAGACATAGGAGTACCAGGCTTCCGGATGCCCGGGGGTCCTCTGTGAGGTAGCCACAGACATAGGAGCGCCAGGCTTCCGGATGCCCGGGGGTCCTCTGTGAGGTAGCCACAGACATAGGAGCGCTAGGCTTCCGGATGCCCGGGGGTCCTCTGTGAGGTAGCCACAGACATAGGAGTGCCAGGCTTCCGGATGCCCGAGGGTCCTCTGTGAGGTAGCCACAGACATAGGAGCGCCAGGCTTCCGGATGCCCGGGGGTCCTCTGTGAGGTAGCCACAGACATAGGAGCGCCAGGCTTCCGGATGCCCGGGGGTCCTCTGTGAGGTAGCCACAGACATAGGAGCGCTAGGCTTCCGGATGCCCGGGGGTCCTCTGTGAGGTAGCCACAGACATAGGAGTGCCAGGCTTCCGGATGCCCGAGGGTCCTCTGTGAGGTAGCCACAGATATAGGAGCGCCAGGCTTCCGGATGCCCGGGGGTCCTCTGTGAGGTAGCCACAGACATAGGAGCGCCAGGCTTCCGGATGCCCGGGGGTCCTCTGTGAGGTAGCCACAGACCCAGGAGCGCTAGGCTTCCGGATGCCCGAGGGTCCTCTGTGAGGTAGCCACAGACATAGCAGCACCAGGCTTCCGGATGCCTGGGTGTCCTCTGTGAGGTAGCCACAGACATAAGAGCACCAGGCTTCCGGATGCCGGGGGGGGGGGGGGTCCTCTGTGAGGTAGCCACAGACCCAGGAGCACCAGGCTCCCGGATGCCCGGGTGTCCTCTGTGAGGTAGCCACAGACATAGGAGCACCAAGCTTCCGGATGCCCGGGGGTTCTCTGTGAGGTAGCCACAGACATAGGAGCACTAGGCTTCCGGATGCCCGGGGGTCCTCTGTGAGGTAGCCACAGACCCAGGAGCGCTAGGCTTCCGGATGCCCGAGGGTCCTCTGTGAGGTAGCCACAGACATAGCAGCACCAGGCTTCCGGATGCCGGGGGGGGGGGGGGGTCCTCTGTGAGGTAGCCACAGACCCAGGAGCACCAGGCTTCTGGATGCCCGGGTGTCCTCTGTGAGGTAGCCACAGACATAGGAGCACCAAGCTTCCGGATGCCCGGGGGTTCTCTGTGAGGTAGCCACAGACATAGGAGCACTAGGCTTCCGGATGCCCGAGGGTCCTCTGTGAGGTAGCCACATACATAGGAGCACCAGGCTTCCGGATGCCCGGGGGTCCTCTGTGAGGTAGCCACAGACATAGGAGCACCAGGCTTCTGGATGCCCGGGTCCTCTGTGAGGTAGCCACAGACATAGGAGCACCAGGCTTCCGGATGCATGAGGGTCCTCTGTGAGGTAGCCACAGACATAGGAGCACCAGGCTTCCGGATGCATGAGGGTCCTCTGTGAGGTAGCCACAGACCCAGGAGCACCAGGCTTCCGGATGCCCGGGTCCTCTGTGAGGTAGCCACAGACATAGGAGCACCAGGCTTCCAGATGCGGGCGGGGGGCGGGGGTCCTCTGTGAGGTAGCCACAGACCCAGGAGCACCAGGCTTCTGGATGCCCGGGTCCTCTGTGAGGTAGCCACAGACATAGGAGCACCAGGCTTCCGGATGCATGAGGGTCCTCTGTGAGGTAGCCACAGACCCAGGAGCACCAGGCTTCCGGATGCCCAGGGGTCCTCTGTGAAGGGGTATCAGGCACAGTGGATGTATAGGTTGGCCTGACTCCTCTTCACTTGTGACCTAGGACATTGGGTACAGGAAGCTGCTGGCTGGGCCAGCCATGTCTGTTGGTATGTGGAAGAGCCACTGTTTGGCCGCACACGTCAGTGCACAGTCCACTGAGCCACGCAGCAGCTTCTCAGGCTGTGTCCAGGGCTCACTGGGCCACAGTATCCTTGCCTTGGACCATGGCACTCTTTGTAGAACAGGTGACATCATCTGGACAACAGTGGAAAGAGGAACTGCAACCCTCTTACTATGTCCCCCCTGATTCTGGGGCTCAAATCCAGCATCTCATGTGGGCTAGGCAAACTCAGACCCTCTCTCCTTGCCATAGGCTGCGGCACGTAGGGAGGCCAGGCTAGCTGGAGCTCAGATGATGGCCCCAGTAACACTCACGGCCCACCTGAGGCTGCTCAACAGTGACGGCCGCTACTTGGCTGTGGTAATGGTAGATGTCAGCTGTAGGTGCCGCAGGAGAGAGAAAACTCACCAAGATGATAAGCCTTTACTTTCCAAAGGAGCAGAGGGCTTCAGCCTTCTTGGAAAAAAGACCAGCATCTACCATTACCTGGCACCCAACATCATAGAACAGGAGGAGAGGAATCCGGACTCACCAGGCTGGACACTGGGCATTGCAGTAGAGGAGTTCCCAGCTCTTTGAGGAAGTGAACAAGGGCAATTACAAATTTGGGGTTGTGAGGTGGCATTAGTGGGACTCCCTGAAGAGGGGAGAGCCTAAAGACATTGAGGGAGTGACACACCTCCATTCAAGGCCTGATAATAATGTACTCTTCACACAACTAAACCAGCCTGGTGTGCCCCACACAGGGTTCCCCTGAGGGCTTGATGGTTTTTTTAGCCCATAGTTCGAGTCTTTAAATATTAATGATACCAATTCTCCACTCATCTCTCTGCCTCCTGCACAGTTTTTTCTCAGCTTTTACATTTTTGTTCATGGCAGTGTTTGATGTTCGAAAACTGAATGTTTTTCCTTTTAAAAATTTTTTTTCGTTTATTTCGAGACAGGGTTTCTCTCTGTGTAACCTTGGCTGTCCTAGACTCATTTTGTAGACCAGGCTGGCCTCGAACTCACAGGGATCCGCCTGCCTCTGCCTCCCGAGTGCTGGCATTAAAGGCATGCGCCACCACCGCTCGGCTTATTTTTCCCTTTCTAAAGTTACTCTCTGTTGTCCTCTGCAGCACGCAGCTGGATAAATAGTGTCTCTTTTCTACTCAATACCTCTTCTTTAGGCTTTTACACTCAAGATTTAATCCACCCTGAATTTATTTTGATGTAAATGCAAAATGAAGGTTTAACTTTGCTTTTCCTGTTGCACATGGACTGTTTCTTCCCCAGTGTCATCTGTCGGTAAAAATGGGACGTGTTATACGTATCTGGCAAAGGAGACGCATCAGGCCAGGATAAGGCTCCTCCCTTGGACTGGAGAGGTGCTGTCTCCTGCTATTTTACCCAGTTCATTAAATCAGCTGCCTAACTTGTAGTAGTGGGAAACTGTTCACATTAAAAAGGTGTGGCGTGCGTATGTGTGTGGGGTGGGGTTGGGGGGCGTGTTGCTGTGTCTTCAAGTTTTCAGATTTGGTGCCACTAGTGATGCATTCAGTCCCTAGTTGGTGCTCATTGCTCTCACTGAAAAGGACCAAGAATTGGGCCAGGAAGAAGGCTCAACAGGTAGGAGTCCTTGCTGCTCAAGCGTGACGACCCTAGTTCACGGTTTTAAAAATCTTGGCATATTCCATGCTTGAGCCTGTAACCCCAGTAACTATGGAGGACAGAGACAACAAGATGACCAGCCTAGTCCATGGTCAGGGAGGGATCTGTCTCAGAGAACAAGGTAGGGAGCGACAGAGCAGGGCACAGTGTCCTCCAGCCTCCTTACACACTTACGTAGATGCACACACACACGTAGATTGGAGTTTGTCTTTTGAGACAGGGTCTCACTATGTATGTAGCCGTAGCTGGCCTAGAACTTGCTGTGCAGATCATACTGGCCTCAAATTCACAGAGCTCCACCTGCGTCTTCCCACTGAGTGCTGGGATTAAAGGCACGCACCACTTTGCCTAGCTTGCGTATGTGTTTTTATGGATACCCACGGTTCTCTGGATGTTCCCTTCCATGGTATCTCTGTGGGAATCCTGGAGCGGGGCCACCTGAGCAGACTGTGACACTTGTGGTACATGTGGAGACTGTTGATGGAACACAGGACCTGGTCCCCGTTGTAGTGGGGTCTGTTCCAGAAGCTCCTAAAGTACCCTGGGTCTCCTTGCAGGTGTCTGCTCTTAAAGTGACATGTACTAGCATCCACTGGTGACGTTGCTAGAGCTTCTGGGTCTGAAGAAGCCTGTAGTGGGGTGTATGAACTGTTCCGGTTTGTGTGGCTCTTCAGGTGACCTTGTCCAGTGGGGTGGCCACTGTCCTCATCCTCAGAGGTGATGGGCTCTGCAATCCTGCTAGTCCCAGGCTAGAGGCATTTCTAGGCTGGCCACTCAGCTAGTTCCAGATTGTGTCCCAGCCCCAGGGGTGAGTGTGCTCAGGTGGCCTGGCTGCCTCACAGGAACTTCGCCTACATGACTGGCTCTCTGCCTTTGCCAGGTGTGATGGCTGATGTTGGCTGTCAATTTGACTACATGTGGAATTAACCCCAAAATGGCTAGGCACAATGCTAGGAATTTTTTTTTCCTCTTAATTTGGTCATTTGAAGTGGAAAGATCCACTTCTAATCTGGATCTTTGACATGTGAAGGCACAGCTCTAATGCAGATCTTCTGTGAGGTGAGGGAGCCACCTCCGGTCTGGGCCACACCTTCTGCTGGAGCCTATGTGAGGACGGGGAAGGCGGAAGCACTGCTTTCTCCCCTTCTCACCAGCAAGCCCATTCCGTCACTGGCATTAGGAGCTACTTCTTGGGAATCTGGTGTATATGGAAGACATCACCTTGTAGACTGGCTGAAGAACTACTGGGTTTTGGGGCCTTCTGTTCACAGTCACCCAGTGTTGGACCAGCTGGACTCTAGACTGTAAGACATTCTAGTAAACCCCTCCATATATATATAATATTATATATATATATATATATATATATATATCCCATATGTATGACTCCCATATATAGTAAATAAATAATCTCAGCACTTGGGAGGCAAGGGCAGGCGATCTCTGTGAGTTCAAGGCCAGCCTGAACTCTACAAAGTGAGTCCAGGACAGCCAGGGCTACGAAAAGAAACTCTTGTCTCAAAACACCAGGAAATAAATAAATAAAACAAATAAGTCTCTCTATATAGATCTATCTCTCTATAAATATATAGCTATAAGTAGAGAGGGAGATGGTACTGATTCGCTCTGTAAGTTCTGTTACTCTAGAGAACTCGGATTAATACAGCAGGTATGCTGGTTGACTTAACACGACCTAAAATCACGTGGGAAGAGATGGTTAATGAGGGACTGTCTACATTAGATGAGCCTGTGTGTATGTCTGTGGGGGTTTGTCATTTTCGGTTTTGGTTTGGCTTTTCGAGACAGGGTCTCTCTGTGTAGCCTTGGCTGTCCTGGACTCGCTTTGCAGCCCAGGCTGGCCTCGCTTCGCCCGGCTGCAGGGTTGTCTTAATTGAGTGGGAAGATCCATTCTGTAGGCAGGGCGGGCGCCCTGAGCTGCACGAGTGCAGAGGTGGAGCCGCCGATGAAGCAGGCGAGGGACTGTGCGCACTTCATTTGACCGGCTGCTTCAAGGACCTGCTGCTTTGCCTGCTCTGCAGTAAGGGACCATAACCTGGAGTTGTGACCTAAGATAAACACTTTCTGGTGCTCGCCTTTAATCCCGTCACTCGGGAGGCAGAGGAGGTGGGTCGCTGTGAGTTCGAGGCCAGCGTGGTCTTCAAAGCGAGTCTAGGACAGCCTAGGCTACACAGAGAAACCCTGTCTCGAGAAGAAAAAAAAAAAGATAAACACTTTCTGCCCTATAATGCCTATTTTGTGTGCACATAAGGCAAAGTCTCTCCTGCTCAGAGTGACTTACAGTGGCATGGTATGCTGTGAATCCCACCCTTCAAGGCCTGTAGTACCTAGGCTATTCACAAAGGTCCTGACTATGTTTGGGCAGGGGTCTCTGCTGAGTAGTCTCACCAGCTGCCTTGGGACAGCTGCTTGGGTACCTATCCCCACCCTGTGTTTATCTAGGCCCAGCCGCTTTGTCATCTTCCTCCCTGCTGGGAGACTGTCTTTGGAGATCTGCCTAGGAAGCCTCCTCACAGAGCTGGGTGAGGGCCTCAGATGCCTCCAGGCCTGGGTGTACCTGTTCCAGCCTGGTCCTCAGCTGGGGAGTCTAGGAGTTACCATTACAGCCCAAGTCCTAGGCTTTTCCAGTCAGCACCGCTGTGGAGGAGCTAGCTACCCATGTCAGGGTGCGGAGGAAGAAGGATGCAGGCAGAGTTGGGGGGTTCTGTGGTACCTCTGGATGTTTGCAAGTGGCCTGCTAAGTTTCTTGAATATGCCAGATTCAACTTTTGAGCCACCTCTTTCCCTGAAGTTCTTCCTAGGTGGCACAGGCTCCTGAGCTCTCTTGCTGAGCTCTGCCCGATGGTGAGGCTACAGGGATGCTCCAGCTGAGCCTCCCCGGGGCCTTTACCTTGTGCCCTAGAGGGAGGTGCTGGGCACCTCCAGGCTCACTCTGGATGACCAGGTTCTAGGCTGCTCTGTGGAGAGTGGCTGTGAATATACAGATGGGGAAACTGAGAGCTAGGCCATGTGGAGTCTGGGATGGCACAGGTGTACGGCTGTCAGGCTTACGTCGCAAAGCAGTATCCTACACCAAACCTGGAGTCAAGGCTACAACTTCAGGGTGGCACAGATGGGACATGCCTCCCAAATCTGGCAGGGCAAGGCCCCGCTGGATATACCCAAGAAGGCATGACACAGCAGAGGCCAATGAGATGCCAGCAACTCCCTTTGTGCCCTAAATGTAAAAAAACAAATAGGTCAGGGCTGGGTGTGGTGGCGCACGCCTTTAATCCCAGCACTCGGGAGGCAGAACCAGGTGGATCGCTGTGAGTTCGAGGCCAGCCTGGTCTACAAAGTGAGTCTAGGACAGCCAAGGCTACACAGAGAGACCCCGAAGGGGAGATAAACCTGTTTCTGTTTTGATACCAAGCGTGGGACAGAGAAGAGGGCAGGATGTTTACCACTTAGATGTAAGAAAGCAGGATGTTTTTCCACATAGAAGTCGAACTATTTGGTGGGAGCCTGGTGCAAAACACCCTTGAGCAGACTGAGAGGATATATATATATATATATATATATATATATATGAGCCCAAAACAGGCGAGGAGGCTTTTGGTTGGGACTTGGTTTTTGGCTGCTCATCCCTGCACTTCAAGAGGCTCCTAAAGAGAACCGCTCCAGGGAAAGCTTCAAGGCTCTGGACTCCAGCTGAGGCTTGAGGTTCCAGCTGCTGCTCCTGGTTCCAGCAGCAGCTTTGGTGGAATTGCTGGTCTGCTGAAGCCCTGCTGACTGTGCCAGGGACTGGCATCCTTAAGGTTTCATTATAGTGTTCTTTAATATCCTTTGCTGGGCTGGAGAGATGGCTCAGCAGTTAAGGGCACTGACTACTCTTCCAGAGGTCAAGAGTTCAATTCCCAGCAACCATATGGTGGCTCACAACCATCTATAATGTGATCTGATGCATACTGTTTACATAATAAATAAATCTTTTAAAAAAAATATGTCCTTTTCTGATTGGGTTAGTCGGGTTATTAGGGAGGTAGGCTCGTTTAATAAGTTCATAATAAAATATAATAGATGAGAAAATTGGGCCTACAAGACCCTGTCTTAAAAAAACAAACAAAAAAGTCAGTATCTGCTTGTTTATAGAAAATGTAGAAAAAGAAAAGAAACCATGCTTGTCCTTGTACAACCATTGCCCTTCACCTGTGAGTCCCACAGACTAGCACCACTGACCTCCCCCTTGGGAGTTTTTCTTTTCTTTTATTATGTATATAGAATTCTACCTGCATGTACACTTGCACACCAGAAGAGGGCACCAGATCTCATTATAGATGGTTGTGAGCCACCATGTGGTTGCTGGGAATTGAACTCAGGACCTTTGGAAGAGCAGTCAGTGCTCTTAACCTCTGAGTCATCTCTCCAATCCCCCTTGTGAGTTTTCACAGACTGTTTTGTTGCTGTGCTAAGGGGGAGACCTGCTCTCCCATTTGCCCTACAAGTGTGCTGTGGATTTTGGTCTACTCTCCTGTGTCCTCTCATTGGTCTCTCTCGTCCACCTCACCTACCTCCTGAGGGCCTGGCTCCTCCCCTTGCAGCCTTGCATGTTGCCCAGGTGCTTGGAAACATGCTTTCTCCTGTGGTGCAAACTGTTTGCAGATCTCTGCCAAATCAGGGCTACTATGAAATGTGCCTCATGCACCCAGAGCCTCTTTTTTCTTTTTTTCTTTCTTTCTTTTTCTTTTTTCCTTTTGAGCCTCTTTTCTATATTAGAACAACTTAGACTTGACCTCCTAGCAGAACAGAATATATATGTGTGCTGGGTACAGACTTGAGTGAGGAAGATCAGCCTGTGGGAGGGCCCTGTCACCCTTGACCTCACCTGTCCAGTTCTGTTCTCTCACACCCTCCTGCCCTTTGCTGATGGCCTTATTTCCTAGAAGTAACCATCCATGCTCTGGGAAGTGTCTCCATTATTACCTGCAGTGGGTGTGTGCGTGGGTGGTGGGGAGTTGGGGGTGGGGTGGGGTGGGGGATAGCAGGGGGTGGGGTGGGGTAGGGTGGTGGTTTGCTCTCAGGCCAGGAAGCTTCTGCCCTGGGCCTGGCTCACCACCACCACCACTTTAGCAAGTATTTATGTCTTAGCCCCTACCCCACCACATGACTCCCCCATTATCTTCAAAATAAAAGCTCCCCTCCACAAACCAGTTCTTTAGATCATCTCCCCTCATCCACATATGCCCTTCTCTGCTCTGCAGCCTGCTTGGGTGAGATAGGCCTGGCCTCCTAAGTACCTTAAGTGTGTAGCTAGCTCTCTGATCCTAAGGCAGGGCAGTCTCAGGCAGTCCTAGGCAGTCTCCCAGCCCCACCCCCACCCCCACCCCCCACCCCCCAGGCTAGGGAGCTGTGCTGCTTAGGCCACCTCTCCAGCTGCGTGTCTTTGCTTCCTCGTGAGGCAGGCACACCTGGGACCGCAGCTCAGCTCTGGTTTATAATCCAGTGAAGGCCAATGGGATCTTATCTTCCCCAGTTTGACCTTTCTTAATGAGGTGGTGAGGGAAGGAAAGGTTAGGGGTCTTTTTTTGTTTTGTTTTTAAATCTTGGCCCAAGCAGAGGTGGTGGAGGCACAAAATATCTAGGTCTTTCTTCAATTCTGTCCTCTCTGGATCACATATTTCAGATGTCTTCGCTGTGGAATGCAAAAGATAGCCTAGGTGGTTTTTTTGTTTTATTTTGTTTTTTGTTTTTTGTTTTTTTTACTGGTGGTGTTTTGGGGCAGGGTCTTTCTATATAGCCCTGGCTATCCTGGAATTTGCTATATAGACCAGGCTAGCCTCAAACTCACAGAGACCTGCCTGCCTCACCTTCTGAGTAAGAGAATAAAGGTGTGCTCCACCAAATCTGGCTTTAATCTTTTTTCTTTTTAAATTTTTATTTATTTTACATCCCGACTACAGTCTCTCTTTCCTCCTTTTCCTTCCAATTTCCGCCTCCCTGCAACCCAGCTCCCCACTCCATGTCAGAGAAGGGCCAGCCTGGATGGATATCAACCAGCCATGGCACATCAAGCTGCAGTAAGACTAGGTAGCTCTTCTTTTACTAAGGCTAGATTAGGCCGCCCAGTAGGGGAAAGGGTCTCAAAGGCAGGCAGCAGAGCCGCAGACAGCCCTGCCCCCACTGTTAGGAGTCGCACGAGGAGACGGTAACATGTGTACGGACAGCATAGGTCAGGGCCACGCAGACTCCTAGTTGATGGATCAGTCTCTGTGAGCCTCTCTGGGCTCTGGTTGGTTGACTCTATGGTTTTCTTGTGGTGTCCTTGACATCTCTGGCTCCTACAACCTTTCTTTCCCCTCTTTCACAGGACTCGCCAAGCTCCACCTAATGTTTGGCTGCGGGTGGGGTGGGGGGGGCGGGGCTCTGCATCTGTTTCCATCAGTTGCTGAGTGAAGCCTCTCTGATGACAGGTGGGCTAGGTGCCAGTCTATGAATATAGCAGAATATCATTAAGAATCATTTCATTACTTTTTTTTTCTCTCCTTTTTTGAGACAGGGTTTCTCTGTGTTAGCCTTGGTTGTCCTGGACTCGCTTTGTAGACCAGGCTGGCCTTGAACTCACAGGGATCCCCCTGTCTCTGCCTCCTGAGCGCTGGGATTAAAGGCATGTGCCACCATGCCTGGCTCAGCTTGATCATTTCTGACATTACCTGAGGAGAGTCTTTAAATAAGTATATTTACCTTGTTCTGCAGTCACCTCCAAGCAGAAGCTACGAGCAGTGAGATCCCACTTCCTCCCTCCTGACCCAGAGCGCTATCTTTCCGTTCTCTTGAATACTCCAGATGCCTCATGTAAGTGGAATTACTTAGTATTTGTCTCTGTAGCATTCAGTTCTCATGATGTGTTCAGGACTCATCTGTAGGAGCTGTAGAGATTGCTCACAGATTGACACTGTGGCCTGCTCTTGCAGAGGACCTGAGTTCTGTTCCCAGCACCCATGTCAGGTGGCTAGCAACCACATAACCCTCCAGCCCCAGGGCATCTGATGCCTCTCCTAGACTCTGTAAACACCTGCACTCAAATGTGCACATACCACAAACAACACACATGTTAAAATAAGTCTTAAAACAAAGATGCCCGTAGTCAGGCATGGTGGTTCAATCCCAGCATTTAGGAGGCTGAGGCAGGCAGTTGCTGCAAGTTCCAGGCTAGCCTGGCTACCGAGTAAGACCTTTCGTTGTAGAAGATATTAGATATTAATGTTTACTATTAATCCATAGATATGATTATTTTGGCAGTTAATTATTTAAGCTGCTATCATATCAATAAAAAACACAGACACCTGTTAGATTTGTAATATGCCTGTTCACTGGAGCTGGGCAGAGACTATCTCGCTAAGTTACCTTTCACCTCCCAGCCCTACGTCCCATGCCAACTGCTCTAGTAATTACTAGCTGGGCTACTTCCCACCCAATATCTCATAAATACTTGCACGTGTTTCTCATCTGTGCCGCTTTCCTCCATCACTAATCTGCAGAGCAGGCTCGTCCCAGCCACGAGCTTATTTGTTCACACTAACCCATGGCGTGTCTGCCTCTTCTATCTCCGTCCTATGATCCTGTCCTCCAAGTCTGGAAACCTTAGCTCCGCCTACCTCACTTCTGCCCTGCTTAGGTGTGTAGACAACTTTCTTTAGCCAACCAGGGATAATTTTGGATGCAGGATCACACAGCATTATTTTGGGTGCATGAGTGTCTGTTCGTAAAAGACAGCAAGCTGACCTCAGGGAGCAAAATAATTAACATTAGAATACATAGCACCAGACCAACCCTCAACAACCCTTCTCAGAAATAGGAACAAAAACCTGTGTGTCAGGGTTTCCTTCCTTTTGTTTTCTTTTGTAGATAGATATATGGCACCTATACCCAACCCTCCTGAATGCTGAGCCTGCAGGCCTGAGCCACCATGCCTTGCTTTCTTTTTTTGTAAAACCAAATAATACTATGTAGTACATACATTTATTCCTCCACTAGTGTATATTTGGATTGCTTCCTTCTCTTGGCAGTTACAAATAGTACTTCTGTAAATGTGAGTCGGTGTCCAGTGTGTCTTCCTAAGCTGCTTTCAGTTCTGCGTAAGTTGGTCACTTTCCTGTCACTTTGATGATGCCATGACCAGCAACTTACAAGTGGAAGAGTTAATTTCAGCTTAGGATTCTAGAAGGAAAGTGGCCAGGAGCCTGGCAGCAGGAGCAGGAAGCTGAGAAATCACATCTCTGTCCACAAAAAGGAAGCAGAGGGTGAATCGGAAGTGGTATTTATTTATTTATTTATTATGTATATAGTGCTCTGCCTACACACCTGCACACCAGAAGAGGGCATTAGATCACATTACAGATGGCTGTGAGCCACCATGTGGTTGCTGGGAATTGAACTCGGGACCTCTGGAAGAGCAGTCAGTGCTCTTAACCTCTGAGCCATCTCTCCAGCCCTGAAACTCTTTTATTAGAACCTTTATACCTGCAGTGGCTGCAGCATTTAACAGTGCACAGGATTCCAATTTGTCCAGATCTTGCCAGCACTCCCCCCTACCCCCCCAACAGGGTTTCTTTTTTGTTGTTGTTTTTTGTTTTTTGAGACAGAGTTTCTCTGTGTAGCCTTGGCTGTCCTGGACTTGCTTTGTAGACCAGCCTGGCCTCGAACTCACAGCAATCCGCCTGCCTCTGCCTCCCAAGTGCTGGGCTTAAAGGCATGTGCCACCACACCCGGCTTAAACAGGGTTTCTTATATGTGTAGCCTTGGCTGTTCTGGACTCCCTTTGTAGACCAGGCTGGCCTTGAACTCACAGAGATCCACCTACCTCTGCCTCCCAAGTGCTGGGATTAAAGGCATGTGCCACTACTCCTGGCTACACAGATGTTTTTAATTATTTATTTGGTTGGTTTATTGGTTTGTTGCTATGGATTGAAGCCAGGGCCTTGCTTACACAAAAACAAATGCTCTACCCTTGTTTTTACCTGCAGCCCAACGTTTTTAATGCTGAACTCAACCATTTATTATTTCATTGCCGGTTACTTCCACATATTATCTAGAAATGCCAAACCCAGTGTCATGAAATTTTTCTTCTAGGCCTTACAGTGTCAAGTGTTCCTTTTATGTAGGTTTCTGATGGTTGGAGGCACTGGACACACACAGTGTAAGATGAGGCTCCAGCTTTGTATCATGTCTGGCTTCCCCAGCCCTACGTGTAGAGAAGACTGTCTCCTCCTGAGTGACCTTGTTAGCCCTGTACAGATGAGCGCTGCTTCCCAAGCTCTGTGTCCTGTGCCTCTGAACAGCGTGTATGTCTGTGTCTATGTTGTGACTTCATAGTTTTGATTCTGTCACTTTGTTTGTTTGAGACAGGGTCTCACTATGTAGTCCTAGCTGGCCTTGACCTCAGAGATCCTCCTGCCCCTGCCTCCCTAGTACTGGGATAAAAGGCGTGTACCATCATGCCCGGTTTGTAAAACCGTTAGAAGTCATAAATATGAGCCTTCCAGCTTTGTTCTTTTTCAAGACTGTTTTGGGTCTTTGGGCTTCTCTGAGATGCTGGTGACTTTTTTGATACATGTCACTGAGATTTTTTATTTGAAATATATTAAATGCTTTGCTGTAGTGTCATCATAAGTAGTAAAGTCTTTTAGGGCTGGCAAGATGGCTAACTTTAGGGTAAAGACTCCTGCCTGATGACCCGAGAGCAACCCCCTCAGGCCCATATGGTAGAAGGAAAGAATCAGCTCCCCCAAGTTGTCCTCTGACTGCCACACATGTGTCATTTGTATTTATGTCTTTTGTAGTTCAGTGTACACATCTTCATTTGCTGCTGCTGCTGCTGCTATTTTTGAGACAAGGTCTTGTACGCTAGGCTGGTCTGGTACTTAATGTATAGCTAAGGATGACTCTGAACTGATCTTTCTGCCTCCACTTGGAGGGTTGGAATTACAAGCATGTCCCACCATGGCTGGTTCATTGAACCCAGGACTGTTTGCATGCTAGGCAGACATTCTGCCAAGTGGACATCCTTGCCTGGCATCCCTGGGTTTTTATTCTTATTATCTTTAGTGCTATTTCAAATGGCAAATGTTATGCGCATTGTGCTGTCGATCAAATCCAAGGTTTTATGTATGCGAGACAATCACTCTACTGCTAAATTACATTCCCGGCGCTTAGTTTTTTGTTTGGTTGTTTGGTTTTTTGAGATAGGGTTTCACTTTGTTACTCAGGCTAGCCTTGAACTCACCATGTAGCCATGCTGGCTTTGAGTTTATGATACATTTGTCACAACCTCCCTTGGGATTACCGGCTGTGCTATCATCTGGTCGTAATGGGATGGATTGTTATCTTTTCTGTCTGGATTCTTTGTTATTTGTGTGCAAAAACCGAAACTGCTTTCTGTGTGTTGATTTATATATGATGCCTTTGCTGATTTTGTTTTTAGCGCTAATTTGTTTTTATGTATATAGAGTCTTTAGGAGTGGCTTTTATTTTCAATTTTTTGTTTTGGGATGGGGTCTCACTGTGTAGTTCTTGTTCTCCTGTAAATCACTCTAGACCAGGCTGACCTTGAACTCGCATAGATCTGCCTTCCTCTGCCTCCTGAGTGCTGGGATTAAAGGTGTGGCACCACGCCCAGCCTTGTTCTCGTTTTTTTTGTCTAGCTGCTTTCTGTAGGAGCTCTACCCCTGTGCTGAGTGTTTCTGTAGGCGCTGTACCACCCTGTGCTGAGGGGAATGAGGAAAAGGATCCTTTCTGCTTTGTTTTCAGGAGCCCAGGCTAGTCTCAAACTTGCAGCACTCTCCCTGTCTCAGCTTTCCAAGCACTAGGATTACAGGCGTGTACCATTTGATTTTAGGGGGAAAGCTTTCTTTTTTTACTGGCCAGGCGAGGTGGCACACGCCTTTAATCCCAGCACCCAGGAGGCAGAGGCAGGCCGATCCCTGTGAGTTCAAGGCCAGCCTGGTTTACAAAGTGAGTCCAGGACAGCCAGGGCTGTTACAGAGAAACCCTGTCTGTCTGGAAAAACCAGAAAAAGAAAAGTATTTTTACTGTGTGCCTTCCATATATAGGCTTTGCTATGTTAAATAGTTTACTCCTCTGCCTAGTTTGAATGTTTCTATCACAAAAGGATACTAAGTTTTGTTAATTTTTCTGTATTCATTTACATGGTTTTGTCCCTTAATTAATCCAGTAATGTGATATGTTGATTATTGTTATTTTAGTGTGAAGGTCTGAATAGAGTGACTCTTGTATGTTGAGCCATCCCTGACGTCCAGGAATAGATGCTGCATGGTTAGAGGTTTCAAGCCTTATGTGTTGCTGAATTGAGAGCATTTTGCTTCAGGACTCACTGGGGATGTGGACCTGCAGTGTCCTTCTTTCCTAAAAGCATCTTGGTCTGAGTTTCCTCTCAGGATAGCACCACATCATGGACTAATGAGTTTGTTTTTTGGGAAGAGTTGGAGGGAGATTAGTGTTAGTGTCTGAGTGTTTAAATGAAGCCATCTGGCCCTGGAGTTTTTGTTACTTGCTCTTTGGTCACTGATTGGCTCCTTCCTGGTTAACAGGTCCTCAGTATTTCCTCTTATCTCCAGTCTTTGCAACCTGTGGTTGACCATGGTTCAGAAATACTGAATGGAAAATTCTAGAAAGAATTCATCTCATGTCATAGCCATTGTATGATTTATATTATCACAAGGAAGGTGAACGTGGTGCAGTCTTACAAGTTGTCCTCCGGCCTCCAAGTGTGCCATAACAGGGAGGCAGGAATGGGGGTTCCCCATCGTAGAGGAGCGGCCAACAGCAAATGGGCTTCCAGGAGCCAAAAAAATGATGCAAGAAATGTCAGGCTGAACCCGAAAACCAGACAAGTCAGTTTTCATGCCTCCCCTGCGGCGTCTGTTTCCTCTACACCTGTCCCATGTCTGTTTGCCAGGCCAGCTCAGCACTGCTCTGTTCTTGCCCTGTGTTGCTTTATCGTATGTATCTGGAACATGGCAAACACTTCCACTGAAAGAGGAAAGGTGACCTGAATAGTAACAACAAAAGTCAGCTGTCAGCCTGCCTCCTAAAGTGCAGGTTCTAAAACATAGCACAGATGACATGCATTGCCAAGCCAGTGCCTCCTCCGAGATGGCCAATCCCACGTTCTTCAGGGATGGCTCCCCGTGAGGTGGCTTAAATGAAATTCCAGACAGATAATGATAGTAAATACATTCAAAGAGCTGGGCGTGGTCCTACATACCTTTGGTTCCAGCACTTGGGAAGCAGAGGGAGACAGATGAGGCCAGCCTGGTCTACATAGCAAGTTCCAGAACAGCCAGAGTTACATAGTAACACTCTGCCTCAAAACCAACCAACCAACCAACCAACCAACCAACAAAAATATTCAAACTGTTTGAAGAAATGAAAGAGAGCTGGGGCTGTGGTGGCGCACGCCTCTTAGGAGGCAGAGGCAGAAGGATCTCTGTGAGTACCAGGCCAGCCTGGTCTACAGAGTGAGTTCTAGGACAGCCAAGGCTATACAGTGAAACTCTATCTCGAAGAAAAAGAAAAAGAAATGAAATGAAAAAAGACACAAATAAACCCTAGTGAATTCCAAGAGAACACAGACAGTTGAAGGAAAACCAAACTGAGATGATTGAATTGTAAAACTCAGTCAAATAAAAGTCTCTGTGGAAAACCTCACCAGTAGATTGGCTCACAGGGAGCACAGAATAGCAGATCTTGATGAGCATTCAGTGAAGGACAAAGATAAAGTAACAAAAACATACAAACTAGAGCATCTGAGATCTTTGGGACACCATGAAAAGAACAAATCTACAAATTATGTGGAGATGAATTCTATACAAAGGCGTAGGAAATATTTTCAGTACAACGAAAGGAGACAATTTCCCAAATCTAGGGAAAGAGAGGCTCATCCAGGTAAAAGATATGTGGAACATCAAATAGACAAAAACCAGGACGGAAACTCCCCATATAGTTAAAACACTACGTCAATGTAAAGGCAGCCCAGCAGACAAACGGCTGATTTCTCAGTAGGTACTTCCACCCCAGGAAGCCTCTGGTGATCCATTTCAAAATTTGAAAGACCCCATCCACCACATGTCACTACTGTGCCAGAACTGAAGGAGACAGAAAAACACTACAAGATTAAAAAAAGGCAGGCTAAAGGTATTCCTGACCTGGTGGCGTGAAGCCAGGTCTGCAGAAGGTGCTGGATGGAGAGGGCTGAAGGGAATGCTAAACACCCAAGAAGAGGCTAGAACAGACGCCAAGCTAAAGTGGATTATGAAAACACTAAACACAACAAAATGACAGGGTTTAATATAAACCTATTATAAGGTTTGTATTAAATAATAGCTCTAAACAATGATCTCAATTTTTCTAATCAAAAGTTTATCGCACTAGATTTAAACCCCATATAGAGTGGTTTGGATGAGAAATGTCCCCATAGTCCCAAGTATTTGAATGTAGGCATCTGTATTTTAACTATTTTATTAGCGTTCGTATACCTCTAACTCCCTTCCAGCCCTTACCACCCTAATACCTTCTAACCCCCGCCCCCCAACTCTAGGTAGGAGGAAAAGAGGGTTATGGGGAGAGAGGGCGTAGTTCTCTGTAGCTTCTTCCTGCTGTTGAGTGATGTAGTTCCTTGGAGCACGTACAGTCTTCTTAGTCAGGATATCCAGCAGTCCAGCAAACCAGCAGCAGCAGTGGGCCGCAGCAGGACGGAGAGCAGCAGCTGCCCCAGGCCCTCCTGGGATCCTGGCATTTATTCCTTCCTAGCATACCTACAATTAAACTTCCTGTAACTGGCACAGATCACACCCCTACCAGAGCATAAGACAGTCATAGTTAACAGCTGTGGACAAACTAAAGCAGCCCCATATCCTATACCTGGGATTAAAACAAAAACATGTTTATATAACATAACAGGTTTTGCTTTTTGAGACAGGGTTTCTCTGTGTAGCCTTGGCTGTCCTGGACTCGCTTTGTAGACCAGGCTGGCCTCAAACTCAGAGATCCATCAGCCTCTGCCTCCCGTGTGCTGGGATTAAAAGGCGTGTGCCACCACTGCCTGGCAACATAACAGTTTTGTTTTTTAAAGATTTATTTATCTATTATTATGTAAACAGTGCTCTGCCAGCCTGTACACCTGCAGGCCAGAAGAGGGCATCAGATCACATCATAGATAGTTGTGAGCCACTATGTGGTTGCTGGGAATTGAACTTATGACCTCTGGAAGAGCAGTCAATGCTCTTAACCGCAGGGCCATCTCTCCAGCCCCAACAATTTTTTTTTGTTGTTGTTGTTGTTTGTTTTTTGAGACAGGGTTTCTCTCTGTAGCCTTGACTGTCCTGGACTCACTTTGTAGACCAGGCTGGCCTCGAACTCACAGCGATCCACCTGCCTCCCTAGTGTTGGGAATAAAGATGTGTGCCACCACTGCCTGGCCGCAAATTTTCTCTTTCTCTTCCCCATAACAGTTTTTAAAGAAACCAAAACTCCCACTACCTTTGAACACACTAATTTCAGTTGTGGTAGCTATTTGGGAGGATCAGGTGCTGAAGGAAATAGATTACTAAGGCCAGACTCTGAGATTATATAGTTTTGCCCTACTTGCAGTTCACTGTCTGCCTTGTGCTTTGACTTAAAGATGTGATGTCTGAGCTCCCTGATTTTGCCAAGGTGCCTGCCTATAGCCCACCACGATGGACTCTTATCCCTGTAAAACCATAAGCCAAAATAAACTTTAAGTTGCCTCAGTCATGTGTCACGACATACCATGAAAGATAGGCGTTAATTACCTTAGGAAGAGAGAGGGATGGTGGACAAAGCGCTCTAAGCAATGGAGCTGAGCAACAAACAGCCAGAATTCTATTAGCTGACAAAGTAGACATCAATCTAAAATGGGTCAAAGAGATAAAGATGAGCGCAGCCCATCAAGAGGATGTTACAGCTTTAAACAATGGTCCACCTACTCTCATACAGCCAGTGCAAACCGTTTAAGGTCTTAGATTAACTTCAACACAGTAGTCGTGGGTGATTTCAGGACCCTCCTCTCTCCAGTAGACAGTCATCCTGACAAGAAGGAAACATGGGACTTAGAATGCATTCCAGGTCAGCTGACCTGCAGAACATTCCATCCAGAATGCACAGTCTACTCAGCACCCACTGGGACTTCCTCTAAAATATATCGTATTAGGATACAAAGTAGTTCTCAGCAAATATAGGAAAATTGAAATAACTTCTTATATTCTATCTGACTACAATAAAATAGTGTAGAAATAAAGAAAATTCAGAAAACACAAAGATTGAACAACATAGTTACTGAATGATGAATGAGTCACTGACGAAATCAAGATGCCAGCACTCAGGAGGCAGAACCAGGTGGGTCTCTGAGTTTGGGCCTAGCCTGGGCTACACAGTGTGTTCCAGGACAGCCCAAATGACATAGAGAAACCCTGTCTTGAAAAACCAAAACAAATAAACAAAAAATCCTAGAATTGAGTGAAAAATGAAAATACACCATAAAGGGCTGGAAAGATAGCTTAGTGGTTAAGAACACTGCCTGCTCTTCCAAAATGCCTGGGTTCAATTCCCAGCACCCACATGGCAGCTCACAACTGTCTGTAACTCCAAGATCTGATACCCTCACACCAATGCACATAAATTAAAATTAAATAAAATATATTTTTTTAAAAGGCCAGACGTGGTGGTGCATGCCTTTAATCCCAACACTCGGGAGGCAAAGGCAGGTGGATTGCTGTGAGTTCTAGGCCAGCCTGGCCTACAAAGCAAGTCCAGGACAGCCAAGGCTACACAGAGAAACCCTGTCTAAAAAAAAAAGGAAAGAAGGCTACATCTGCTGTTTCCTGAAGGATTTCAGAGCTGAGGACCCAAGGCACATGGTCTATACCTGTAATCCAGGATTATTTAGGAACCTAAGACAGGAGAATCACTTGATATCAGGAATTCAAGATCAGCTTGGGCAACATAGAAAGACCCTGACTCTTAACAAACAAAACAAACAGCCAAGCATGGTGGCACAAGCCTGTGATCCAGCACTCAGGAGGCAGAGACAGGTAGATCTCTGTAAGTTCGAGGCTAGCCTGGTCTACAAAGAGTCCAGGGAAACCCTGTCTCAAAAAATGAAGAGGAGGAGGAGGAGGAAGAAGAGGAGAAGGAGGAGGAAGAGGAGGAAGTGACAAACAACACTCTCCAAGTCAGAAAGGAATAGTATTGTTTTTTTTTTAAAAGGCCATTAGCGCTTCTTACCACAAAAGCTTTTAAGACTTAAGAGGTAGCCTCGAGGCAGGTAATATTTGTTAATGATGAGCAGTGTCCCCTCCAGTGCTTGTGACTGTCTTGGAGAAAAAGGGATCCAGATCTACCAAGTCCAGCAGGTTGTGTTCAGGTAGCGTGCAGTGGACACAGCACATTAGGAGAGCAGAAGAAACACAGCCTTGATGGAACTTCTTCAGTGCTCGCAGACGACATGTCCCTGATGGCTGCAGCTTCTGCGGTGGTTTTAGTATGGCTTGTTTCCTCCAGACCTCAGGCTGAAATTTAATTTCACTTTATAAGATAATGAGGCCTGGGCCGGAAGGAGGCTTTGGGAAGTGGTTAGGGCTCTGCCCTCTGGAGTAGATAAGCCTATTTATCTAAGTAGATAAGGCATGTTTGTAGTTGTCTAGGTTTTCTGTGCTCCATTTTTCTAGCATGTGACACTCAGGGCCACATTGCAGTCCTGCCAACGGAGGCCACACTTGTCCACAGCCTCCTGACCTTAGACCAGAATCATAAGCCCAAAGCGACGTCTTCCCTTTCTGAGCTCCTCCGTGAGTGGTACAGTTTCTAACAGGAGAAACAGGAGAAAACAACCCTTTCTGTGCAGAAAGCTCACCCCAACCCAGGTTCCGACCCTAATCCCGAGAAGCCCCTACGAGACTTGCCTCAAGCTGATCCGGTTTGTCACTATGGTTGAAATTCTTCCTTCTGCTCCAGGAGTTTCTCTCTGCCATTTCGCTGGCCTGACCCTGGTCGCCTTGGTCATTTTCTGCCTCTTTGCGGCTTGAGTTTGCAGTCCACCCAACCAGGCATGATTTTCTGCTGCTGCTGTTGATTGCAATCGACTGCCTTCGCTGTGGTTTTGTAAAAGTCATTTACGATGGTCCCTTTTCTTTGTGGTCTGTTTCCAACTCAGGGAGCACCATCTTTAACCGTTTTGGGGGTCATAGCTGTGGTTCCTCACCTTTTATGCTGGGAAATGCAACTCATGTGACTCAGCTGGAGGCAGCTATCCCAGGCCTCTCACAGCAGACAACCCCCAGACCTGGTTGGGGCTGTACTTCAGTCCCTTGGGTCGGTCATCAGTACTGCATGTCTGCAATCCCAGCATTGGCAGGAGGTGCCGAAGTTCAGGGGCAACCTTGGCTACATATGAGCCTAGGATACATAGAAGGATCCTATCTCAAAAGACACCTCCACCTCCTCCAGAAAAGAATCTCTGAATCATCAGTGTTTCCTGCTTTTGGTGACAGCATTTGGAGAAAGCAAATCCAGTTCCCGAGGGCTCTGAGGCTTATGGAGTTGGGGAGCCAGAAGACTGGAGGAGCAAACCCCCTGCCCATCCCCACTGTTCTGTTTACATTTGAAGGCAGCAGCACTCTTCCCACTTGCTGGCAGTGGGTGGTACCTGGGCCTGTTAGTGTGGGTTCTCCTGGCTCAACTGGTCCCCAGCACCCAGCAGGGAGAATAGATGAAGTGCTAGCCAAGCAGCCTCCAGCTGGGAGGTGCTTGCCCTCTGAGCCCCTGGAGCTGGCTTTGGCCCAAAGCCACATGGGAGCCTAAGACAAACCAGAGAGGGCACAGACCTTTGGTACCTAGAACCTCTCTCTCTCTGCTTCAGATATAGTGGGTGGATTCATGGCTGGGTGCAGAATGGCTTTTTTTTTTCCTGCAGATTAAAGAATTAAAAGGCAGGGGAAGTTTGAAAGTCAAGCAAAGAGAACATTTTTATTAGAGTAATAATAATTAAAAAAAAAAAAGCCAAAAGCCAGGCGGTGGTGGTGCACGCCTTTAATCTCTGCACTTGGGAAGCAGAGGCAGGTGGATCGCTGTGAGTTCAAGGACAGCCTGGTCTACAAAGTGAGTCCAGGACAGCTACAGCTACATAGAGAGACCCTGTCTTGATAAACCAAAACTAAAACCAAAACCAAAAAAAACAAAACAAAAAAAACCTCCTGAGTTCAAGAGCAGTCTGGTCTACAAAGTGAGTCCAGGGTCAGGGCAGGTGTGTGTGTGTGTGTGTGTGTGTGTGTGTGTGTGTGTGTGTACATACGTACATACGTACACACGTACACGTGTGCCCATGCCCGTGCCCGTGCCTGTGCTCATGCAGGAAAGCTATAATCCTCAGCTGTTGGCTGTAGGAGGGGAAAGGAGAAGAAAAGCTATGCTGTGTTAGTTTAGAAGACACAGGCCAGCAGTGGCAGACAAACAGACACATGTGGGGAGGGGAGCTTTAGAGAAAGAGTAAGGAAGCCCAAAGTATAAGAAAAACAAACAAAACTTAGCTTCTGGCCAGTGTCTGAAAGAGATTAAAAGTAGAAGAAAAAAGAAAGTTACAGCTTTTTGGGTGGGAGGTGAGGGACGGGGGTTCACGACAGGGTTTCTCTGTGTAGCCTTGGCTGCCTGGACTCTTTGTAGACCAGGCTGGCCTTGAACTCACAGTGATCCGCCTGCCTTTGCCTCCTCGATGGAATTACAGTTGTGCATCACCATGCCCAGCTAATTTATAGCTTTTAGAGTCAGAGTTCAGAAAGGCAGAAGGAGCCCATGGAACCGTACGCTAGCTCAGTGGGAGTGTGCTGGAGGCAGGGATTCTAAGGAGGCAAAGTACAGTATCTCATTAAAGGGGTAATTATTCCACCCATCTCCTTAGGCAAACCCACCTTTCTGGGGCTGGTGCCTTGGCCAGGTAATTGACTGTTTGGACTGGAGTAATTCTTCTCTGGTCTAAGCAGCTTGGGATGTCAAGCTAGTTTTCCCTTAGTAAGGGAGCTAGTTTTCCCTTAGTAAGACTTCAGTGCTGCTGTGACAGGCCAGGGTCGCATACCACTTGATTCTTCTCTGAATCGTTTAGCAGGAGACAGTCATTCCCGTAAAGGTCACCTGTATGCAGACAGGCCACTGTGACTAAGGAACGGCAACGCTGCATCCTCCCAGGGCTCACCGGAGTGCCGCAGCCATGGTGGCCAAGAGTGAGGCGAGCCCTGCCGGTTTCTTGTCTTGGAGGTCAGGGAGGTCTCTGAAGAATGGTGCTGATGTTTGCACTAACTCCTGTCTCGGGGCTCCATGGGCAGAAGCCGCTGGTTCCTCTGTCCCCAGCACGAATGTGTCTTCTAGAATTTCTTGGATCCAGGGGGTCTTCAGTGCCCCCAACCTGACAGAGGCCTACCTGAACTCCTTGAGCTGGTCAGGATTTCTGCATCCTCTCGCCTACTCCAGCTTTCTGTTCATCTAGAACCGGGTGACCCCAGCCCTGCCACAGCTGTGCCATCCATACACCCCAGCCATAGGCTGCTCCCTGCACTCGCCTTCACGTTCCTCAGTCACCCCAATTGGACCACCGCTTATGCACTACACACAGGTTAGGACAAGCCAGGTCATGGCAGGAAGGACAGTCTCCCTACCTGTGTCTTCAGTAGTGATTCTTTGATAAAGAAATGAGCAGGAGGGGCTGGAGAGATGGCTCAGTGGGTAAGAGCACTGGTTATTCTTCCAGAGGTTCTGAGTTCAATTCCCAGCAACCACATGTAGCTCACAACCATCTATAGTGAGATCTAATGCCCTCTTCTGACATGCAGGTGAACATGGAGGCAGAGCATTGTATACATAAGTATACATAATAAATAACAAAATCTTAAAAAAAAAAAAAAAAAGAAAAGAAAAAAGAAATGAGCAGGAGCCAGGTGTGGTGACATACGCCTGTAAGCCCAGTATTCTGCTGTGAGGCAGAGGCAGGTGGTTCTCTGTGTGTAAGGCCAACCTGGTCTACAAAGCGAGGCCAGGACAGCCAAGGCTACACAGAGACACCCTGTCACTATAGTCTTCTAAGCAGCTGTCTCTCAGAGGTTGTGGACAGTTCTATAAAACCCCCCTCCGCCCTGGTGGGGAAGCCCCTGCATGCTGTGCCTGAGCTGACCGAGGGGATTTGTAGCTCCCTGCTTAGTTAGCATCCTCATGTCCACAGTGTCAGCAGATAGCTTGAATGCCCATGGGGAAGCGGGCTGGGGAGGACAACACGGGCCTGGGTCAGAGCCGCTTGCGGTGCTTGCTGATTCAGAGGCCCTGCAGGGTTGAGAATGGTCTCTAGGCTGGCCTCCCTGGGGTTCGGGTACACTTACCCACAAAGGGATGGATACTGCCCCCCACCCCCAAGCCCATGCTACCTCATACTTCCAGTAGGACTCATTACCCTCCTAGGGGTTTAGTTAGTAAAGCCATTGTGGGTCAGATTGAGGTCACTCAGTGAGGGCCTCTGGGCAGAGCGCCCAGCGTGCCAGGCCATTGCCAAGTGCCTGATCAGCAGCGGTGAGGATGGGCATGACCCTCAGGTCAGGATAGCTGGGAGGGGGTCCATGTCACGGCCACCCCTGGGCGGAGGCCTGTTGTAGGGCGGCCTGATCAGGTCTGCACAGGGTGCCTGTCACCATGTGTGGGACTTACAGTCCTCAGCGTTCTATATCCCTAGCCTTAGAATGAGCCAGTCCACAGTGAGAGACCCTCCTGACGAGGCCTGACCTGTAGGCATAGCAAAGCTGTTCCTGGCCACATTTTTTTTTTCTTTCTAGAGCAAGCAGGGAAATTAAGATTTTCTATGGCAGGGGGAACTGGTGTCAGAGAAACAAAAGAGGTCTGGAGCAAGACCTAGATGCCATCGCCAGGCCATACGGCAGGCTTGGGACTGAACCTCTCCTTCCAGCCCAGAAGTTGCATAACCCTTACCTACCTGTCTGCTGAGGCCTTTGAGTATCCTAGTTCCCATGGGGCCTTCAGCCCACTACTGTCCAGACTGGCCAGTTCAGGTGTTTCCTGACTCATGAGAGTCCCTTGTTGCAAAAGTCTTTGACACCACCTAGCCAAGTGTCTCCTCTGTCACAAAGATATAGAAAGGGTAAGACTCTCCAGCTCCAAGGACAGTTACTGCTTGTGCTGGGGTCTCTCTGGCACCCCTTAACCAGCTTCCCCTGACCAGGGGTTGTTCTGTGAGTAGTCAGATCCTAGTATCTAACCACTAGGCTTTCCTATCTCCATTCCTTAGCTTTGTATCCTGGGAGGCTGGACTGGGGGCCACCTTTGTCCCTCAGAGGCTCTCCGACTGCAGCAGGGGGGGGGCGCACCTCAAAGGGGCTTTGTGTCACCACAAAGACGCTCTGTCCCTCTAGAGAAGCCTGAGTGTTGCCATGGTAATGGAGGGGCCTGGCAGAAGGGGGTCCCACCATCTGAAGCAGGGGAGGACACTGCCGGCCAACAGCACAGTGTGCAGGGCTGGCAGGCAGCACAGTGACGGCTGCACCTGCCCAGCTGAGGGCCTTATCTTGCAGGACACTGTCCTTGACAGGGCCCCTAGCGGTAGGGATAAGAGTGGGCCTCCCAGACCTGCCGAGAACTCCAGCCCCCTCATGCCTGGCTAAAACGCAGAGGGCAGGCTTGGCTCTGTGCCTGGGGCCTCAGCCCTAGGCTTCCTGCCTCCTTAAGATGTGAAGCCACTGGCATGTTGCAAAGGAGGAGTGGGAGCAACAGGCTGGCCACCTCTACTGCCTGAGTGACCTGTGTGGGCTTTGTAAGGGCGGGGTATACTGAGCATCTTTGCGTGGGTAAAGAAAATGTCCTGAGGGACTTCTGCCTCCTACGGTGGGCCTGATGTAGCCCAACAAACAACAACAACAACAACAACGTTCTCCAGCCAGATGGAGAATGGCTTCATTCCCATAGTGCTGCACCAGGCATCTGTGAGAGAAGGTGTATTGGGGGAGCTCCCTGCTTTTAGCCTTTGGCCCTCAGGGTCGATACCAACCTGCTACTGTAGTGCTGGGGGACTTGCTGCCTTAAGAGACACTTCAGAGCCTGCAGAGGCAGCGCTGGTGACTGCAGCTAATGTCTGCATCAGACACAGATGGGGGCATCAGGGACTGCCCTGAGTTGGGGGTGTCTATCTTCCGTGTCCCCTAAGCCCTTATGGAGAGGTGAGGCTCACAGGACCCAGAGGCTTGAAGGGAACGAAATGGGTGACAGGTGTCTGCCCCATCCTCAGCACAGGATCTGGCAGCAGCTTCCTGTGGCCCAGGCCTCCTGGAATACGATCTGACCACCTACTCGACCACTTCATCTTCCACTGACTGACAGTCCTCAGGGTCACCCAGTCGCCAGACCTTAGGCTCCTCAAACCTCCAGGCACCTGCCTTCTTGGCCACAGCAGCATCCTGTCCTTAATCAGAGTCCCAGCCTCTCAGGTTAGCCCTGCAGTAACCCCTAATCTCCCTGTATCTCTCAGGCCCTCCCAGTTTTCCTCGACGCTGGGCAGCCCTTGACCCAAGGTGTCCCATTACTGTGAGGCAGGAACCCACTGAGGATTCCCTTACGGATGAGCTCTATCTATCCCCTGAGACAGTGCTGTTGGGGTACCATGGGCATACCCTAGGAGACAGGAGTCACTGAAGAATGTCTCCCCCACCCCCAACCCAACCCAAGCCTTTGCCAGAATGCTCTGACTCTTTTGTGGGAAATCTAATTTCCAGGCTGTATCTGCTTCCAGGCTGCCTGAAAACCAGCTGCTTCCCTGGGCAGCAGACACTCCCCTCGCCTCCCCCTCCCCCAGCCGACTTGGAGTCTCCAGCGCCTGGCTGAAAAGATGGCTGCCTCCCCCTTCTTTAGCCTTGTTTATACCCTTAACTCGTGCAAAACTGGACCCTGAAACCCCAGCACGAGGACACCTCAGCTACAACTGTGACCCCAGGATGCGAGTCTTTCTGGTTTTTCTGTGCCTACATCTGTCCACGGCATTCCCAGGCCTTTTGCTTGAGGGCTTTAGCCATGTCACCTGTGTATATCATTTTGTCCCTTTCAGCTCTGTGTGTGTGGTTTTTTTTGTTTTTTTGGTTTTTTTTTGGTATCTTTTTAAACTGCTTTATATAAAAGCACCTATTGAGTAGCAGGGGGGTGGGTTGCACACCTTTAATGCCAGCATTCAGGAGCCTGAGGCAGGCAGATCTCTGTGAGTTCTGTGGTGTATAGAGAGAGTCCCAGGGCAGCCAGAAACACACAGAGAAACCCTGTCTCGAAAAAACAAAAAAATATGAAAGAGTACCTTAATGAATTGACGATACTGCTTTACTGTGGAATGTTTCAAAATTCTCAATTTCAATAAGACAGTTTTCTTTTGAAGTTTTGCACGTCTATCCTCTGCCCCCCACCACCTCTTTTTTTTTTTTTTGGAGATGGGGGTCTGACTGTGTTGCCCAGCCTAGGTTTGAGGTCCTAAGCCAGCGGTTCTCAACTTGGGGGCTGCGTGACCCTTTCACAGGAGTCAGATCTCCTGTCTTTCAGATGTTTACGTTATCAATCATAACAGTAGCAAAATTACAGGACACCGCAGCATAAGGAGCTGGATTAAAGGGTTGCAACCCTAGGGAGATTGAGAACCACTGCCCTAGGCTCAAATGATTCTTCTACCTCAGTTTCTCAGATACAGGAGTGTGCCGCTGCATATGACTTGCTTCCGCTGTCTTTTGGAAATGATTAAGGCACAAAGTGAGGAGAGGGGCGAGCTGGTAGGCCCTGAGCTGAGGAGAGGGGCGAGCTGGTAGGCCCTGAGCTGAGGAGAGGGGCGAGCTGGTAGGCCCTGAGCTGAGGAGAGGGGCGAGCTGGTAGGCCCTGAGCTGAGGAGAGGGGCGAGCTGGTAGGCCCTGAGCTGAGGAGAGGGGCGAGCTGGTAGGCCCTGAGCTGAGGAGAGGGGCGAGCTGGTAGGCCCTGAGCTGAGGAGAGGGGGGAGCTGGTAGGCCCTGAGCTGAGGAGAGGGGGGAGCTGGTAGGCCCTGAACCCTGCCCAGCCTCAGTTGTGCTGAAGGCACCGTGTACATATGAAGCCGTTGTTACTACTCCACCTGAAATGCTTGATGTATATGTTGCTCAGGGTGTCTTTTTTTTTTTTTTAATGACCACACTGTATATATACTTTAGTTATTGTCACAAGATATAGAAATGTTTGATTCTCACAAAATCCTGTGGGTGCATCTATTTGCTGTTACGGCGAGGCTGAGAGCAGCTGTCTCCTAGCCCTACACCCCTGCCTGAGACTCTATGGTCCCAGCCTTGGCAGACATGCTTTGTGAACCTCATGTTCCAGACCTCCTATGATCTGTCCCCAGTCTGGGCACAGTGCCTGTCCCTTTGAGCTTGTCTAGAAGCCATTCCCAAGGTTCTGGGTACCACCTGACCTCAAGGGTCAGGGTCAGGGTGACAAGATAAGGATAAAGATTGAGTTCTCCCAAGACTTGGCTGTTCATATGCAGAGAGCATGTTTCCTGGGCTGGCAGAGCTGAGGACAGGAGACCAAGGCTGCTCCCAGAATGTCCTCCCAGACAGAGAGAATTGGCTTTGGCGCTTCTGGGCTTGCTGGCGCTGTGTCCTTTTCCTGCTTGGGATGGGCACGGTGTGGAGTATGGATCTGAAGGAGGTTCAGCTGTTCCCAGTGTCTTCCTGGGCTCTGTGATAGATGACTGAAGCCAGGCCCTCTCCTGCCCCCTACTAACCCTTAAGAAATTCCTCTAATTCCTCGACCCTCGTTGACCTCGGCCCTGTAATGTGCTTTTCCGGGCCAGGCCTTTGGCTGTGCTCCTTCAGAGGAAGAATGTCTGGGTCAGCAAGAAGACAGCAAATGCTGCTTTAGGTTTCAGGGGAAAGAGGCAGCCTCCACCCCACCCCCTCCGGCAGCGCCCCCCCCCAGCACCGCCCCCCCCCCCCATAGAGTGAGATGGGGCTCCATTTGCTGCAGAGGACACAGCCACAAGGCATCCTTTCTGTGGTTGTGAGGCTCATCCCATCACTCACACTCCCGTATTTCCATTCTCCCTCACTATGTAGCTCTGGCCAGCCTGGAACTTTCTACTTAGACCAAGTTAGTCTCTAAGCAACAGGTCTGCCTGCTCCTGCCTCCAGAGTGTTGGGACCATATCCCTCCCAGCTCTCCGTTTTCACTCATCCTTCTCTCAGCTATCTGGGCCCGGCCATTCCGTCAGTCTGCCTTGTCTCCCACACAGCCATTTGCCTACGCACCAGACTGCCCACCCTGCAGTTGACCTCTTACACGCTCACACAACCATCTCCATTCTCTTGGCACACCCCCATTTCCTCACTTGTTCGTTACCTTACCCGTTCCTCCCATCCTCCTGCTCTCCCGGCCTTCCCTCAGTAATTCAGGAGTCTACCCACCTAGCCTTCTACCTGTATGTCTTCCAGTCCGTACATCCACAGCCATGCCCCATCTGCCATCCTCTTCTTCCCCATCCGTTTACATGCCCAGCGTCCGCCCATCCATTAACTCATCAGTCCACACCCCACCACCACCCCTTGCCCGCCCCCCACCCACGTTTTGCTTATCTGTTCCTTGTTTGCTCACCCCTTCATTGACCTGTTTGTCTGTCCATCTCTACCCACTCACCTGCCCATCCACCTCCTCTGTCTTCCTGTCTGTGGTTTACACGTTCTCTAGTCTCTTGTTTGCGTCCGGTTGCCTCCTCTGCCCATGTGCGTTATGAGAGCACAGGCACGGGGACCCTGGTCACTACTGCTTGCCCGTGTTTTGTTTTGCTTTGTTTGTTAAATTCTATCCTCCCTATCTTTCTGCTGTGTGTGTGTGTACACCCTGTGTGCATATGTACACACATTGTGTAAGTGCAGGCACCCATGTGCCACAGGTCACATGTGGAGGACTTCGGAAGTCAGTCCTCCCCTCCCATCTTGTTGGGGACAGGGGCTCTTGTGTAGCTTCCCGCTGCATACACCCGGTTAGCCAGCCTCAGAGCCTCCCGGTAGGGGCATGCTGGGATTACAGACACCTGTGCCACCTTGTCTGGTTTTCACATGGGTCCTTGGGAGCAGAATTTAGGTCATCAGTTATTTACAGCAAGCACTTTACCCACACAGAACCACCTTTCCAGCCCTGTTGTTTGTTTGTTTTGCTTTGAGGCAGGGTTGCCCTATGCAGTGCTGACTGTCCTTGAACTATGGCCACCAGGCTGGCCTCAAACTTGTGATACTACTCCTGCCTCTGCCTCTTAAGTACAGAGATTGTACCTGTGTGCCATCATGCCTGGTAGTCACTGTTCTTTTGCAGTTGTGTTTTTTTTTTTTTTTAAGGTTTACTCATTTATTATTATGTATACAGTGCTCTGCCTACATACACACCCACAGGCCAGAAGAAGGCATCAGATCCCATTACAGATGGTTGTGAGGCACTGTGTGGTTGCTGGGAATTGAACTCAGGACCTCTGGAAGAGCAGACAGTGCTGTTAATCACTGAGCCATCTCTCTAGCCCACAATTGAGTTTTTCAAGTTTAATCTCAGTCCTGACTTTTCTAGCTCCCTTTCCCAGGTTCCTGGGTTTCTCTGGCCTAGTTATGGTGTTTGGTCACAATGAAGGTCCCCTTCGTTACTGTCTCATTGCACATTTAAGAGGAATTATGCAGCTGGTTGCTGGGACCTGGGTGGGGTACTGTGTGGAGCAGTGGTGCTGGGTCTTCCCAGGTGAACAGAGGTCAGGAGGAAAGGCCATCAGCCAGAGCATCACACTTACCTGAATGTCCTTGAGGTAATTCCTAGGATCCAGCAGATGCTGTTTGATGCCTGTCCCTACCCTACATCTGCAGCTCTGTGCCCCAAGACCTGACTGGGAGAAGCAACTTAGAAGTCTCTGTGGTCAGCATTTAAAAAAAATCATGCATCTTGCTTTCCAGGACAGTTTATATGTACTGTTGTTTTTCATTTGCTTGTTTTTTAAGACAGGGTCTTACTATGTAGCACTGGCTGTCCTAGAACTCATTCTGTGTGTAGACCATGCTGGCTTTGAACTCACAAAGATCTGCCTGCTTATGCTTTTCACGTACTAGGATTAAAAGCATGTGCTGCTATGTTCAGTTTTGGGTTGTTTTTGTTTTTGTTTTTTTTGAGACAGCTGCCTCTGCCTCTGGAGTGCTGGGATTAAAGGTGTGTGCCACCATGCCCAGCTTTATGTCCAGTTTTATAGTTACTGTTTTAATATAAAAATAGCATTTTGAGTTACTACCTTAAAAAAGCTGTCCTAGCCAAGTGTGGAGGCGCACGCCTTTAATCCCAGCATTCGGGAGGCAGAGGCAGGCGGATCGCTGTGAGTTCGAGGCCAGCCTGGTCTACAAAGTGAGTCCAGGACAGTCAAGGCTACACAGAGAAACCCTGTCTCAAAAAAAAAACAACAACAAAACAAACAAACAAACAAAAAAAGCTGTCCTGAGCTAGGCATGTTGTGCACACCTTTAATCTCAGCACTTAGAAGGCAGAAGCAGGCGGATCTCTGGGAGTTTGAAGTCAGCCTGGTCTACATAGTAAGTGAGTCCCAGGCTAGCTAGAGGTATAAAGTAAGACTCTCAAAAACAAGCAAAAACTCTCCAAAAACAAACAAAAGAACCCCTGTCCTTTGGGGTTCTGGGCCTGGGTCACCCATGTCTCCTGTGGGGGCCTCCTCTGATCGGCCTAGATGGGTAAGCACAGTCACAGGGGCCAGCACCCCATTCAAGAGCAGACAGGGTACACAGGCTGGGAAGACGGTGGGGCTAGCACCATACTCTACTCTTCTACCGGAGCTGCTAAGACTCTGCCTCCCACAATCTAGCAAGTGTTTAGGGGGTGCTCCCTGGGAAACTCAACTGGCCAATGGAAGGGCCAATGTGGGCTTTGGCCACTCTCTCATCTCAGCCTCAGAGTTCTGGGCCCCGGACTAGAGCCAATGGCTACCCTTCAGAGGGAAGCTTTGTGGCTCCCAGAGCTGTGGCGTGATTAAGGTGGCTTGGGTCTGGGAAGCTACCTCTAGGCTGCAGCCCGGGGTGGGTTATACCAGATGGAGGTCAGAGGGCACAGGGATGAAGTCAGAAGTGGAACCAGATTCTCCATTTTTACACAAGCTGGGAGGATGCTGACTCTTGTCCACAAGACCCACAGCTGGCTGGCTGTCCCTGCCTTGTGGTTCTGAAGCTCCGCTTAGGTGGGCTGATGTTTCGACCCACCCCTTCCCTCCCTAGGGTAAGTGTCCCCTCTAGGGTGAGACCCTCCTCAAGGCTCACCCCATACCCTCATCTGGCTTCCTAGCAACACCTAGGCTGCTGTGTGCCCCTTCGGTGGCTACGACTTTTGTTGCTGTGGTGCCACAGTGTTCAGAGAGCCCAATCTGTCCCTCACTTCCTATCTCTTTCCCTAGTGGTGGCCACCACCTCTCCCAACAGAAGCTAATGTTACAGGCCATGGTTGGCTGAGGTCAGTTCCTCTGCCCACATCAGTGTTTCTGCATGGTCACATTGGCTGTTTTATTTGTGTGACAGGTGCAGAGGAAATGAACAGCTGTGGGGGCCAACACTCACTTCTTGCCTCCCCTGGGCCTCACTTTCCCCAGCTGTCTTGCTGAGGGGACTGCGCTTTTTACCTCTGAGGTACAGTGTCACCAGTGGGCTGCTGCAGGACTGGTCTTGTGTGGGTATCACCCAGCACATGCATGACGTTCCCACACAAGGCCCTTCCTTCTCTAAGCTCAGACATTGTATCGGTGCAGGGGTGAGGGGTCCAGCAGTCTGCTTCAGTGGGCTGGCCTGGAACCAGCTTGGGAGCAGGTCCCAAGCAGCACTGAGCTTCAGGCCACACACTGAGCATGGCCTATGGCTGTAACCCACCCCCACCCCGTATCCCTGCAGCCAAGCTCCTGGATCGCGGCTCTGCATACTTGGCCTATTTTTTGTTGTCCGTGAAAAACAAACACACTGGTCAGCCAGAGACCGAGTGGCAAGGGAAAAGGCTGGCTTATCACGGCAAACACCAAGCCCCCTCCTTCCAATTCCCAGGGGCCCTGGGGGTCAAGGAATAGCACTCAGCTAGTGTGTGGACAAGCCTGAGCCTCTAAAGACTGGGATGCTGATGCTTGGGAACTCCCTCTAGATCAGGCCGCTCACACACAGGCCAGCTTTAAGCAAGGGGAGTCTAAACATAACATTGCTCTGCCGGAACCTCCTTCAGGTTTTATTCAGCCATGAGAAGCAGAGACAACCCTGTCCTGGGTAGAGTGGCTGTGAGTGGAGGCTGCACTCCTGGTCAGCATTTCTAGGAGCTCCACGGTCACTACAGCGACTGACCTTGGTGGCCTGCGCTTGTGGTGGGGACAACCCCTCATACCCTGCCTGCTGGCTGCTCTGACCTGGCCATGCTGCCTATGTGGCTGCTGGTGGACCCTTACCCTCTGTGAGACAGGACTGAGGTGATCCCATGAGATTGGAATCAGCTGCCAGAATCAGGGGCAGCCAGAAGCCTGGAAGGGGGGAGAGAGAGAGGGAGGGAGGGAGAGAGAGAGAGAGAGAGAGAGAGAGAGAGAGAGAGAGAGAGGGGAGAGGAGAGAACACACTTATCACATCAGTGCTCCTCACCCTCTCATCAGGCTCTGAGAAACCCATGGTTCATGTCTAGGCTGGGCTTGGCAGGAAACAGAAGCGCCTGGGTCAGAGGCCCAGCCTCACAGGGAGGGAGTTGCCTGCTTCCGGCCAGCTCCAGATT
The DNA here is from genome assembly GCF_964271855.1 of Acomys minous. Lineage (NCBI taxonomy): Eukaryota > Metazoa > Chordata > Mammalia > Rodentia > Muridae > Acomys > Acomys minous. The sequence continues at coordinate 72,753,671 of NC_140492.1, read as the reverse complement.
AATGGCTTTTAATTTTGAATTTAATCAATGCAGCTTCCCTCCAGAGAGCTGGATGCTCTGGCTTGGGAGAGAGTCCTGTGATCTGTGAGTAGGGTGGCAAGGGGCCCGGGACGGCTTCATCAGGTTGCTCCTGTGGCCCCACCCTGAGCTTGTTGTGCTTCGCCCGCAGGCAGCTGGCACCCTGATCATGGAGGACTGCAACGTGCACTCGGCCGCCAGCATTCTGGCCTCGGTGAAGGAACAGGAGGCCCGCTTTGAGCGCCTGACACGGGCACTAGAGCAGGAACGGCGCCACGTTGCCCTGCAGCTGGAGCGTGCCCAGCAGCCTGGCATGAGCAGTGGTGGCATGGTGGGCAGTGGGCAGCCCCTGCCAATGGCCTGGCAACAGCTGGTTCTGCAGGTAATAGTCCGGGGGAGGGTAAAGACAGCCAGGGAGGGAGACAGTTGAGGTCTTGGTGGATCACAGCTAGCATGCAGTGACTTGTAGCTCTGCTGGGGTCTGGGGGGGAGGAGAGGAAAATAGATCCCACAGGGGCCAGAAGCCCCATTTGTCTATGCCAGACCCAGTATGGCGAAGACAAGAGCAGGGCATGCCTGCCCCTCGGAATCTTGTTGTCCACTGAGTGAGCCCTCAGGGTTCAGGTAGCTGGATTGGATCTGTTTGAGACGGTTCCTTAAAAATTTTGCCTAAGCGGGGTGCAGTGGTGCACACCTTTAATCCCAGCAATTGGGGAGGCAGTGGCAAGCGAATCTCTGTGAGTTCGAAGCCAGCCTGGTCTACAAAGCGAGTACAGGGACAACCAAGGGCTACCCAGAGAAACCCTGTTTTGAAAAGCCAAAAAAATAAAAAATACAAAACTTTTTTGTCTAACCAAGCAGGATCCCACCATCTGCCCACAGCTCAGTGGCCTAGAAACATCAGTTCTTACACGCCGCTGCCCTCAGACTGTATGCAGGCCCCAGGTGGAGAGCTCCGTTCCATAACCAGGACCTGAGAGTGCTTAAGTGGGAGTACACAGCCAGGCGTCAGAGTTTCTTGGCCCTTTCTTGTACCCTCATGACACAGGGAGGTCCCAGAATGAGGAAATGGCAGAGGTCTGGAGTCGGCTCTGATTACCTAGGCTTCCATTATGGTGGAGGCTCACCCTGCTTCCAGCCAGAAGAGGAGGCCACTCCTCACCACCCTGAGCACACACCTGCCTCAGCTGTCCTCTGAGCTCCTCAGGGAGTGACTGGATCCTCAGTTTCCCATGCTCAACTCCTGCACTCTTAAACTTGGTACAGCCCTTCCGTGCTAGAACATCTGCAATCCCGGCATTCTCTGGTCCTCCCGGCCTTCATTCCAGTGAGCTAGGCTTACCATGCACTTGGTAGAGACAGGAGGTACCCTGGCCCATCTTATCCAGAGAGGTAGGGAGGCGCTGGGCATGTGAGACTCAAACACAAGCTCCCTGTGTGAGACTCAGGGGACAGGCTGAGACTGGCCCTGGTTGTCCTTGTCTGATGGTTCACAGATAAGGGTTCCTACACCTGTTCACTTCTCACCTAAAATGCAGAGCAGCCAGAGCCAAAGATCTCTAGATTTCTAGAAGACCCCGAGCATAGTAAGGAGCCATTTTCCCCTCCTTTCCTCCTCCTCTTTACCCTCCTTGTTCTCATTCCTCCATTCCCCTCCCCCCCACCCCCCGCCCCCCTGCCTTGAGACAAGGCCTTACTATGTAGCTTTGGTTGGCATCAACTCACTAGAGATCTGCCTGGCTCTGCTTCCTAACTGCGAGGATTAAAGCCATAACCCACTACATCTGGCCAGAGAGCCCTTTCTCAACTATATGGCCCTGAGTGGTTTGTGAAAGGCAGAACAGTAAATTAGGACCGAGGGGAGTGGGTCACACTCGTGATGAGCTTGCTGAGTCTGACTGCAGACCCTGATCTGCCGTATAAGCCTTCATCTTCTAACGGGATGAAGACAGGATGAGGGTTGTAACTCCGTGTGTGTGTGTGTGTGTGTGTGTGTGTGTGTGTGTGTAAGTGTGAGAGAGACAGGCCCTAGCATGTAAAACCAAACCCAACCAAATAGTAAGCTCTGTGCTGCTAATGTTCCCTAACCTTCTAAAGGAAGTGAAACAGCTCAATTGGGCCACATGGGGTCAGTGGCAGTCACTGACCCTGAGGATGTTCCTCAGGCACCAAGGCACTCAGTACAGCCGTCCCAAGGACAGAACAGGCTCTGTTCTCCATCTCATTGACAAGTAGTATGGGAGGACAGAGGGCACCCTCAGGGTCAGTGCCCTGACAGGAAGATGTTCCCACAGTCTGGAGCTGCCGACCTCAACCCTAGTCTTCTCTTACCCATCATCCCATCGCACTCTTGGCTCTAGTCAGATCCAACAGGCCAGTGGGGACAGGAGGAGGTGGGGTCTGGCCAGGCCATTGCCTCAGTGTTGAATCTTTGTATATTAATCTCAACACGAGGTGGCCCAGGACCTACCTTAGAGGCACAGAGTCAGCACTGGTGGTCGATAGCTTGGGGTGGTGGCAAGGCAGGTAGCCAGGAGCCTGTAGCCTGGGAGCCAGGGGTCAAGGGTTACTGCAGCCTTGCTCCCTGAACTCTTCCACGGTCCTGGATGCCTGCCCTTCATCTTCTAACAGGATGAAGACATTCAGCAGTAGAGACCCTTGGTATGTGAGGGGTGGGGGTTGGGGAAGGAGGGGCATACCACTGTGACCTACCTGGTCAGCTGGGTTACTGGACTTATCTCAGGTGGCTGGGGCACTAGCAGTTAGAAAACGTACAGAAGATAGAAACAGCTTCAACATAACGCATCTCCTCAAAAACAGTATGTTTGATTCACTGGCCAGGGTGGTAAGAATGGAGGATGGACTAGGTCAGAAGTCAGAGTATCCTGGCCTGAGCAGGGAAACTGAGGCCAGTGGGCACCTAGCATACATGAGCATGGTTGAGCATGCTGGGCAGTACAGCCTCTGCTAGTGGCACATCATGGTTTGAATTTTCAGATTGGAGTGAGGAGAAGCAGACAGGAGACAGGGAGCTAAGCCTTCCGTAGAGTACCCACTGAGCATCCCTGGGCTGGCCTCAGCTCTGTCTCAAAACCTTCCCTTACATGTGATGAAGCACGCGTCCTATAGTCTTGGCTTCTCTCCTCCCTGTACTTGTTTTCCTCCAGAAGTCTAACTCCCCAGGTGTGGCTGCTGGAAGGCTTAGGGTGGAGTAAAGTGCATCTTGCTGGCTCAGGTCCCCACAGCCCATCTGCCATTTCCCAAAAGACTCAAGCCAGACAGAGGACAGGGTATAAAGCCACCTGTTTTCCAGGGCTTCTGACAAGAGCTCCAATCAGAGACTTTATAGCCTAGGGCAACTCCAGACTTGGCCGCTGGTCCCATGGTTTAATACACTGAAACGGCCTTCAAAGGGTGAGAAGTTACTGACTTGTGTCTTGATGGGGAGCCCAAGACATAAGCTGTGTGCCTTGTGAGGTTATGCACTAAAGTCCCCACTAAGTTCTGCAGGGACCCTTACTTGGAGACCCATGCAGAAGGAGGACCTGAGACTTTGCAGCCTGACTGTACCAGAGCTGTGCCTTAAGAGGAAAGTTACTCAGTTAGGATTAAAAGTAGCTTGTGTCAGGATGGTAAGTAACCTTGCCTTGGTCTACTCTGTGGGACCTCAGTTTACACAACTGTAGAGGTGGATAGGCCCCTACACATTCAGTGTGGGTAGATTAAGACTTCGGTAGGAAGGCTTTGCCAAAGTATCATAGGGTGTGTTTTGGGGGAGGGGGTGGGAGGTGGGGGGTGCCGACCCTCGGGCGGAGGCAAGACCTGGGCTGGCAACCCGTCAGGCCTAGCTCGCTGCAGAGTCCCGCCCTGGCCTGTGGGGGGGCGGAGCCTCGCCCGCCCCGCCTGGGTGCGCCCCGCCCCGATTGGCTGCTGGTCTTGGCGGCTGCCAGGTCCGCCTTCACGGGAGGGAGTCAGTGGAACTGGAGCGGCCGAGGTGCCCGCGGAGCGCGGTCCAGCTGCCGCCCCCGCCGGCTTGTGGCCTCCCAGCCTCGGTCCGATGCCGGCCGAACTCAGACAGGTTGGAAAGAACTCGGTCCCTATGGGGAAGGCGGGGTGCGTTGTCCTGAGGCCCTGGTCTACCCGGGAAGACCTGCTTTTGTTTCTGCGAGCCGCCAGCCCTCGGCAGCTATTGTCTGCTCTGGAGCCGGCTGTGCTGACCCTGGGGCCGGGAGCGGTGGCGGGAGTGAGCCCGCTGCCCTGCGGAGGGGGCGTGTGCGAGCACCACGCATGCCGGTACCTCTGGGGCTGGAACGCCGTGCTGGGGCGCAAGCCGGGCGACCCTGCACTCAAATCGAGCGTGACCCGGGAAGGGTGCACCCCTCTGGCCGGCCGTAGGACAGGTGGCGGGGGTGGGGGTTGGGGTGGCGAGAAGGCGGGGGTACAGGCCCTTCCCAATGGCCCTTCTTCGAATAGAGTGAGGCCCGCCCACCGAAGGAAACTGGCTTAGGCTTCTTGCTCCCTAGGGGATCTCTCGGCTCCCTCTATTCCCCTTCCGCTTGCTTCCACTACACTCTGGGGACCAGTGGAGCAGCTTCTGGAGATTTAATGGAAACCCTCTCTGCCGCGGCATTGCACGTGAGGGGAGGGTAAGGGAGGAGCAGAGCCCGGTACTGCCCACGTGTGGTTGTGAGGGGTCTGCCGGCATCCTGGCCATACATACAGACCATTACTGGTGAGGGGCAGGTGTGCAGCCTTTGCTGTGTTCCGACGGGGCGGGATTCGTTAGTAGGCCTGGAAACTCAGGCTGTATGGCGCAGGGACTGCCTGAAAGACAACTGGTAGTAGGAGGGAGGTCTGTTATATACCTAACGTGGTCCATAGCTTGTGGTCACTGATTGCCTAGTTAGTCGTGGATTTCTGGTCCCCTCCCCAGTTTGTTCATCCCACCATATGTCCCTTGGCCTTTTAGCTACTGTCTGGGGCCACACCCTGGGAGGATTACTGCTCCTGTGGGTTGTGGAAGGGTTGTGCAGAGACTGAGCATAAAGGAGGTGGTGTTTTGTGGTGACCAAGGGCCTGCCTGGTGGGAGATGTCAGCCTAACTTGTCTTACTTACACTCTGCTGGGGAGGGTCATGCTGGAGTTCAGAACGCCATCCATCCATCTACCTTGTGTCCTCTGGGGACCTGGCCCCGGAGGTGTGGGCTCTGAGTATGCACCTCACTTCACTTAGTGGTTGATGTATGCCAGCAGAAACTGCACAGGGTGATGTACAGAGACCTATGGTCTGTCCTGCGTGGTACAGACTATAGATGCTCATCAGTAAAGTACAGGACACATCTTGCGTGGCATTGGGCATATAGGTGGGATGGGTTCCTGTGTCCTTCCCTTCTCTGCAAGAGGAAACTGAGCCCCCATGGGTTTGTGCTCAGCACTGTGCCCATGGGGTCCCTCTCCTGTCCTGCTGGATGGATGGATATGGCCTCTTCTAGAGGAGAGAGGATGAGGCTGGAGAAGCAGGGAGTGATCGTATATAGTTGGTCCGTGGGGTGTCGCCCCGGGCTGTGGCAGTACCGTCAGGAAGGTGGGCATGCCTTATACAGAGTGAAGTGGCTGGGAGTCTGGGGATTGGATAGGCTGGTTGCTAGGTTGTGAAACATGGAGACAGAATGTCGATTGCTGCTTGTCAGCCCCCCATTTCACAGACCCACTGCACAGCAATTCCAGAAGCTGAGTCCCAGGATGGCCTTGAGCTTCTTACTACCAGAGGCCTCCGTCTTCCCATCTGTATGATCAGTGAAACCCCAGTAGTGGGTGGGTGACTAGGTGTCACTAGCTCCTCCCCTGTGTGCTGGAAGCACATGTAAAGGCTAGTGCCAATAAAAGTCCAGACAGGTGGATGGAAGATGGGTACGTTTGAGAACTGAGGTTATACATACTTGTGCCTGTGCTCCTGACTGGGAGCTCATGTATGTACACATGCTCCTGTTGGAGGCATGTGTTTGTGTGAGTCCAGACCTCTGTCTGTGTGTATGCCCAGGCATGTGTAGCTGGCCTGACTTTCCCAGGAACGTGGCTGACTTACACTCCTGCCTGCCTGGGTGAGGTCATTGACTGCTTTTAGCCTCCTGAGGTCATTTGCTAGCAGAGTATCTTGGAAACTCAGGATCCCTCAGCCCATACACTAGTGGGTGACTACTGCAGGTTGCCAACCTTTGCTGGAGATCCCTCTTATCCAGGCCACTCCTGTGTCTGTGTGCCACATCTTCAGCACAGCCCAGGGCCTGTGTGTGATTCAGTGTCCCCATCGCTTTACCACCTAGATAGAGAGAAGGGCGGACTCTCTGAATGTTTAATGTATGTAGATGCATGCAAATCTACAAAGGGGCCCTGTCCCCTGGCAGAATGTCCTAAGCAACTTGTCCCCTCAGCCTTGCTCCTCCCCCTCCTCCATATCTAGGAATGCATCGCCTAGGTCCCCCCTTATCCCCCCTCCCCCCTCCAAAAAAACCCCTCTGACAAGCTTCCGAGAGTCCAGCACTGAGAGCTACGGCTTGGCACTCGGTCGCCAAATAAGAGATGGAACAGCACAGGCCTCAGCACAGAGTCAGTGGCCTTGGAGAAGTGCCCAGGTCACCCAGTCTGGCATCTTTCCAGTTGTCCCCACGTTGGGCCTCATCTATTTCTCTTTCCCAGGGAACAGGGTCTCCTCTTCCTGGCCAGGCCCCAGCAGACATTCCATTTCATCCGTAGGCTAGGAAAAGGGCTGCTAGAACCTTGTCCTGGAGAGGTGAGGCAAAGCCCAAAGGTTTCCTTCTTAGACAGTTCCTGAAATCACTCAGCCAGGGCTTGAGCGGTCCTGCGCCAACCACCTGTAGCCAGGCCTCAGGTCTCTCATTTGCAAAATTACCTCTTAACTCTCCAGAGCTGAGCCCCTGAGGGAGGGAGAGGCGTGTCCTGTGTTTCCACTTTCTGGTGTCACCAGAGCCTGGGAGATGTCCTGTGGTGCTAGCAATACACTTGTACTCATGCACAATCTCCAACGGGGGCCAGGTGCTTCCCCAGTACGGGAGCTGGCCTGGGAAGGCTTACTGTCCCAGTGATCTCTGCAGGAAGGCCTGTCTCGAAGCCAGCCTGGCCCCTGCTTAGCACAGCACCCAGGCCAGGGAAGGGCATTGTGGCCCCAGAGCTGGGGAGATGTCGCATGAACTATTAGGTCTCCCTGGGCCTTGGGTGAGGAGGCACAGCCTTCTGCTGACCTAGCCATGGTTACGAAAGAATGTGTCCCCTCCAACCCGCCCACTGTTGCTTGAGTTCCAACCCCTGTCCAGGCCAGATGCCAGCCCTGAGATGTTGACAGGGTGAGGCCCTGGGCCCAGAACAGACTGTGGTTCTCAGAGCCGTGGGCCTCAGTCCGTAACTATCTTGCCTACAATTCCCCCATCATGCCTCTCTGCAGGGTGGTGGCAAGTAGGATCCATATATCTAGTGTCTGACGTGATGTACGGTCTCCATGTCCCAAGAGCCTCTGGGGCAGAAGGAGCAAGGATATCTTAGCAGTGTGGGTGCCTGTGTACTCTAGGAGGTGGGTATCTCGGACCTCCTAGCTGAGCTTGGTACAGGAGTGTGTGAACTCTGCTGAAACTGACTCCAGAATTTGGCCATTCAGAGTTTGTGGAGTAGAATGAGAAAGGACAACTTGAGGAGGTGGGTGATGCCAGCAGAGCATTTTGCAGAACCTTCGTGGTCCACTTTGGGCCTAGAGACACCTGTGGCAGAGCCACGCAGCTGAGGGGAGGTCACTTTGCACCCAGGAGCATTGAGGTCACACTGGCTTAGGGCACTGTCCAGCTCTCTAGAGCCAACAAGCCCAGATAACCCCTTTCATGTCCATCAGGTCACCAAAAAGTCAAGGCCATGACCACAAGGACAGTGCGCCAGGTGCCTTTGGGTCCAGATGGACCTGCCTTGAACCTCAGCCCAAGGTGGAGGAGCTGATAACCCCTGGTGTACGTCATCAGGAATCCAAGGCAGAGTCAGTCATGATGTGGATCCCTGACCCCTGACCCCGACGCCCTTCTCCCTCTAGGAGCAGAGCCCGGGTAGCCAGGCATCGCTCGCCACGATGCCAGAGGCACCCGAGGTACTGGAGGAGACGGTGACAGTGGAGGAAGACCCCGGCACACCCACCTCTCACGTGTCCATTGTCACATCAGAAGATGGTACAACCCGGCGCACTGAGACTAAGGTAAGGCTGGACCCAGGCAAGAGGAGAGCAGCTTGGGCAACCACAGCCACCCCTCTAGAACAGGCATGTGAAGTGGCCCCTTAGAAACTCTTTGTTTGGGTGGAGAATTGAGGCTGGCGTGGCACTGTCCAGTCTCTAGAGCCACCTTTCTTGTCCATCAGGTCACCAAAACGGTCAAGACTGTGACCACAAGGACAGTACGCCAGGTGCCTCTGGGCCCTGATGGACTCCCCTTGCTGGACGGCGGCCCCCCACTTGGCCCCTTTGCCGATGGGCCCCTGGACCGACATTTCCTGCTGCGTGGTGGTGGCCCAGCAGCCACACTTTCCCGAGCCTACCTCAGCAGTGGAGGTGGCTTTCCTGATGGCCCCGAGCCCCATGATATTCCAAGCTATGGCAGCCTGTCCCGAGGGCTTGGGGTACGGCCCCCACGTACTGGCCTCCTGGGCCCAGGACCTGGTGACGGCTGTTTCACACTGCCTGGCCGCCGAGAAGCCTTCCCCATGGGCTCCGAGTCTGGACCAGCAAGTGGCCGCTCCCTGCCTGAGCACTTCCAGGCTGAGCCGTACGGCCTGGAGGATGATACGCGGAGCCTGGCTGCCGATGATGAGGGTGGCCCTGACCTGGAGCCTGACTACAGCACAGCGGCGCGGAGGAGACCTGAGTATGGGCGGGGCCTCCGTACCAGGTGAGCACCCGATGCTGTCTTCTATTCCCCAGTACACAGTACCCCACAGGCCATCAGGCTACATTTCCCTTTGAATTGGCTCCATCTCTTCTTAAGGATGGCAGCAAGAACAGGCCTGAGGGGCTGGAGAGATGGCTCAGCGGTAAGAGCACTGACTGCTCTCCCAGAGGTCATGAGTTCAATCCCCAGGAGCCACATGGAGGCTCACAACCATCTATAATGTGATCTGATGCCCTCTTCTGTACATGCAGGCAGAGCGCTGTATACATAATTTAAAAAAAAAATTTTTTTTTAATTAAAAGAAAAAAAAAGAACAGGTCTGGGGTGATAGGCATGAACCTGGTGACACAGCCTGAAGTTGGCTCTGTTCTAATGGCTAGCCGGCTGGCCATGAAGACCCAGACATCAGATGCTCACGATGTGACTCTCCTTAAGGCCTCTGAGGGGTCCGTGCCTTGGTCTCCACCATGCACCCTAGCTGAAACCTAGAGGCCCTGGTTTTTCTTGTCATGATGGTCCTTGATCCTACCCTTTATGCTGCTCCCACTTACATCCGTGCATGAAGACACGGCCACAGCTTGAGTCTAGAGTTTGCTATGTGACTCTGGGCAAATTACCTGACCTTCCTAGCCTCAGTCCCTTCCCTGGGGAGCGGGGCTTGAGAGTTCATTGGGCAACTGAGAGCCAAAGACAAGTCCTTGTCTGATTGGAGGGCCATGCACAGGGAGGGATATTTTACCCTTCACATACTGGTCTAGTCAGCTGATACTACAGAAAGGAGGTAGGATTCCTGCCCTGTCCCTGACAGATGCCACATCAAAGCGTATTAGGTCACAATTAAGTAACACTGTTAAAGAAAGAACTTCTAGACATGGGAGGGATGCTGGGTTTGGCTGTAATGTTGACCTTGCAATGCCACTGGCTTGGCCAGAGCAGAACTCTTGTTGCCTACACTCTCTGGGGCTGAGATGCAGGATGCTATCAGTCCGCCTTGACAGGAAATTCCCAGACCCCTGGACAGAATGTGGGGGGCAGGGCTGGCGGCTACTGTGAAGGTGTTGACAGCATGTGTTTGTTCACACAGGGCCTTTGAGGACACAGCAGATGATGCCGGTGAGCTGATAGACGAGCGGCCTCCATTCCCAGCAGCAACTGCCCCTCTGGCCCAGCCTGAGAGGGGCAGTCTGGGCAGCCTGGACCGGGTAGTGCGGCGCTCGCCTTCAGTGGATAGCACCCGCAAGGAGCCACGCTGGCGGGACCCGGAGCTGCCCGAGGTGCTAGCCATGCTGCGGCACCCTGTGGACCCTGTGAAGGCCAATGCGGCGGCCTACCTGCAGCACCTCTGCTTTGAAAACGAGGGCATCAAGCGGCGAGTGCGGCAGCTGCGTGGGCTGCCCCTGCTTGTGGCATTGTTAGATCACCCTCGGGCTGAGGTACGGCGCCGGGCCTGTGGGGCGCTGCGCAACCTCTCCTATGGCCGAGATGCTGACAACAAGGCTGCCATCCGGGACTGCGGGGGTGTGCCAGCCCTGGTGCGCCTGCTGCGGGCTGCCCGTGACAATGAGGTCCGTGAGCTGGTCACTGGTGAGTGGGCCTTGGCCATGGCTGACATGAGCATGGCTCAGCCCGAAAGTGGGTAAACAGGAATAGAGCAGGCCCAGGTTCTGGGATGGGTCCTCAACTCTCAGCCGCAGGGTTGCCGGCACCAGACCCTGCCTCCCTGGTTCCTAACCTGTGCGAGTGCAGGAGTAGGGCTTGTGCCTTGGAGAGCTTGGGAGTCACAGGACCATTTGCCAGTTCACCTATTCATGTAGCAGGGAATGGATGGGTCACTGCTTATGCCTCTCGTATAACTTGTCCTTGTTAACTGATAGCCACCATTAAGCACTGCCAATACATCTTGCTCTATGGGGCCCCAGAACCTCTTATAGTTTCACTGCTCCTAACTTCTTATATGAGCTGGGTATCACTCAGTGGGAGTGCTTGCCTAGCGTGTGCAGAGGCCCTGGGTACCCTCCCTGGGACGACGACAACAACAACAACAACAACAACCCCTTAAAACCTAGTAACAACTATGCTAGCTTCGTGTGGCAACTGCAGGGTGAGGAGGAAACGCAGGAGCAGATCACGAGCATCACCCCTGGGGAGGCCAAGGCAGTAGGACCGTGGTCAGCAGTATTGACTAGTGGCACACATTACAGGCACACTCTGGAACCTGTCATCCTACGAGCCCCTGAAGATGGTCATCATTGACCACGGCTTACAGACGCTGACCCATGAGGTCATCGTGCCCCACTCAGGCTGGGAGCGAGAGCCTAATGAAGACTCGAAGCCCCGGGATGCCGAGTGGACAACAGTCTTCAAGAACACATCAGGCTGCCTGAGGTGTGGGCAGGGGGCGGGGCTTAGGCCAGATCTGCAGGGGGCCGGGAGCTACCGTGCTCATATCCCAGCTCGGCCAAGTCTTAGGAGCTCCTGAGCTGCATCCCTGAGCCTCAGGTTTCCAGGGGAGCTTTCCTCAACACCCACAGATGCAGTGCTAAGCCCCTGAGGTCCTGCCTGCCCCTCAGTTTCCTACCACCATGGGTCCTGATACTGGGAACCACTGTTGGGACAAAAGGGCAGAATTACCTGCAGATCATGGATTCTGGCCTCCAGGGGCCTATCTCTATCCCATTCCAGTTCAGCTGGGAACTGGGGGACCTGCTTCCTCTCCCACAGACACCAGGCACAGTCAGGCCACCCTGTTCACTTTCACTGTGATCCAGCAGGGCCCTTTGTGCAGACGAAAGCCACTGAGGCATAATGGGCTGGCGGGCTAGTGGGGGCAAGAACAGGGGTCACCGGTGGTCCTGCTCCCTTCCACCCAGGAATGTGAGCTCAGATGGTGCCGAGGCCCGGCGGCGACTCCGTGAGTGCGAAGGGCTGGTGGACGCTCTCCTACATGCCCTGCAGTCAGCTGTGGGCAGGAAGGACACAGATAATAAGGTGGGTGGGGCAGGTGGGGACCAGCTCACAACCTTTACCCCCCAAGTTCTCAGAACCAAATGGTCACAAGAACCAGGGCCCAAGGGCTGGGAGCTCCCCAGAATGGCACAGATGAGAGCTGGTAGTAACTGCCCAGAGCAAAGGACCCAGTCCTTCACGTGGCACATGGTCCCTCCCGGCAGTCTCCTCTACCTTAGGCTGACGGTGCCATTAGTGTCCACCAGCCATTTCTTCACACATATGGTCTGAGAAGATCAGCAGCCCCCTTGTTCAGTGTTCCTGCTCAACCAGGCCACCTCTTTCCACAGTCAGTAGAGAACTGCGTGTGCATCATGCGGAACTTGTCCTACCACGTGCACAAGGAGGTGCCAGGGGCTGACAGGTACCAGGAGGCCGAGCCTGGGATCCCGGGCAGTGCTACAGCCTCCCAGCGTCGGAGGAAGGATGACGCCAGCTGCTTTGGTGGCAAGAAAGCCAAAGGTGGGTGGGTGAGGGTGGGATTTGTCTCTTTCCCACTGCTCCCAGGGCTCGGGGCTTTCCATATCCGTGAGAGGAGATCCTGGAGGCGAGAAGACAGACAGTCAGCCCCCGGGACATGCAGCAAATGGGAAAGGTGCAGATGCAAGGCCCAATCCTTTCCTGTGGGCCGTGGGGTGCTACCCCACCTTAGTCTCTCTGCTCTGGGGAAGGATTGAGGGCCCACAGTGACTCTACCTGGCTAGTCTTTCCTTCACTTGGCCAGGCACCCTCAATACTTGCAGGGTTCCTGCATTCTCTGGCGGTGGCCGTGGTACAGGTTAATTGCTTTTACCTGCCTCTGACCATGTGTCTTCCCTGTGGCTTATGGGTAATGAGTCCCCAGAGCTCCTGGAGTGAGGCCGCACAGTCTGCTTGCTTGGCCTGGCCTGGGTGGGAGTGTGAGTCGTGGAGGGGTGGGGGTGGGGTACCACTGCTCAGGCTCATCTCCTCTTTCCCGTGCTTCCTCCGGCCGCCCAGAGGAGTGGTTCCATCAAGGTGAGTCCCCGTTCTGCTGTCCAGGTCTGGCAAGTGCAGCGAGCAACAGACTGGCACTCAAGTTACCTACTACTACACTCAGGCCAGGCGGTTATTTCCATGACAACTCTAGGGCAGCTGGGATGCCTTCCAGCCTTCAGGCCCTGCCCCACCCCCACCCCCACCCCCCCAGTCCACGGGAAGGGCAGCCATCTCCATGACAACACAGGCTGGAATGCTGGCCCTGGGCTGGTGGGGGAGGCCCAGAGACTGCTGCTTACAAAGTCAGAACAAGCTACCAGGCCAGGAGTGGGACAGAACAAACAGTAGGCAGGGCCCAGGGAGTGGCCAGTACTAGAGGATCATCTGTCCCTCTGATGGAGTGGGTGATGTGTGGCACAGAAGTACCATCCGGGTAAGCAAGCCAGGGGCACCAGGTCATCTGCAACGGCTCGTTGCTGGCTAGAGGGCCTAGCAGGAAGGAGCCAGGGGCTCCCAGGAAGGGGCTAAGAGGACAACCTCGATGCAGGCATCCTTCTGTACAGTAGAGGTTGGGCCGAGGAAGTTTTCCCCTTGGATGGAGCTTTTAGGCCTAATCTTGTTGCTCTGTGGCGCAGCGTGCTACATCACCGTTAACTGATGAGAGCTGAGGCCTGGGCACCCAGGACATGGTTAGGCTGTTCCTAGGCTCTGCTGCCACCACTGGCCAGCCTGACTCCTTACTCTGAGAACAGTCCATCTCTGCCAGAGAGTTCTTAGTGCCTGTTCACTCACTTCCCTCTGGGCTCTGAGCAGGAGATGGCTGTGCCTACCTCCAACCTCCTGGCACACACTTGTCCCTTCTGTTTCAGGGAAGAGGGACGGAGAGATGGACCGAAACTTTGACACACTGGACCTGCCCAAACGAACTGAGGCTGCCAAAGGTGAATGGGCAAAGAGGTGGGGCTGGGGAGCCTGGCCCAAGGGTCAGAGCTTTGTGCTATTGAGTAAGCCAGAAGGGCCTGGCCTTAGAGGGTCAGATAGACAAACAGACCCATCCATCATAGTGGGGTTTCCTAGAGACTGGTCCAGGGTTGACACCTCCTGAGGGTTCAGACCGTGTGCACAGGTTGTTTCACATAAGCTTTCACATAGTCACTCAGTGAGTGAGAGGTGCGTGGGTTGGAAGGTTGCAGGCAGCGACTAAGCTGTGTTACTTCAAAGGTAGTGACCCAGGGGCCAGGATGCGAGAATGGACTTCCGCAGTCCAGAGTGGGGCGCCCCTGCCATCTGTTCTGTCTGCTGGATTTCCAGTGTGCTCTGAAACTAAACTGAATGCATTGGGGACTGACCTCAGTGAGAGACTACCCTGGATAGGAGAACCCAGATGCCCCTAACTGGGGTGGAAGGGCCCAGGGACAGTAGCCAGCCAGTGCAGATGCCCTGGGGAAACTTGGAGAGCAGGAGTGGAGGGAGACTGGGCTTGAGGTGAGGGAGAGTGATGGATTGTGGGAGTAATGTCCTGAGCTAGGCAGAAGCTCTGGCTCTTAATACATCGAAGGCATCTTAGCTCTTAATTCTTGAGGTCTTGTGCTGGGTACCATCCTTGCTGGCGGGCGGGGCCCCAGTCACTAGGGCAGCTGGGGATGCCTGTTTCGAGACATGGGGCATCAGCTACATAGTCTGTAACGTACTGGTGAAGGTGGTCCCTGTTGTCAGAGAGGGTAGGTAAGCCTTGGTTTTAGGGGCACTGCCCTAAATCCAGGGGAGGTAAGTTCTGAAGTTGTTAAAGTAGCCTAGCGTCCATCTCCCTCTCCCCACTTATGGATGTGCGCCCAGGTGAGCTTGGTCCCATTTCTTTGCAAGCAGGGTTAAAGACGGACTGGCCTCCTCCACCTGCTCTGTCTCCCGGCTGACCGTTAAGTTTGCGCCCCCACCCACCTTGCCTAAATGGGGATATTAATTGATGTTAAACGTGACGTAACTATTGAGTATCCATCCTGGGCAGCTCACCCTAGTTCCAGAACAGTGAAGAAAAAGGGGCTGGAGTTGGAGAGAGGTCTCTCACCATGACTCTGGGCTGCCATTGCCTGTATCTTAGGCTTTGAGCTGCTGTATCAGCCCGAGGTGGTGCGTCTCTACCTCTCACTCCTTACGGAGAGCCGGAACTTCAACACCCTGGAAGCTGCAGCCGGTGCCCTCCAAAACCTCAGCGCTGGCAACTGGACGGTGAGGAGTCAGGTCGGCAGGGAGGGCAAGACCCGGACGGGGCGTTCCGGACACCACGCTGGTTCTGCCTCAGGCCCTTGCCTTTGTCTGGGCCAGTGGGAAAAGAGGGGACACAGTACCTCTTCAGCGTCAGGCTGTGAGCACTGTGCCCTGGACAGTATGGCTGGTGTAGGTACTGTGCAAGGCCACTCCCCTCTGAGCAGTCACCTCCTGTGCTGCCCTCACAGTGGGCCACGTACATCCGTGCCACGGTACGCAAGGAACGTGGGCTGCCGGTGTTGGTGGAACTGCTACAGTCTGAGACGGACAAGGTGGTACGTGCTGTCGCCATCGCGCTGCGCAACCTTTCACTAGACCAGCGCAACAAAGACCTCATTGGTGAGGATGCTGACGGGATAAACCGAGACTTGTGAAACAGAGCAGGTGTTGGGGACATGTTGTTGGAGGCTGGACTACAGAGGACCCATGTGGTTGGCTGGTCCTATCCTGAGCTGTAGGAGCTTAGGTCTTCCTCCCCTGGTCCCTGAAGCTTAACCTGCCGGTAGAGGTGGTAGCTCTCCTGGTGAGCTCCTTTGTCTGAATGCTGCTACTTCCCACAGGGGTAGGACAGAGGTGTGTCCTAACACCTGACCCTGCCTCTTAGGGAGCTATGCCATGACAGAGCTGGTTCGGAATGTTCGCAATGCACAGGCTCCTGCTCACCCTAGTGCCCACCTGGAGGAGGATACGGTGGTAGCCGTACTCAACACCATCCATGAGATTGTGTCTGACAGCCTGGACAATGCTCGCTCCCTCCTGCAGGCCCGTGGTGTGCCTGCACTGGTGGCACTCGTGGCATCTAGGTGCGTGAGGGCAGGGCCTGCTGCGTGCTGGGTGAGGTTGTGGGGTGGGGGGGGTGGGGTAGAGGGAGACTGGGATACGGTAGGCCACTGACCCCAACCCTGGCTGCTGCTGCTGCTGCTGCTGCAGCCAGTCAGTGCGGGAGGCCAAGGCAGCATCACACGTGCTACAGACTGTGTGGAGCTACAAGGAGCTGCGTGGAGCCCTACAGAGGGATGGCTGGACCAAGGCACGCTTCCAGGTGCGGTTGTCCTGCCTTCTCTCTCACTTTGCCAGGTCTGCCCACAGGCAGAAGTGTCTTTGGCCTTACCTCTTACATGTGTTTTGTGCCTCTGTAGTCTGCTAGCACTGCCAAGGGACCCAAAGGAACGCCAAGTTCTGGGGGCTTTGATGACAGCACACTGCCACTGGTGGACAAGAACCCTGGTGAGCACAGGCTGGGGGGGGGGGGAGGGATACAAAACTTAACCCCGAGGCTTAAGAGTAGCTCCCCTCTGCCAGTGCACGAGGTAGGTGGGGCTAGGGAGGCAGCACGGACTTCTGACACACAACACTGAGCACTGACTGTCCTATGGCAGCGAGCTTGTCTGCCCTGCCCTGCCCTGCCCTCCCCTTGCCTGCCCCACTGCTCATAGAAACCTGCTCGTGCCTTGCAGATGGGGAGAAGTCAGTCACCCGGGATTTGATCCCCATGGACACACTTGGTCCGGGTGAGTTCAGAGGGGTAGGAAAGAGCTCAGGGAAGAAGGCTGCGGGGGGAGGGGGGGGTGGGATGGTGGGGTAGGTGGTGATGGGCACCTGCGCCCATCCTGGGTGGTGCTGGGGAGGCCTTGCTATGGCAGAATGCCAGCTGGAGAAAAGACAGGCCGTTTGGAGGCCTCAGGGCTGGTTGGAGCTGGCCCTGAGACCAGGAGTTCCCTGTCTAGGATTTTCTTCCCGACTTCCCCAGAATTCTGCTCATTCTCTGCTTTGTTCCACCCTACAGATGGGTATGCCACAGTTGACCGGAGGGAGCGGAGGACGCTGGGAAATGACTCTGAGGCCTCCGAGAAGGAACTGTTGAAAGTGAGTGACAGCGACAAATACCCAGGGAGGCTTCATGTCTTGGGCTTGTCACAAGAACAGCCGGGCAGTGCTAAGCTTGATCAGGGCTCGGGGACATGGTTGGAGTGGCATTCATTTGCAGAGCCCAAGCAGTAGCCCAGCATCAGTCCCTGAGAGGTCTGATGGTGCACACTCTTGCTGCATTGGAGTGGACAGGGGTGGCTCTGCCCGGCCATGGGCTACATAGGACCAGAGAGTCTGAGCAAGTGGATGTGTTCCCTTTTCTTATATGTGTGTCGGGGCAAGATGTCCACTGTGGTCCCCTAGGAAGGGCAGCATCTGCCACATACACTGTGCCAGTATCCTGGCTTCACATACCAGCCTCTGGGTATATCCGTGTGGCGCCCCATAACCAGTTCCAGAGCTTGGTTTCCCTGTACTGCCTTGGCAGGCCCTTCTTTTCACTCCTTCCTTGTCCATGTCGACCAGCCTAGCTTGCCCTTAGCTGCAGTTAACCTGCTTTTTTTTTTCTGCTTCTAACTCCTGTCTGCCCACCCACCATGCACTGCAGCCCGACTCTGGCAGGAAGGCCCCTCCACCTGGGCCCAGCAGGCCCTCGGTCAGGCTGGTGGACGCCGTGGGGGACGCTAAGCCTCAGCCTGTTGACTCCTGGGTCTAGCTTGCATGCCTGGTACGTTCCTTCGTCTGGTCGGTTTGCCCATTCTTGTTCATCTCTGCTTGTTGCACGTCTTGAGCTCCCTGTGTGATCCTGGCAGGATAGATCCAGGCGACAGGACTGTCTTCCCAGGGCTCACAACCTTATTCCAGCCCCTGGAAGAGATCGGGGTCCTGAGGAGACACGCCCCTATTTCCTTAGATTCCCTCAGCATGTTGCCCTGTGAGGACCAGCAAGAAAGGACTGGTCCCAGTGTCAAGGCTATTGGCACGGTCCTCCCTTCAATCCACAGCCACTGCTTCTGTGTGGCCTGTGGGGTCAGTTACTGTGTATTGAGGCTCTAATTCACCTTGCTACATCTTGCTGGCTCTGTCGCCTGTCTGGACTCCTCGCTCAAGCATGTGTCTGTTTTCCCTTTGCAGGGCCCTGGCTCAGCTGTCTGTTCTTAGGGATCACATCGCAGTAGCTGGAAGAGGGCTGTCTTGAGCAGACCCAGACTCGGAGCCGGAGGAGCCCTGCCCTTCTGTGGCGGGTTGGCCAAGCCCCTTGTCCCAAGCCAGGGCCTGAATTAATGGCTGTCCCTCTTGTCCTGTCTTACCCTACCCTCTTCCCCACTCTCCTGATCTAACTCTTCAAGCCTGAGTTAGCTGTTTACTGACATGGTGCTGTGTAGTGGGAGAGGGGGTGAGAGGGGCAAGCCTACCCTCCCCCCCATGCACAGTGACACCGAGGAGCAAATACAAGCCGGCACAGGAGGTCCTGGAGCAGGCAATGGGACAAGTAGGGGGCCTTGAAAGAGAACATGGGCTCCCAAGGGTGGCTGGAATACTATGCTGCATGCAGGCTGATCACAGCCAGGGCTGTTCCTAAAAAGTCCAGGCAGGGAAGTTTAGGAGGCAGCCAGCTAGGGGGCAAGCTGTGCTTGTCCCCAGCACCCATGTCCTTGGGTTCCTGGGACATCTTCCCTCTGCAGCAAACTCCTCCTAAGCTGCCTGTGGCTGAGGCCACCCTGGCTGTCGCATCTGCCTAGAACCTCAAGTAACCTCGGGGGCCTGACTGCCGGCAGCAGCGTGGGAACTGCTGCTCAGTGCCTGCTGTTTGTGACTTAAAAACAAAGAAAACTGACAAAAAGCGTTAAAAACGAAACCAAAATAAGACTGTATCAACAAACATTGAAAATTTTGTAAGAAAATTTAAAGATTAAAAAAGCAGCAAAGGAACTAACTCCCTGTGTTCTGACTCTGCTCCCAGAGGAAGAGAGCATCCCACTGGGTTAACTGAGCCACTGCTGCCACCTGGTGATGGCACAGTCCCCTGAAATCCCTTTGCTGAGATTGGGAGGAGGGAGGGATGGGAGGTTCGCCCAGCCCCCCAGCCCTGCACACACTTCCTACTTGTCTTCCCTGGCTCCAGTTGGGACCTTCATGCTGACTGACTGGCTAGGCACAGGTAGGACCAGCCAAGATGGAGTTGATCTTTGTGTCTAGGAAATGGGATCCTATTGAGTGAGACCTTTAGCCCCTGGAGGAGGTGAAGTGGGGGTGGGCAACTCCAAACTTCATGCTTCCTCACTGGGTGGGTGGGGGGGTGTGCCTGGCAGACAGGCGCCTGTGGTCTGAGCCTTCTTCCTCTTCTGTAGGCCAGGAAGTAGGACTGGAGAGATGGTTTCTCCTGGGTGTCACAAAGGGGTGGAGAGCAACAGGGACTGCATGGCCCCATGGCTACCTGTGTCACCCTGCCCCCTCCCTTTCTTGCTTAGTCAAAGATAGGCGCAAAGGCTGTCAGTCCAGTGTGCACCGGGTAAGAGCAGTGTGGTAGTTGTGAATAACAGTCAGTGAATCTGTATCCAAATATTTAGATCTTTTAATTTCTTTTATAAGAGGTAACATCTTTAAGACAAGAGTGTCTCTTTGTAGTCTTGGCTGTCCTGGAACTCACTCTGTAGAATAGGCTGACCTTGAACTCAGATCTGGCTGCCTCTGCCTCTTGGGTACTGGGATTACAGGTGTGGGCTACCACACTTGCAAGTTTATGACTTTTTTTTTTTTCTTAGTATGTAGCCTAGCCTGCCCTGGACTCACTTTGTAGATTAGTCTGGCCTCAAACTCACAGAGATCCACCTGCATCTGCCTTTGGAGTGCTAGGATTAAAGCCACTGCCCAACTTTTTTTTTTTTTTAAGATTATTTATTATGTATCGTATTTTGCCTGTATGTATGTCTGTGTACCAGTAGAGGGCACCAGATCTCTTTGCTGGTTGTGAGCCACCATGTGGCTGCTGAGAATTGAACTCAGGACCCTTGTAAGAGCAGCCAGTAACCTCTGCGCCATGTCTCCAGCAAGACTCATTCTCTTTTCATTTTCATTTTAGTTTTGTATTTTTCTTGGTTTTTTGAGACAGGGTTCCTCTGTGTAGCCCTGGCTGTCCTGGACTCACTTGAACAATCCACCTGCCTCTGCCTCCTGAGTGCTGGGATTAAAGGCGTGTGCCACCATGCCGTGGCCATGACTCATTCTTAAGAGGAAATGTGGTACGAGTTGCTGGTGACAGTACGGTCTCTGAGGTGCTGCCATTTGGTGACAGCCAAATGGTATCTGGATATTTTCAGTTTCCTGACTTCTTGCTGGGCTGACAGCAGTTTCTAGGGATCCTGCACTAAAACCCTATAAGAATCTCCTCTTGCAGTTGGTGACACCATCAGACTGACACCTGCTTTGATTTTTTTTTTTTAAGTCTCCCTTGTTGTCTGATGCTGAGGATTAACTGTGAGGCCTCTGCATGCTGAGCAGGCCCTGTGAGCTGCCACACCTCCTGCAGTGCAGCCTCTTATCCACAGGTGGTTCCCAGGTTCATTGTGGCGGGTTTGCAGAGAGAGCTGTGACGGTCGGTCGGGAACCGCAGCGCTTGAGGACAGGCGCCAGAAGCACAGAAGGGGTCAGCGTGGGTGTGTGTCATCTTGCAGAAGGGAGCTGAAAGGGAAGCTCAGGGTGGGCTGCCTGGACCCGTGTAGATCGCTTTCTCCAGGCCGTCTACCGCATTTAAGTACTCCAGCTCTGAGCTGTAGTGTGTGCACTCGAAGCTGCTGCTCCCCCTCACATATGCCAGGAAGTCGGGGGTGCCCGGGATGATGACATTGTCAGCTAGGAGCACCGTCCCTTTGCGCAACAGGCCACATTCCTGCAGGGACAGAAAGGGAGGGTCAGGAATGCTTGGCAAACACAGTGCAGTGGGACTTGGCATGGAGTCAGTCACTTCAGCTCCTATCCCTTCTCCCTGTATCCAGCCCTAGCCCAGGAGGGGCATGTAGGCAGCATGGTGAAAGTTTGGAGGTTGGCGGAGTGGAAGGGATGGTGGAGCCAGAAGGCCAGTTTCCCTCCAACACTCTATGCCAGGAATGTGGCGTCTTTACCAACAACCCTATCTTTGGAGATCACCTGGGCTGGGGAAGACAGTAGGTGCTGGGCTCTGCGCAGGAGGAAAAAGTTGTCCCTGGGCCCCTGAAACAGTGGCTGTAGAACCTATGGATGTGAGAAACCCCACATGCAGGGTACCTGTCTCTCCCCTCTGGGAAGTAAGTCTGCTGATAACATATACATTACTTAAGTGCCTGATGAGAAAATGTGTCTTGTGTGTGTAGGGGGTGGGGACAGCCAGGAAGTGAGGCACCTGAATGTCTCATCTGAGGGTTGCCCAGGAGGCTTAGCGGTTTGTTTGTTTATTTATTTATTTATTTATTTATTTTGTTTTGTTTTGTTTTTTGAGACAGGGTTTCTCTGTGTAGCCTTGGCTATTCTGGACTCACTTTGTAGACCAGGCTGGCCTCGAACTCACAAAGATCCGCCTGCCTCTGCCTCCCAAGTGCTGGGATTAAAGGCGTGCACCACCATGCCCAGCTGGGGTTTATTTTTAATATAATCATGAAACAAGGCCGTTGTGTCTGATGAGGCCACATCTGTAATCTCAGCAGTCAGGAGGCTGAGGCAGGATTAAGGGTTCTAGGCTTCCCTGGCCTTTGGAAGACACTTGTCTTCAAACACATTGAAAGCAGCCTAAAAATGGAAAGGTAAATCCAGTAAGTAGTGTGGGCTGACATATATAGCTCAGTGGGAGGAGCGCTGCCATGCAGCTGTGACCCAAAGTGTATTCCCAGCACCCCACACGAAAATAAAAACATCCCGTCTTCCTAATGTCCCACACTGAAGGGGGGGTGGGGTGGGGGCTGAAACGGTCTTGGGAGACTGGAGTGTTTGTATAGCAGAAGCTTCTGGAGAAAGATCCAAGACACACTTGCCCTCCCTGTGGCCAGCCCCTGATCACTCCCAGTCAGACTTGCATATCAGTAGTACTGTACTCTCAACAGTTGTCCAAAGCTCTGGCTGGCCCTAGTGGCCATGTGGGGGTGGGGTGGGGGGATGGTCATCTCAGCCTGTGGGCTCTGAGACAGCTGAGGGACCCTCAGGCTGGTCAGCAAATCCAGGGGCTAGCCTCAGGCGCTACAGTGTGACTGAGTTTCATTATGGGTCATGACACAGTCTCGCTTAGGATGTAGAAAAGAGACCATCAAGTCAGCACTGGTTGGGAAGACATCAATGAAGAACTCTTCTGCAGGAAGGCAGCTGCCCCGCCCACTGTGAGGCCCAAAGGCAGCTGCCCCGCCCACTGTGAGGCCCTGCAGCTCAGGGCAGGAAGGCAACAAGAGGAGCTGGGAGTTCCCAGGCTCAGCCAGGGGCTTGGAAACATCGAGAGTCACAAGTCAGTAAGACTAATGACACTGAGACATCTAAAACTTGCTGGTCTCTGTTGGGCGTGGTAGTGCACGCCTTTAATCCCAGCACTCAGGAGGCAGAGGCAGGTGGATGGCTGTGAGTTTGAGGCCAGCCTGGTCTACAAAGGGAGTCTAGGAGAGCCAAGGCTACATAGAGAAACCCTGTCCCCCCAAAAAAACAAACAAACAAACAAAAAAACGGGGCTGTGGTTCCATGGTAGAGCTCTTGCCTCCCATGCCTGGTGCCCTAGGTTCAATCCTACTGCTGCTAATAAAGGGAAGACTTTAAAAAAGAAAGAAAGAAAAAAAAAAAAAACAAAACTTGCTGGTTTCATCATGACAGCAAGGCATGCGCTTCTGGAGGTGCTGGGGTCCTACTGCCCTTCGGGAACATAACCTTTTTTGGGGACAGCCCCTGCCCTACCAGTATTCAGATACCATGAGCCTCCTGGAATTGCAGGTGAGTGGGTACCTGTGCCTGAGCAGCTGGCATCTGTGCTGAGGGGACAGGAGAGTGTAGAATGCTGTGGGTGAGATGTCTGCTTGTGAGACAGGGTCTTCCTGTCTAACCTAGGCTGGCCTCAAACAGGTGAGCCCCCGCCTTCAAGTCCTGAGACTGTCCGTGTGCATTCCCAAGCCTGGGTAGTGATGTAGTTTTAGTTCTTTTTTTATTTTGGTTTTGTTTTGTTGGTTTTTCGAGACAGGATTTTTTTTTTCTGTGTAGCCCTGGCTGTCCTGTACTCGCTTTGTAGACCAGGCTGGCCTCGAACTCACAGTGATCTGCCTGCCTCTGCCTGCCGAGTGCTGGGATTAAAGGCGTGTGCCACCATTGCCCGGTTTTTAGTTCTTAAAGATGCAGCCTCTGGGCTTAATTCCCCAAAGACATACGGCGAGGGGTGGGGGTGGGGGGGTGGGGGGGTGGAGGTGGGGGCTGGGGGAGCGCGGAAGTGCACCCATTGCCAATGTACGTTTCTCTTCTGGAGCTAATTGCCAGCTTTGAGCGGCAGTGCTGAAAACTGTTAGTTTCCTAGTTACTGAACAGCAATATTTGGCTCTTTCTAAAAGCAGGCCTGCAATTACCGCACACCGAAAGCTGCAGAGGCCCATTCCCTGCACTGTGGTTGGCTCTCCTGCCCAGGTGGAGCCTGACTGCTCAACTGTCCTCTGCCCACAGTAGGTAACCTCCTGTTTCCAATGTCTGCCAGGCATGGACCCCTTCCCAAGTCAGCTTCCCATGGTTAGCCTGGCCTTTTTGGTCTCCTTTTTATCCCTGACTGCCTGCCCTCTTGGGAAAAACAGGTTCTCTGGTACACGTCCTTTGCTCTGGGATATCCCTGCCTCCCACCCTAGTAGTGCTCACCACTTCCAAAATATCGAGGGACCTCCGAAATATCCCCCGTCTCACCCTGTCCAGGCTTCCACAAGATCAACGACATCCTTTTAGACGCCAGGACTCAGCTCCTATCACGCGCCCAGATCTCATGACTTGTCCTTTGTGCCCTTATATTCATGCCCAAGCCACAGTGGCCCTGTCCCGCCCCTGGGCTTGTTGGCTGATCTCTCACATTCCGGACTCCACTGTACATGACAGGGTGTACAGCTCGTGAGACAACTGTGGCTGGTCAACACCATGTGGACAGCCCCATGTTGGCTGTAGAAGGCTGTGAGGAGACCTAGTGGAGGCCAAGGAGCCACCCCATGTCCCTCTGCTGGCCACCAGAGCAGGACAAGGTATTATACCCTCAAGCTCTAGTCACTTTGGAGTGGGGATGGCTCCCCGCCCCCGTCACACCTCTCTCCCCCCCACCCTCTACCCCCACCCCTGTGAGAGCTGGGGTCCTGCTAGGTGAAGGTGGCTGAACAGCAGTGCTGAGGGCTGAAAAGGCCTCGGGAGACTGGAGTGTTTGTATAGCAGAAGCTTCTGGAAAAAAAGACACACTTGCCCTCCCAGTGCCCAGGCCCTGATCACCCCCAGTCAGACTGTGTGGCAGCCCTTTCTGCTCCTCAGGTACTCTTCTCTGTGTCCCTCAGGCCCGAGTGTTCTGGTCTCTGGTGCCCACTGCACTCCCTAGCAGCACCCTGCTTACAGTGCAGGGAGTCTCTGGCCTGGCACTGCTTCCCAGAATCCCTTCCCTTGCATCTCCACCTGCCACAGGGCCTCTACAGTCCACTGACCTCTCAGATTATCCCTGGACCTACCTACGCCCTTGGGCCACCCTCAGCAGGGCTCTTCAGTGACCTCAGTAATGACAGCGCAGAAGCCACCCTGCCGAGCAGGGGCAAGTCAGCTTACCTCCAGGAGATGTGTGTCCGGCAGGTAGCGGTCTTTCCAGTGGTCCAGAAAGACCATATCCAACGTGTCCACATCGTACTTCTTCTTGAGCTGGGGGATGAGGTCCTGTGATGCCCCAATGAGGATGGTGACCTGGAACAGTGTTCTGTGTCAGCACTGTGCCTGCAGGGCTATGCAGGAGCCCGGACCCCCACCCGGATATACATCTCTTGGGGGCTCTGGAGAAGAGTCTAAACTGTGTAGTCTCCCCTGGGCCAGCCCAGGGAGTTGCTTGCTCTGAAGGGTAGGTCAGTAAGACCATCTCCCTAACCTGCTGGGGTTCCTTCCTTGACTCCAAGGAGCCCAGACACAGCAGGTGCTTAATGACTGGCCAAAGACCTTAACACCCCCTCCCCCGCCTGTCTAGCTCTCCCTGCCACAGCTGCCCACACCAGTCACAGGGCCGTACTTTGTCTCCTAGGCCGGCAAAGTCCACCATTTGCTGGGTGATGGCAGCGTAGTCAGGGTTCATCTCCATGGTGAGAAGCCTGCCTCCCGGTGGCAGCAGGCGGGCCATTCGCACAGCTGAGTAGCCGCAGTAGGCGCCTAGCTCCAGCACCAGCAAGGGGTTGTACTCCCGAATCACTGCATCCACGATCTGGCCTGGTTGGTGGTGAGGTGGACAGAAGTACAGATAGAAAGAGGGGAACCCCATCCTCAATTCTGAGCCTTCCCCCTCTCCAGACTGGTAACATTCCCACTCTTCTCATGTTTCTGGCCTGAAACATTCCTACCCTTCCTTTTGCTCCTTCCTGACCTTCTGCCTCTCGATAACCCCGAGGCCCATAGTACACAGCCTTGGAGAATCTTCCAGCCCTTTGTGTGCGTGGGCGCGCGTGCACGTGCGTGCGCGCGTGCACACACACACACACACACACACACACACACACACACACGGGTCCCTCTAGCCCACCTACCTGGTTCCTCCAAGGGTAAATGTCTCCACAGGGGCTAGACAGGAGTATGACCCACAATTCCCTCTCCTTTTAACAGACTTTTCTGCCAGAACTGCCATACCCAGGTCATGGCCCCCCATGCCTCGTACCTTTGACGTTACCCACGTTCATGGCCCACTCCTTCTGTGAGCAGTAGCTGTCAATGGCTTCCAGGACACCCTCAGGGTCTCCAGGCTTTGCGTGCTGCTGCACGTGGCGCAGGATTCGCTGCTCCTTTGTGTCCCCCATGAGCAGGTTGCAGATCGGCTGCTGCACGTACTCAAACCAGCAGATAGCTACCAAGGCCCAGCCCACGTGTCGCAGGAACAGGAGGAGGAGGGCTAACAGGAGACCCAATGAGACGACAGCCAGCAGCATCTGTGGGCGGGGGGGGGGGGGGGGGGGGGCGGGCGGGCGGGGCGCGGGGAGACAGGGTCAAGGTTCAGAGACTGCGTCCCCAGGGCTCAGGGCCTCTCGCTGGGTCACAGCCAGGTGCAGCTTGCAGACTGCTCACTGCAGCCAGAGGACTGGAAGGTGGGGTGGTCCTCAAGCCTGGAGGTGCCATCTTTCACTGAACTAGCATTCTGATCGGTTCAAGCTGAGAGAAGAACTGTGCGCACAGGACCTGTCTGTTCCTGCATGTGGCGGAAGGTGAAGATTTCTTGGGAGGGGATCGTCTAGTACCAAGTCAGAAAACTGAAGCTTTCCTTCATCAAGCAGACACTGTTAATGGGGCTGGAGAGCTGAATGGATGGGCTCACTGGAGAGAACCCTCGGCCCCCCCAACCCCCCATTCTCCAACTGGCTTCACAAGCCCCACAGATCACCAGGTGACATCCCGAGAATTCACCAGCCTAGTCCAGAGAGCTCTTCATCCTGTTTTTGCCCTCAAAATCACCATTCTTTGCCTCAGAAAGTAGGAAAGCTGTGGCCCCTTGGTCTTTTCTTCCTTTTGGTTGTGTGTACAAGGTAAGCTCACCTCCATTATCAGTCCTTGTTTTCTTTTTTTTTTTGGTTTTTCGAGACAGGGTCTCTCTGTGTAGCCTTGGCTGGCCTAGACTCACTTTGTAGACCAGGCTGGCTTCGAACTCACAGCAATCCGCCTGCCTCTGCCTCCCAAGTGCTGGGATTAAAGGCGTGCGCCACCACCGCCCAGCCCCAGTCCTTGTTTTCTTGAGCCAGGCATATATCCCAGGCTTGTCTTTTTTTTTTAAATAAGGATTTATCTATTTATATCTTTATTATTATTATTATTTTTTTAAATTACTTAATATTTATACAGTATTCTGCCTGCATGGGAGCCAGCAGGCCAGAAGAGGGCACCAGATCTCATTATAGATGGCTGTGAGCCACCATGTGGTTTCTGGAAATTTAACTCAGGACCTTTGAAATAACAGCCAGTGCTCTTAATCTCTGAGCCATCTCTCCATTTATTTTAAGTGCTCTGCATTTACACCTGTACACCTGCAGGCCAGAAGAAGGCATCAGATCCCAGTCTAGAAGGTTGTGAGCCCCCATGTGGTTGCTGGACCTCTGGGCAGTGCTTTTAACCACTGAGCCATCTCTTCAGCCCCCAGGCTGGTCTTGAGCTCATAATCCTCCTGGGGGCTGGGATTAAAACAGGCGTGTATCACCATGCTCAATGTTTTGGTCATTTCCCTGGGCCACATCTCCTTGTGGAAATCTCTGGGGCTGTACAAAATCAATAAGATAAGGGAGCTCTGCTCCTGCGATCGACTTGCTCCATTTGGCTGAAGACCCCCACAAAGGCAATGAGTGAGATACTGGGTCCTCCCCTGTACAAGTAGGGAACAGCTGCAGACTACAGACCCTCTAAAGCACACATGGGCCGGGTGAGCTCGATGGCATGGTGTTTACCTAGCACACATAAGGCCCCGAGTTCCATCCGCAGTACAAGGTAAGCATGAGTGTGTTCACACACACTCGCCTTTGGGTAAGCAAAAGTTGGGGGAGCAGCCCAGAGTTCCCACAGCTGATACTGTGAGCAGAGCTCAGTAAGTTCACAGCAAAACTGTGTGATTTCACACCAGTGACTCTAAAACAGAAGATGACACAAGCAAGAGGAGGCAGTGAAGCTTTCTCTGAAGACTGTAGCCATTTACACTTCTTCCAGCAGGGGGCGCTGGTGATGACACAGACCCTGGTCTAGGCCGGAAAGGCCAGTGGAAGAGTCTCTAGAGGAGGCAGGTCCACACTTCGGACAGTCTCAGGAGAGAACAGAAGAGACCTGAGTGCTGAGATGTCGCAGCCTACACTTAACAGGAGCCTGTCTCCACAAGTGCTCACATGGTTGCTGGTCTGCATGCATGCTGGGCCTGAATGCCACGCCCCACAAACTTGCTTCCATCATCCAAGCACCTGCCCCCATGCTGCGCTGTGGGAGGCCTGGACTCCTTTTATTGAGCTGAGCAGACATGCAAATTTTATGGAATTCTGAGGGACTCAATTTGGCCTTTGGTCAATTTTTTTTTCTTTCCAGAAACTGACCTAGAAAAAGTCCAGCACTTTCCCAGTCTCACAGAATGTAGGCATCACTCAGAAGGCCTGTTGCATAAAAAAATCTTGGGAGAAGCAGAAGAAAGAGCTGTTCTTTTTGCTCAGGCCACAGCTCCCCACCACCACACACCAACAGCTAGTTACTCAGCACACACATAAGCCCACAGGAAGCTATCCAGGGGAACAATGGCCCTTGGGAGCACCAGGCAGCTTACCAGAAAAGGCCAAGAGTGGGTGCAGCAAAGCGGGAAAGGTGCCGGAAGCAGCCTGAAAGGCTGAGTGCTGGGATTGTGGGCAGACACCTGACACCAGCCTCATCTTCCTCCTTCCTTATGGTGTAATTTCCTAACGTGCTTGGGTGATACCCATTATCACTACTGGAAGTAGCATTACAGTGGTGAGACAATGAACTGTATTGTCCGTCCGTCCGTCCGTCCATCCGTCCATCCAAAAACCCAGCTATGGAGGTAGCTCAGAACCTTGCCGAACATTGACAGGCTGAGGCAGTAAGTCAAGAGTTTGAAGCCAGCCTAAATTACATACAATATATATTATATATACACATTAATAAATATACATTTAAGCCAGGCAGTGGTAGAGCATGGCTTTAATCCCCACCTTGGGAGGCAGAGGCAGGTGGACCTCTGAGTTGGAGGTCAGCCTGGTCTATACAGTGAGTCCAGGACAGTCAGGGCTACACAGAGAAACCCTGTCTCGAAAAACCAAAAAGAAGGGGGAAAAAAAAAAGATTCTCAGTGCTACCCAGATCTGTCTACTGATTTAATATAATCTTTACCAAAATCCCAAGGGCAATTTTCTTTTTCAGTAGAGAAAACCATGCTAAATCTTACTGAATCTCTAGGGAGCATAAATAACCAAATTAATTCTTGAAAAAGAAGTACCTTACAAAGCTACAGTAATTAAAACAGAGTGGTAAGCCAGTTGAGTAGTAGGGATATCTGTAATCCCAGCACTCAGGAATCTGAAGAAGGTCATGAGTTTGAGGCCAGCCTGGGCCATACTAGACTCTGTCTCAAACAATCAATCAAATCAATAAAAATTAAAACAACAAAACCTCAAGAAAAAAAAAAGAGGATTTAGGGCTTGGGTGTAGTTCTGTGGTAGAATGCTTGTCTAATATAACGTGCATAAAGTGTTTTTAAAAGTAGGGCACAGGGAGAGGCTTGGATGCAGTTCAGCTGGCAGAATGTTAGCCCTGGGTTCCAGCCCTGGGTTCCAGCCCCGCACCAGCTGAGCAACGCTGGCGCGCTCCTGTCATCCCAACATCCAGGAGTCGTGAAGCCCAGAAGGTCAGAAGTTCAAGATCATCCTTGGGAGTTCAAGGACAACCTGGGAAACAAGATCCTGTCAGTGTAGAATCTTCACATTGTTAGTCAGTTACTGCGGAAACACCTGTCAAAACCATGCTGTATTTCTCTGTCACCAAAATGCCTTTTTTCTGGAGTTGGACACTCAGCAGTGCACACAAGGGTTCACTGAGCTAGACTCCCAGCCACTTATTTTGAGACAAGCTGTTATTAAATTGCCCAGGCTGGCCTTGAAATGTACTTTAGCCCAGGAAGGCCTTGAACTTACAATCTTCCTGACTCCAGCTCCCAAGTAGCTAGCTGGGTTATAGGGCCTGCACCACCAGGCTTGATTTTTTTCTTTTTTCTATTTTAAAGTAAGACAATAAAGTTGGTAAACATATGGAAAAAAAATTGGAACCCCTGCACACTGCTGAAGTGAAAACTGGTGGAAAGTTTTATGGTCTCATGAGAGGTTATCCCAAGAATCGCCACGTGACCGTGCTGTGTAGCCAGACCTGGGAGCAGGCCTCAGACACTTGTCTACTCTTGCTCATGGCAGCATGACTCACAGTAACCCACAAGTGGAAGCAACCCTAGGGTTCTCCACACTGAAGAGCTAAACCAGCCAGGGCACTCCACAGTAGGGTGCACTCCGCTGGGGTGAAGGAGGCACCGACCCATGCTGCAGCACGGATGGGCCCCACGAGTGAAACCCTCCAGACACAGACCAGCAGATAGCACAAAAGTGGCAGGTGACTAGCTTCTGGGGCTGCAGGAAGGGGAGAGGGAATTCAGTGGGTACAGAGTTACAGTGGGGAATGGCAGGAAGGTTCTGGTAGGACTTACACAACGTCGTGAACGCCCTTTGTAACTGACAAATGGCCAAGTCTCATGTTTTCCTCCTAAAGTTATTTTATAAAGTACCAGAAGGTGGACTGAAGGGGACGTTAATCATCTACTAATGGCACAAGCATAAAGGCAGCTGATGCTGAACCCAAGCTGGGTGTAGCTCAATCAGTGCGTGCACTTGGCACATATCCCCAGCACGCCAAAACATACACGTTCCTGGATGGGAGAAGCTCGATCTAGATGCTAAATTGTTGAATCCTATCGTCACACACACACAAACACACACACGGGCGCGTACAAGGGCTAGAACTCTCACTGTTATAAATTATTGACTTCAGGTTCGTTCAAGGAGAGGGAAGCAGAGCGAGCCAGTTAGTATTCAGAATGCGTTTTATTAAGAGAGAGCCTTGGGCTGGAGAGATGGCTCAGAGGTTAAGAGCACTGGCTGCTCTTTCAGAGGTCCTGAGTTCAATTCCCAGCACCCACATGGTGGCTCACAACCATCTGTAATGAGATCTGATGCCCTCTTCTGGTGGTAGGTGCAGGCTGGAGAGAGCGCACCTCAAGGTGGGGTGGGGTAAAAGGGGGCACAGTGAGAACAATGGGGGAGATGGCTTCAAGTGGAACAGGAAAGACAGCTATTGTGTACAGCCCAGGATGGGGTGGGGGGACAACGTCACAAAGGACATCTCTGACTTCTACAGTTTTTCAAGGGGGTGGAAGGGAGTCAGTCTACCTAAGCTTCTGTGACTCTTGGCTCCACTGAACCACAAAATTATCTTGTAGTTGTGAGGGGAAGGGCTGCAAGGCCTCAGCAGGGCTTTTGAAGTACTCTGGCTGAGAGGGAGAAAGCAGAGAGGGAGAGAAAGAAAGAAAGAAAGAAAAAAATCCCAAAACAAAAACAGAAACAGAAAAGGAGGGAAGGAGAAGGAGGGGAAGACCAAGCATGGTGGTACACACCTGTAGCCAGCCTGGGCTACATAGTGCATTCTGGGCCAGCCTGGGCTACATAGTGAGACCTGTCTCAAAAGCCCCAGGGTTACACAAAATTTTGTTTGGCCTTTTGTTTTTAAACAGGTGGAGGCCACTCACCTCCAGGGTAACCTCTAGGCACCACCCCCACCTGGAATCATCTAAGTTGGCCTTTTGATTGCTGTGCTGGGGGCTGGCTCATTAGACTAGACTGCCTACATCTTGGATGGGTGCTCTGTGCTTCTTGGGCATGTTAGTGGCCAGCAGGGGCCAGGTGCTATGTAACCTCTTGTCCTGCCTTGCCCTCAATCATGCAGGATCCGGGAGACTTCTACCCCTAGCTTACAAAAGAAAGAATTACTCAGTGGCAAGCGATGTGCCAGGCCCTAAGGACTGTCCTAAAACCATTGTTGTGATTCTGGCTTCAGCTTGGTTGTAAGAGCATCTTGATCTCGGAGAAAACATCTTTATGTTTTCCAGAAGTCAGAGTTGAGAGGGCAGCCTGTGGAACACAGCAGCCCCCTGGGAAAGCCTGTGTCCAGATCCAGAGGGATGCAGTGGCAGCATAGCACCAAACTTCTGCATAGGGAAGCTTCAGGGGTGCAGATGTGTCACCCCCGCTCCATTCCTGCTGTTGCTTCTTGCAATGGCAGCTGGAGACACTCAGATGCAATACTACCAATTGAACGCTTCCTTTGATAAGAGTTGCCTTGGCCATGGTGTCTCTCCACAGCAATAGAATAGCTACTAAGGCACAAGGGTTTTTTGTTTGTTTGTTTTGTTTTTGCCACGGCTATAGGAAAAGCAACTAACACAGCCACTACAGGCCTGTTTTGCCACTACTGAGACCAGCCACTGATATTGGCCCTGAGAATGGCTGAAGACTGGCCTCACAAGTCTGGCAGCTCAGAGAAAAGAGAGAGACAGGTAAGTGAGAAGCGGGACAGGTTGCAGGAAGGACACTGGGGCACTAGCAATGAAAGAAGAAGGAGCCCCACTCTGCCCACAGCTCCCCCAGAAGGCTGGGAGGGCCACCACCTGCGGCCTGCTGAGCAGGGCAGTGATGACTAGAGCTGCAGTGAGCGCAAGACAGAGGGCACCTGTCCTCCTGGAGAGACTGGAGAGGTCCTCAGGGATGGACTACACTGTCAGCAGCCGGTGTGATGCTGAAGGACACGTTAGGGTGCACAGGGAAGCCAGGAGCCGAGACACCACACACTTGTATCTGTAGAGCCCCGCAATCCCTTCTGAGCTTCCAAACACATAAAAAGCTAACAGAAGTATGAAAGCGTGGACACCGTGGCCTCCAGCCCTCCACAGCTGGGAGCCGGACACTGGCACTGTAGCTGTCTTTCCCTACAACTGTCTCAGGCCCACTGTATAGCATCTATCATTTCTCTAGTCTGCAGAGGAAGGTGGAGGTACCTAGGGCACCTGAGAAAGCAGATATGGCCTATTGAGTATTGTAAACAAAGCTTCGTCTGAATGGGTCACAGGCTTGCCTGCTGGTAGCTACTCTTGCCTGCGGAGCAAAGGATTACAGATAGCTATAGTGCACAGGATGCGCAGGCTGCCCTCCTGCTGGTTTCCTGGAGCATCAGAGAATACAACGAAAACAGCTGGTGCAGTCTGGCAGCTCACCACAGGCCAGCAACTAGAGTTTGGTTGAAGGTTTTCACCAGGGCTATGTACCAGCTGCGAGCTGGGTTTCGCTAGAGATTATGGAAGCTGTAGTCATATTTATACTGAGGTGCAGATCTTTGCCTACAGCAGATTCTAGATGCCTGCCCCACCCCCGCCCCCACCCTCACCCCAGCCTCCTCAGAGCCCAGGGCAGGCCCCGCCCTCCTCTGCTGTCTTCTCAAAGCCAGACTCTGTGTGCGCTAATGGCCCTCTATTCTGCACTTTGACGGGCAGCTGATCCTGCCCCAGCAGCAGAGAGACCCAGCGCTAGGAGCAGGATTGCTTGCACACTCTCAGTAGGAAGCAGAATACTGTGGAGAGGGCTGAGGGGATGGGTAGAGGGCACAAAGGGCTTGACACTGACCTCTTCACCTCACTCTCTAAAGGGTGAATGGCCGACACCCCCTCCCACAGCAAGCTCTGGTCCCCATCACACCAGTGTCCTTAACAAAGATTTTCTCTTTCCCTCCAAAGGCCTTAGCAGGTTCCTTTGAGTCTTTTCTGGCCCAGACCTCCACCTTGGCTGAAAGAGGCCAGGTGACAAACCTGAACCTAGTTCCGCGATGTCTCAAAGTGACACCCTAAGGATGATCCTAGGACCCTTCAGCATCTGCCTGAGAAGACCCAAAGCCATCAAATAGATACTCTGTGTGTTGCAGCCGCCACAACACTTGAAGACAAGATGCGTGCCTCCCAGCCTTGGTGACTTGTGCAGGGCCTAGCCAGCCTTCAACGCCTGCCCTCCCATTCACAGTGCTGGGTGGGAACAGAACCCAGGAGCTTGTATACGCCATGTAAATTCTACCACGGAGCCACTCCACCCAGGAGTGGAACTTCCATAAGCCCCAGTGCAAATCCAAATGGGTTCCCATGAGCCAACTCTTCTTCCTGCTTCCAGGACATTTCCATTTCCCAACTCTGTTCAAGCCAGAGAGCTCCACCTGCCCCCCCCCCCCCAAAGCCAGTTTCATAAAGACCAGACCAGGCTGGCCTCAAACAATTGACCTTAAACTCATCCTCCTGCCTCTGGGAGCCAGGTGTCCTTGCTCAGCATCAGGCTTGGCTGCTCCTATGGAGCCAGGACTCAGACTGGCTAGTCCCAGCTCAGAGAGCTACACCCCATGTCCAGCTGGCCTGCTCACCAGACCTGAGAGATCGCTGGGTCCAAGGCTTCAGGCAAACAGCTGCTGCTATGATGAGGACAGACTTGATTTCTCCCACCTCACTCACCGGGAGCTAGGTGGCTCCTGGTCTTCCTTCCTCTTCTGAAGGTGACAACTTAACCTTTGGTTTGGGGCTTGGGAGCTTGTCTTCCTGCCTCCTCCTAAGCCCTTTCTGATGTCCGTGTCCCCACTCCGCTATGGGTGCTTGTCAGCAGGCTAGGACACACCTATCTCAATTCCGTGCTAAGTCAACACACAAAAGCACCCCTACCCCTACGTAGCCAACGCTCAATCCTCTTTTCCATTGCTGTGACTGTCAAGGATGAGCAGATGCAACAAGGGCCCCCAACTGTCTTCTCCATGGTGCCTCCCCTACCATCACTCCATTCCAGTTTCCCGCAGTAGGATGGAGCCTAGAGCCCTGCACACACGAGCAGGCACAGCCGCTGGGCACTGAGCCATGTTCCACCCTTGGCTTCACCCTTTCACCGCTCAGGCCCTCCCTTGGGCACCCTAGCATCATCTCATAGGTTCCCACTGCAGTCTAAGCTCCACTCCTATCCATGCTAGCAGACAGAGCCCTCAGCACTCAGTGCACATAGCCTGTTTGGGACCTTAGACTCCATCCCCAGTGCCCAAGCAAACAAGGATAGGTGTGTCGCAGGTACATGGGGTGTGACTGTATGCATGCATGCCAGACACTGGTACCAGGTTCCCTCTATCGCTCTCTACCTATGTCTTTTTCTTTTCTTTTCTTTTCTTTCTTTCTTTCTTTTTTTTTTTTTTAAAGCAGGGTCTCTTGCTGAAAGTGGAACTTGGAAATAGCTGGACTGGCTGGCTAGTGAGCTATCACTATCACTAACGCCATCATTGGAGATGCAGGTGTACACCATTTTGTCCATGGTTTTTTGCTTGTTTGGTTGGTTTGATTATTTGAGACAGGGTCTCTCTATGTAGTCCTGGTTGTCCTAGAACTCTCTATGTAGGCCAGGCTGGCCTCGAACTCACAGAGATCCACCTGCCCCTGCTTCCAGAGTGCTGAGATTAGAGGCCCGTGCCATCATGTCTGGCCAGCTCGCCCATGCTCTGCATGGGTTCTAGCACTCGGCACTCAGGTCCTCACGTGTGCATGTCAAGCATAATGCCCACCTGGCCATCTCCCCGCTTTGAGACAGGGTCCCAGGTAGTCTAGGCTGTTCTTGAGCTTTCTGTTAGCTAATGATGACCTGACACTCCTGCCTCCACCGCTCAGTGTTGGCCTTACAGATTCCTAACCCTTCCTTCTCCTTTCTCTCTCTGTGCTGGGTCCGAATCCACAGCTCTGTCTTCTAGGCAAAATAAACCCTCTACATCTGAACTAGATATTTTTCAGATATACAGAATGACTAGTTTGTATCTAATTAATAAGTTAACAAACATATTTCAGCACATTAAAAAATTGTGCCAGGGCGCTGCCACCTTTAATCCCAGCACTTGGGAGGCAGAGGCAGGTAGATCTCAGTGAGCGCTAGGTCATCCTGGTCACCATAGCAAGTTCCAGGCCAGCCAGGGCTACATAAGGAGAACCTGTCTAAAAAAAAAAAAAAAAAAAAAAAAGAGTACCAGGATCTGGGGAGATAGTAACCAGCCAGGCATGGGGAGTACTCTGGGGAGAATCCCAGGAGGACCCTTGACTCACTGGGCAGTCAGCCTGACCAACCTGGAGAGCTCCAGGCTGGTGACAGACCTTGTCTCAAATATCACAGTATCTGGTTCTTGAGCAATGACACCCAAAGCTATCCTCTGGCCACATGCATGCACATGCATGTCCACATACACATACGTGTGTGTATGAGATGATGAATTCACGTGCTGTACTAATCTGCTACAGGTCCTGGTATGTGATAAACTGGTAATTGTTTACTTCCTAGTTGGCTTTTGTAAGAATCCATGTCAAATGTAAATAATGTGACTTGAGGATACAGTTTAGTGTAAAGCATATGTGTAGCATACACAACGTCCTGAGTCCCATACCCAGCAACACACACACACACACGTATACATTTACAATATATATAATCAATATAGCATATATAGTCTGCTGAGAGCCAGGCCAGTCCAGGGTTTTCTCAGAAGCCCTGATGAATCAACAAAAGGAACCTAGTTCTGTGTCCTCCTTCCCCGGGGGCAGGCTGGCAAGGCCCAGACTTGGGCTGGGGCCAGGGACTCAAAGGACTTCAGGATTTATTTCCTGGGAACTTGACTTTTAAACCACCTCCACCCCAAAGAGACTGTCGTAATCAGCCCCAAGGCTGCTGGTGCTCGGGTCTCTGAGACCCTTGAGAAATCCTGTGTTCCCCTGTGGAACAGTGCTTGATCAGGGGCCTGCTGACTCTGTCCCATTGTATGACTGATAGCTTGCCACTGACTCTGCCCCATGTCCCCGGCAAACAGTACATAAGATTGATTTATTTATTAAATATAGTGTTTTGCCTGCATGTACACCAGAAGAGGGCACCAGATTTCATTATAGATGGTTGTGAACCACCATGTGGTTGC
The DNA here is from genome assembly GCF_964271855.1 of Acomys minous. Taxonomy (NCBI): domain Eukaryota; kingdom Metazoa; phylum Chordata; class Mammalia; order Rodentia; family Muridae; genus Acomys; species Acomys minous. The sequence goes on along the minus strand of NC_140492.1, from coordinate 72,716,904 downwards.
TGGGAATTGAACTCAGGACCTTTGGAAGAGCAGTCAGTGCTCTTTAACCTCTGAGCCATCTCTCCAGCCCTGATGTTGTACTTCTTAAGAAACTGTTTTGGTATAACACATAGCTTATGCATCCCTCCTAAGCCACCTGTTCTGACTTATCTCTGATCCCCTGGTCCTTCCTCCTCAGGACCCTGTCGCTGCGGAACAACCTATAATATTATAGGAAAAGGGCTGGAGATTAGCTCAGTGGTGGTGGTGCACATCTTTAGTCCCAGCACTTGGAAGGAGGGCAAGGATGGTCTGTGAGTTCATGGCCAGTCGGATCTTCATAGTGAGCAAAACCCACAAAAATAAAAATTAAAAAGGTCTCAGGCTGGAGAGATGGCTCAGAGGTTAAGAGCACTGACTGCTCTTCCAGAGCTCAATTCCCAGCAACCACATGGTGGCTCACAACCATCTATAATGTGATCTGGTGCCCCCTTCTGGCATGCAGGTGTATATGCAGGCAGAGAGCTGTATAAATAAATGAATCTTTTTTAAAAAATGCACCCCTGCCAAAAAACCCAACTAAAACAATTAAAATGAATAAAGGGTTAAGGACAGGGGCTGAGTGAAACAAAAAGATACATCACTGCCGCTCTCTAGGGGTCTATTTTTTTATTTGTTGGTTATAAAAAGAAACTGGTTTCTCTTTAGCTATCCATGACTCACAAGTATTCGGTAAATGATACTTCGTTAAACCAAACTGAGACATTTCTCCTTCCTCAGGGTCTGATCCCTCCAAACATCACACTTACCAAGGACTTCCTTTCATGGTAAGTTATGTGCAGGGTTGTACTTAAGTCGGCTCGCCTCATGGCAGGACCCAGAACCAGGTGGTGCCAGAGAGCTTTAAGGAACCTTGAAAAGCTTGGCAGGCCAGCTGTGGCAGCATCTGTCACCCCACTGTTCTGGACGCAGAGGCAGGAGGATTGCTGCAAGCTCACAAGCCTGGTCTACACAGCAAGCTCTAAGTTAGCAAGGTACATGGAGAGACCCTGTCTCAGAACAAGACAAAACAACCACTCCATGTTGTGCCTTAAAACAAACAAACCAAACCACAGGGCATGGTGGTGCACAACTTTAATCGCAGCACTTGGAAGACAGGGTGGGGTGGGGGTGGGGGAGTAGGGGTGGCAGGGGGATCTCTGAGTTCAAGGCCATTTTGGACTACAGAGTGAGGTTCAGGGCAGCCAGGGTTGTATAAAGAAACCCTGTCTTGAAAAACCAAAACCAAACCAAACCAAACCAACCACTACCACAACAAAGCATTCTGATCTTATTAGAATTAGTTGGCTTATTCATACCAGAGAAGTCTAATAGCTGTTGGCCTCAGAGGTCCGTAAGGAATTCTAGAAAGCCCCTAAGGGCTCAGGAGCGCCCAAGAATCTGCCACCAGACCTTCATTCGTGTGTATAAATGTCAGTGTAGCTTGTCCTTACTGAGGTCATCAAAATACCCTGAGGTCCCTGGTCCTGCCTAAAAACCACAAAGATTTGACTGCTTCTGCTTCCCGAGTGCTGGAATTAAAAGTTTGGCTAGCTACAATTTTTTAAATAATTTTTTATTTATGTGTTTCTGTGAGAGTATGTGTATATGTGCATGCCCATGAGGCCAGAAGACGGTGTCCCATCTCCTGTTGCTGGAGTTAGAGGCAGCCATGAGTCACCTGATGTCAGTGATAGAAAACAGACTCAGGTTCTCTGGAAGAGCAGCATTTACTCTTAACCCCTGATCCATCACTCCAGCACCTAGGTTTGTTTGTTTGTTTGTTTGTTTATTGTTTCAAGACAGGGTTTCTCTGTGTAGCCTTGGCTGTCCTGGCCTCACTTTGTAGACCAGGCTGGCCTTGAACTCACAAAGATCTGTCTGCCTCCCGAGTGCTGGGATCAAAGGCGTGCGCTACCACCACCAAGATTAGAATTCTTTTTTAAACAAGAATAATCTTGGGCTGCGGTATATAGAGCTCAGTGGTATAGAGAGGGTTAGCACACACCAAATCCCAGGGTGCAATCCCACCCAGGCCTGCAAAAAGTCAAAATGCTGCTTTATCTTTGTTTTTTGTTTTTTCTGCTTTATCTTTGATCAAAAAGAGAAGTGGTTTTGTTTCAACAGAGAAGCACAGCACACCTTGGCAGCTGATCAGATTCTTAACTTCCTTTTCTTCTCTTCCTCTTCCTTCTATTAAGGCAGGGTCTCATGGTCCCCAGCTTGGGCTTGGGCTTGCTCCACAGCCAAGACTGGCCTTGCATTCCTGATCCTCCTGCCTCTACCTCCCAGATGCTGTATCCCTCATGACTGGATTTCAGATTCTGATCTTGTTCACTGGCTTTGAGGATTTATGACTTACTCGTTTCATCCTGTTTCCTTACATGTGTTGTTGATTTTGGGGATGGGGAGGCAATAGGATTTCATGTAGCCCAGGCTAGCCTCACACTTGCTATGGAGAAGAAGAGGCCAACTGACTTTCTGATCCTCTTGCTGTTCTCTTTGGGTGCTAGGAATACAGACATAGCCCACTATGCCTCATTTTATGAAGTGCTAGGGATTGAACCCAGGGCCTCATGCATGCCAGGACAGCTCTCTACCAACTGGGCTATGCGTTGTTCTTCCCTTCTGATGTCAGAAAAACTGAAGAGGAAAAGGGAAAGAGACTTTAATACAACTGATAAGGCCAAAATCGCCTACAGAAATAACAGTGCTTTCCTAAAGGAATAGTAAAAGATGTTAAAACAACAAGGAAAGACCCCTCAGTTCGGATCCCTATTCCCACTTAAAGCCAAACATGGTATTACAGGTTTATAATCCTAGTGCTGTGAGGTGGGAGAGAGAGAGAGAGAGAGAGAGAGAGAGAGAGAGAGAGAGAGAGAGAGAGGAGACACACACACACACAGAGACAGAGACGGGGTGAGGGGGAGAGACAGAGAGACAGAGAGAGAGAGACAGAGGGGGTGGGGAGAGACACAGAGAGAGGCAGAGAGACAGAGAGACAGTGACAGAGACAGAAGAACCCCCAGAGGCTTGTGGGCTAGCTACTATGGCCTAAGCAGCAGTAAACAAGATAGAAGACCTGCCTCAAACAAAGTGGAAGATGTGAAAAGGCACCCACAATTGTGCTGACCTCTACATGTTGATCATGGCATGTATTTGCCCATAGTCACACACACAAACAGACATGCAAGCACAGAGCCAGGCGTGGTAGCTCATGTCATCCCAACACAGGATGTCCTGGTGCAAGTTTTAGACCAGTTAAAAAAAAGATGAATCAACTATAACAAATAAACAAATAAATAACTGTATATACTTAGGGCCCAAATGTTCATGACTTTGAGTTTTACTGTGTTAGTACTCTGTCTTCCCCTAATAAAAAAAAAAACCCTGACATCACAAGACATCTACAGCTTCATTTGCAAGAATAAACCTGTGCCTTTTTCTCCTCACCCTCCACCCCCTGCAAAGACAGGGTCCCAAGCTGGTTGTGGTGGTGCACACTTTTAATTCCAGTACTTTAGAAGGCAGAGACAGGCGGATCTCTGTGAATTCGAGGCCAACACAGCTGAGGCTACACAGAGAAACTCTGTCTCAAAGAGAACAAAAATAAAAAATAAAATAAAAAACAACCACAACAAAAACAAATCAAAGACAGAGTCCCATTCTATAAACCCAGGCTGTCCTAGAAATCACTATGTGGCACAGACGGGCATCAAATTCATGACAGCTCCCCGGCTTCTGCCTCCTGAGTGCAGGGACCACAGGTGCTGTGTTGCCACACTCTGCTTAATCTATGAAGCTGCTTATAAGAACACCCACAGTACGTCTGCCTTTAATATCTGGCCACAAGGGTTGGAGAGATGGCTCTTCCAAAGGACCCAGGTTCAACTCCCAGCACCCACATGGGCAGCTCACAACTGTCTGTAACTCCAAGATCTGACACCCTCACACAGACATACATGCAGGCACAACACCAATGCACATAAAATAAAAAACAAATAAAATTAAAAAAAATATCTGACCACAACTCTCCAAACTGTTCTCCAATTTTCTCCCTCTTAATTTCTTGTCACTTGGAGCAAAAGCCTGACAGTGTGGGTCCTTGGTGGGACCCTTGCTTGATGCAGCTGTCTTGCCCCACCAGGATCTGGGAAAGCCCTGCAGGCTAAAGCCTGAGAGACAACTTGACAGAAACTTCAGAGATTTCAACACATCATATGTCCTGTGGCTAACTTCTTGCCTGCAGCCATGGTCCTCTACCGGGTCCACACACTGTTCCAGGAAGTGACGAGGCCTGAAACCTTGTGGTGAATCACTTCAGACAGCCTGGGAAACCCTTCAGACTGCTCAACTACATTTCAAAAGCACTTGGCGCATTGCATCTGGAAATATGTTCAACACATGCCCATCACACTCAAAAACTGATTTGCAGCCGACACCAACCTTTATGTGTTTTCTCAAGAACGACCCTCACAAAACTTTTGCTCCTGCCAGTTAACAATTACCTTTGTCTTAGTACAACTATCCCCTGTGAGGTGAAAGGTCACAGAACAGAAAATGGACTTCTGTTTAGTAGGAAGGATGTTTCCATCTTTGGAGAAGTGCCCTCTCTTCCTTAAACGTTAGCCTGACAGCTCAAGGCTGCATCCCTAGAGAACTGTAGACCCCAAAGTGTCTGCTTGAGAAAATTCAAGATGTCGAACGAATTTTCTGCTAGCCCCAACTTCTGTGGGAGAATGGGAAATAGGTTTCATAAGCCCAGCTGCCAGAACACGATGGCTGAGCATAGGCCACCTTTCCCTTCCCTAATTTGTGTAATTGCTCCCTTCACTGACTTCTGTACTTCTTTGTTCCCCTTCAAACCACATCCACTTGTCACTTTTCAAATGGGGATGCGTCTGCCTGTCCCCAACTGTCAGCAGTTCCTAGGTAAAAGCTGCTCCTTCATTAATTATGGTAGTGCTGTTTCTCTGTGACAAGCTGCCCTCTTGGGGCCTTCACTATCACAAGCCCCTAAAATAGGCTACCAGTGCCTGTGACAGCTCCCAATGTACTCCTAAGGCTTGAAAGGCCAACAAGTACCCCAAAGTCCCTGGCTGGAAGACGTGCACTTTGTCTCACATTGCTCTCTTAGGCTCTAGCATACACCGAAAGCCGGCTCCAGTGCTCCTGAGCTCCAAGGAGTCCCTCTCTGTAGGATAGCCCAATTTCTTGCAAGGAGAGACCCAGAGGCACACTAAAGTCACTCTCAGAGAACACCTGTTGAGGAGATTGCTCAACCACTTCCCACTCTACTGACCAACCTTGGCCCTGCAACTCTGACCCTAAGGTTCGGATCCCAATCCAAGCACTAAGTGAGACCCTCTCTCTTATGATGGGCGAGGCCCCGAATGTGCCAACATTCTGTCCAGGTTAAACCCAAATCCAGGCTCAAGGCCACCGAAGGCTATTATCTCCCTCCTCAACACTGATCTTCAAGCTCTTCAGAGAAGTGTGGAGACCTGCCTGGCTTCAGCGACACCTCCCCCCCCCCCTCTCCTGCCAAGATCAGAGCCCCTCTTCACAAGTATCCACATAACCTAGCTCCAGCCGGGGCTCCCCTATGTCAGGTCCGCTACTCAGATCTGGGGAACCCCTCGCCCGAGGTCAGCGCCATCAGCCGGGTCCCAGTTCCGAAGGTGCAGAATCTGATCGGGGGTCTGCGCTCCCCGAAAGCGCAGAGGAGCCGGGGAGGAGCACTCACCTCGCCAAGGTCGCGCTCACGGATCTGGCCCCCGAGGCGCTCACGGCTCAGGCACCGCTTAGGGCAGCCCGGACCGCGTGAGGTCCCCCGACCATGGCGGCGTTGGTGGCGGTGCTGCGCGGACCCGGCGCGCGCTTCCGGTCGCGGATCCGGGCTCTGACACGCGGGACACGGGGCGCGGCGAATGCAGCTGGAGGTAGGTGGGGTCGTGGGCGGTGCACGTGGAGAGGGCGTCGGGCGTGTGTCCACACGGGGTCGCGGTGGCGGGGCCCTGCTGTATCCGCGTGGGCGTGCCCGCGCAGGCCGGGGTGTCACAAAACCTGTGTCGTGGGTAGGAGGGGACTTGCTTCTACCCGGTGCTCCCCTTCTCACAAGGCTAAAATGTTGGAGGTGCTTTGCTTGAGGTCTTCCTGCGCTGGCGGCAAGCCCAGTCTCCTGGAGTTTGTGCTCCCGATATTAATTGTAGCATTGACAGGGATGATGTCAAAGGCCCTGGTGGTCACCAAGTACCCCATTGGTCCACAACTTCCTAGTTGCAGGTACTCTTTGTTGTTGTAATTTTTTTGTTTTTGTTTTTGCCCCTAATCCCACCCCCATGTAGACCAAGCGGGCCTCAGATTGCCTAGCTAGTTTGCCCCCGACTTTTGCCTTCTGGAGGTAGAGTCATGAACTGCCTTGGTTTGTTGTTTTGATTGTTTTGAGTCATGGTTGGTCCGTAGTGCAGCCCGAACTGACCTTGAACTACCTGCTCATCGCGTGCCTAGCAAGTAATTTTTACTTCTGCACGCAGGGAGTAAATACAAAGACAGTAGACCCCGCCCCCAGCCCCGCCCCCACTTCTCAGGGTCTGGGTATATCCTTGGGATGAAGAGGAAACAACACCTGGGACGGTTCTGGCTGAAATCAGGATAGTAAGCGAGTTCAAAGGGGATGGGGGAGGGGAGGCTGGGCTCGCCTTAGCGTGGTTCTCACTTCCCGCAACAGGCCAGGTTTCTCCAGTTTCCAGTCTGCAGTGGTAAGATGGGTGGCCTGAGTGGTCTCCGCTCAGAACTCGGTTCTGCTCACAGGGTGTCAATGTAGAGAGACAGGAGCAAGGCCAGGCCAGGATTCTTCGCAGAGGCAGTGGCATGGAAAGCCCTTGGCCTGCAGGGGGAGAGGGCAGGCTGGCTCAGGGCATGTGTAAATTGGCAGAAGCTAGCCGGGGAGGCAGTCAAGTGGGAACCTAGGGGACGGATCTTAGGGATCTAAGGTTGCTTTCAGTAGCTTTGCAAACTCCCAGGTCCCTGGCTCTTTGCAGCCTCCTTGCGGCCTGTATTCAGCGGGTACATTTACAATGATTTTGTGGAGGTAAAAAAGCAAAACAATCAATGTACCTGTGCCCTTGGCACCACCGCCCTACATAGTGGCAGTAAAATATCTGTAAAGAAGGGGCAAGAGAGATGTCGAAACACTGACTGCTCTTCCAGAGGACCAAAATTCAATTCCCAGCACCCATATGGTGACTCCATTCCGAGGAGACCCAATGCCTTCGTCTGGCCTCTGGCACTGCTTGCCCATGGTACATAAGACATATATGCAAGTAAACATTCATAATACACATAAAATAAAAATAAGAAAAAATGTTTAAATCTGCAGACAGGAGCTTCACTGACCTCAAGCCTAGGGCCCTTCAAGCTGCTCGGAAGCCCCATGTGGCTTTGGGGTTTGCTTTTCACTGGGCAGGAGGCACTGCTGCCTTGGGGATCCCATCTCACACCCCCAAGGAGTTCAGAGCTTTGCTGGGGTGAAGATCCTCTGGGGTCTAGGGAAGATACCATTTGCCACTTGACTCCAGAGCCCACATCTGAGTCCCCGCCAGCTCAGCCTTGCAGCCTGTCCTTGCGGAGCAGGGGTAGGACCCATATTTTCCAGCAGGGGGTGGGGTGGGGTGCATCGTCCCAAAAGAAGCTAGAGTGACCAGACACTTGGCATCTGTGGACAGCTACCCAGGGTCCCCCCCCCCCCCACAGGCGACTCCTCTGGTGGGTGGGCAGCCCATCTATGGGTACACATTAGGGAACCATCTTATTTTATCAGAGCAGTGTGCCCTTTATTTGGACCTTGCCGTGTCCGTTAAATTCCTACTTTCTGTTCACCCTGTTCCAGACAATAGAAAGGAACTAAAAGTGAAAGAACACGTGGGGTCAGGAGGCAGAGATGAAGCCAAGACACAGTCTGGAGAGGGGACTGTGGGCAAGAGGAGGGGCCTAACCACAGCGAGCTAGCGAAGGCCAGAATATGAGGGTTCCCTCCAGGAAGCTATAATCAGCTAGGTGAGGTGGCCCGTGACAGCCGCTGCCTAGGCTTTGCTCTATAGAGCGGTATCCCCCAGCCTCAGCTGGCTTCTCATATCCTTCCCTGGACTGACCCTTGCAAACGTTCACTGAGGACTTCTCCCAAGTGTTTATCAGAGAGGAGGCTCCTCACAGCGGGGGGGGGGGGGGGGGGGAGGAGCAGGTGGTCCAGGATAAGCCAGCCCTACCAATTGCTTGATAGCAAACAGTTGGAGGGCACAGGGTGGGGCCTCAGGGCAGGGCGATCCAGTGGAAGCCCACGCTGGCAACAGGAGGACAGGTGTCAGCAATGGAAGGTATGATTCTTTTCCAGGCACCCAAAAGCAAGAGAGGAGACAGATTGGCACCCCCATCACCCCCCCCCACCCCCCCCACCCCGCTTTTCTCCTTTCTTCTCTAGGATCACATCAAAGCCATCAAATAATGTGCAACTGCTCAGGCTTTTTCAGGACTTGAACCTGGGGTAGATTTAGCTGTGCGGCTGCAAACCATGGGCCACCTCTGACCTTCATCTGTGTGTTCCTGTAGTGGGGGTGCAGGCCAGCGACCTTGAGGCATATAAGGTAGCTTTGCCGTCTTAAGGCGGATACAAAGACAGGTGTGGCCGTTTAAAAGTATTATTTTTACATTTGGTTTGTGGGTTTATTCGGTGCGTTCGTGGCTGTGGGTGCACACGTGTGGAGGTCAGAGGGTGACGCTGAGGCTCCTCACTGTGTGGGAGGGACTATGTGTGTGTTCCCAGTTGCTGTATTGAAGTCACCTTTATCCCTGAAAGGCACGTAGATAGAAGGAAGACGTTTCTGTTCTGTCTGGCTCAAGACACTGATGTCTTGGGTGCTGAGACTCCTTTTGGGAGTCAGGGAGATTCTCTGCAAAGATGGTCACACACCCTGGCAGTCAACTTCACCACACCCTAGTAACCAACTTCACCACACCCTGGTTTCTACTTTGTGATAACAGTGTGGTCACCCCTGACTGCCCCAATAGGATTCCCCATCCCGATAAACTTTGCACCACAAAGCTTTGGAGAGCAAGGTCAGGGTGTGGGTCTGGCACCTTCTTACCGCCTGTTCTTCCTCAGCAGGGCCGCAAAGCTTTGATCTCTTGGTGATTGGTGGGGGATCCGGTGGCCTAGCTTGTGCCAAGGAAGGTATGTAGCTCATGTTTTGTGTACCTTCTGTTGTGTTCAGGGTGGTGCTGCGTGACCACAGACAGCATCGTGTCTAGGAGCAGAATGCTCAAGGAACAGATGCCTTCTTTAGTCAGGAATCCACACAGAGGCTGAATATGGTCTCTCCTGAAGTGGCATAGTCCCATTCCTATCTGTTTGTCCTAAATTTATTTTTAGTGTTTTAAAATTATGTATGTATGTCTCTGTGTAAGAGAATGTGATTGTGAGTGCAGGTGCTTGCAGAGTCCAGAAGAGGGCACCATATCCCCCAGAGCTGGAGTTACAGCTAGTTTTGCGCCATCTGGCATGAATGCCAGGAACTGAAATCAAGTCCTCTGCAAGAGTAGGTCTGCTCTCTTAACCACTGAGCCATCTCTCTTGTCCCAGTGTTTTTGTTTCTGAGATGGACTCGTTTTGTAGACCAGGCTGGCCTCGAACTCACAGCGATCTGCCTGCCTCTGCCTCCCAAGTGCTGGGATTAAAGGCGTGTGCCACCATGCCCGGCTCTGAGATGGAGTCTTTAATGACATAGAATTAATAGACAATAAGCCAGTACATATTCAAAGGCTGGGTCTGGTTATGAAAATATTTGTGATACTAGCTACTCAGGAGGCAGAGGCAGGAGTGTAGGTTCTGTTTCTTAACAATTAAACTTTATTATACAACCCAACTAGCTTACACAAGAGGGAAAAAAGGTTAAAGGGAAAAAAGAATGAACCTTCTGGTATCTGTTCCACGTGACGGGTCCTTAGGTGTCTCTGGCCTGTGTGCTGGTCCAGCCAGCTAGCTGATCCATGTGCACTCAAGCCTGGTCTGAAGCTGCTCCTGCTCTCTCCTCTCCTCCTGCCTGAGTCACGTGCAAAGGGCGGCCTCCTTCTCCCACTGAGGGTCGATTAGAAAAACAATAGTCCAGGTGGAGTCCCCAGGTCTGCTTCCTGAATTCCAGGCCCAGTATGGCTCCACTCAGTCTATCACAAGGTAGCCATAGGGTGCCCAAGGGTAAAGCCCGCCAAGACTGCTTTCACCTGTGACAAAGCTTACAGTCTTTCCCACACAGGACGATCACATGAGTCTAGGTGCTTGACACCAGCCTGGGCAACATAATGAGATCCTGTCTCAAAGTAAATAAGTAAAGGGATAAGAATCAAGGGAAAAGTCTGATGGCTAGGTGTATCTGTGAACCCTGTACCACAGTGAGGGCGGTGAGTGTGTCCCTGGTGCCGCTCACCAGTCTGTGTGGGCTGCATGACTATAGCCTGTATTGACTGAAGTTCTGTCTTGTTATTGTTGCCATTTATTTATTTGTTTGTTTCCAGACAGAGTTTCTCTGTGTAGCCCTGGCTGTCCTGGAGCTCTCTCTGTAGGCTAGGCTGAGATCCATAGAGATCCACCTGCTTCTGCCTCCCAGGTGCCAGGAGTGTCCAGCTTTTTTTTGTTTTTGTTTTAAATGTGTATGATTGTTCTGTGTGTGTGTGTGTGTGTGTGTGTGTGTGTGTGTGTATGTATGCGCACGCGCATGTACATTGTGTGCCTGGTACCTGTTTTCCACAGAGGCCAGAAGACGGTGTTGGCTCCCCTGAAACCGGAGTTACAGATGGTTGTGAGCTGCCATGTGAGTGCTGGTACCAAAGCAGGTCCCCTGCAAGAGTGGCCCATGCTCTCAGCTGCTGAGCCATCTCTTTGAGCTCTGTACTTCAGTGTTTATTCTTGTTTTTTTTTTTTTTTGTTTGGTGTTTTTTTTTGGTTTCTCTATGTAGCCTTGGCTGTCCTGGACTCACTTTATAGACCAGGCTGGCCTCAAACTCACAGCGATCCGCCTGCCTCTGCCTCCCGAATGCTGGGATAAAAGGCGTGCGCCACCACGCCCGGCCTTGAGTGTTTATTCTTGTCAATACTGGTGCTGTGAATTCTAGAGTGTGTGCGTGTGTGTCTGTGTGGTTTTATCCAAGTACAGTTGTATCCCTTGGTACTGAGGGTTGTGATTGACTTACGAGTTTTAGCACCGAGGATATAATTCAGCCATTACTATTCCAGCTTCCTTTCCCCTTGTTTTGTTTTGTGTGACACAGGTTCTGATGTGGCCCCTGCGTGGCCTGACCCTGATGTGGTCCTGATCCTTCTGCCTCAGCTTCCCTAGTGCACAGATCATAGACGTGAGCCCCCATGCCCAGCTCTGGGTGTGTGTGTGAAATCCTCTTGGGAACAAACAAGTATCAGCTGAGTCATATGCTGTATTTCTTCTGGGGATTTCCTCCTCTCCCCTTTTCTCAGCAATATTTTGTAGCTTGCTCTCTCTCTCTCTCTCTCTCTCTCTCTCTCTCTCTCTCTCTCTCTCTCCCTCTCTCTCCCTCTCTCTCCCTCTCTTTTTCTTTCTTTCTTTTTTTGTTTTTTTGAGACACGGTTTCTCTGTGTGGCCAGCCCTCCTGTCCTGGACTCACTTTGTAGATCAGGCAGAGATCCACCTGCCTCTGGCTCCTGTGTGTTAGGATTAAAGGCATGTGCCACAATGCCATGCTTAAAATGTCAGTATTTTAAAAGTCCAAGTTCTCTTTAAAAACCCAGTAGCTCTTTAAAAATGCAAAGTCTCTCAGCTGTGGGCTCCTGTAAAATAAAAAAGTTACATACTTCTTATTACGAGAGGGAAGAACCGGGCCACAGTTACAGTTAGAGCAAAGGAAAACTAACATCCAAATAGAATTCTGCAGTCCTGGCGCTCACTCATGGTCTCCGCCTCTGCCCTCTGTTGCGCACGTAGGCCAGCTCCACATGACACCCGCTGCTGTCCTTGGTGGTCCTCCCATGGTCCTGGCATCTCTAGTATGTTAAGGTATCTACTGCATCTGAGGCTGACCTCACCATGCCCTCCTGGTATCTCTTCAGAGATTCTGACCATGTTCCATGGTGCCAAGCCTCACTGTCTGCCTATGACCCCTTCACTCCTACAGCTTGCATGCCCCTGAGCCAGTACTGTGTGGCATACTCGTATACGTTACCAAGTTTGGCTGACAGCTTGAGATGTAGTCTTGACCCCTGTGGACCACAGCTTCTGTCTGTTACAATAAATGGTATTGGTTCAGCCTAGGAAGCCAATAACTGACAGAGTCTGAAACGTACTTTAAGGGTGGCACTACACCCGGCAGAATCTAAACTGATTCTAATCTACTCGTAAACTAACATAAACTGCTCTAAACCTCATAACATACATATATCCCAAGCACTTGTCAATCTGATTCTCAGATGCTTCTTCCTTCTTTAGCTCTCAACTGTCAACTCTCTTCTGTCAACTGTCAATTCTTGGCTCCGCCCCCTCTCCAGGAAGTCCCGCCTTCCACTTCCTGTCCCTCTGTCCAGCTGATTGGCTAAATAGTGCTTTATTGACAGTTGTTACATCTACTCAAGACATTCCTCCACATGTCTGAGTGGTGATCCATGGGAGAAACTTCCTGGCAGATTTTCACTAGTCGCTGATGTGGGTCTCTTAGTCGCAGTTCCAGCTGACCAGCATCTGCTGTCCTAGTGAAGGAAAAGTTTCACCTCAGCAGTGCTGGTCTCTTCTTAGCCACAGCAGATTTTTCATTCCCACTGACCAGAATCCGTAGAGTCTCAATTCAAATACACCAAGAACAACCCTGGTAGTTTTCCACGCTCTTATCTTCCAGGCTCCCATAGAACAGCCATTTAAGCTCTGAACACTCAGTGGCTTTTTCAGTCCAAAGCTTCAAACACTGCCACAGTCCTCCCAAAACAACATGGCCAGGTTTTCACAGCAGTGTCTCACAGTCCTCACACCAATTTCTGTCTCTAGTTTGCTTCCTGTGTCTGTTATAAAATATTATGATCAGGGGGCCGGAGAGATGGTTCAGAGGTTAAGGGCACTGTCTGCTCTTCAAAAGGTCCTGATTTCAATTCCCAGCAACCACATGGTGGCTCGCAACCATTTGTAATGACATCTGGGGCCCTCTTCTGGTGGGTAGGTATATGTGCAAGCAGAACACTGTATAAATAAATAATAAATAAATAAATAAATAAATCTTTTTAAAAGTATGATCAATGGGGCTAGAGAGATGGCTCAGAGGTTAACAGCACTGTCTGTTCTTCCAAAGGTCATGAGTTCAATTCCCAGCAACCACATGGTGGCTTACAACCATCTGTACTAAGATCTGGTGGCCTCTTCTGGTGTGCAGGCATACATGAAGGCAGAATACTGTATACATAATAAATAAATAAATACTTTTTAAAAATTATAATAAAAAGGAACTTGGGAAGAAAAGAGTTTATTTGGCTTACACTTGCATACCATAGTCCATCATGAAGAAAGTCAGGGCTGGAACTCAAGGCAGGAACCTGGAGGCAGGAACTGAAGCAGAGGCTATTGAGAAGTCCTTACTGGATTGCTCCCCTGCGTTTGCTCAGTTTGCTTCTTTGTTTTGTTTTGTTTGTTTGTTTGTTTTTGTTTTTCAAGACAGGTTTTTTTTTTTTTTTCTGTGTAGCCTTGCCTGTCCTGGACTCGTTTTTGTAGACTAGGCTGACCTCAAACTCACCAGAGATCCGTCTGTTTCTGCCTCCCCAGTGCTGGGATTAAAGGCGTGCACCACCACTGCCCGGGAGATTTGGGTATATCTAAGGATTGCATAACCACCATCACAGTTTTAGAACATTTTCATCTCTCTGAGGGTGCTGTATTCATTAGTACTCGCTCTCCCGACTACCTCATCTCTTCTCCTCCCTGGCCGTCATACTCACTCTTTACTTTCTGTCTTAGTGGATTTGCTTCTTCTGAGCGCTTTTTATCAATAGGATCATCTGTGTCTTCTGTCATTTCTTTACTTACTTCTTTATGGTTGGGTAATATCATATATTCCCAGCAGCCCCAGTTCCCCACCTCACCTCTGGCTGACATCATGGTCACTCTGTCGGTGGCCAGTGAGGCTGACACCCTGTGCTCCAAGTCTACACTTGTCTCACCCTGAACTTCCAAGCCTACCATAGGAGGGAGCAGGAAGTCTGGGAGCAAGGCCTTCTAGCACTGCCTCCATGTGGGGTGTGAAGGTTGCAGTCTGCGAAGAGGCTGGAGGGCTCCTGCCCGCAGGCAGCAAGCTGGGTGGGTACCCGGGAGGGCTGGTGCAGAGCTGCTGGTGGGCAGCTGCATGGACAAAGGGAGGCCTGTTTGCTCAGGTGTCCGCCCGGATGCTCTGCCTCCTTCTGGGCCCCAAGGGCTCCTGGGAAGCTCTGTGCCAGCTTCCTGCTGTGTTCACCTGCAGATGTCCTTGTCATTTCAGCTGCTCAGCTCGGAAAGAAGGTGGCTGTGGCTGACTATGTGGAGCCCTCTCCCCGAGGTAGGTGGCCCAGACAGAAGCCGCTCATTCCCTTCTGCCCACAGTCTCCCCTAAGAGTGCCCTGCTCACCAGACACACATGTCTATGCTGATGGCTCCGTGGGCTGCTCTTCCAGAGGACTGAGGTTCAATTCCCAGCACCCACATGGTGGCTCACAACTGGTTATAACTCCACTCCCAGGGGATCTGACACCCTCTTCTGGTCTCTGTGAGCACTGCACAATGTAGTTTACACACACACATGTACACAAAGCACTCCTATACACAAAAATAATAAATAAAATGTTCAAAAAATGCTTTTAAAAGACTCTTGAGTAGACACGGGGAACAAATTCACATGGGAAGGCTCACCTGGGCCAGGTTCAAGTCACAAAATAGAAGCTTCCTGAAGGCATTCTGAGCCTGTGGAGTGGAAGCCTCTTGCATTTTCCTACATGGGAAGTCAGAGCCACTCCTACCAGGGCCTTGGTGACTTGGTGACAGAACACTTTTCCTGTCACGTGCAAAGACTTGGGTTCTGTTCCCTGCAACACATGTACACACACACACATGCGTATACACACATGCATGTACACACATGCTGTACATGCACATGCTTCTTTCTGATATTCCAGGTACCAGGTGGGGCCTTGGTGGCACCTGCGTCAATGTGGGTTGCATACCCAAGAAGCTGATGCATCAGGCCGCACTGCTGGGGGGCATGATCAGAGATGCTGAACACTACGGCTGGGAAGTGGCCCAGCCCATCCAGCACAGCTGGTGAGGAGCCCTTGCCGTGGGGTGCCGTCGAGAGGGGAGATGTGCTCTCTGCCACTCATCTCTAGTCCTGGCTCAGCAGAGGCACTCTCCACACACTTCTGGTGGTCACTGGGGGTGAAGCATACCAAATTCCCCAGGGTAGAGAGAGCCCAGGATTCCACAGCCCAAACCCTGGTCAGAGCCCAGAGACAGGCAGCCCTGGAGGACGAGGGTCAGGGTTTAGCCCTTTAACAATCTACAAACTGGGGGTGGTAATACTCACCTGCAGCCTGGTCCCAGCAGGCCGAGACAGGAGGATCTTAAGTTTGAGGCTAGCCTGGGTTACTTAGAAAAGCCCTGCCCCCTCCAAAAAAATAAAAGAACCACATCTCTATTTCCCAGAATTCCTGTGGGTACACAGTCTTCTCTCACTGTCTGAGTGAAGTCTGCAGCCAGCCCCGCTGCTGTGGAGTTCACGGGTTTTTGCATGTGTCCACAGGAAGAAAATGGCAGAAGCTGTGCAAAACCATGTGAAGTCCTTGAACTGGGGTCACCGTGTCCAGCTTCAGGACAGGTACTGAGACTCCCAGGACTCAGTGGCCATATGTGAGGTGGCCCTGGGAGGTCCACCCTCCTGGCCTTCTTGGGGTCATTTTGTGCCTGTGACAGTGTTCACTGCAGCACAACCCCTGGCAGTGAAAACAAGTGTCCCTCTGCCTCAGAGGGCAGAGGCTAATCAGTCAGTGCTGTGTGGAGGCTCGTCAGTCAGTGCCGTGTGGAGGCTAGTCAGTCAGTGCTGTGTAGAGGCTAGTCAGTGCTGTGTGGAGGCTAGTCAGTGCTGTGTGGAGGCTAGTCAGTCAGTGCTGTGTGGAGGCTAGTCAGTGCTGTGTGGAGGCTAGTCAGTGCTGTGTGGAGGCTAGTCAGTCAGTGCTGTGTGGAGTGGAGGCTAGTCAGTCAGTGCTGTGTGGAGTGGAGGCTAGTCAGTGCTGTGTGGAGGCTAGTCAGTGCTGTGTGGAGGCTAGTCAGTCAGTGCTGTGTGGAGTGGAGGCTAGTCAGTCAGTGCTGTGTGGAGGCTAGTCAGTGCTGTGTGGAGGCTAGTCAGTGCTGTGTGGAGGCTAGTCAGTCAGTGCTGTGTGGAGGCTAGTCAGTACTGTGTGGAGGCTAGTCAGTGCTGTGTGGAGGCTAGTCAGTCAGTGCTGTGTGGTGTGGAGGATGCCCCAGAGGCCTGCAACTGAGGAAATGACAGCAAAGGAGCTACATGTGTGTGAGCTGAATGGCTGGAGCTGGGGTGAGAGTGAGACAGGGAGGGGCGGCCTCAGGCCTGAGCCTGTGAATGTGACTGGACTGATGAGCAGGGACAGGCTAGTCACCCCTGAGACGGGACACTGTGTCCCTCCTAAGAGGTGACACATATATGATGACACTTGAGTTCCCCAAGGAACTTCCCTCTGGGAGGCCTGGTTCCCTCCCCCTCCAGTCACAGTGTGGGCCTCTCGGGAGGGGACGTGGCAAGCATGGTTTTGTCGCTGTCTTGAACATCTGTGGTTGTCATGTCTCAGGGAACCCAGAGTGACAGGCAGGGTGCTCTTGCTTTCCAGTGTAGCTTCCCACTTACTTGTCCCAGTGGGGCCACAGGCCCTGGGCTGGAGCTGTGTTTCTTTTTCTTTTCTTTTCTTTTTTTTATTTCTCTTACATTAAAAAGTCTTTGCATGTGTTTATTTCCTGTGTGCGGCCTGTCAGCTCTAAGTCTGTCTCCTAGCAGCCTGCATGGGCCTACCCACGTAACTAGACCTGGAGGCTGAGGCAGCCGGGTGGTGCATACCTCTAATCCTGGTTTATCAGCTCTGTGGAGGTGGAGCAGGAAGTTGAGGAGTTCAGGGCTCTCCGTGGGTACATAGTGTGTGCACTGCTTAGATTTATGCCAACTTGACACAAGCTAGAGTCACCTGAAAGGAGGGAAACGCAATTGAGAAGATGCCTTTATAAGACTGGGCTGTAGGCAAGCCTGCAGGGCATTTTCTTAATTAGTGATTGATGTGGGGAGGGCCCAGTCTATTGTGGGTATTGCCATTTCCAGGCTGGTGGTCCTGTGGTCTATAAGAAAGCAACCTGAAGGACCAAGTGTGGTGGCGTACACCTTTAATCCTAGCACTTTGGAGGCAGAGGCAGGTGGGTCTCTGTGAGTTCGAGGTCAGCCTGGTCTACAAAGTGAGTCCAGGACAGCCAAGGCTACACAGTGAAACCTTGGTGAAAGAAAGAAAGAAAGAAAGAAAGAAAGAAAGAAAGAAAGAAAGAAAGAAAGAAAGAAAATGGATCCTTCCCTCCCCAAGTTGCTTTTGGTCATGGTGTTTCTACAGCAGTAGAAACCCTAACATAGGTAGTGGATTTGAGGCTAGCCTAGAGCACGTGCTGGTGCTATCTCAAAAAAAAGAAAAAAAAAAAAAAAGAAAAGGCAAGTAAATCTCACCTTATGTTGCAGGAAAGTCAAGTACTTTAACATCAAAGCCAGCTTTGTCAACAAGAACACAATTTATGGTGTCGACAAAGGTGGGAAGGAGGTAAGTGTGCATCGGCCTGTCTCTCAGGGCTCCTCTAGCACCTGATCCCTTTTTATTTACTTATGTATTTATTTATCTATTTATCTATTTATTTATTTTTGGCCTGGGCGTTGTTCTTGTGTTAACAGCTGCCCTTGAGGTCACACTTCCTCAGAGTAATTCAAAAGCTGGGTGCAGAGGCCAAGCCTGAGATCCCAGCACTAGAGAGGCAGAAGCAGCATCTTGAGTCCTAGACCAGCCCTGGGCTATATAGTGGGACCATGTCTCCCCAGCACACAGATACACACACACACACACACACACACACACACACACACACACACACACTCATACACACACATCACACACACACTCACACACATACACATATACACTCTCACACTCACACACACACTGAACAGAGCTGGGGGGCGTAACTCAATGCAGGAAGCTTGCCTTGGCTGAACTAGATCCATCTTCAGTCGCACACACCCTTGTTAAGCAGCTTAAATGCCACAGCTGACTGTCCTGCAGCTTGGGGTGATGACAAAATTGAGAGTCACTCCCTTCCCGTAGTGTCTGTGGGGCTCTGAGGAGGCAGGCACGGTGTTTGCAAAGGCCCTGCACACTGTAAAGTGCTTGGAGCTGCAACACCTCATTGCGCCTTCCATCCGACCCTCCTGTTCAGGGGACATTGTGAGACCCCTGCTCTGTGAGACACTGCAGAGCATCCACACTGCACAGTAGGGTCACAGGAAGTGCTGCCCCAGCCACTGCAGGCATTTGAGCCCCTTGGCAGCTGACCACGCACTGTTTGACCCACAGTTCTCTGTTTATCCTCAGACGCTGCTTTCAGCCGACCACATAGTCATTGCTACAGGAGGGCGGCCGAGGTACCCCACACACGTGAGTGGCTTGCTGTGCCCCTTGCCTGGGTCCTGTACTCTGCTGAAATGGGACCTCAGGCTCCTCACATGGCAGGGCCTCAGGACCACTCTGCACTGCAGGCTCCTGGGGCCCATGTCCCTTTACTCCAGTGTCCTCTGACTTCCCTCCCTCAGTGTCTAGCTGTGTTGTCCAGGCTGGTTCCAAACACCTGGGTTCCAGCGTCCCTCCACCTCAGCCTCCCCAGTGAGCTGTGACTGAGATGCGTGACGTCACACTTGGCCCTGCGGCCCTCCTCCCCGTCTCCATTAGCTGTGACTGGGATATGTGACGCCACACTTGGCCTGGTCTACAAAGTGAGTCCAGGACAGCCAGGGCTACACAGAGAAACCCTGTGTCAAAAAACCGAAACAAAACAAACCAAACCAAAACAAAAGAATGGAAGTTAGGTCACAAGCTCATTTGTCTTAACCTTTTGAGAGACACTAGCTTGTTTTCGAAGACGCCACACCATATTTACTCCCTGCAGCTGGAAGTCAGGCTCTGGTTTCCTCACATATCTCAGGGATTTTGGGGAAAGTAGAATATTTCAAGTAACTCCCCCACGGGGATGATGTCTTTGCTGCGGTGACTTCTCTGAGCAGGTTTTTTGAGGCATTTCTTTTTTGTCACGTGTGGCTACTGGAGTCTGCTTAACTAGCCAGTGTCAGCTATAGACTGCAGGGGTTTCCGTTAAAACCCAGAACCGCGAGATCTCTCTCCGCATGTCCGTGCTGCACTCTGCATGCCTGTGTCTTAGATCTGCAGCAGGAGGATGGAGCCCCCACTCCACCTTCCTGGGCAGGGCTGCATGCTTGGGAAAGAGCCCAGCACTTGCAGCACCAGCCATAGTGTGCACAGAGTCACCTCCCATCCCCAGACGGCACAGACCGGAGACACGGATGTCAGACAAGGCAGTCCTGTCACATGAGTCCCCTCTTCTTCCTCTTCAGGTCAAAGGAGCCCTGGAATATGGAATCACAAGTGATGACCTCTTCTGGCTGAAGGAGTCCCCTGGGAAAACGTAAGGCCTGGGGCCGGTTGTGCTGGCATATCTGCTTTCTGCTCCTAGGGGAGCCCCAAACTCACTCTCTAAAAGAAGGAAAGGCAGCCCTTTGTGGACCGTTTGCAGGGCTGCAGGTGCCCCATGTCCCGTGACTGTCTTGAAAGTGATAGCCTGAGTGTCACAGAGAGTCAGCCATTTGTGACACAAGGCAGTGGCTGTCAGCAGCTTCCCCTGTACCCTGCTGAGTCCCTCTCGATCATCTCCTCCCATGTCCACTTTGTGCATTGAGCATGCTCCAAGCTGTGGCCAGGTGTGGAGGTGAGAACAGCAGGCTGTGTAAGGCACATGTGCTAAATGCAGCAGCAGCCTGCCCACAGCTGATTTGTCCTGGGAGACTGGAAGCTTGCAGGAACCAGAGTGGCCACGAGGGGGCGGCACAGGCTTGGCTGATAAGTGTTCATTGTCTTGTGCCTTCTCAAGCAAATACTAGTGGAAAAAAAGTACCCCAGTGGTGTGGCCGTGTACACATATGTTACGCATGTAAATATGTGCGGATATACAAGTGTATATGGTGTGCATGTTGGAGTATGTACATAGGTGTGAGAATGTAACATGCATGTGTGCTCTGGACATATTTCAGTGAAGTGTAAAATCTTCCATTTCTATGTGTTGGAGCATATGAAAGACGCCACCCTCTACACCTATGGTATTTAGTATTGAACCTAGGGCTTCACTAAGCCAGGCAAGCACTCCATATCTCTGAAGCTCCAAGCTCCTTTGCTGTTGTTTTAAGAGTCTCTGTATAGTCCTGGCTATCCTGGAGCTTGCTAATGTAAACTACAGTGGTCTCAGACTCACAGAAATCCACCTGTTTCTGTGTCCTGAGATTAAAGCTGTGTGTACCATGTCATGCCTGACTGTCAAGACCCTTAAAGAAAACTTATTTATTATTGCATGAAGGTGTGTGTGTGTGTGTGTGTGTGTGTGTGTGTGTGTGTGTGTGTGCCACAGTGTGTGTGTGTCACAGTGTGTATGTGGAGGTCAGAGGGTAACTTGGGGTTCAGTTGTCTTCTTCTACCTCTATATGGGTGCTGTGGATTAAACTCAGGCTCTATAGGTTTGCACAGCGTGTGCTTTGCCCAGTCCCTGGGCCGTCTCCTCTGACCCACACTGTTTATCTGTTCAGTGTGTAAGCTATACATATGCCAGGATGTACATGTGGAGGTCGAGATACCATGTACAGGAGTTGGTTTTCTTCTTCCCACGTGGGTTGCAGAGGTCAAGATCAGTTGTTGAGCTAGGCCGTTAGCACCTTTGCCTGCTGAGCCATCTCACTGGCCCAGCTTCCTTCCTTCTTTCTTTCTTTCTTTCTTTCTTCTTTCTTTCTTTCTTTCTTTCTTTCTTTCTTTCTTTCTTTCTTTCTTTCTTTCTTTCTTTCTTTCTTTCCAAGATAGGGTTTCTCTGTGTTGCCTTGGCTGTTCTGGACTCACTTTGTAGACCAGGCTGGCCTCGATCTCACAGCAATCCGCTTGCCTCTGCCTCCCTGAGTGCTGGGATTACAGGCTTCCAGCTTCTTTCTTTTGAGACAGGGGCTCGTATAGCTTAGACTGGCTTTGAGCTCACAATGCAGACAAAGATGACCTTGAACTTTTGATCCTCCTGTGTGTACCAACTGGGTTCTGGAATGACAGGCGTGTTCCATCATTCCCGGCTCCTTTTTCCTTAAACAACAACAAGACATTTTTATTGCTTTGCTTATTTGTATGTGTGTGTGTGCAGGACCTACATGTACAAGTCAGAGGTCAGCCTTCGAAAAGTGGTTCTCCCCTCCCACTGGGTTCCGGGGATAGAACTCATCAGGCTTGGCAGCTTGTGCCTGCACTCATGGAGCCATCTGGTCCACCTGTCCTTCTTTCTCACAGCTGCCTCATAATGCACCAGCAGCTCACATTTGTTTGTCTGCTCATCCATGGATGGGCAGTGTGTACTGCATTGCTGTGAAGGTGGCACACGGATGTTACCTGAGTCATGCTTTTCACTCTTGAGCCTGTACCTGACAGTGGGATTGTTTGGCTGGAATGGAAGTATGCTTATCAGACTGTCTTCAGTAGTGCAATAGCGTGTTCCCACTGGTGATGTTCCCACTGGAGATGTTCACAGTGGCGGTGTTCCCACTGGAGATGTTCCCAGTAGTGGTGTTCCCACTGGAGATGTTCCAGTTATGGTGTTCCCGTTGGTGGTGGTGTTCCCAGTGGTGATGTTCCCACTGGTGGTGTTACCACTGGTGGTGTTCCCTCTGGAGATGTTCCAGTTGTATTCCCAGTGGTGGTGTTCCCAGTGGTGGTGTTCCCACTGGAGATGTTCCAGTGGTGGTGTTCCCAGTGGTGCTATTCCCACTGGGGATGTTCCTACTGGAGATGTTCCAGTGGCAGTGTTCCCAATGGTGGTAGACTAGGGTCCAGTGTTGCTGCATCCTCATGTTTGACAAACAGTGATCTTAGACAGTTTATATACACCTATAGGGGAAGTCTTTTTTAGCTCCAGAAAAGCTGGGTCCGAAGGCCTTTGCTGACAGGCTGGCTGCACTCTGTCCCTTATGCCCTGCTACCTGCCTCCTCCGCATCTCCATAACATGAGCATGGACAGCTTTTTTCCTATAAAACACAGAATGGAAGTCCGTCTTCTCATTCCCATGTGTGACTATGATTGTTGCCTGCAGCCCTCACTCAGAGTGAGGTTGAGTTCCTGTTATTGCTGCCTGTGGCCCCTCCCTCACACCAAGGCTGAGCTCCTACTGGCTTGTGATGACTCCCACTGTGATTTGCCTTTAAAAAAATAATTTATGTGTATGACTGTCTTGTCTTCACTTATGCATCACATACATGCCTGGTACCCATGGAGGTCAGAAGAGAGTATCAGATCCCCTGGGACTGGAGTTGTGGGTGATTGCACACCACCCTGTGGGTGCTGGGAATCCAGCTTGGGTCCTCTGCAAGAGCAACAACTGCATCTAAACCATCTCTCCAGCCCCTGCCTTTCGGATTCCGGCTTCTTAAGATACTTATGCATTTGTTTAGGGTTTTGTTTTTTCCTTTCTCTTTGACAGCCCCACTGTGAGCCCAGCTGGTCTGCAGTTCACTGTTCAGCCCTGGGTGTGTGCTTCTCCTCCCTCAGCCTTCCGAGTGCGTGGGCCACTGCCCCATCTCTCAAATTCCTATTCTTTTTTCCTTCCCGAGCTAAGGACTGACCCCAGGGCCTTGAGCTTGCTAGGCAAGTGCTCTGCTACTGAGCTAAATACTCAACCCTTCAGTTTCTTACTTTGTGTTTTGTTTTGTTTTTGTTTTTCAAGACAGGGTTCCTCTGTGTAGCTCTGGCTGTCCAGGCCTCGCTTTGTAGACCAGGCTGGCCTCGAACTCAGAGATCCGTCTGCCTCTGCCTCCCAAGTGCTGGGATTAAAGGCGTGCGCCACCATACCCAGTGCCAATTTCTTGTTCTTATTTTCTTTGTCTTTTGCACTGCTGCAGATCAAACATCCTAGCAAAATGCTCTACCTCTGAGCGGCATCCCCACCCGAAGTCTGAATGTTTACGTCAGCAGTTATCATTGTTTTCTATGCCGTAATACTTCCTAGGTGTGGGGAGATCTGGACTCACCCGGGGCTTTGTACCCCGATACAGGCAGTCTCCTTCTGAGCTCCAGCCCCAGCCCCTTGTCTGTTTTCCTAGCTTTGTCTGTTGAATGCCCTCAGACTCCATGGGTCACCTTTGCATTTATTTCCTGGCCTCCTCTGAAATTCAGAGTGTCTCTGCGTGGATCACCTTTGTGGTCCTTGGCCTTGTACCTGGCTGGGTCCTCCCTCCCCTCATCTCTTCTTTATCTCCCAGCTGGTTCAAATATCAGAGATGGCCCTGTGTTGCACACCAGAAAGATTCTTTGTAATGTATAGATGTACAAATGGTTTCTTTCCCCTTTAGATGTAACCTAAATCTCTCTTTGCTCTTAATGGGTTTTAGATTTATTACATGCTCAGAAGGGCCTGTCCCGCCTCCAGCGTGGTATTTGGTTTGGTTTTTAGTCACCTCTGCCTGGATGTTCTTTTATGTTTGGGGCCTGATGGCCCTTTGCTGTGGAGCTGGACTGCGGCAGTGCCTGCTGGCCGCCGTGGCCCTGTGGCCCATGTGCAGGCAGTGCTGCCGGTTGCCGCTTAGCCTGCTTCACTCCCTCTCGGCTTCTTTCACCCCAACTCTCACTCTTTTGCCTTTCCATAATGCTTTGTGCAGGACTCTACGTGAGGGACACTGGGGCTGCAGTGGCACTGTCAGCTAGCCCTGTGCCACCTCTTGTCTAGCCTGGGCCTCTTCCTGGGTGTAAGCCATTCTTGTCTCCAAAGGCCAGACTTTGCTGAGTTCTGGTCAGGCCCATGTAGCATAGCCCAGCAAGAAGGTTCCCCCTAACTCTACCCCCAACCCCAGGAGCTAGAAGTGAGGCTGCTCTCGTATGACTGCATGCTGGGGGCAGCTGCCTCAGCTGGGAAGATATGGCCATAGATATTTCAGTCAGGAACAAAACTGCAGTGTTTATTTTCTTCAGAAAAAAACATTTAGAGGTTTTTTATTTTATTTTATTTTATTTTTGTTATGTTTAAGCTCTTTCGTGTAGCTGGAATCTAGGTATGTTATTGTTTAAGAAAAAAAACGTGTTTGTGGTGCATCAGTCACCCGTTTAGTTCTGAGCATGATTTATGTGAGGAAATGGTTTTTTTTTTTTTTTAAATTAAGCTGGAGATATATCCCTGTACGATGCTTCTGTGAAAATGCGGCTTTGTCCAGGCTGTTAATGCAAGTTGTAACAGTGCGGCAGGGGAGGCAGTGTTTACATGTTACATTCCTCTGTGCAGTCAAAATAAGCCTGGAGGGTCTACAGTAGCATTTCTGTATTTTATCAGCTTGGGCTGGGGCAGAAGGGGAGGCCCTGCTCACACTTGGAGGGGCTGTTTCTGCTAGATTTATTTGCCTTATAAATATCCCTTGTGTTTATTTTAACTCGCCTTTAAAATGGAGCTGAAATTAATATGGATCCCAGGGCTGTCCCTGTGGCCCCAGGGTGCCTCCCAGAGCCGGGTGACATTTTGACATGGCTCATCCAGGAGGCCCAGGTCAGCAGCCAAGGATGCATGGTACCTCTGGGCTTGGACTTGCAGTGGGCACTGGCTGTTGGCTGGCACTTGTTGAGGAAGGAGGACTTGTATGTATGGTCCTAGCCCTAGATCCTTGGTGGGATCGGTAGTGTTCAGAGCGGCTTTCCCTCCCGTTGTTTACCTGGCACAGGCAGCAGCCCCAGCTTATTTTCTGGTGCATATATGTGGGGCGAGGTGACTAACGCCTGCTAGTCATCCGTGAGGTAAGTTGATCGAGATGAGCATGGTGACTAGAGCTGTCTGGGCTTCCCACTGCCTTTGCCCCCGGGACATCGAGGTGAGGGGCCCTTTTGCTCCTTGGATGACATCTGGGTCTCAGAGAGCCAGATGGCAGAGATGGGGCACTTGTGTCTGAGGCCTGTCCATAGGAGACATGGTTAAGCGATACCCTTCACCCTGCAGCTGGGTACTGGCCAAATAAGGGCACACCTGTCAGGTGATGGGGCACCTGGCTAGAGCCCAGCGCGTTAGTAACTTCCTAGAGAGAAGCCCTGAGCTTGCAGATGTGGCCTCAGACTCCTCGTCCTGTCTTAGAGGGCCTGAGGCTGGGCAGTATGAGGCCCAGGGTAGAGCAGCAAGTTGGCACTTGCCCAGTCTTGGCTACCCAGCCACCAGTGTGTGCTGGGCCTGGTTGCCTTTTCAAGATCCAAAACCATGTTGGAGAAGGGAGGAGAGAGCAAAGAAGCCAGAAGCCAGAAGCCCCTTTGGGAACAGGCATCTGCGGCCAGAGAGGAAGGTGAAGGTGAGGAAGGTGACATCCCTGTGGCTATCTAGAGGTCCTGGCAACGGAAGGTTCTGGGTGAGAAATGTGAGCTTGCTCCTGCTTTAGGGAGCTTGGGCTTGGCACTGGGATTCACTTCAGGGTCACAGTGGGCCTGAGTCAGGTGTGCAGGGCTCTTGCCAGCCCCGCCTCTAACCCTGCAGCTCAGACTGTCTCCGTGCACCCCCATTCCTCCAGAAAGCCTCTAATGCTCCCACATATTCTCAAGTGTTCTCTCAGACCATGACACACAGCCCCACAGGCACCCTCTTCCACGTCCCTTACCCAGCGGGCTGGCCAGTGGGTGCTGTTGTTAGGCTCACCGTTTCTGGCCCTGGAGCTGGCACACCCAGGATGGTGAAAAAGCCGCAGTGGATGAGCATCTGGCTTGGCAGCGTGCTGGGCCTGAGACCCAGGGGCTGAGTTACTGTTCCAGATGTTTGTTCCTAATGTCCTTTCACACTGCTTCTGGTCCTCAAAGGGCATATAGAGTTTGGAGCCAACCTCGCTCACTGCTGTTTGTCCCGTTCAAAACGTCCCGGCTACACACCACACTGGCACTGGAAACGGTGGTCGCTGAAGCCAGCCCACGACTGTCCACTCCCATGTGCCCGTACCAACCCGAAGCTTTCTGTCTCTGGGCACTGGGAAGCTGAGAGAGTGTTTTGTGCTTTGAGACAGGGTCTCTAGTGCAAGCTAGTCTAGAACCTACTATGTAGCCTGAGCCAGCCTCAATTTCATGACAACCCTCACAGGTGTGAGTCAGCATGCCCAGCTAGAGAGTTTTTGTAGCAGATTGGTCAGAGTTTGTCATGAAAGTCTTCGGTCTGAGCCTTATGAAGTCAGGCCAAGGTACTGTGGCCATTTTTCTGCCATCCTAAGTATAGGAGATAGGAGGGTGCATCTTACCTTAGGAGAGCCACTTAGGGGCTAGAAAGATGCCTCAGAGGTTAAGAGCATTGACTGTTCTTCCGGAGGTCCTGAGTTCAATTCCCAGCAACCACATGGTGGCTCACAACCATCTATAATGAGATCTGGTGCCTTCTTCTCGTGTGCAGGTGTCCATGTAGGCAGAGTACTATACACATAATAATAAATAAATCTTAAAAAAAAAAAAAGAGCCACTTAGAGTCATGGCTGCATAATATTCTTTTCTGCTTAATTTCTCTTTCTGTTAATCTAGTGTAGCAGAAGGGAGAGCAGCTGTCAGCCTAGGACTTGAATCTCGGTTTTCTGCTTGTTGCCCTGTGTGGAGCCAGGACCTCGGGTGGCTTCCGCTCCTCGGGGCTTGCCCCCACCCCCACCCCCCTCCGAAGGATATGGTGTTGCCGGCAGGTCCAGGCAACTCTGGATCCAATCCACTGGGATTTAGGATTTGTGGTGTCTCCTCCCTGGCGCTGCTTTCCTGGAGTGTCTGGAGGGCTGGAACTTTGTCTGGCACTTCCTGGGCTGGTAGTGCTACCAGGGAGCCAGGTGCACCTGCAGACCGTTACCTGTGTGGGGAGTGCCTCCTGGAGAGAGGATTAGGGTCCTGCGGGGCTGAGGGGCAGGCTGAACAGTGAGCCTGGCTTCCCAGGCCTCTGCTGATGCCCTTCTTTCTGCTTCCTCCTTGCTTTCAATTCTGACGAGCAAGCCACCCTGTGATTAGACTAATCTCACAGTGGCACACCAGAGGCACAGAGACACCCCCCTGCCCAGCCCACTCCCCTCAGATAGCGCTCAAGGCTACTGGGGTGTAGGGTGGTGACTTAGATCTGGCCCGGGGCATTTAAATACAGTGCTAAGTCCCTGGCTTCTGAGCCTTCTTCCAGGCTGCCAGCACTGCTGGTCCCCAGGCTGCGTCTGCGCTGGTCACTGGTCAGTGTGCGTTTGTAGCTGGTCCTGGATCAGTGTGGCCAGTAGAAACCACCGAAAGCTACCAGCCTCTGGGAACTGACTTTGATTCTGGAAGCTTCATGTTTTGTCTCCTCTTTTGTCCCAGTGTCATCATCATCGTCATCTTCTTTACCCTCCCCCCCCACCCCCCAAGACAAGTTCCAGGCTGGCTTCAGACTGTGTTGCTCAAGTTGGCCTTGAATTCATGATGCTCCTGCCTCCGCTTCCAAAGGGCTGGGATTGCTGGCATGTGTGGCCATTCCTGGAGCTTCAGGCCTCTGAGCTCTTGTGTTCAGCTTTCAAAGAATAAACTTTCACATTAATTGGTTAATTAGAGGGAGAGGTGGAGTAAAACACCAATGCTAACTATTATCATAGCTCAGAAAACAAATGGCCCAAGGCCACTGTCCATTCTGGCAAAATGTGAGCTCTTGTAGAGATTTTCAGTGCGTACACTCAAGACTCCCCCACCCCCAGGAATGCCCCTGCCTGTGGGTGTCTGTCTTTCCTGTGTGTGCTCTGGAGTTGGCAATCTGGAGTCGGTGGCCTGAGGGCTGGGGGCACCTGGGAAATGGTTCCCCACCTTCTGTTATGGGGCCACCTCAGAAGGAGGTCCACGTGCTCCTGGGACTCTGCTGGAGCAGATGGTGAGCCCTGGCTGCCCGCCCATCCATCTCCTACACGCGGCCTGCTTTGTGGGAGGCTGAGAGGCACACGTGGACTGCAGAAATGGAAGAATCAGATCCAGGAGACTGCTTGCTTCATGCTCAGCAATGCAGTAGGAGGGCCTAGAAACGGGGGCTGGGGAAAGTCCTGGGAGCTTGAGATAGAAAGGCCCCGTCACCAACAAAAAGACTACACTGGTGTTGCCCCGCTGGGCTGGGGTCTCTGCAGCTTGTTGGGAGGTGGGCACTGCTCTTCAAAGGCACTGCTTGTTGGACGCTCACAGACTTTCTCACCATTCATCCTGCAGGTGAGACAGGGTGATCAAAGCAACTCAGTTCTGTTTGCAGCTTAAGTAACTCGTAGTTTCATATCTTAAGTGGCTCAGACCTCTCACTATATACATCACGTCCAGAAAGTGTTAGGCTTTATACGCTGGATGTCTGCAGGGGTGTGTCCAGGGGCCTGGAAAGCACCTCTGTTCTCCTGGCCTGCTGGGGCTCCCAGGATCCCCTGCCCATATTCACCACATGCTGAGTAGGGCTCTGACCAGCTGGGGCCACCTTGTACTCAGCCAGTCAGTGTGTTTCTGTCCCCAGCTCTTGCGCAGAAGCCGCATGCCAGATGGTTCCCGCAGGGCACCTGCAGGAGTATTCCGAGGGATCCGCCGCTTTTTGAAATGGAATTATATCATTAGTACTTGCCAGGATTAGTACTGACATCAGGCTTATCCATCCTTACATCACCTGCTCTTGTTCAAAGACCGAAGGGGTGATCTGACGAGCCCACCCACGTGCAGCTGCCCTGGCTGGGATTCCGTGTTTGCTCAGGCCTTCTGCATGAGTGTGCACATATGTGCCTGTGTGTTTGTGCCTGTGTGTTTGTGCCTGGGCGTGCATATGAGAGGGTATAGATGTGTGTGTGTGTGTGTGTGTGTGTGTGTGTGTGTGTGTGTGTGTGTGTAAGAGAGAGAGAGAGAGAGAGAACTTGTCTGTGCCAGCATGTTCATCCTGTGTATGTGCATGCAAAGGATTTTTCATGTTTGCATGTTCCTATATGCGTGTACATATGTGTACATATGTGCAAATGCATGGATATGGAATGTGGAGCTGGCCACCAGATAGGATTAAAATGACCGTTTCCAGTGGGTCACAGTGGGAAGGTCGGGGGATGAACTCTTGGCTCTGGGCCAGGTGTTGTGGGGTTTGGTGGACAGACATGGGCCCAGTTTCTAGAAGCTGTTCCCATAAGCCACTGTCCCCATTCTGGTCCTCCTGCTGTCTGACTCATCCCTGCTTCCATCCTGGCTTAAGAGGTTCTGAGGAACCTAAGACAGGACTCACCTGTGGGCAGAAAGAAAACCTTGTGCTTCTGAGAGACATCTCTCAACATGTCTACCAGGGCCTGGTGCTCTCTATTTTTCACAAGCCAGGTGTCATTTGTCACTGACCATGCACCCTTCACCACCAGGCAATTTGCTGGTTCAATAGCACTGTTTGCCGTGTTGTATTTCATAGCTTTGGCTGTTGGGAAGTGAGTTCTATACCTTGGCACCACATGTGTGAACAGTCAGCATCAACTCTCATTGGTTTATGAGTACCTGGCAAGAAGGCTACAGGGCCCATCTTTGTCCCAGCCTTGGAACAACAGCATGCGCTCTTGCCGGTACTCACTTTGTGTGCTCTCTGCTGGTTTCCTCTGCAGGTTGGTGGTTGGAGCCAGTTGTATCCTTTGCCAACGTGCAGATGGCCATCTTTAGGAATGATGCTTGGCCCCTCTACCATTCTCACTCCAGAAGATACTTTGTTTTCTTGCACGTGGACTCAAATGGACCTGTTATGGAGGGGTCCCGGCACAGGGAAGTGTTTGAGGCTGACCTTTGAAGGCCACTGCTTCCTGAGCCTCACACTAAGCCAGCCAGGCCAGCTGGAGAGGGCTGCAAGGCAGTCAGGATGGCTGTGATGAGCATCTCCCTCGAGAGCAGCCCTGATCTGACCTCATTCCTGCAGGAGAAGCAGTCAGATCAGGAAGGGTCAAGAGGGGAGCCCTGAGGGCCTTGGGGGTCAGGACAGGATGTGGGGAGGGGTGGAGATGAAAGCCCCAACTAGAGTCCCAGGCTGAGCACAGGAGCACAGACCCCAGGCAGTGTTCTACACCTCTACCCACAAGGCTCTTCTCCCACGAGGTCTGGCCAGCAGCTCTCCATTGAATCTCTGCAGTTTCTCCTGGAGACTGAGACGAAACACCCGAGCCAGAGGGAAGCCCCATGGAGACATAAACCTGTCTGAGCTGCGGGTGCTGTTGGGAGAGCTGGCGCTCCATGCACTTGAGACCTGGGGTTACAGAATCTCTGAAGCTTTCAGCAGAGGCCGCTCCTGGCTCTGAGCAGGGACAGGAGACCCTGGGCTGTCCTCCCTCACAGTCGGTCAGTGTTCCTTAGCTCTGCTGCTGCTGCAGACGTGGCCCTAGAGTGTGCTGGCTTCCTCACTGGGATTGGGCTGGATACCACCGTCATGATGCGCAGCATTCCTCTCCGAGGCTTTGACCAGGTAGTGCCCACGAGCCCCCCCCCCCCCCCCCCCCCCCGGCTTGGCTCCTCCCGTGAGGTGGCACTCTTTTTTGTCTGCCTTTACCCTACCCCAAGCAGGTTCAGGTATGGCCTTGGGGAGAGACCCAAATCTTCAGAAACAGTTCCTTAAAAGCCAACCATCCTAGCACCAGCATATAATAAACTCCTGCCACTTGAGAGGCCGACACAGGAGGCTCACCTGAGTCCAAGAGTAAAGGCCAACATGAGCGCTACTTTAAGCCCTATCCGCCAAAATAAGCCACCCATTAAAATCTAAGTGTGAGGTTATTACTGAGGTGTCAAATACCGTGTCCTCTACCAAAGATAGTTTAGTTTCCGGTCACGTTAAACTCTGATTACAGAACCTGGGCCATGTCAGCTGAAAAGGGAGTGAACTGGGCCTGTGGTTTCATGACCCCTGACCCCATCACCCTCCCCCGCAAACATCTTTCCAGCCCATGCAGCTGTGTTTGGGGCTTCATCCTAAAGCTGTGCTACTGTAGCTGAGGGTGTACACACCAGGCCCCCTCTACAGGGACACATCTGGAGAGCCTGAATTTCCTCCTGCCAGGGGACCTGTTGGCAGCAGACAGCCTGCAGATGTAGAGGAGGGTGAGGGAAAGGGGCTGGCGTCTCAGGCCAGGCGGTAGGAGATGCTCCGGGCCCTGAACAGCCCCTGTAGCTCTCCTTAGGGACCTGCATATCTGAGTCCACCAGGCATTTAATGGCATGCAGAGTGCTAAGCAGCTAATGAGCCAGTTCCTTTGTTTGGGACAAATTGAGATGTGGTCCCTGATAGAAAGTGCCCCTCCTCCATGAGGCCCAGCATAAAGCGCCTCACCTAGGCAGATGCCACGGGATTTAGATGGTTTGTGTCCTTCAAGCACCTGCTTCTCTGGGTGGAACCCTTTTGGGGCCCTACCAAGGCACTGAGAACACAGTGGGGGGCTGGGGCCTCTCCCAGTGCCTGGTGGGTAGTGACCTGGTCCTCATGGTGTCTTTTTGTGCCTTGCAGCAAATGTCATCTTTGGTCACAGAGCACATGGAGTCTCATGGTACCCGATTCTTGAAAGGCTGTGTCCCCTCTCTCATCCAAAAACTCCCAACTAACCAACTGCAAGTCACCTGGGAGGACCGTGCTTCTGGCAAGGGGGACACCGGCACCTTTGACACTGTCCTGTGGGCCATAGGTAAGGATGCGGCGAGCCACATGCACACTGTCTCTAGCTCAAGGAGACCATATTCCTTTGGGAAAGATGTCTTCCCCTTCCTTCCTTCACCTTCTGGGTTCCCTGTTCTCTTTGTTCCCAAGCAGATTGGGCACTGCACCTTGCAGGCCACTGGGAAAGCCTAAGGGGCTCAGTACCCATGCCTGCTGTCCCAAACACAGTGCTCCTCTATTTCTTTTCCCACTGCCATGTGATATTCTGGAAATTCAAACCAAAGAAAAGATTTGGTGGTGTCATCATTCAGGACAGGTATGCGAGGCCTTCCACAACCCTTCACAGACTGCTAATAAGGCTTTAGTGTCAATCCTAGAGATTTCCCATAGGGCTTAAACCGTGAGAGATTGTCTTTAATTCTCACAGCCCAAGATAACCTCACGGTCCATATGTAGTCAGGGATGAGCTTAAACTCCTGCTCGTCCTGCCTCTGCCTCCCAAGTGCTGGGGCTCTAGGTGTTTCCCATCACATCTGATTTAAGCCAGTTGTTCATCTCATAAAGATGATATGTGGAGAGCTGCGGAGACTGTTAGTAAAGTGCTTGCTGCTTAAGCATGGATTTGCTCCCCAGCACCCAGATTAACAAGTTGGGATGGTGGAGCCTACTTGTAATTCAAGAGCCGGGGAGGCAGAAGCAGGCGGATCCCTGGAGCTTGTTGGCTAGGCAGCCTAGCCTATTCAGTGAGCTTCAACCATGCCTCAATAAAACATGGAGGCCAGTCCCTGGGGAATGACACTGGAGGTTGACATCTGGTCTTCACACATACGCACACACGCACACATACACAACCCTATATACATGCATGCACGCACACCCTACACAGACACCTACATACCTGCACACACACACCCTACACACATGCACACACACCTACATATCTGCACACATACACACACACACCCTACATACCTGCACACACACACCCTACACACATGCACACACACACCCTACATACCTGCATACACACATATACCTGCACACACATACACATACCCTACATACCTACACACATGCATGCATATCTACACATACACACATACACCCATACATACCTGCACATACACACCCTGCATACCTGCACATACACAGCCCTATATACCTGCATGCACACACCCTACTTGCACACACACATACAGGCATGCATATCTGCACATACACACACACCTACATACCTACACACACACACACACACATGCATGCATGCATATCTGCACACACACCTACATACATGCACACATGCATGTATGCATACCTGGACGGACGGGGACACACACACACACAGTTGCACACATCTGTTTTCACAAGAACATTTTTAAGTTTAAAAATTGTGGTCATAGCCAGGAGTGGTGGTACATGCTTTTAATCCCAGCCCTTGGGAGGCAAAGGCAGGCAGATTGGATCAATGTGAGTTGGAGGCCAGCCTGGTCTACAAAAGCAAGTCCAAGAGAGCCAGGACTGTTAAGCAGAGAAACCTTGTCTCAAAGAACCTTAAAAAAAAACCATTGTCGTCATACACGTAACATAAAAGGTTCTTTTTAAATTATTTGGTATGGGGGCTGGAGAAATGGCTCAGTGGTTAAGAATACTGACTTCTCTTCCAGAGGTCCTGAGTTCAATTCCCAGCAACCACATGGTGGCTCACAGCCATCTGTAATGTGATCTGATGCCCTCTTCTGGCCTGCAGGTGTACATGCAGATAGAACACTGTATACATAAAATAAATAAATAAATCTTTAGAAAGAAGCCTTAACATTTTTTTTTGGTATGTAGCTCAGTGGCACTAAGGGCATCCACGCCAGCGTGCAGCCATCACCAGCATCTGTTTGCAGAGCATCACCCTACTCCGGAGCCCCGTGCTTCCTCCTGCTCTGGCACCTACCGCTCCCCTTTCAGTCTTCATTTGATGACTCCAGGAACGCATAAGTGGACTCATACAGCATTTATCTTTTTGTTGCTGACCAGAGTCACTTATCATAATGTCCTCAAGGTTTATCCATGTGCTAGCATGTGTCATCGTTTCCTTCCTCTAAAGGCTGGACAGTTTTGTTTATCCGTCCATCTGTTGATAGACATGCAGGCTGCTTTCACCTTTTGTTATTGTCAGGACGATTGCAGCGAACACGGGCTAGCTGTGTGGATACAGGCCAGCGGATATGGCTCTTTAACAGGGGCTCCACCCCCGCAGGTGTGCTTGGGCTGGCACCGCATAGCCTTGCTCTCATCCTTCTGCTTTCTGGGAATGGTAAGCGCAGCTTTTCCTGGGGAGGAAGGCCTAGCAGGTGAGGCTGTATACTTAACTGTTGCTCACTTTGCTAACATACGGGCCAGCCTAGAGAGAAGGAGAATGTAGCCAGAGGCATGCCTCCAGGGCCTGGCTCTGTGTGATGGAGGGTGTGGAGGCTCAGCCGAGAACAGCGGGGCAAACAGAGATCCAACATGTCGTTCCTGTAACAGGCATGCTAGGAGACCAGGGCACTGTGGCCAGTGGTGAGTGGGGGTCCCGCATGTGGACACCACATCTCCACATGAACGTCCCTGCCTGCCTCAGTGTGAGTACCTTCTAGTTTCTGGCTTCTTGTTTTCCTAATGAACCTGCACAGCGGCACAGGGGATGCCTGGAACAGTAGAAGCTGACCTTACAGCGTTGTCCCAGAACATCTGGCTGGGGTCTGATGCTGGCCAAGGCTCTGACGCCTCTTTTGGCTCCACCTCAGTGACTCAGGTGGTCTCCAGGTGTGCCGGAGGGGCTGTCCGGGGCACAGTGGGCCCCAGAATGGGGCTTTCTAAGGGACGGGACTGTATCACAGAGCAATATGCTTCTGGATAAACTTTATCCTGCATAGAAATCAGAAATGTGAGCCAGGTGGTGGTGGTGCACTCTGCAGGCGGAGAGGTAGGCCCCTCCATAAGTTCAAGGCCAGCCTGGTCTACAGAGTAAGTCCTAGGATAACCAGGCCTGCGTAGTGAAACCCTGTCTCAAAAAAAATCAAAGAGAAAAAAAAATTCAGAAATAAGGTTTAATCCAGAGGAGATAGACCAATGGCTTATACCAAGAGGAGATGGGTGTGAGTGTGGATCTGTGTGCCCCAACACAAATACATCCTCTCCTTAGCCAAAGCCCCGTCACCAAAGAGGGTGTTCTTGGTCATATTGTAAAAATGTATTTTTAAATAAGTCCATTATGAACAGTACAAAAAATTAGGGGACATCTCGCACCCTGAAGTGTCTGGTTTACCTTAAACTTTTGGGTTTTTGTTTTTGTGGTTTGTTTGTTTGTTTAGGGGTGTTTTTGTTTTTGCTTTTTGCTTTTTGAGACAAGGTTTCTCTGTATAGCCTTGGCTGTAGACCAGGCTGGCTTCAAACTCACAGAGATCTGCCTGCTTCTCCCTCTAAAATGCTGGGGTTACAGGTATGTGCCACCACTGCCTGGCTAACTTAAGTAGTGAGGAGACAGCTTTTTTTCTTGCCTCACCCCAATTCGCTGTACCTCACTGAGGGGACACAGAACCCTGTCTTGCCTTTGTTGTTTTTGCATGACTGATTTGGTTTTTGAGACAGGGCCTCACTACATAGTCCAGGCTGATTTGAACTTACAATGTACTGTATTTTTCGGGCCATAAGACACACTTTTCCCCTCCAAAAGTGGGGGGCGAAATTAGGGTGCATTTTATGGTCTGATAGCTATTTTTACTGTTTTTCTTGTTTTTACTGTTTTACTGCTCTAAAAACTGGGTGCGTCTTATGGTCAGGTGTGTCTTATAGTAACGAAAAGTACAGTAGCCCATGCTAGCCTCAAACTTGCAGTGTTCCTGCTTCAGTCTCCCAAGTCTTGGGCCCACCAGAGTGTGTATCACCATGCCCTACCCCCAGCCCCCCATCCCCCCACCCCCCCACCCCACCCTCATCTTGTTGTCTTGTCGTTAGGGTGTGTGGCCTGATGCTGTTGGACAGTTGTGGCTTGTGGAGTAGGGTCTGCCTTTGCTTCTGGCTTCCAGGGGGCGGGGCATCCCGCCAGGCAGAGCCTCTGGCCCTCCCCTGCTGGGAGTCTGTTCTACTTTTTGTATTTTCAAAAAGAGTATCCCCAGACAGGCTGCAGGAGTGATTGATGCTGGGGTGGAAGCTTTTCCAAGTCCTTGGCCTCTGACCCTGCCTCCCCAGGGCTGGGGCAGTGGCGGCAGCGGTTTCTGGCATGCCTTCTGGGTGGTGGGGCTGGCGCTTGGGCATGTGCTGACTTCACCACCCCCCTCTGAGCCAGGTTTTGTAAACATTCAGGAGCCACTTCCCATTTGAACAACTGGGGATGCTTTCTGCTCCTCACACTGATAAGCCTTTAACGAAGCATTATTTCTGTTTGCCATAAGATGATGCAGTCTGGGAGGTTCTAATAAAACAGGGGATGGGGTGGGGGTGGGGTGGGGGTGGGGCGGGGGTGGGGGCCTGGGAGGGGCACAGACACCTCTGCAGATTGTACTTTCCATCCATCCAAGCAAGCAGCTGGTACTGTGTCCCAACAAGCTGGACTCGGAGGGACATTTAATAAAAGGGATGGGAGCTGGGCATGGTGGCGCACGCCTTTAATCCCAGCACTCGTGAGGTAGAGGGAGGTGGATCACTGTGAGTTCGAGGCCAGCCTGGTCTACAAAGCAACTCCAGAACAGCCAAGGCGAACACAGAGAAACCCTGTCTCAAAAATCTAAATAAATCAATAAGTAAAAAATAAAATAAAAGGGATGGATGCCCTTCTAGCCTCCCATGACATCCATGGACAGAAGATGCCCAGCACCTCACCCCTGACCAGGCCAGCGTTCTGTAGTTGGTGAGAATGTGAGTTTGCAGCCCTGACAGAGTGGTACTGCACTGTAGAAGCCAAGAGGGACAGGCAGCCTTTTCCTCCACACAGCCTTGATCTCCAGTGGTGGATTAAACACATTAGCAGTTAAAGCAGTTAATTGCTGTGCAGGGGCCCCTCATTGTTTGTCTCTGAATCACCCGCCCACACCAGGTGTCTCAGATAATAGACTGGGAACCTCAGCGTGGAGGATTTCCTGTCTGCAGATGTGCCGATTACAGCGCTGAGTGAAGACAGTCAGCCTGCACAGCCCGGGCAGGCGGGATCTGCTTTGCCTAGCCAGGAGTTAACCAGTTGTGGCCTGAACCGATGCTGCCTGGGGAGCTGGCCCAGGGCAGCCCCCAGCGGATGCCTTTTCTGAGCCCCGGCTGTGCTTCTTGTAGGGCTGAGATGTGATTGTAAGGCTGTGATACATCCATTCCTGGGTCACAGGCTTCCTTCCCTGCATGTGGAAAAGGGGCCTCGCTGCCCCTACGTAGTCCCTGCATACTCACCTAATTGCTGAGGACAGCATGTGCCTGCTGAGTGGGAGAGTGGCAGGTGAGGCCTGGCAGGGGAACTCACCTCCTTCTCTCCCCCAGGCCACTAAGCCATTTCTTCCTCCTCAGGCTTAGACAACCTAGTATCTTGTCTTCATTGTCATCATCTGTGTGAATAAATCCACGTCTGAGCCTCGCATGGTGTGAGGGCAGCCAGTCAGCCAGTCTGGAATTGGAGCCAGACTTCCCAGCTTCCATCGGACCCCGTGTGGGGGTCATCCACAGTGCCAGGGAGGCAGGGCCCAGGGGAGCTGTGTGGAGACATCCAGTGTTTGGGGGTCCTACCTTGTCAGCCCAGGGTGAGCTATATAGTCTTCTTCTTCCCCACCCAGGACGTGCCCATACTGCAGACACAGCCACATACAACCCCCTCCACGCTCTGCACTGGGTGCCAGGCAGCAGGAGACGGGGCAGGAGAAGGACAGGTGAGGCTGGACACCGAGTGCAGGAAAAGGAAAGAAGCAGCGTTAGGCTGCCTGGAGGTTTTGAGAGGTAGCTTGGTCCCCAGGACTGGCTGCTAAGCTAAGACTGAAGAGGAGCAGAGCATGGACACAGCCCAGCCTGGAGTCTCCCCACTGTAGGTCTCTCTGGTGCTAGAATGTTTCTGGGGCTCTCACAGCTGTAAGTGGGCCTAAGCTATATTGAGTCAGGGCTCTGATAGAAAAAGAGAAATATGAGGAGAGGAAAAGAAAGAGGTTGGGGTTCAGTGGTAGACACATGCTGGAGGTCATGGGTTCAATCTCCAGTACCAAGTAAATGATTAGATGAATAAGGAAAGTGGCCTGGTGGCTGTCACCTCTAAACCTTGCACTTTGCTGCAGACAGATTGCCATGAGTCCAAGGGGAACATGGGCTAGAGGGAGAGTTTGAGGCAAGCCTGGGCTACAGAGTAAGACCCTGTTCCACATCTCCCCAACCCCAAAAGAGT
Organism: Acomys minous; assembly: GCF_964271855.1. Classification (NCBI taxonomy): domain Eukaryota; kingdom Metazoa; phylum Chordata; class Mammalia; order Rodentia; family Muridae; genus Acomys; species Acomys minous. Next base: position 72,678,491 of record NC_140492.1, on the reverse strand, counting down.
AAAAGAAAAGGTTAGGGGTGTAACTTGGTTGGTAGAGTGCTTGCCTATCAAGCATAAAGCCCTGGGTTCAGTCCTGAGCTTCATATACACTGGCATAAGCAGGCATGTACCTGTAATCCCAGCCCGGGAAGGCAGGCAGAGGCTCCTCAGTGACATAGCGAGCTGGAGGCCACCGTGGCTCACATGAGACCCCGTGAACACAGGGAAGGGGGAGGGAAGATCAGTTGAAAAACCGCCTCAGTGGAGCAGGCAAGCAGCAGGCCAGGCTCAGCACATTCGAGGAGCCTCTGGGCCTCACGGCACAGTAGCCTGGGCTCTCCACACCTGCCTGTGTGCACCTTGGCCTGTCCAGCTCTGTGCCACCTGCTGTGGCCATGTCAGTCTGGATCTCAGCCCCTCACTCGCCCTGCCTATTCCTGCTGGCACTTAAGTCTCACCTCATTTCACGGATTGCCCTTCCCTGGTGGGAACATGTGCTGTAGGCAGGCGTGAAATTGGAGGGCATGCTCGTTTAACTAGCGTGGATCAGAGAGGCGCAGGGTGCTGCTTGTGACCCTCCACCTGCGCAGCCTTGGATGGAGCAGAGTAAGTGGGAATGACCGAGGGCTGCTTTATCGGGCATCTTGGCCTGCAGCCCTCTCTAGCCACTTCTTAGGGTAAGGTCGGCTATTCGGGAGGGATGGCGGCAGGCTTCAGGAGGTGTGGGGGGTGGGGTGGGTGGAAATGCTGTTAGAAGAGACAGCCAGAGGCTTAATACAGTGCTCCAGGAGCAGACACTGTGGGCCTAGGTCTATGCTTACTCAGAAAAGTGGAAAACTGCCTTTGAACCTGTGTTTGAGTGCCCTCGTAGCGGAGAAGGCAGAGCATCATACAGTGGTTGTATGTGAAGCTCTTACAAGGCAAGAAAGGCAACCAACAGGCAAAGGCGGGGCTTGGCAGTTTGCAAACGAAATGCCATTAATAAAGAGGAGGCAGGAAGCAGTTTTGGCTTTTTGTTTGTTTGGTTTGGTTTTTCGAAACAAGGTTTCTCTGTGTAGCCTTGGCTAATCTGGACTCTCTTTGTAGACCAGGCTGGCCTCAGACTCACAGTGATACACCTGCCTCTGCCTCCCGAGTGCTGGGATTAAAGGCGTTCGCCACCACGCCTGGCTATTTTATTAGTCACTAGAGAAGTGCAAATTAAAACATCATGAGAGGTGCTACGCCAAGACCAGAGTGTTAACAAACAGACAGACAGACAAACAGCTTGCTGCCAGCGGGGAAAGCCTTGTCCTCCAGTCTAGCTTTCCTTCCTCTGGAAATCTGGGGCTACGTGGCACGGGATGCTTCAGGTATGTTTCCTGCTAGAGTCCAGGCAGTAGAGTGCGGAGAGCCGCTGCACGTCTCCTTGCTCAGGAGCCTGTTGCCACCACACGCTTATTCCAGAGCTGAGGCTGTGAAAGGAAACCACAGAGACGAGCGAACGGACTGGCTCAGGCCACAGCACGGTTTGGAGAGGCCGAGCACAGGGCAGCCTGACAGCATCACGGCAGCACAGCTTGTGTGCTGGGACACTGCTCCGCGCATGCGTTGGCGTGCACCTTGCATCTCGCTTTGTGACTGTGTCCCTGGGTCTAGAGTGACTAGAGCCACCTGCTTAGGTTGACACCTGGCACCTGTTTTCTGCTTCCCTGAGGTTCCAGACCTGAGCTGAGGATGTGCCTACATCTCTGGTTGGGCCCTCGGGGGCAGCTCTCATCACAAGGGCGAAAGCAGAGCTTGAGGGAGCTGTGGTCTGTACGCTGGCTTCAGTCTCAGTTTCAGGGACTGGGCCCACAATAGAGGATGCCTGGGGAGAGATGGCCTCTCTGGCTTGGGGGGGTCACACCATGCTGTTACAGCTTTCTAGGTCTGGTGTCTCCACCATCCGTTCCAGAAGTAGTAATAAACCACTCGCCGCATGTGTGCCACATTCCTTGCTACCCTGTGTTCCTCCTGTATCCAGCCAGCCAGGCATTTGGTATGCTGCAGACTTGGCGTACGTGCCCATGTACTTCCCAAAGGTATATATACCACACGTCCTAGACGTCTCGGCTTTGCAATAGACCGTGAAGGGCCCTTAATTCCTCCCCTGCCTGTTCTCCCAGTACCACTTCCATATGCATGTGTAGTGTGTCTCAGCCAGCCTTTCCGTAAGACTGTGCCAGTGCCAAACCATTCCTGTGGCACAATGGTGACGTATGTGGAAATAAACCTGTTTAGAGGCACAGACCTGTTGCACTACAGTTGCCTGTAGCATTCAGTGTAGTGAGTGCTGTATGCAGTTTTAGCCCAGGAACAAACTGCTACACATGTGTACCACACAGGTGGGCGAGAGTATCTAGGTTTGCGTAAGCGTCCTTGATCTTCATGCAATGGCAAGCTACTCAGTGACACAGTTATCAGAATGTATCTCTATCATTAAGTGTCTTTTTTTTTTCCATAAAGACCTTGGTATAGGCTTCCTTGTTACCATAGTAACCACAAAGAGCACAAAGATGCTCTTAGCCTCACAGGACCAGGTGGGCCCTATGTGTAGGAGAGATCATGAACATAGTGTGGCAAGCATCAAGAAAGAGCAGCCTACCAGTTTTTCCCTTGGCCACTCCAGCCCTAGCACAATTACCAGGAGACAGTGAATGCATCAGGCTACACTCAGCAGCTAGGGAAGGGACCCACAGGCGGAGCCTTTGCCTCTTCTTATGTGCCCAGCGCCTTCCTCTGATGTGGCCTCCCACCGCCTGAGTCTAGGCTGATCCCCATGGTGCCTGCCTGCCCACACCCTGTTCCTGTGGCTGAGCAGTGCCAAGAAGGCTGGAGCCAGGCCCAAGCCAGCTCTGGCAGCCGGGCTTAGCCGAGCCTCCATGTTTTGACTTCCCCGTCCAGCATAACAGCTGGAGACTTAAAGCTTCATCTGCCAGATGTTTAGGTGGGCGCCACCCACTTCCTGGACATTGCGATGCTGAAGTCTGGCTTGTCCCATATTCCAAGAACTGTGGGAATGGCGCCTTTGATGCCAGATCACCTCTGTTGGTGGGGAATTGTCTTGGGCTCTTGAGAGGCATAAACAGCCTGGCCCTGGGGGGGAAACACCCACTCAGGGGCCACAGCTATCTGAACTCAAGGCAAAGGGGACCTCCCCTGATAACTGAGCTAAAAACTTCACATGCTACCCCCTTCCTGAAGGCCCAGAGCTGTGTGGAGCATGAGGGACAGACACACTGATACCCAGGGAGACAAACGGATGTGATTGACACGCTGTCTGAAGACTGTGAGTGCTGTGCTGGACAGCTACAGGGCGTGCAGAGGATGGCAAGCTGAGGCCCGCGCTCTGGAGACCTGGCTGCCAGCCCTACTTATTCAGCACCATTACCGGCTCCTAGTGAGGTGGCTCCAGGCCTGTACTGAGGGTCTGGGTGGGGCGTGAATTGGCTTGCTCTCACTGTTGGCTCCACTCACTGTGCTCCTCATACAGCGCATGCTCGGGCTATCTGGGTCAATTCTAGAGACACAGGGCCTAGTCTGTCCATGCAGATAGCGTGTTGGTGGGAGGTGGCACTTGGAGCCTGTCTGTAGGAGACTTACAGGGTGGACAGGGAAGAGCAAGTACTTCACCAACAGAGTCCTCGTTATTTGGGGAAGTGGAAGCGACCCCCCCTCCCCCCAGTGAAGAACTGTGTGAGGAAGTTCCAGCCAGTTAGCTTACATGGGGCCACATGAACCAAGACACCCCAGTTTACACAAATAGACTAGCCACCTCCCTGGGGTCACATGCCACTTCCCTGCACGGCGCAGCCTGTGGGACTCGCTGATCACACTCTGCTGCTTCCTTGCAGCTCCAGAGAGTCTGACTCCCGGGCAGCTGGGAGGCTGTAGAGAGCCCAGGCTGAGACCAGGGCCACTCCAGGCCTCTCTGTGCTGCAAGTCCTATTTGTGGACATGAACTACATATTCTAGAAAAGAGAAGAAATCTTGACTTTCCTGAAGGAATTTGACATTACAGGATGTTAACAGTCCTCTTTGTATCTTTGCAACTTCTTTGTTAAGATAGAATCCACAAAGCCAGGCTGTAGTGGCACACACCTTTAATCCCAGCACTTGGGAGGCAGAGGCAGGCAGATCTCTGTGAGTTCGAGGCCAGCCTGGTCTACAAAGTGAGGCCAGGACAGCCAAGGCTACACAGAGAGACCCTGTCTTGAAGAACCAAAAAAAAAAAAAAAAAAAAAGATAGAATCCATAGCTGGGTGGTGGCAGTGCTCGCCTTTAATCCCAGAGCTCAGGAGACAGAGGCAGATAGATCGCTGTGAATTCAAGGCCAGCCTGGTCTACAAAGTGAGGCCAGGACAGCCTAAGATAACACAGAGAAAACAACAACAACAACAACAAAAAGAAATACATACCATGAGGCCGTGAGTATCTCCTATTTCTTCAGAACTGTTGGCCTGGCATCTGCGGATTTCCACAGCTCTGGACTCACTGCGAGTAGATATGTTTTTAATAGTGCTGGCAACAAAACTTGTGTATGTGAGACAGTGTTCTGCCACTGTTTGTTTGTTGCTGTTTTTGAGACAGGGTCTCATGTAGCCCAGGATGGCCTCGAGCATACTGTACAATGTACAGCCAAGATGATCTAGACTTTCTGGTCCTCCTGCTGCTGTCACCCCCATCCCGGTGCTGGGACTGAACCCAGGACTTCAGACATGCTGAACAGGCATGCTACCAACTGAGCAAAAGACCCAGCCCAAAATACTTTGTTACTGCTGCACTGTACTGAACACATACCGCCTCTTTTCCTGTCCCTTGGGTGACAGCATGGCAACTCCTTACTTAGCCCTGATTGAAGCAGGCCTGGAGAGTGCACAGAGGGCGGGGCATGCTGTGCCCTGTGTGGCACGGCATCTGGGAAGGGGGCCCTGGAGCTGTCCCCTGGGGATGCTGAGAGAACTGTAGCGATCCTGTCATCTGCTCTCTCACAGCCTGTTGGTTCATTTGTTTAAAACTGTTTGTGGTTTTTAGATTTTTTTTTTCTCTCAGTGTTAATGTCTCTTTTGAATATATAAACTATGTATAAGCATCAAAAAATAAAAAAAAACCAACAAAGTGTCAAAGGATGTGTTTAGACAAGTATTTTCACCTCTGTTCCACACTATCTCCCTCTCTTTCTTTTGTTTGTTTTGCTTTTTTTTTTTTTTAAATGAGACAGGGCCTTGCAGTGTACCGTTGGCTGGAACCCATTCTGCAGCCTAGACTGGCCTGGAACTTTCAGTGGTCCTCTTACACATCTGCCTGAGTGCTGTGGTGGCAGGCATGTATCGCCATAGCTGACCTCTCCCCTTTCTATAGGGCACTGCTTTTAATCTTTTCATTTATTTCTTTGGCAAATATGTATATACGTGTGTATATGTGCACTTGTATATGGATGCACCCTGTCTTCACAGGGGGACACATACTCTCCATTGGAGACGTACGCGTCCTGCCCCATCCTTAAGGAGCCCTCAGCCGACATGAGGAGTTTCTCTTGTCCGGGCTTAGCCGTCAGGGCCTTGTGGCAGGAGCAACAGTGTGGCTGTTGATTTCCTCGTGAGCCCTATGCCTCAGCTTGCCTGGGGCCCACATTGGTTTCTTTTACAAATGGGAACTCTGAGGTACAGAAGAAAGCCCGGCAACCCGGGCAGCCAGCTATACTGGCAGCTCTGCAGAACCAAAGCAGGAAGGGGCAGGGGGCACTGTCCCATTTAAGAAGCCCTTGAGAGGAGCGACAAGGTTAAGGTGGTCAGGACCTGGCACTGAAGAGATCAGCGGCTGGGGCCAGGCTAGCCCTGAGTCCTCAGTGCCTCACCCGCTCTGGTGGCCTCTGCATCTTCATTCATGAGGATCTCTGTCTGTTGGGTCTCTAGATCCCAAGTTGTCACACCTTTTACTGTGGGAGCCCTCTCCTCTGCATTGTTAGACATAAAATACTATGCAGCCTTGTCTCATGACGGATGAAGCTCAGTGGTAGAAAGCCTGAAAGCCTGCCCAACACGTGTGAGGCCCGAGGTCTAGCCAGCACTGCAAAACAGACCAAACAAAGGGATGAAAGAGTAAGTGTCATTGTGAGGCGAGACAAAGGGCAAACAGTAAGAGGACAGGTGGAGGTTGGTTGGGGCCTGTTGCACCTTGGTAGCCACTATAGACCCTGCCACCTGGGCCTGTGTGACCCTGTGTGCAGCCTCCATGGAAAGAGACCTACAGGCCCTCCCTGGCCAGAGGCCCTGAGCATGGGCTGGGGGTGGGGGGACGACGACACAGTTCTGAGGTCGAACTCTACCTCAGTCTGTGGAGTATGTTATTAGATGTCCCTTAGAGGAGGCCCAGGGAGGAGCTGTGGTTCTAGTGTTGTGGAGTTAGGCTTTGTGTGGGGGACAACACAGCAAAGACAGACAGACAGATGTCTGTACACCATTCCGCCTCCTAGGGAGATCTGGCTTCTCTTGATTCAGAAACAACTGGTACTGGTCCTGGGGAGTGCATGGAAGGTTCTAGGTTCTGGCTCCCCATAAACTAATGTTAGGCTACAATTGTGTCATCAGGTACGCGATTCTTACCCATGCTTCAGAAAGCATCACCCGAGAGGAACACCGTCCTCGGTGGATGGTACTGATTGGCACGGGGCTGTGTGGGCACCTACAAGTGGCTGTCATAGTTACCACAAGGAGCTGGAGGCTGTTGCTGTTCCCTTGATGGCTGAGCTGTCACCTTGCCCCTCCGCGATCAGCCTGGTCAATTTCTAAGTGGCCATTCTGAGGAATTCTTTGGTTTCTCTGTTTGTTTTTGTCTTTGGGGAACAGTCTTGCTATTTCGCCTAGGCCCGCTTTGTACTCCTGTGCTCAAGCAATCATCTTGCCTCAGCCTCTCAAAGTAGCTGGGATTCAAAGCCAGCCAGCCTGGAACTCACTCTGTAGACCAGGCTGGCCTCCACTTCAGACATCTGAGTGCCTCTGCCTACAGAGTGCAGGGATTAACGGGCATGTGCCACCCCACCCCACCCCTGGTGTTAGCTGGTTAATTGATTGACTGATTGATCTACTTATTATACAGGGACTCAAACCAGAGTTTTGTGTATACTCAGTCTGCTACCTATATCCTCACCCTTGTTTGGGCAACAGGGTTTCTCTGTGTAGCTCAGGCTGTCCCAGAGCTTACTATGTATACCAGGCTGTCCCAGAGCTTGCTTTGTAGCCCTAAGTGTCCCAAAGCTCACTGTGTAGACCAGGCCATCCTGGAGCTCTCTGTGTAGACAAGACCGGCCTCAAGCTCAGAGATCCATCTGCCTCTGCCTTCCCAGTGCTGGGGTCAAAGGTGTGTGACATCGTGCCCAGCCAACCCTGTTTTCTTAGAGCATATGTGTAGCCTTGCCGGGCCTTGAACTTGTTATTCTCCTGCCTCAGCCTTCCAAGAGCTAGGATTTCGCGTGGGTGCCACTGCATTTGGTTGAACTGTTTTAAATAAAAGGCACCCACATCAAAACTGCTAACCTAGATCCTTCAACTGTATCTTTCCTTAAGGTCGAATTCCAGAAACCAGAAATCTGAATCTGGAGAAGGCTGGTGTGAAAACCAACCCTGAGAGTCAGAAGATTATTGTGGATGCGCAGGAGGCCACCTCTGTCCCCCACATCTATGCCATTGGAGATGTTGCTGAGGTATGCTCTCCATCTGTCTGGCCATCCCGAGCCACTGGAAACTCCTGTTTCTTTTCTTTTCTTTCTTTTTTTTTTTTTGAAATTTTTTTATTAATTTATTCATATTACATCTCAATGATTATCCCATCCCTTGTATCCTCCCATTCCTCCCTCCCTCCCATTTTCCCCTTACTCCCCTCCTCTATGACTGTGACTGAGGGTGACTTCCTCCCCCTGTATATGCTCATAGGGTATCAAGTCTCTCTCTTTCTTTCTTTCTTTCTTTTTTTTTCTTTCTTTCTTTCTTTCTTTCTCTCTCTCTTTTTAAGATGTATTTATTAAGTACAGTGTTTTGCCTGCATGTACACCTGAAGGCCGGAAGAGGGCACCAGATCTCATTATAGATGGTTGTGAACCACCATGTGGTTGCTGGGAACTGAACTCAGGACTTTTGGAAGAGCAGGCAATGCTCTTAACCTCTGAGCCATCTCTCCAGCCCGAAACTCCTGTTTCTATGCTCTCACTTACCCGTTTCAGCTGAGCCTTGAGATGAGCACGATGCAGGAAAAGACATGTGTCTCTCTAAACCCAGAGCACCAGTCACAGGATCCTGCTCAGGCGCATCCTAGGAGGGATGGAGCACCCGCCTCTGCTCCTGCTAATACTTTGCCTCTCTGGGAGGCTCAGGGTGAGGCAGTTGAAAACTGGGGGCTGGAGGGATGGCTGAGCAGGTAAGAGCACTGGCTCCCCTTCCAGGGGACCTGGACCCCAGCACACACATGGCAGTTCATAGCCGTCTGTGACTTCAGTTCCAGGGTATCTGACACCCTCTTCTGGCCTCCTTGGGTACCAAGCAAACATGTGGAGCACACAGACATACATGCAAGCAAAACACCTATGCACAAAATAGTTGCTTTTTGTTTGTTTGGTTTTTTTTTTTTTGAGACAGGGTTTCTCTGTGTAGTCTTGGCTATCCTGGAATTCACTCTGTAGACCAGGCTGGCCTCGAACTCACGGAGATTTGCCTGCCTCTGCCTCTCTGAGTGCTGGGATTAAAGGTGTGCGTCACCACGCCCGGCTCACAAAATAATTCTTAAAACTTAAAAAAGAAAAAAAAAATCCTAGCTCTACACAGAACTAGCTGCTCCTGGATGTGACCTTGGAGAAGTCTTACAACCACAGCAGGGGGGCCAGCACCCCACTTCCCCCCAATCCATTCAGCCACATTTCCCCCTCTGAGCCCAGGCCTGCTGCAGTTCTCTCTCTGATTAGGCTGTCAGTGGTTTTGAATGAAGGGCCCAGTGTGGGGACGGTATCAAGGTTCAGGACCCCCTTCCTGATGACTAGACCTGCAGCTGTGGACACTTCCTCAAATGTCCCCCTGCCTCCACTCTTCCATGCGGACAATGACCCCCAGCACCTGCCTGGTAAAGCCCTGGCTTGAGGAACACCCAGCCAGCGTCCTCCCCTTCACAATCAGCGCTGGGTCCTGTCTCCTTAGCCTCAGGAGTAGCATGCACCGAACCGTCCAGATGCATCATGGGAAGCTGCTCAGGTGCCTCACTTAGACATGCTGATAGATGCCGCCAGAGTCCCCAGGCCGGCCCCCTTGTCTCTGTGCTGAGACCAGCCATATCTTCCACGAGAGTGTTTCTGTCCTGGGGCTGCTATGACAAGCAGTTTATGCCACCACAAATACAGGAGCATAGAGCACTCACTCTTGGAGGCCTGGAGTTCACTCTGAGCATGGGCAGAGCTGTACTCCTCAGTATCTTCTAGGAGATCACTTCCTGCCTCCTCCATGCTGGGCCTGGGTGGTCCTTGGATGCCAGCTCTGGGGCATCATCACTGACAGTCTCCTCCTGGAGCTGTATGCCCTCCTTTGTCTCTTACAGACTGTCCTTTGTCAGACTTCAGGCCCGTGTAAATCCAGTATGTTATACATAAGCCCCAAGTTCAAGTGAACCCAAGTGCCGAGTTCTAAATAGGTATTACCTTCTTGTTGCTGAGATACTGTTCAACCTGTGCCAATGTGCTCCTGCCGTGAGTGTTGGACATCACCAGTCACCAGGAACACGAGGGACACTGCAGGGACACGCCCTGTGGAGGAGCATCTTGGTAGGAGACATAGGTGGTGAATAGCTTCAGGTGTCAGGATGCTCACGGCCATTGCTGTACCGAGATTGTGGGCTGGGTCACTGAAGGTTCTGGTCAGCAGCAAAGCAGGCTAGACGAGGGCACCTGGCACCTATGCCTTCAGAGCGTGAAAATGGCTGCCCCCCCCCCCCCACCTTGGCTCCCTTTGGAACTCACTTTGGGAAACGGAGAGAGAAACCTGAGGTGAGCTGGAACCAGGGTTTGAGTCTAGTGAATCCTAAGGAGAGCCCCTGCTTGGTCAGCATGGCTCCCTGGAGTCTTTGATGCACCAGGGGGGTCCCCTACCATTGTGAACGTGCTCAGATAAGAGCCAAGTGGCCACTGTACAAGATACTATCAGGCCCTGTGACTGAATTTCAGCAACACGTGACTCTATAAGAGGTGCCAGACCTCCAGTGCTGCAGGAAAACTCCATGGGGTTTGCTGTCCAGCCCTACTCCTTGATCATTTCACCACTTAAAAAAACATTTTTTTTTTAAATGTATGGGTGTTTCCCCTGCATGCATACCTGTGCACCACATGTGTGCGTGGGGCACGTGGAGACCAGAAGAGGGCATCAAATTCCCGGAAAATGAAGTTACAAACAGTTCTTAGCTGTCATGTGGATGCTGAAACCCAGGCCCTCTGTGTTCTTAACCACTGAGCAATCTCTCCAGCCCCTCACATCACTCTCTAAATGAGGCCCAAGCCATGAACCTGGGCAGTGTGGCTGCTTTGTCTCTGCCTGTGGTTGGTTTGGAGGTTGTAGTCTCTGTCTATAGGCCTCAGCTCTATCTTGTGAGCACTGCACCCTGAGATAGCATCTGTGTTCTCTCAGAAGAACATCAAGTGTGTCTCTGTACACCCTAGGGCCCGGTGCTGTGCTGCCACCAGCATGTGGCACATGAAAGCCTTCTTTCATTATTTTTAATTTTCAGTACACAGTTTAAAAGATGATTGTAAGCAATGCAGTTAATACCCCTGCAGTCAGCCGGGCATGGTGGCGCAGGCCTTTAATCCCAGCCCTCGGGAGGCAGAGGCAAGCAGATCGCTGTGAATTTGAGGCCAGCCAGGGCTACACAGAGAAACCCTGTCTCAAACCAAACAAACAAACAAACAAACAAACGGGCAGTCAGGTCAGGCCAGCAGCTACAGAGCCCCAGGGTGAGGTGGTGGTGGTGTTATAACGGGATACAGTGTGCTGTGTGGGGATGTTTCCTGAGTTACTCAGGCCTGATGGAATGCACAGGCTGGAAGCAGAGTTTATCTCTGTAGATCTCTACTCATTTCTGGAATGCCAAACAGCATCTGCATTTCCTGCTGCTGAGGTGATTGGCAGCCGGGGCCTGGGCTGCTACAAGCAGGAACACCCCAGGCAAGGTGCACCCTGAGACAGAGGGGTCTCCTGTGGAGTGATACTGATTTGGGATTTGTCATGGACTATGACATGCATGTCAAGCTGTGTGTCAGGAGCACGTGACATGCTTGGGGCCATATGAACCAGACCCCGAGTCATTGGGAAACACGGGCAGGATTTCTCTTGTGCTCTGTCATGGAACCAGCACTCTGAGATCCTCAGGGAAAAGCCTGTGCCAGTTAGGGTGGGGGCTATGCCCAGCCACTTGTTCCCCTTCTGGAGAAAGTGATGATGACTCAGCATGTCCCCAAAGTGGGCTGGAGGGAAGACAGTGGCAATGAGCAAATCCGTAGGGGCCCTGGGATTGTCACTGTGGGAAGTTCAACCTTGCATGCTAAAGACTTCGAGGCGTCACAGTTTGCAGCAGTGTCCACACCCTCACAGCTCATACGTACATTCTCACAGCTCGTGTCTACACCCTCTCAACTCGTATCTACACCCTCACGGTTCATGTCCATATCCGTGTTGCTTATGTCTGCATCCTCAAAGCTCGTGGCACAGTGTTGGGACTCTTCACCTGCTGGGCAGGCGCTGGCTGGTGGTGTGGCATCCGCACAGGCTGCCTGGAATGTAGCACTGTTGTGTTGTTCCTCCGTCAGGGGCGGCCTGAGCTGACACCCACAGCTATCAAGGCCGGAAAGCTTCTGGCTCAGCGGCTCTTTGGGAGATCCTCAGCCTTAATGGATTACAGCAATGTAAGTTCCTTTAAAAGACCCAAACCCAACCTAAGAAAGGCTTGGCTCCTGCTTCTGGGTAAAGGGGCATTTGCACCCATGTGCCTGCGTGTGCATGGTGTATATATGCACACATGTATGCATGTGCATGAGTATATATGCACAAACATGTGAGGATGTGAGTTCATGCTTGTACAGGAGAAAGAGGGCACAGTCCTTGGAGCCACAGGAACCAGATCTCTAGTCTTTGGGAACTATGAGCAGGCTCTCTTTTGAGCTGTCATCAGTCCAGCACATTGGGGTGACAGGTTCAGAGAAAAGCCTGTGCCAGTGAGAGTAGCGGGGCTGTGCCTGGCAGCTCATCCTCTCTTCTAGAGAAAGGGATGTATGTAGTCTGCCTCCTGGTGCAGCCCAGCAACAGTGAGTGACCACCTGCTGTGCTCGTGTGTGGCTGGGTCCCTGGCCTCAGATTACTACTCAGTTACCACTCGGGAGATGCAGTTTCAATTTGGGGGAGTCAAAAGGCATATCTGATTCCAGGCCTACTTTCTAGGTTCCCACGACTGTCTTCACCCCACTGGAGTACGGCTGCGTGGGGTTGTCTGAGGAGGAGGCCGTGGCTCTTCACGGCCAGGAGCACGTGGAGGTAGGGGGACTGACAGCAGGAGCACCCGGATAGCCGCTCTCCACAGAGCCCCTCTGTGGACTGGAGGTCTGGTAAACAGGGGGCTGTTCTTGGCAGGGCATGGTGTGGGGCCTCCACAGGAGTTGGAGACCAGCCCCAGAAATAAGGGGAGACAGAAGCCTCTGGCAACTTAAGTGTGTGGCCAAGCTTTGTTTCCTTGGTCCCACTCAGTGTCACCTGGTGCCCTGGATTGTCCTTAGGGCAGGGCTCCTGACTGCTGCTTTCCTCTGAGGTCCTGTGATGTGGCAGCCTCCAGCCGCCCCCTGCTACACTGTATAAACTAGGTGCACTGTTGAGGTCCCTGGTGTCACCGCCAGAGCCTCGGGCATCTGAAGTCCATTCTACTTCAGCATGCGGAGAGCTTGTAACAGAAGGTCCCAGTGCTGCTCTGCAGGGCCCTTATGGGGAGGAGTCTCCCTTAGCCTGAATGGCTCCTCTTCCTTCTAGCCCAGGCTGGCCCACTCCTACCCACCTGTACCTCCATCTTCCTGGTGACTTCCTGGGAGTGGGCAAGTCACTCACTCCCAGCCCAAATTCTGTCCCCTTCCCAAACTCTTCCAGGGCCTATAGGCCCAATGGCCCTGACTGGAACCTTTGTCCTAAGCAAAAGGATGTTTACTGGGCCAGGGTGATTTGGGGAGTCTGCAGCGGCAGGCTGGCTATGCCCCTGGGGTACTTTCAGAGGTGGCTGGAAGCCTTGAAAGCTGCCAGGTAGTGGAGGCCAGATGACTTTGACATGGGCCTTTATGTAGCAGCAGCTTGCAGGCCGTGAAGCCCAGGTCACGAGGCTGTAGAGTCTGCCCGCTCCGTGTACCCAGGCCTCTCCATCATGGAGACAGGCCTGACAGGCCTGCCTTCCCAGCACTTTATTTGCTATTTTTGTTAGATTCATCATAAGTACATTGGGACATGTGGTCAGAGCATTTTATAATGTTTTATGTTTCGTGATGGTGAATGGCCAAACATTCTTGTTTGTTTTTTCTTCAGTTCTGTCTTGCTTAGAACAATATTCTCTAAAGCCCTATTAATTAATAATGGCTGTGTAGCACATGTGGGGCCCGGCTCATTTTTTATATGGCTACAGCCCTGAACATACTGTCAAGCCCTTCATGGGTGCTGAAAGCCCTTGTCCCACAGTTCCAGTGAGGCTGGGGGCCTGCCCTGCTCCTCCACAACCCTGCACCAGCCCCTCCTCTTAGCTGAAGTTCAGGCCAGGCCAGCAGCAGGGTGCTTCGGGGAGGCCAGGCAGCCATCTGAGCGCCATCCCTGCTTACATGGGTAGGATGGGCATTCCTACACCAGCGACTTGCCTGAGGTCTCTCTGTCCAGTCTGCACTGGTCTTTGGGAGGCATGGATCTACCCAGCATCTTCCTCTTGGGGGATACCCGGTACCATGGCTCAAACCATGGGCTCTATGTTACACCGTGGCGAGTGGCACCTCAGCAGCCTGGTGCCTACTCTCCTGTTGTTCAGTGGGGAGTCTTAGATCTGGGTGGGCGAGAGTCTATCTGTAGACTACCTGGCTATGGGTACAGTCTGCCTGAACATAGGATGACACACTCTGTACAACCAGCTGAGCTGTTTCTACACCTCATACTATACCCTTGAGTCGCATGAGTGGCTCTGGGTCCCTGAGAATCCTGCCTTCCCAGTACTTTTCCTGTTGTATCCAAGACTATAGGACTGTCTTGGCCATGGTCACTGATTCAGGTGCTGGTGTCTCGTCACTCAGGTTTACCATGCGTATTATAAGCCACTCGAGTTCACAGTGGCGGATCGGGATGCCTCACAGTGCTACATAAAGGTGAGTGTGCTTAGGGGCCCCAGGTAGGGTGCAGCGGGATGAAGAGGGAGAAAGCGAGCGACCCTGGGGAGTGCTCTATATCCACAGGGCAGAGCAGCAAACATTAGCCACTTAACCCTTCGAACGTCAGGAAGGAAGGGTTTATTGTGAATTCACAGTGTGAGGGAAAGCATGGTGCCCGAGCTTGAAGCAGCTGGTCGCAGGGGGTCTGCAGTCAAGAAGCAAAGAGATGGATGCTGGTGCTCGGTTCACAGCCTCTCTTTCCTGCAGCCTGGACCCCAACCCCATGGAATGGTGCCGCCCACAACTGAGCCAATGTAGAACCTTCCTCACAGAGTTGGTCTTCTAGGTGATTCTGGGTCCTGTCAAATTGACAGAGCTCACTACCACAGATGGAACCCTCTGAGGGCTGCAGAGATGGGGCAGGTGCCTATGGTTGGCTGGGTCCCCTGTGGCTCCGTGATAGTCAAACACACTGTGGCTTTCAGATGGTATGCATGAGGGAGCCCCCACAACTGGTGCTGGGCCTGCACTTCCTTGGCCCCAACGCTGGAGAAGTCACTCAAGGATTTGCTCTGGGGATCAAGTAAGTGGTGTAGAATCTTGGCAATTTTGAACTGTAGCTGCTCCCATCTGTGTTTTGACAGCACAGTGTGTGGAAGCTGCTGGGTCCACGCTTCTGCAGGACGGGAGTTGGTACATGTCGGCAGCAGGCATCCTTCAGCCTGCCTTAGGCATGGCAGACATAGCAAGAGAGGGACTTTCTCCAGCCACAATAGGGTCCTAAGCAGGGATGGCTGCAGCCCTGGGGCATGGCCAAAATGAGTGAGGTTGAGTCCTAACTGCTCCAGCCTCTTCCTCTTCCTCCTCCTCCTCTTTTCCCCTGGAACTCACTCTAGACCAGGCTAGAATGATTCTCCTGCCTCTGCCAGGATTAAAGGTGTGCACCACCATGCCCAGCTTCATTTTCATTTTTATTTCCTGTGAATTGTCTATTTGTTTGGTTTTGTTGTTGTTGTTTTTGGTTTTTCCAAGACAGGCTTTCTCTGTGTAGCCTTGACCAGGCTGGCCTTGAACTCATAGCGATCCACCTGCCTCTGCCTCCCAAGTGCTAGGATTAAAGGTGTGCACCACCACCGCCCAGCCGAATTGTCTATTTGTATCCTAGTGTTTGTGCTACAATTATTGGGTTATAGGAGCTCTTTGCATAACAAGGACATCAATACTATAAAAAGTGACTGCCACCATTTAAAAGACTCAGCAGTTCTTCCAGAAACTGAATTGTCTGGGCAATGAATTTGCGTGCAGGACGGCGAATGGGAGTGTGCTGTGGGACGGTCCTGTCTTGCTAGTCCCAGGGCTCCAAAGCCAAGCTGGTGCTGTGGGTGCCTGCTCACTGTCAGCGGTAGACACCAGCAGGATGTTCAGGAGAGGCCACACCTGGCTCGTGGGTCCTACTTAGTGATTCTGCTGGCACTGGAGTAAACTTCCATATGATCACTCCTTGGCAATCTCCTGCCTCCCTCCCCACCTCTCCAAGAGTTTCTTTGTATAATAGTCTTGGCTGCCCTGGACTTGCTTTGTAGACCAAGCTGGCCTCGAACTCACAAAGGTCTGCCTGCCTCTGCCTCCCGAGTGCTGGGATTAAAAGCGTGCACCACCATGCTAGGACTGCTGCAATCTCCTAAAGACCACAGATATATATTTGAAAGACATAGGCTCACCTAGGACCTACTGCCCATGCCAGGGAGAACTTTATTGCCAGCCATTGCCCTAATACCTCCGCAGATCAGGCAGGCCTGAGACTTGCTGTCCAATGTTAGGTGTGGCCCTCTCACCTTGTCTCGCCCACACCATCTTCAGCTTGTTGGTCCTGTTCTTCTCCCTGCTCTACCCTGTCCCTAGGCCTCTTCACACCAAGGCCCAGCTCTTGGCCACACTCATGTGTTCCCAGCCCACTGGGGACCCAGATGTCTATACACCCTCCTCCTGTCCACCTTTCCCATGCCTTCTTACCTCTGTTTCCTCCAGGGTCCTATCCCGAGGACCATGAATATTTGTACATGCCACATACATAGGCACATGCATACACACAATACAAACAAAAACCCATACAGCCATGGCCCAGGACTCAGATACACAGCTACACTGGGCAGCCTTTTCCTAGGATACTCAAGGCCCGGAGTCAGCCTCACTCATTTGGTCATGTTATTAAAATACCAGAGAACGGTTTTGGCTGTGATGGAGCAACACCTGAGACTGTACTGCGATGGTTCTCCAGGGTCTGCAGCTAGAGACATTGAAGGTGTGAGCGTGCTGGTGGAGTGCTCAGACAGATGTTTCAGACACGGACAGGAGGCCTTGCAGTGGACCTGTCCACTAGGAGCTCCTGACTGTATTTGAAGAGCATGCATCTGTTGTTCATATGGGTAGTTACCTGCTGAACCCCGCATTATACAGACCTTGCACATTACAAAAACTGCAGGTTCCAATTCTGTGTCACCTGTGCCCTGCAGGGTATCCATGAGCCCTGAGCCAGTCAAGGAGATAGATAATCCTCACCGCGAGTGTGAGTTAGTGCAGGTGCGTGTGCAGCCACCTGGAATGCCCATAGCAGTCATGCACCTGTAGACCTTTGGCAGCTAGGCCGGGGCACCTGGGCAGAGGCCAGATCTCAGAGGCCAAGAGACAGGCTGGCCGTGGAGGCTGTTCTCACAGGACCAATGGCGACACTGGGCCAGACCACCTCCCTTCGTGGCACTTACTCTGAGTTCACAAATACCATCCACAGAATGGCCAGTTCCCGGCCTTGTGCTTGGGTGTCCTATGTCCATGTGGAGTTTCTGAGCAGAATTGGCTGGGGGGTGGGGGGGAGGGTGCAGGCTGCAGTCAAACAAGACTAGGGTGGGTAGTTCCTGACATACTCTGACAGTGACAGAGCAGGCCTCAAGGATCGGAGAGCAGGTGGCCAGGACAGAGCAAGGCAAGGAGGAAAGGTTGCATAGGAGGGCCTGTGGTGGGTAGCAACTTAGCAATTGTGGATGGTGGGTGTTTGCTGGGAGGCAGTGGGCAGGTATTCTTAGTCCTGACCCAGTGAGGGAATCCCCTGCCGTCAAAGGGCTCCCCAAGGACAGAGCTCCTGGCGCTGACCACTCACCATTCTCCTCTTGGTGTGTGCAGATGTGGGGCTTCATATGCCCAGGTGATGCAGACCGTAGGGATCCATCCCACCTGCTCCGAGGAGGTGGTCAAGCTGCACATCTCCAAGCGCTCGGGCCTGGAGCCTGTTGTGACTGGTTGCTGAGGTTAAGTCACCATCCCTGCCAAGCTGAGGGCACATGCCATGCCATGTGACCAGCACTAGGCTCCTCAGGCACCCGGATCCAGGTGAGCAGGTTCGAGAAGAGAGTGTGTGGCTATAAGTCATGGGAGCCATCATGTTGGGCATGATGCCCGGTACATGGTGAGGCTATCTAGAAGAGCTGAATTCCGAGCCTTGGTCAGACCATGGTGGCCCAGAAATAGGGTTGAGGGAGAACCATGAAGGATCCAGCCCCTGAAGGACACTGTCAGATCCCCACCCGTCTTGTCATTGCCGTCCCCCACAAGCAGGGATGTCAGGGGGCTAGGTCACACAGTGTCTGCTGGCAGTGTCAGGTGCTGCTCCCTATGTGCCATTTGTCCCTGCAGTGAGCTCTAGTGCCGGTTCATTTCCTTCTTGTCCAGAAGGTGGAGGTACTGCCTTGTGCACGGCTGTCTGGACGCCACGCCACACATGTGGCTCTGCTATAGCTGTGTAGAGTCAGGGTGGCGAGTGGGCAGCTAGAAGTCGCAGTGCATTACCAGCCATTGTAGTGGTGAGGGCCTCCTGCCCCTGCAGTGCACCTCTCAGACTGACAGTGTCTTCCAGAAGCCCGTTTTGATCTGCAAGCTACAACCCATCTTAGATGTCTCTTGTCTATCACCCCTTCTTGGTCTGGGGCCCTTGGTAACCACTGTCCTCACTGGAGCTGAGGAGGCTAGAGAGAGCACTTTTCCTCTCAGGATGCCCTGTCTGCTCTGAGCAGCCCAGCAACTGCTCCACCACAGATTCTCAGGCCAGGGCTGCATTTGACAATGACAACCCCTCTAAGGAAGTTCTTACCAAAATATTAAACCTTCCAGGTTTTTAAAATACTTTATTTATTATTTGTACAGTATTCTGTCTGCATGTTTTCCTACACACCAGAAGAGGGCACCAGTTGTTGGGAATTAAACTCAAGACCTTTGCAAGAACAGCCAGTACTTTAACCTCTGAGCCATCTCTTTAGTCCTACTTTCCAGGGTTTTTGTTAAGAGCCCAGTATATGTTTTTATCACAGTATTTTTGTAGTAACTGCAGTGGGGAGGGGGCGGGGAGAGAGTTGAGGATGGAGGGGGACGACTCTCTTCAAGGGCTTATTCCCAGTTTCTCAAGGATCTTGTGTAGTTTGGGGGTGACATGGCTAGGCCAGTGTGAGGGTTGGCCTGTGCTGACCCCCACCTATTATTGGCAGGACTGGAAGGCCTGCTGCCTCCTCAGAGATCCCAGAAGATGTGGATGGAACATCATGTGTCTGCATAGATGGCATGTGTCCTGCAGGGATGGCTTCACACCTACATCCTCTGGCCGGCCTTTTCATACTCCCAGCGTCAGATGATGACAGCCTGGGCAGAAACCCCGATGTGGGCTGCCCAGGTTTGAACCCCTGGCATTTCTGGAGCGCCAATAAAGAGGGTGTTTTACTACAGCATGTCTGCTTGTGGTGTCTTTGGATTGCTCAATGTCACATGACAGTAGCTCCCAATTGGGATCTGCTACCACCAGAACCATAATACATTGAACCTCATGTCTTACAATTCCCAGCAGCCATTGGGAGGAACAACCCTGACCCGACCCTTCTGGTCCCTGGTGGGACGCAACATCTCCCCACCATCCTCATCCTCCCTTCAGCTGTTGGCTCAGGTCTGAAGATATCTTTCTAGGGATCCCTCCGGGACCTTTTCCCTAAGGTCTCTGTGTGCATCTTGAAGCAAGGGTGGCCTAGTTCCTGCAGGCATCAGGGGTAGGAACAGGAGGATAGGGCTTGGCAGGGTTGTTTAAGGTTTTCTGTCTCTGACCTGAACTGTCACCTTAGACTTCCACTGTGGCCCTCCTAGTCAGCTCCTAGACTGGTTTTGGCTAATCCTTCACACTGAAGCTTGATGGGCCTGGGAGCGCCTGTCAGTCACTGCAGGGAGAGACAGCCCTGACAGTGAGGGGCAGGGCCTTGTATTGTGCTCCGGCTTTAGCAGAGGCTAATCTCGTGTCTTCCTTAAGAAAACATCACTTAGCCTGGCCCGGGAGCCTTGGATGGGACTCTGCTTGTCAGCTAGCAAAGGAATGTGTTTGCGCCCGTAATGGGCCTACGGGAGCCTGGCTGGAAGTGGAAGTGTGCAGTGTGCTCTCAGACGCCCAATTAAGACGCCAAGTGCTGGGTTGGGCCCGGCCCTCCTGACAAGTGCAGAGCCAGATCAGCCATGTCCTATTTAATGCACCACTGGTGGCACGCCCCAGCCTGCCAGGATCCTGGGGTGTGGTTGGGGGAGGCGAGGCACAGGGCTCCTCTAGCTTGAGGTTTTGTCTGCCTCAGAGGCAGAAGAGGTCAGCTAACATCTGCTTCAGGCCACTGGAGTAGGAATCCTGGGGGGCCTGGCCAGGTGCGTCCCATGGGTACCGCAGCACTGGGGGCAGTCCCTGCCGTGGCAGCAAGCAGACACTGAAAGTGTCCTTGGTACTTGGTGAGGATCAAGTAGAAGCAACTCGTGACTGTTCTTTACGCACACTGGCCTGTAGCTTCTTGCCTACCCAGTCAGCCAGTACCATCCATATGTTCATATCCCCAGAGCCTCTTCAGGGTGCTTACTGATCTGTGCACACTGCCCCTTGGGGTTCTCCCAGTCCTGTTCTGGCTCCACAGACAATTGAGCGAGGGCTCTGGGCCCAGGCCTCACCAGAGCAGTGCGCCGCCTTTGTGATCTGAACCTGTCCTTGGACCCCATAGCCAGGCTAATGTGTGCTGCCCCAGGCTAGTGTGTGCTGCCCCAGGGTACTTCTATACTTTCTCCCAGAATGGATTTTGCACCAGGGTACTTGCCCCTGGAATCTTTGTCTCAGCCTGTACCAGCCTCTAGGAGGATCCAAATATCCACAGACCCATGGTCTAGTGGCTTCAGGTCCTGAAAACAGTGATCAGGGGTCTGGCCAGCTCACAAGCAATGAGTGTTGCAAAGAAGAGACTGCCATAGGGACGAGACACCATGCAAGGTATCTTTGGAGCTAGCCAGTGCAGCCCCACAATTGGCTTGGCTATAGAGCCCAGGAGCAGCTGCCACAAAGGCAGCTCAGGGCTCTTGTGAGACCTGGGCCCAGAGCCCTCAGTCAATCATCTGTGAAGCTAAAACAGAACCAGGAGGACCCCAATAGGGCAGAGTGCAGAGACCAGTAACTACCCTGGACCGCTCACTCAACACTGTTGTGCCCTGTGCTGAAGGCAGGGCCAGTGCCAGGAGCAGGACCCATGAATGAGCTGCATCAGCAATGGCATCTGTCCTGAGTAACTGCCTTGCCTAACTGCAGGATCAATGCATGGCCAGTCCCTTTTCTGGACCAGAAAATGCAAGAAGGGCTAGAATGCCCCAGGCCCAGGTGCTCCTCTGGGCGGCCGCTTCCCTGCCTTTGCATGTTTTTATGATGCAATGAAAATATGTTTTTAATTCCTCAGATTGCTCTATGTAACCTGCAATTACCCCCGGCAATGTTTTACACACCTCTGCTTGTGGCTCTGGATTGCGCAAGGATGTGGGAAGGGGAGGAGTGGGAGGAGCCCCCTCCCTGCCTCCCTATCTTGGGAAGTGCCCATCTCCTAGCACCTTGCCCTTTCCCATGCCATCCCCACTTCATGCTGTCCTGAGATCCCTGTGCAGCACCACACAGCGAAGGGTGACAGTGGTTTGGAGGGTTTGGAGGACAAAGCCCAGCTGAGGCAAACAGCAGAGGATATAAAAGAAGCCATCAGCTCTTAGAATGGCAGAGCTGCTGAGACTGCTGCCCCTCTCCCCCATTCTGAGTACTGCAAAGTCCCCTGGGGACCCTGCCTCTGCTCAGCTGACAGCAGAGGGCATGGGTTCTTACTGTGCATGGACATTATCTCCATGTGCTGGCTGGGCACCCTTGCCAGCAAGTGGACCAGGGCAGGACAGCCGTGTCTGCCTGAGGCCTCAGATATGAGCTTGTCCCTGACAGCCACATTTTTGTTTGTTTGGGCTTTTTTTTTTTTGGTTGTTGTTTTGTTTTGTGGTTATTGTTTTTCAAGACAAGGTCTCTTTTTGTAGCCTTGGCTGTCCTGGAGTCACTTTGTAGACCATGCTGACCTCGAACTCACAGCAATCTGACTGCCTCTGCCTCCTGCGTGCTGGGATTAAAGGCATGCGCCACCACACCTGGCAAGATCCACATTTTTGTCCTCTGTTATTTTGGCATATGACTCAAATTTTGAGGTAGCCGCTCCAGAAGTAGTGCCCAAACAGGGGCCCTGGCCCCGGTGTGATTCAGAACCAGGCAAAGCTAGCTCCAAGCCTAGCACTCACGTTCTGCACGCTGCCTGGAGCTATGGGTAAACCAGGGCTAAGAACACCTTGAGACAGCTGCCCAGCATGTCTGTCAGGGAGCCTGTGTCCTTGAAGAGACTGGATTAAAAGGCCATTGTCACCCCAGGTGGTATTAGCACATGCCTTTAATTCCAGCACTCAGGAGGTAGAGGCAGAGGTAGGTGGATTTCTGAGTTCGAGGCCAGTCTGGTCTACAGTATGAGTTCCAGGACAGCCAGGGCTACACAAGAAACCCTGTCTCAAAAATCAATCAAAGAAGGTCAGTCACTATTCGTGTCTGGTCCCCTGATCACATGAAATACATACATGACTGTGTCTTCACTGTCTGTTACTGCTTCCCCTGCACCCAGTAACCGTGGAAGACATCCTCCAGGCAAGGGCCTCTTCTTACCATGTCTGGCCTGGCTTCTACCTAGCTGTCTTCCTACCTCCCTAGCCAGTCCACCCTAAGTTCCACTTGGGATACACAGGGGGAATGCTGTATGCAGGTCACACCTGACATGGGTGGGCATTCCAATAGCTTGAAGCCAGCAGCTGGGCACTCGATGCTTAGGAGTGGACCACACAGGCCTAACTAACTCCCTTTAGAAGCATCAGTGCATTGATTCTCCATTTAAATGACCTGAGACAGTCCTGGCTCCATGGGGCCCAGTGACACACTTCCTCCAACAAGGCCACATCTCATAATCCCTCCCAAATAGTGTCACTCCCTGATGACTAAGCATCCAAATATATAATCCTCTGGGGGCCATTTTTATTCAAATGACCACAGCCCCCAAACCTGCCTTGATGGGCCCTCAGCACAAAAGATGTCTGTCTCCCCGAGGAAGCTGAGCTAAGTACAAGCCTCTGCACTCTTTGAGCTGGCCTCACTCTTTCTCTTGTCCCCAGAAGGTGCTGGCTCCAGTGGAAGTCTACAGTCATCTGAATCTATAGGGCTTTGGTTTCTGATCCAGGCTCAGGCTGCAGTGCTAGGGGCCCCTACTTAATATGCTTCCTGAACTAGGCAAAGGCGCAAATAAATAAACGGAGCCACACACATGTGCCTTGTTCTCACAGCAGAAGGCAATAGGAGGCCACTGCCTGGCCCAGGCCTTGCTTATCCATCATAGCCAGGCGAGGGTCTCCCTGGTACTTTGGTTAGCTTCTTCCAGGTGAGACGGGAGATTCTCCAGAGCTGTGGAGACACCTCTCTCCTGCCATAGCCATGCTGCATGGCCCAGTTGCTCAGCAACGCTTCCTGACAGGGTTTAGAAAAAAAGTATCCCAGAGAGGATGTGAAAGAGCTGGGTAGAAGATTCGTCAACACAGGGCACCCAGGCACCTCTAGAGAACTGGGAGATATCACCAACACCATAGGCTGATGGATCACAGGCTTGAGCCACGAGGCATCAGGCTTGCCCCTGGCCACTCCTTGGTCCTTATTTGTAGCCTGCCTCCAAATCCCAGAACATATAGCTGAAGTTATGGCTCCTGTTTTCAGAACCCATATGGCAGGGTGAAGTTTTGCCAGTGGCTGAAGACAGTGACTGAGTTTCCATTGGTGCCATGCATAGCTCCTTGGTAAGGAAACTGTAGTCACACTTCCCAGTACATCCAGGGGCTGAGGGTGGTCCCCTGCATCTCTTCATGAACTTTCATGTCACATTCATGCTTGCCATTGCTTACCTGGTGTGGCCCAGGTCTATCAAAGGTCCAAGATAGATGCAGTCCACTCTGCACAGGAACCTGCCCTGGGAGGAAAGAGAGGGACCGAAGGCCCATTTGATCTTGATGGTGAGGCAGCCAAGGCCACGGCAGCTCAGGCAGGGGCCTGACAGAGTATCCCTGCTGCTGGAACCTGGATTCTGCTGTCTCCCTTTGCTGCCCCCAGCCCCCTAAATTCTCCAGGAGCTCTCATGTTTCTGGAGCTGCCACCAGAGGGTTTCTGGAGCCCTGCACGTTCTGGTCCACAGCCAAGCACCTGTGGCTACGAGGCCAGTGAGGAGCCCTTCCCATCTCCCAAGGGCCTAACAAAGCATCTTAGACCTGAGCCTGCCTAATCTCAGCCCTGCTGCGGTTTATGATGCTCAGGTTACCATAATCCTGAAACCCAAGCTGGGGTCCCAGGGGCCGTCCCAGTGCCGTCTGAGGAGCACACGAGGCCGTCCTAGTAGGCAGTAAGAGAACTCTTCTCACAGGCCTTCTGTGTTCAGACTGGCCTTTGCCAAGGCCAGAGCAGGCTGCTGAGAGCTCACAGACTGGAAATGCAATCCAGATAGACCGAAGGGGTCTCTTAAGACGCCAGACCCTTTCAGTTGCCTCCTTGGGCAAAGTGAGGCCTCATCTAGGGGAGGAAACTTAAAGCCAGGGGCAAAGGCAAAAGGGATGGGCAAGGCAGACCTAACACCAACCCCTCTAGGATTTCATGGGACAGCAATTGGGCCTTGTAGTTCCATAAAATTAAAATTTTTTCTCTCCCAATAAAATTGGATATTTTGGGCTTAGAACTGATGATCAAATAACACCAAATGCTTGGGAATAAAGCAGGACCATAAACAAGATATAGTGTGACCTTGTTACATAGCAACTGGGGGTTGGTAGCCAGATGGGCACAGCTCCCTGCCCCAGAGCCTTGCACTGGGTGTGGGTCTGAGTATGAACACCCTGGCATGGGGCGAGGGCTACCCTGCTCTCTCTTTTGTACTTATGTTAGACAGGCACACTGGCCAGGCCTGACGAGAACACCTTTTGTCTCCAGCACCTTCACATGACTTCCCTGGAGGCAGATACAATTAGCTCCTAACCCACAAGGGTCAAGCCGTATGATGGGGTGTCAGTATGAAGCTGTGTCTGGATAGGGTTCTCCGCTTAAAGTTTTCATGGGGGCCCTGCTTGGTGAGTGAGGAAAGCACTTCTCAGACCCCCCAGGAGTCCCTGTGAGCTGAGATGGCAAAGCTAAAACTTAGGCATGCCTGCCTTACCGCTCTCCCCTCTGAGGCCTCTGTACCAGGTCCCAGCCTGAGGGAGAGGGTGTTTGGGGAGCAAGACCTTCAGAAGGCTTCAATGGCTCATTGTTCTGCCTGTGGTGGCTGGAACTGGGCCGACCCATTATAATAATAAAGTTCTAGCACTCAGCCAGTGCCTGGGTTTCCATAGCTTGGGGAGTATTTAATTTTCAAAGTCTATGGGAGGGAAGCTGTGTGTAAATGGAGTTTCTTGTTCCCGTCAGCCTGTTCTTTGCAAGGCCAAGTCTCCTATCCCGTGCTTCATTCTCTCAGGTGTTGTACCTGTCAGCTCCCCAGCGCCCAGGCGTGCCAGGGCGGGAAGCTAGACCAGGAGACGCAGACACACTGAGAGCGAGTCTGCCATCACCAGCTCTAGATCCACCCCAGCCACCTCACCGCAGGCTGCTTTGAGGACCAGATGCCTGATGCCACAGGGGGCCAAATAGGTTGAAGTGTTCCTCTGTGGTGGACGTTCTCCTAAGCACACAGTTAGTTCTGTCTAGCTTGTCTCTTTTTGCTTCTGAAACAGTTTTAATGTAGCCTGGCCAGTCTAGGACTTTCTACATTCAAGTCTCAAATTTACAGAGGTCTGCCTGCCTCTGCCTGGATGGAGTTACTCATGCCACCATGGCTGGCTTTTGCCTGGCCCTTTCTGCCATGTTCTAAGTGGTTGTTAAAGCCCAGAGATGTGCCTTAGCCTTCTGCCTTGGTTGACTTTTCCCTCCTTTGATTGGGTAGTATTCGATGTAGGGTCTCCCGGATGTTTTCCCAGGTGAGGCACCTGCTCATGATCAACCGGTTATTTGAAAGGGTGCTTTTCTCTTATTCAGAAGGACCTTCCTTTTTTATGTTCAGAGAAAAAAGGAAAAACACCATGTGGTTTCTAAGAATCGAATTCAGGTCCTTAATCACTGAGCTGTCTCTCCAGCCTCTGGAATTACATTTTAAAACAGCTATTACAGGCAGTCATGGAGACCTGTGCCTATAACCCCAGAACTCTTGAGACAAAAGCATGAGGACCAAGGGTTCCAGGTCATCCTTGGCCACACAGAAAACTTGAGGACAGCGTGGGCTATATGCGATTTTTATAGAAAAACCTTAAACAAAGAAAGAAACAAAACAAGGAAGCAAGAAATTCTTCAGGCCAAGTGAAAGGGAAATGCTATGAGACTTGGAACCAGCATGCTGGTGTTTCTGGGATGCAGCTTAACAGCTGTTAGAGGAAATTTACAGCTTTAAATATCTATCTGTTCCAGGGAAAGAAAGTCTGGCAGCATGTGCCCATGGTCCCAGCTTCTCAGGAAGCTCGAGTGAGAGGATCCCTTGAAGCCAGAAGTTTGGAAGCAGTCTGGGCAACCAAGGGGGGGTGGAGAATAAGAATATAGCCATATATTTGGATGCTTAGTCATCACGGAGTGGCACTACTTGAGAGGGATTAGGAGGTGTGGCCTTGTGGGAGGAAGTGAGTCACTGGGGGTGAGCTTTGAGGTTTCAGCTCAAGCCAGAACCAGTGTCTCCCTCTTCCTGCTGCCTGTGGGTCTAGACACAGAGCCCCCAGCTCCTGCGCTAGCACTTCATCCATGCTTCTTGCCATGATGAAAATGGACTAAACCTCTAAACCTGTAAGGCTGCCCCAAGGAAATGGTTTCCTTTAGAAGAGTAGCTGGGAGGTGGTGACTCACACTTTAATCCCAGTACTTGGGAGACAGAGGCAGGTGGATCTCAGTGAGTTTGAGGCCAGGCTCATCTACAAAGCTAGTTTCAGGACAGCCAGGGCTATTACACAGAGAAACCCTGTCGAGTTGCCCTGGTCGTGGTGTCTTTTCATAGCAACAGAGCACTGACTAAGGCAGCAACGCAGCAAGACCCCATGTCAGGATAAGAGAGGAGAAGGAGACGTGCAGGAGGAGTGAATGCCATAATAAATACCTATGTTGAGAAGAATGGTCTACCTGCCATTACCTAAGCACCTCTAGAAGATGGCAGAAATGCAGACTATTTAGAAGAGTAAAAATAAGCTGGGTGTGGTGGTGCACACTTTAATCCCAGCACTCAGGAGGCAGAGGCAGGCAGACCTTTGTAAGTTCGAGGCCAGCCTGGCCTACAAAGTGAGTCCAGGACAGCCAAGGCTACACAGAGAAACCCTGTTCTGAAAAGAAGAGTAAAAAAAAAAAATGGATGGGCCGGAGAGATGGCTCAGAGGTTAAGAGCACTGGCTGTTCCTCCAGAGGTCCTGAGTTCAATCCCCAGCAAACACATGGTGTCTCACAACCATCTATAATGCGATCTGATGCCCTCTTCTGGCGGGCAGGTGTACATGCAGGCAGAGCATTGTGTATATAATAAATAAATAAATCTTTTAAAAAATAAAAGTGGATATCAACAGTATGGGAAGCAGGGCTGGGTGTGTAGCTCAGTTGGTAGAATGCTTGCCTAGCAGCCATGAAACCCTGGGTTTGACTCCCAGCACCCAATAATTCTGGGCATGATGGCACACAGCTAATAACCTTGGTCTCCCAGAGGTGGAGACAGGAGGATCAGAAGCTCACCCTTAGCTACACAAAAACTGAAGGCCAGCTAGCCAGGAGGGCAAAAGGTAGAAGGGTAAACAAAATGGCTGGATTATACAGGGAAGAGCCCTGGGCCGGAGAGTTCAGGCAGAGGGAGAGGGTATGCTAGTCATACCTGTAACAGATAGGACTGAGGGATGCTGGGAGAACCTAGCAGTCAGGCCCATTTTGGTATGTTAAATGGGCAATCAGCCTTTTGTCCCAGGGTTTGAGACTTAACAAGTATGGGCACTGGGAGGCTAGTGGTCAGCTTTGAAGAGCATTCAACACACACACACACACACACACACACACACACACACACACACACACACGAGAGAGAGAGAGAGAGATACACAGAGAGAGACAGATAGGCACAGGAAGAGAGTACATCATAAAGAAAACTCCCAGCCCTGATAATTTAACAAATGTCAAAACATTTAAGGAAGATGTAATGACAGCCACAATAATTATTACAGAAAATACAGGAGAAAGAAATGCTTTCCTGCTTTTGAGTCCAATAGTACCCTAATATGAAATCCAGGCACATCCCAGTCTAGTGGTTCACATCCATAATCCTGGCATTCTGAGGCTGAGAGGGAGTATTGCAAGTTCTAGGCTGCTTGAGTATAGAGTTGAGACTTCATATCAAAAAACCAGAAGGGGCTGAAGAGATGCCTCAGTGGTTAAGAGACCCTCCATCGGCATCTGCATGCACACAGATACTTCAAGACTAGGAATAAGTCAAAGGAGCCCACTGCTGTCACTTTCCCTGTGTTACTAAAGTTCCCGAACACTTCCATGGGCAATAGTAACAACAACAACAACATATGCATATATGTACAATATAAGATGACATATGTCTTCTGTGTTTGTGGATTCTGTTTTTCTTTTTTCTCTTTCTTAAGATTTATTACATATACAGTGTTCTGCCTGCTTGTACACCTGCACACCAGAAGAGGGCACCAGCTCTCATTATAGATGGTCCTGAGCCACCATGTGGTTTCTGGGAATTGAACTCAGGACCTTTGGAAAAGCAGCCAGTGCTCTTAATCTCTGAGCCATCTCTCCAGCCCATCTGTGGATTCTGAATCAACACATTCAACAGCTGTGGTAGAAAACATTCAGTGAGGGGGTGAGATAGTTCAGCAGGTAAATATGCTTATTGCAAACCTGATGTCCAATGGAATTACCCCCATTTGTCCTCTGACATGCCCTGTGGCATACACACACACACACACACACACACAGACAGAGGCACAGAGAGAGAGAGAGAGAGAGAGAGAGAGAGAGAGAGAGAGAGAGAGAGAGACGTATGCACGCAAACACATACAAACATGTTAATAATAATAATAATCTTTAAAAATAAATTTTATATATACAATTGCTATAAAGATTAGGCTAGCCCCAAACTCATGATTCTGCCTCATCTTTCTTTCTTCTTCTTCTTCTTCTTCTTCTTCTTCTTCTTCTTCTTCTTCTTCTTCTTCTTCTTCTTCTTTTTTGTGGTTTTTCAAGACAGGGTTTCTCTGTGTAGCCTTGGCTGTCCTGGACTTGCACTGTAGACTAGGGTAGCTTCAAACTCACCGGGGTGGTGGGACAGGGTCTGTCCTGCGACTTGCTGTGTATACCAGGCCATATTCAACTCACAGAGATCCTCTTGCCTCTGGCTTCTGAGTTCTGGGACTAAAGGCTTACATCCCCACACCCAGAACCCCAGCACACTATTTTCAACACACCCTAGATGATCTAAAGCCTTAAAGCAATTCCTATTAATGTTTCAATGGTGCTTTAGAAAAATAGAAAAACCTACCCTAACCCAGCCTTGGTGGTACCTGCCTGTAATCACAGCACTTTCAGATAGCAAGATTTCAAATAGATAATGTGTGTGTGGTATGCTGGTGTATAGACACCCTATATTCAGTCCTCCCTGCTTGTGGACTTGGCATCAACACATTCAACTAGCTGTGATAGAAAATATTTGACGAGGGGCAAGATAGCTCAGCTGTGGCCTAGGCTACAGAATGAGACTGCCTCAGTAAGAGTTTACAGGGTTCTGATACTATGCCTGGTTCTGTTGAGACACATTAAAGAAGACTTTTAAAAAAGGGGGCGGGGAGAAGACATACTATGCTCAGAGATTGGAAAACTTAGTATTTTAGTATTATCTTTCTTTCTCAGAAAGAAGAGAGTTAAAGGGAGAGGGGGAGGGACCCTAAAACTCACATAGAGTCTAAAGGGATCCTTTACCCCCACCCAAGAAAAAGAAAGAAGGAGTTAGCCAACTTTTTTTTTCCCGAGACAGGGTTTCTCTGTGTAGCCTTGGCTGTCCTGGACTGGCTTTGTAGACCAGGCTGGCCTCGAACTCACAGCGATCCACCTGCCTCTGCCTCCCGAGTGCTGGGATTAAAGGCGTGCGCCACCACTGCCTGGCGAGTTAGCCAACTTGAAGGCCTTATGCTTCCTGATTTCAAACTTAAGGACAAAGCTACAGTAAGCAAAATAGTGTGGTATTGGCATTAAATCAGACATATAGACCAATGGAAAATAACAGAAAGCTCTGTAGATAATGAAACATACACACATTTATGATTATTAGTATGAATGATGTTCATGAGCTTATGCATGCAGTATCAAATGACTTTTTAAACGGACTTTTGTAATTTTAATAGTATGATTAATTTGCCCGTGTGTGTGTGTGTCTGTATAACACATGTATGCAGTGGCTGTGGAGGCCAGAAGAAGGCGCTAAATCCCCTGGAACTAGCGTTGCAAACGGTCCTGAGCTGCCATGTGGATGCTGGGAACTGAACCTGGGTCCTCTGTGACAGCAACAAGTGCTCTTAGCCACTGAGCCATCTCAGTAGTTAATGACAAAGTCATCTGTCAAGGTGCCAAGACAGAGGAAGGACAATGTCCTCAATGGGAGACGGCCTATCTGCATGACAAGCCGGAGCATAACCACTTGACGGCAGATTGTGGAGGATTCGGAACACTTGTGTACTACTGACGGCAACACTGGCAGCTTCTCACAAAACAACATTACTGGAAGATTTAGCAACTATATATGATTAAAATCAGGGGCTGGAAAGACAACTCAGTGGGTTAGAGCGCTTGCTGTTCTAAAGGACATGGATTCAGTTCCTAGCACCCACATGGCAGCTCACAACCATCTGTAACTCCAGTTCACCAGGAGATCCAACACCTCTTCTGGCCTCTGACGGTACCAGTTCGAAACCTGCCTGTTCTACAAAGTGAGTCCAGAGTAGCCAAGGCTCCGTAGAGAAACCTGGTCTTTTTCAGGGAAAAAAAGTCTATATATACTCTCAAAAAACCAAATCAAACAAACAAATAAACAGAAGATCAGGCTGTAGGCAAGCCTGTAGACATTTTCTTAATTAGTGATTGATAGGGGAGGGCCCAGCCCGGCCCATTATGGATGGTGCCATCCCCAGGCTGGTGGTCCTGGGCTCTATAGGAAAGCAGGCTGAGCAAGCCATGGAGAGCAAGGCAGCAGGCAGCAGCCCTCCATGGCCTCTGCATCAGCTCCTTATCCCAGGTTCCTCCAGGTTTGAGTTCCTGTCCTGACTTCCTCCAGTGATGGATCATGATCTGGAAGTGTGAGCCAAGTAAACCCTTTCCTCCCCGACTTGCTTTTTGGTCACGGTGTTTCATCAGAACAACAGAAACCCCAAGATATAGAGATTCCACAGCACTATTACCCACAACGGGCAAAGGTGCACACAGTTCCGCGTCATGAGGGCTGAAGGGTAAACAAAATGTCGACACTCAAGGAGGGATTTATTTATTTTGGGGTGTTTTTGATATGGATGTCTGACTATGTAGACCAGGCCGGTTTGGAACTCACAGAAATCTACCTACCTCTGTCTTCTGAGTTCTGGTTTAAAGGCAGGCTCTTTTAAAAAATATTTTTATTTCTACATATATGAGTGCTTTTGCTTGCATGTATATATGTGAGCCATGTATGTACCCAGTGCCCAAGAGGCTAGAAAAGGTCATCAGATACCCCGGAACTGTTGTTATGGATGGCTGTGAACCACAGTGTGGATGCTGCTAAACAAACTGAGCTCCTGTGCAAGAGCAGTCAGTGCTCTTAAAAGTCCCCAGCCCTCCTTAGCATTGTAAAAGGAAGGCAATTCAGGCACATGCTACAGCACAGATGAACCCTGAAAACATGCTAAAGGAAATACATTCACAAACAGACAGCATTGTGTGAACAGCAGGTACGTGGGGTACACAGCCAAATTCAGACTCAAAATGGTAGGTGCTCAGGGTTTGGAGATGAGGAGCCAGTGTTTAGTGGACAGTTTCTAGTGGGGTGAAATGTTTCAGGGAATGGTGGTGAGAGAATGGTTTTATATGTATGTATATATATATTGTGATATATATGGTTTGTTTTTTGGTTTTTTGAGACAACGTTTCTCTGTGTAACAGCCCTGGCTGTCCTAGACTATCTTTTGTAGACCAGGCTGGCCTCAAGCTCACAGAGATCCACCTGCCTCTGCCTCCTGAGTGCTGGGATTAAAGGTGTGTGCCACCATGCCAGGCTACTATGATAAATTTCGTCATGCACATTTGAGGTGATACTCTAAAATAAAACCAAAAGGCAATTTGGAAAAAGGCCTGTGTAAGGGGTTTGGGTGGGTGGTCTTTTGCACAAGCCTGCTGCTCACTTTCTGTTGACTGGTCCTGCGTTGGCTCTAGTTGCTTTGGGGGCCTGAGGGTGATCGGAATTCACTGAAACAAACCCTCCCTTAAGGGAGGAAGTTTAAATTATCAGGTCAATTAGGAAAGTTACAACTGGAAAAAAAAAAAGCCAAGTTTCATTCACACTTCAAGGAGGTGTTTCCTGGCTGGGTGCCACTTTTATTGTTTTTGGCCCAGGCTACTGAAAGCCCCACAGACCCTTGGAAGTTACAATGTTATCTTTGATTCCCGTTTCAAGGATCAAAGCGAGTGAGTTTGGGTATAAATGCAGATAACATTTCAGAGATCTTTCATGAAAGGAGTCAGCGGAGCAGGGCAGACAGGGAGCTGGTGTGTTATGCATGTCCTTGCTTTCAGAATTATTACTGTGCAGCGAAGCCTTCTGTGCCCGGTCCAAGGCTCGTTTGGGATGGATGACGCTGCCAGGGCTCTTAAGAACTCAGGGACAAACTACGCATACATAGCTCATCTCCCATCTCCTGGCCTCTCTAAAGTGTCTGGGTGTCGACTGGGCTCCCCAGTGCTGTGCGGTACAGACAGACAGACAGACAGACAGACAGACAGACAGACACACACACACACACACACACACACACACACACACACGAGATGCGGAAAGCCACAGGTCTCGTTTGTTTGCCTGCAGGGACGTGATACCAGTTTACCCTGCCCCTCGCGGCTAGGGTGGAGATCTGCAGACACTGGACCTTGTCGGCGCTGAGCACCGGCACCTGACAGTGAGAGGAACTGCGCGGACCTGCCACTCAGAGACGCGCTCCTCACACGTGAAGGCTCAGTAGCCACTCCGTACCTGAGCCTTCGCGACGCCCTCAGCCCTTAGACCCTCGCCGGCTCTCCAGCGAACAGAAAGGACTGGAAACGCACGACAATCAGCTCCGCTGCCCCGGGGGGAGGGGAGGGAACACAGAACCACCAGGCGCCTGCGCACGCGGCCTCTCTGCGTGGTCCCGAGCGCTCGCTCCCATCACCCCCCGCGCCGCGCCGTCGCACTTTTGCGGAAGGGCGTCTCAGAGGCCGGGGCCTCGCGGCCCACAGCGCAGGCGCGGAGAGTCGAGCGTGCGCGCGCAGCCCCGCGGGAAGGCTAGCCTGGGGAGTGCGGGGCGCCGGAGCGGGCACGTCCGCGGAGGGCGCGCGCACGCCGAGGGGGCGTGGCCGACGGGGCGCAGGGCGAGCTCCTGGGATCCCACGGCGTTTGGCTAGGATCTCTGCCGCCGGGTCAGTGTGGCGGCGCGAGGTGGGCGGCGGGCGGCGAGTGGCGTCCACATCTGGTCTGCGCCCGGATAGGGGCTCGGTCCTGAGGAGTCACATCCCGGCTCACCTGATCTCGCTCTCGCTCTGCTCGCTCTTCACTTTGCAGGTGGCTGCGGGATCCTGGTCTCGGAAGATCGCCGTTCTGCCCGGTGTTCGAGAGCGAATCCTCTGACTCTGGCGGCCCCTCCGTGGCATTCTCAGGTAGGGAGGACTTCGTTGCCCGGGAGCTTATGAGCTGGATGTCCTGCATGGCGGTTGCTAGCGGGCGTGCGGGTGGTGCAGTGCAGGAAGTCTGGCCTCCATTCATAGTTTGGCTTTGGACAAGTTCTGTTCCCGAGTCTCCCGGGTCTCGGGAGCAGAGAACTCAGACTACGTGTCAGGTATTCCCCGGCCTGCAGAGGAAGATTACCACGCGCCGTGGCCCTCCGTCTTCTAGTAGATTGCTGTCCAATTCGGGAAAAGAAAAGAAGCGAAATTACCTAGTGTCAGGCAGGGTTGGTGGAGAGAAGCGAGAGAGTTCTACGGACTGATACGCAAAGGGCCCCCGTGGGCTGATCATGAGGCTCAAAAAGTGAGTGGCTGGCTCAGGGTCGGAAGAAGCAGAAATTAGCTGCGGGGGCGCGGGGTGGGGGAGGGCGCTTCTCTTCTAAGTTGCCAGGGGCGCTTAGGCACGCAGGTGAGTGGGAGATAACATCTAAGGCTCAAAGTTGGAGCTGGAGGTCTTGATGGCACACTGGCTTCTGGGCATGCAGCGTGGTGGGTGTCTGTGGGCAGCCTGACACCTAGCTTTGGGGCCTGGGACGTGGCCTGTGGGCACTACTTTTTGAGAACTCACTGAGAGATCCAGCGCATAAAGGTGGTGTGAAGCCCATGTAAAGGGCTGGCCTTTCAGGTGTGAGTCCGGGAGACACCTGAGATGTGGTGGAGGTGGGTGCTGACGGTACGGACAACTTGGGAGTATTTCAAGCCACTTGGGAGGCTCTGGCAGAAAGATCAACTTTGCTGTACCTTTCTGAAGAAACTGACTCTGGGTTGGGGGGGCAAGGGGGGGGCAACGTATGGAGAAGCAGGTTTGAAGATATATGCCCTGATGTGGTGCTTCTAGGAGAGAGCTTGTGGAGAGCTGGGTTATGTGTACAGGCATGAAGCAGAGATTTGGGAGGAGGGAGGAGGTTGGTGGGCTTCCATCCCGAGAGAGGCTGGAGCAGGGTGTGAGAGTCCCAGAGGAGAGCTCCTTGTCTTCCTTGTTGGTCTGGCCTCTGGTGACCACAGCTTGGAATAAGAGTGGGTCCATCCTTCAGAGGGAGTTTTCCGTGCTCAGCCCATGTGCTGGTGGTGACGGGAGGAGACTTCAAAGTGGGATTTCTGCATTTCACTTTTGGAGACTATAGTGCTTGAC
This sequence comes from Acomys minous, assembly GCF_964271855.1. Taxonomy (NCBI): domain Eukaryota; kingdom Metazoa; phylum Chordata; class Mammalia; order Rodentia; family Muridae; genus Acomys; species Acomys minous. The sequence goes on along the minus strand of NC_140492.1, from coordinate 72,643,490 downwards.
TATTGCCTGGCATGAGGGTGAGGGAGGAGTGCCCAGGATTGGGTGGCTTTACCTGCAGGATAGAAACGCTGGGTGCAGGAAGCCACCTGTTCCTGTCAGGTGTGCCTGGTGGGTGCTGTATGTGCAGGGGCATTTTGGTATGCTCTGTTCTTAGCAGTTTACAGTGTTTGGGCAGCCAGGAGTCCACTTGTTCCACTCTGAAGGGTAGTCCATAACCTGTGAAATGATTTGTGGTGAAGCTTGTCTCTACAGTCAGGCTGTGCTCCTCTGTTGTTATTTACTAGTTGGTGGGTGGCTGCACACAATAATAGTAGTGCCCGATCTGTGGGTAGTGTGTGGCCAGCATTCAGTACAAATGGTGCTGTGACACACACAAATGGTACAAATAACAATTGCTACTGTCATTGCCCTAAAACTCCCTGATGTTCTGCTCTGGCCCCTTTTAGGATTGACAGCATCTGTCATTATACCTTGAAAGTCACAGGCAGCATTTGTCTGTTTCCTTAACCCTCCCAGGCCAGCCGCTGGGCCCCTCCCTCCATTCAGAGCATCAAATCAGGTCCCTGAGGGTTTTCTGCCTGCTGCCTTCTCCTGCCAGTCAGAGGTGATGGTTGAGCCTCGTTCCTGCTCTTCCCGGCCTTGTGTTTGGACAGATTTCCTTGGATGATGGCCTGCGTCTGACAGTCCCTCGACTCGTCGGCTCAGCTACCCTGGTCTTCAGCATTTACCTGGAATGGCAGTCTGCCACATCCTGTCCAGCCGCTCCTTGGCCTGTTGTGTTGTGCCTGCCTCTTCTGTCCACACCCGGCCTTCCGTGGGCACTTCCTCCCTTTATTCCTGACATGCCTCACCGCAGACGCCCCATTGGCAAAGCCCTGGTAATCCTGTCCAGATGGCAGCCAGTTTCACCAGTGCGCACCCTTGGCAGCAGATAGTACCTCCTGACATGGCCCCTTGGTGGATTCCTGGATTAAGAGGCTCTGCTGTGGGAACTACATGTGTGTGTGCACCACCGTGGAGCAGAACAGTACAGCTAATGATTCTTCTGGCAGTGAGCCTACAGAAAGGGGTCCTCCAGCTGGATGCATACCAGACCCCGGCCACTCAGGATGGACTTCCACAGGGTTCCTAGCTCCAACCTGGTGCCTTTGATGGCTCTCCATGACTTCTAGGCTGCTTTTTGACCCTGCTGGGTGATTATATGTCTTCCACTTTGAGTGCTACCAAGGCAATCTTGGCTGTGTCTGTGAGAGCCTCTGTTGAATGACAGACCTAGCCTGGGCCTGGGCAGCCCCTTACCTCAATAGGGACCTGCCCTTGACTGATGATCATGAGTTCTTCTGCCAGGATCTCAAAGAAGTTCTTCAAGACCCAAACATTTTTGTTGAGCCCCATGCCACTGTCTCTTGTCCTCTGCCTTCCACATCAAGCCAGCCACCAATGGCCCACAGCTGCCTACAGTAAGGCAGGACTTACTCTCAGTGGCCTCAGCACTCAGTGTGGGTGCTCCCCTGAGGCCTGCCTTAGCTGCTCCCTCCAACCCCTGCTTGGTGCAGGTCTAACCCTGTATCCAGAAGGGCCAGCCTGATGAGCAGCTGGCCAACGAATTGGACCCCAAGAGGCCCTGACCCAGTCTAGTTTTGCATTTAGCCCTTTTTGTAGTGCTGTGAGGCCAGTTGCCTCCCATCCAAAGGAGGCAGCCCCTAAACTTGTCTCAGTACCTTAAAAATCTGTTAATCCCTCTTCTTGGAAGCTGGAATCAGCTTATCTGGGGAGTTAGAACCCCAGAAAACAGAGGAGAGTTCTAAAACATAAAACCAGGAAGTGTATCTGGGTATCCCACAGGATGCGGTGGGGGGGGGGGGGGAGTAAACGTTATCCCAGGGACCCCACAAGAGCCACCCTTTGCTTACATTCCCTGTTCCTTACCCTGTGTTCTGAACTCAGTCTAGATGTGCAGTACCCGGACAGGACAGTGCTGTCTACAGATGACTCTACTGACCCCTGTGGCTGGATAGTTAGACAGGCACCTGAGCTCATCTTCCTTCTTCTACTGGAGTGTGGGCCTGTGTTGGGCCCTAGCTCAGTTCCTACCCCACACCTAGAAGTGCTGTAACACTTGGCCACTTCTAAAGGAAAGGGCCCTGTAGATCAGCCCCCATGAGATTGTTTGTAGCGCTGTGGCCAGAAGAGCCCTGTTGGCATTTCTTCGCCTCTGCCCTGCCCTCTGTGACCTCTGATTCTAGGCTAAGTGGAAAGAAGGATGCTTGGAGGAAGCTACTGCTCTTTTTAAGATAGGCTGGTTGGTTGATTCCTTGGTTGTTTTTGAGACAATGTTTCACTATGTAGCCTTGGCTGGCTTGTAACTTGATACGCACTAGGCTGGCCTTGAACTGGCCTACAACTCCCTGCCTCTGGGACTAAATTTTTTTTTTAATGCTATATCTGTGGAGCATAGTACAATTGGATATATAGATGTGTAATAATCTGGTCTGGTGTTTACCATTTCCTTTTCTAAATGTTGATCATTTCTTTGTATGGGATTGTATTTATACTTCTCTCATGGTTCCTTATGAGATATGAGATACATTACTGTCAACTCTTAAGTGCATACTGTGCTGTGGCAGTTGTCTAACCTTTGTGTCTCCTCCTGTTTTATTTTTTATTTTTACTTTTTTGTCTTGTTTTCGTTATCTGCCTTTTGCCTCTGCCAGATCAACTCTGATAGCTTATGCATACAGATACATATTGCATTTGTCTCTCGGTACTTGCCTTATTTTACTTAACAGTTTCATTGGTTCCATATTGCTTGGGTTTGTTTTTTATGGTTAAATGATACCCTATTGTATGTATATACTGCCTTTTAAAAGCCACTCATCTATCGTTGCACACTTTGGTGGATTCCATTTTTTGCAAGCACTGCAAGAAGCAGCCATATTCATCCTTGTAAGGGATAAGATGACATCTCGGCTGAGAACCATACGTCCCGTGACCTCATTCAAAGCCCTGGCCAGCTGCATTCTCACTACACCTGGTTATGCTTACAACCCCCCTCCCCCTGCACAGTACACACACACACACACACACACACACACACACACACACACACTGAGCCCATGTCAAGGTTTAGGCATAGATATGTGTCCCTGGAAGCATTGCTCAGTAAACATGAGATGATGTAATTGCCGAGTGTATGGTGGCTGCTGACAGAGTCCTTGTTTTGTGAACAGAAGTGCTGCACCCATACTATCAGCAGAGCCCAGGCAGGTGTCACAGGGGTGCGGAGGTCGTTCCTAATAGAGCCTCTGAAGGTGAGAGGGTCTGCTAGGAGGAGCTGGAGCTAGGCACGGGGTGGGGGTGGGGTGGGGAGTGCCAGTGTTGGCTGGCTGTGGGGTCTGACTTCTGAGCACTCTCGGTAAAGGGGAGAGCAGGTAGCAGATGGGAATGTGAGGCCTGGGATCGGAATGAGGACAGACCAGTTCTGTACAAGGAAGGGATTTTAGTGAGAGCTAAGCACGCAGGCTCCTTTGAGGCAAATTGATCTGAGGAGGGGGACACAGCCACCTAGGACACAGCATGTGCCTACTTAGAAGTGCTTAGTCAAGACCGTCAGTCTCTCAATTTTACAGATGTGAAAGCAACAAGAGGAAACCTTCCTAGATACTTATGAGGACCATAGACTGGAAATACAGCTGGCTACTGTAGGAGAGGCCATGATGAGCAAGCATCTGGGGAGACTTGGAACAGGTTGTTGGGTGGTTTTGCTAACTTACTAAGAGATGCTTTGGGTCCAGGCAGCTTATTTTGAGTTATTTCAAAGCACAGACCCCATATACATGGAACAGCTGGGGATGTTGCTAACAGAAAGAATTCTGTAGTAGCATTATGTTTCTGTTGCAGGTTGCCCAGCGGCTCCCATGGTTGTTCCTGGCTACAGTAGACTCCTCTCTCTTATTGTTTAGTTATCTGTGCCTGGGCCTGCCTGTGGCTCTGGCGGTGGATCCTGGAATGGCTCTGGGTGATGTTCTAGTTACTCCCTGGCTCTTGCCACGTTGCTGTCCCCTAATGCCTCTGCCTTCTCACCTCGGGCGGACCTAAAGTGAGTCCCTTCTGCTTGAAGTTGCCATTGTTCCTCCTGACCCTAGGCTTCCTGGGGCAGCTCTTGAAGGCCCGGGTCATGGTCTGCCCTATGTGTGAAGACTGCTGCTTGGCATCTGTGATTGACAGGCTTGAGGACACTCGGCAGAGTCTAGATGACCTAGAAAGTTAGGCTAGGTCCTACTTAGAAAAGAAGTCCACTCCCTGTGCTTGGCTTCTTGATATTCAGGAGAGGAAGCCTTGTGGCTGCAGTGACCAGGTTGTCTGCGCCTGGCTGTCTGTCGGTTGAACAAAGACTTGGAGTGTGATCTTCCAGTGTACAAAGTAGTACACCAGCAACAGTGACAGCAGCATCTACCTTCCACCAGCAGCAATAACCCAGGCTGTCTATTCAGATTGGACCTGTGTGTGGGGCCTGCGGTCATTCATCCATGCTGGCACTAGGACAGATGACCTAGAAGAGGGCTCCCCTGGAGCTAGACACACTGACAGGCATGCCTCTGATTAGTGTGTGAGGTTCACTTACCTGGGAAATACCATGACATCTCATCTCTAGACAGTAGGCCATGGGCCCTATCAAATGGTTTTAAAAAGACCTATCTCCAAGGAGAACCTTAAACCAGAAAGTACTGGTAATAAAGTCCTCTGAGACATTAGAGTACTTTGTAAAGCTACAACGTTTGAGGCACTTGGATACTGGAATGGAGAGAAATAATAGTGAGACAAACCATTTGGAACCATGTAAGTTGAAAATTTAGTACATTATTGGTATTTCAAATGAATGTCAGTAAAACCACTTGATAACTGGTTGGCTTTCTGGAACACAGTGGAGCAGGGTGCTTACATCAGTTGTGCCAGCACACCCTCCAGATGGATTATCAATGACAGTATTTAAGGTCATAAAAAGCCTTGTTAGCAGCTGGCCCGTAATCTCAGCACTCAGGAGGCAGGGACAGGCGGATCACTGTGAGTTCGAGGCCAGCCTGGTCTACAAAGCGAGTTCAGGACAGCCAAAGGCTACATAGAGAAACTCTGCCTCAAAAACAAAAAACAAAAACAACAACAACAGCAGCAACAACAAAATACTTGTTAGCTTAGCTTCCTATTGTACCAAATGCCAAGAGAATCACTTTGTGAAGAGGAAAGGTTTGGGAGGTCACAATTTTGGAGTTTTTAGTTCACTATTTGTTGGTAGTTCATGATGGCAACATGTAGCAAAGCTATTTACCACATGCCCAGGATGGGAAGATGAGAGAAGGGAGGGAGAGAGGCCCAATATCCCTTTCAAGGGCACACATGTGACAGGAAGCCTTCCATGAGACCCCACCTAAGGTTCCATTACCTCCCGGCAGAACCAAGATGGGGACCAGGCCTTTAACACATGTGCTCTGCAGAGCATTTGAGGGACAGGGTACGGCAGGTGGGTTCCCGCATGCTATTGGCAGGGATATGAAATACTTAGGTTTCACCACATTAACAGTTCTAGGCATGTGAGACTGACCACTAGGCTATAAGCTCATGACACGGATAGTTGTGGTCTGTAATCATGGTATGTGAGATCTGAGCGTGGGCTTGAATTTGGTCACATCTTGTTTTTTCCCCTGACCCCTGTTTGGTACTAAGTATTTCGTCCTCACCAGGTAGTCAGGAGCGTTAAATGATCTACGGTGCCCTGGCTGAGGCCTAAGCTCCTGTGACTGTCTGTCCTAACGTTATGAATGGCAAAGCTAAAATAGTTGAGAGCCAGCCGTAGGACAGGGCAAGTAAAGCTGTCATTCTTAGAGCTTCTGTCAGCATCAGCTAGAACTTAAGATCTCAGTGACCCTAATGGGCACCTGCCGTTTGCTGTCCAACCGTGTGTCTTGGAATGGACTGATGTGTTCTACTTACTGTTGTAAGAGCAGGTCCCACATCTGCACATACTGTTGCACAGTCAAATGATGCTATGGGGAACCACGTGCCGTGGGTAATATGTGCCTCCCTACCAACACTACTGTGGCCAAAGGAAGCCACAGCTGCACAGGAATTATACAGGTCCTCCTAATGTGGGGTATGTCTTAGTCACTGCTCTATTGCTGTGAGAGACACTATGACCAAGGCAGCTCTTTTAAAAGAAAACATCTGTCGGGGGCTTGCTTACAGTTTCAGAAGTCTGTTGTATTTCCATCATGCTGAGGAGAATGGTGGCACACCTGACATTGAAGCAGTAGCCAAAGAAATATTTGAGAGCTACATCCTGATCTGTAGGCAGAGAGGGGGAGAGACCCACTTCCTCCAACAAGGCCACGCCTCTAAAATCCTTCTAATCCTTTCAGATAGTACCACTCCCTGGTGACTAAGCATTCCAATATATGAGCCTATTGGGGTCATTGTTATTCAAGCCACCACAGGTGAGTTACTCAGTGGTGAGCTGGGTAAGTGGCCATTCACATTGGGGGCAGCCGCTGTGGAAAAAGGGTGGACCTGTAACGTACATTGTGCATGTTCAAACCAGAAATAGGTCCCCCCCCACACCCCCCAGTTCTGGAGTGGAGAAATCCAAGGTCAAGTTGCAGGGCTGTTTTTCCTAAGGCCTCCCCTTGGTTTGTGGGTGGCCATCTTCCCTGCGTCCTTGCCCAATCATCCCCCTGAATGTATTTCCACGTCCTAATCTGCTGGGACATTAAGCATGTTGGATCAGGCCTACCCTAAAGATACTTTACCTAAGTTGCCTCTTTAAGTACCCTATCCAAATATAAGCATGTTCTGTCATACAGTGGGGCCTAGGGCTTAAGCTGAAGAATTTGGGGGTACTCCCGCTAGAACAATGCCCAAGATGGGTTTTATTTTGTAGTTTTCAGCAGTGCTGTGGGCACCCCTCTGTAAGTGTGTGCAGGGCCCCTTGGGGCCGGTGTGAGCTGAGGTGTGGGATTCCAGTCTGCCCTGAGTGGGCTGTTTCTAGCTGGTCTGTACATGGCCTTGTTTCATTTATTATTTAAGAAATTTTTCCCTACATGAGGGTTCAAAGGCATTGTCCTGTTTTCCTAAAGTCTCATGTGTTGCCTTTGACATTCAGCCTGGAGTCTTGTGAGTGTGACTGGGATAGGCGGGAGGTCTGCTGTCAAGGCCTGTGATGGGCAGAGACTCTGTCAACCACAATGGCTGTGTAACCTGAGCAAGCGATAAATGTTTCATGTGTGAGGCCACTGAGGTAGGGGTGTATGTGTGTGCATGCTCACGCCAGAGTGCAGCCTGCTGTATCCTGACTAACAGAAGATCCTGTTTCTCCCTTTCCATGAAGCAGAGACCAGGTCTGCTCTCAGCCACTCACTGCTCCCTGGCTGCACTCTGGTCTGGTCGATTCTTAGTTATCTGGCTTTATAAGGAGTCTTGACTTTGTGGTAGAGAAATGCCCACCTGCACCTTCTTCCTCAGGCTGGCTAACTATAAACCACATTTGATCCCAGGGAGAGTGGAGAGTGTCGTGGGCTCTGTCGCGCCCCTCACCCAGCTCTTCGAGTATGTGCGTCTCACATGCTGGGATCGCTGTCTGTGGGCAGCCTGCCTGAGTCTGCTCAAGTAGGACCCCTGCGCCACCTCAGTGTTCCTCGAGCCACAGTGTCCTTTGTAGCAGACACTGAGCCTTGGAGGGCCGTGTGTGTGGTTGAGGCGAGCAAGCTAAGAGGCGGAGCATGCAGGTGGCTCTTGAATGCTTGTATATTTGTCACATTGTTCTGCTCTACCAATGGCTGAGCAACCAGGCAGATACAAAGGGACATCTGACTTCTCCCGTTCCCACAATCTCTCCCTTGTGACTGTTCAGTGCTGGGGCCCAGATCTTTGGGGTTGATGGACAGTGTCCCCACCACCATGGCTAAGGACATCTTTTCTAAGGGGTCTTGGCTGCTGGGCCCTACAGCTGGTTCTGGCACAGAGGATGGTCACACTTCCTGTAGAGCAGCGAGACTTTCCATGTGTTCAGTCATAGGAAGGCCTGGTGCTGGCTGGGCCTTCAGAGCAGGCTTCCTTCCTGACACCGCAGGCTCCCTGGACCACTCCTAAGCAGTGGGTATCCTGGGATGCAGCTTGTGGTGCCTGTTCTTGGAGAACCCCGATCTGTCCTGCAGCACAGGAGCTGGTGCTGTGTGATGATGCTCTGTGCTTCCTGCCCTGGCCTATTGTGTTGGCTGTATCTCCAGCGGGGGAGGCCTGTTGGGAAGCTGGCACTGTAGCTGGTCTCTGTCACCTCTCTAAGTCACTGGGGCCTGTTGGGATAGGGCCATGAGACCTGGTGGGATGAGTGAGTGGCCATGAGGTGTGGAGGACTGGGGCTCAACACTGACCCCCAGGGGAGTAAGGCCATCAATCCTGCTGGGTGGCACCTGCCTCAGAGCTAGAGCAGTGCTTGGCAGCGCTAGGCCTCTGCTGTAGAACGAGCAGTAACCTATTTCTCCTGGAGAGAAGTCAAGGCCCTGGCCCAGGCTGCAGAGGGAGTCATGCCTGCTCAGGGCTTTTAGGAAAATGGTGTCAACTCTGTGTGGAGTTCATCCCTGGGCAGCCTCACAGAGCTAGTTAAGGTCTGAGGTCCAGCTGTCAGCCAGGGTTACAGCCTGTCCGCCTCTTGCCCTACACATTCACAGATTCACAGTGGTCAGCCTTGGAGTAATAGAGGTGAGACAGTGATTAAATGTGGCCTGCAGGCCCTGGGGAAGGTGCCAGTTCCCATGTTGGCACTGGGCTGCAGGCACCCACTTTCTTTGCTGCTTTCCTTATCTTCCTGCCATCCTCTTTGCCTCCCTGCTGCTCCAGAATGCTTCCTGGGTTCTGTATCTTTGAAGCCACTGCCTCCCTGCCTGCCTGGGTACTTCCCAAGGCAGAGACTGACAGAAGATTCAATGAATCGAAGGTCGCTGGTTGGGGCGTTGACAGATGCCCGGCCATGATACCGTTTCTGATTTAATAACCGAATGGGAGGCTGGCCCTTTGTAATAATTAGGGCTAATTACTGAGGAGGTGTTGACAGACAGGCTGAGAGGAAACAAACTACCTTTATCCCGTGGCTTAGAGTCAGATTACTGGCCCAGTGCTATCTGCCCCTCAGAAAGTAGACGCTTCAATCACTCAGCGAGGCTTCAAAGGGGAAAGGCCCTGACAATGCTTGGGATTTGGAAAGCAGCAATGAAGTGCGCCTTTGACTCTGAGCCTCCAAATGGAGCCCCCGTTCCACGAATGGTTTCTTTGTGCAGCTTGAGTTACCCCGGCAGGCCTGCTTCCCGCGCACTTGGGCCAGGGAGGGGCAGCGTGGGCATGGGGATGTGGCTGGGGCAGGTCCAGCCTCCTGGGGCCCTTCCTGGGCTGAGCTGCAGCATCGGATGGTCTCTGGATGCCAGAACTGGCAGCACATGAGCCCTGCCTGGAAGCAGGCCTTGCCTCCCTGGAAAAGACTGTGTTCTTGGAGTTATTTATGGCAGGACCACCCATCAGAAGCCTTGAGGTCTCCCACTTGAGGTTGCTCTATAGGCAGTTTCCACCCTTGTTTTGGGCTCAAAGCCAAGGCCACAAACGTGAGATCTCTCAGTGGGCTGCCAATCTCAGTGACTGAGAAGGTATTGGAGGCTGGTCTCTGATTGACGGGGTGTCGATCACCCTGCACTGCACCAGTGCAGAGGGCTGTGCTCAATTCTGGGTGCCTGGGTTTTAACCCATAGCGCTGGGCAACAGGCCAGTAGTCTGGCGGCAGCTACAACGACAGTGCAGCTCCACGGAGGAGAGCATGTGGAGAGCTGGGGCAGCCAGGACACTATCCAGAGCTGCAGCGGGGACCAGTTCTGACCTTATGGGCCTAGATGTCATGGGAGAAACCTCTGCTCAAACCAGAACTGTTCGGGCAGCATCTGCCTTCCCTGTTCTAAGCAGAGCCTGGAAGGCGCTGGGCAAGCAGGAGGTGGGAGGAAGCCACCTTCGGGCCTGTGACACTGGGGGATCCTGAGTCTTTCTCCTTCGTGACAAGTGCCCTGGGCTGAAGGGAACAAGCTGATCTTTTTTTTCACCCCCCCTGGCATACAGCTTTGTGTCCAAAGAAAGTACCTTCTGGGCCCAGGAGATGGCGAGGTGGTTAAGAGCATTTGCTGCTTTTGCAGAGGAACCCGGGTTCAGTTCTGTGCACTTTCATGGCTCTAGTTCCAGGGATTCTAATGCCCCTTTCGTCCCCCGTGGGCACTGCACACATGTGCTGCACATGCATACGTGGAGGTGAAACACCCATACACATCAGATAAAACAAGTAGCCAGGCGTGGTGGCGCACACCTTTAATCCCAGCCCCTGAGAGGCAGAGACAGGTGGATCTCTGTGAGTTGGAGACCAGCCTGGTCTACAGAGTGAGTTCCAGGATAGCCAAGGCTACACAGAAAGAGCCTGTCTTAAAAGCAACAACAAAAACATAGTGAGATTCTGTCTCCAAAAACAAACAAACAAACAAACAATAAAAAAATGAAGTGTTAAGTCTATTATAGTGACCTTGAGCAGAATTAGGAATTGCTCAAAAGCCAGAAATGTCTAAACAAGAATTAATTTTCATCATATAGTAGTGGCAAAATAAATTCCGTTAACTGAAGTACAAAAAACTACCCCACATGTATTCCATTGTATGTTTTATTTGAATGCCACCTTCCAGAGTTTGGCCAAGTGAGCAGGGCAGAGCCTGGTAGTGTACACCACAGAGGGAGCTCTCTCTCACTGAGATCTTCAGTTGGAGTCACAGAGCACTGAAATCTAGGCTGAATGCACATTGCTCGATTAAAGTAACGGCCTTTTCTGTCCCAGGACCTCTCATTGCACATCCTCTCTTGTCTTCCTGGCCTGCAGACTCTTATACTCCCCTCCCTTTAAAAAAAAAACAAAAACTTTTTAAATGTATATGAGTGGTCTGTCTTCACGCACACCAGAAGAGGGCATCAGATCCCATTATAGATGGTTGTGAGCCACCATGTGGTTGCTGGGTATTGAACTCAGGACCTCTGGAGGAGCAGCAGCCAGTGCTCTTAACCGCGGAGCCACCTCTCCAGCCCTCTTATACTTCTTAGTGTGAGGCACTGTAGTCCGGCACGTTGGAGGATGATCCTCAGTTGATTTATCACTTGTTTGCCTCATGATCACACGGAGGCTGTGGGGCTAGGGAGGAAGGATACAAAGATAAAGTGCCTCTGTTTTCACATAAAATCACTGGTGTGTGTCTCCATGTGCCCCTCACTGCCGATGCTGACCTTGGCCTGCTGGCTGAGGTGATGTGCCTCAGGCTTCTCTACTGCAGTTGCTCGGTTCATCCTGCGCTCTAAGGAAGGGAGTCACTGCATAGCTAGAGCATTCAGTGTGGGATTCTGTGTGGGAGATCCCTCCAGTTCTTTATGCTGTCCTCTCTCTCTCCCCCGCCCCAACCCCCAGGGTCTGGCAGCGCACCCCAGGCTGGCCTGAATTTTGTAATCCTCTCGCCTCAGTCACACAAGTACTGGGGTTTTGAGTGTGTACCTCCATGCTTGGCTTCCATCACCTGTTTACCTCAGCATGGATTCACGGGTGCTTTATAGGAGTAGCCTTGCTTCTTGCAATGAGGCTTAACAAGGCGACAGTAGCACCAGGCTGCGACTTGTGCCCTCAACAGTGTTTTGATAGTGAGGCCCGCCCTCCCTCCTCTCCTCTGACCCTAGTAGTCACCAATCTGTCCTCCCGGGCTCCACTTTTGCCTTTTCTAGAATGCACTATAAACCTAACAGTATATCATATATCTTTTTACCTGCAATAATTCTCTGGAAATTAAGCCATACTGAGGAGTCATTTGGGTTATTTTCTGTGTGGAGAGATTGTGAATGAAAGTAAACATTCATGTACAGGCTTTTGTTTGCATGAAAGTTTTCATCTCTCTTAAGACTGTAGAAATGGGATTGCTGGGTAATACTTTGTGTGCGTATTTAACTTTTAAGAAACTGCTACTTTTCAGAGTGTTCACACATTAAACCTTCTCTAGAAACCTCAGTTTCAGCTGTGCACCATTCCTGGCAGCACTTGGTTTTGTCTGTCTTTCTTTTCTTACTTTTAACTACTCAGTACTTATTGGTCTTAGTCTTGGTTTAATTTGTACCTCCCTACTGGCTGTGAGTAAGCAGCCTTTTCTGCTTATTTACCATTTGTGCATTTTACAGGGTGTTTTGTGGTTTGTTTTTTAATTATTATTTTGTTTTTAGGCGTACAAGCGTTTTGCTTGCATGTATGTATTTGCGCCACATGTGTTCCTGGTGCTTGCAGAAGTCAGAAGGTATCAGATCCTCACAGCTGGAGTTACAGGTGGGTGTGAGCCGCTATGTGGGTGCTAGGAATCCAACTCCTGTCTTCTGCAATGGCATCTGGTGCTCTTAACCCCTGAGCAGACTCTTTCAGAACCCATCCCCCTACTTTTTATAGATTTTTAATTGGTTTTAGTTTTTAATTTTGTTTTAGTTGATAAGTTTTAGGAAAATGAAATATATTTACATAGTTAAAGAAGTTTAACAGCTTGGATAGTTTTCGCCACCTGGGCTAATATACCACACTGTCTGAAGCACAGTAGGCTTATTGTCGTGGAAGCTTCCTCCTGCCCCGCGTGCGTTTCTCCTCTCCTGTTCCTCTGCACTTCCCTGGGGTCCTGGGAGGTCACTTAGCATTTCCTAGAATCGTGTATAAATAGAGTCGTAGTGTTTACTCTCTCTGATTATTTTGAGCCTCGTTCACGTTGAAGCGTGTCAGTCCTTCCTACCTTGTACAGTAGAGCGTGCATATGCTCCATTGTGTGCATGCACACGGCTGTTTGTTCAGCTGTTGATGGATGTTTGGGTTGTTTCCAGTTTGGGACTGTTTCTAAAGAAATGACCAAACTATATTTCAAAGTGGTTGTACCACTTTATAATCCCATTACAGAGAGTGGCTGTTTCTGCTGCCTCACATATTTTCCAGGAATTAGTGTCAGCTTTTTCCATTTTAGCCGTTCTGGTAAGTACATGTGTGGTAGTTTATTATAGTCTTTTTTTGTGCTTCCTTAATGAGAAATGACCAAAGATACTAGGCTTTCCTGCTTCCACTTGCCATTTATTTGTTTAATGGTGAAGTGCTTGTTTAATTTTTTTTTTTAACCTATTTCTAATTTTGTTTAAGTATGTTTTGCTGTTGTTTTATTTGCAACAATTAGAATTCGTTTTGTTGTAGTTTTACTGTTTTCCACAGGGGCTCTCTGTGTAGTACAGGCTTGGCTAAAACTCAGGACCAGCCTCCAGAGGGTTGGGATCACAGTTGCTTTCCGCCGCTCCAGCTCGTAATAACCCTTTTTTTGATTTGTGCTAGTGGTTAAATCCAGGGTCTCCTTCATGGTGGGCAAGAGCTGTACCACCAAGCTGCGGCATCAGCGTTGAACTTGTTAGTTACTCTGGGTTGTGAGACAGTTTCATTATGTATGTATCTTAGGCTGGCTTTCCACTTACTGCATAGTTCAGCTGACCTTGGACTGCAGCAATCCTTATTAGCCTCCTGCGTGTTAGGATTATAGATGGGTGTTACTGCATCTGGTACATATTTAAAAGGACATTTTATTTGGAGAGAGAGAGAGAGAGAGAGAGAGAGAGTGAGTGTGTGTCTGTGTGTGTTTGTGTGTGTGTGTGTGTGTGTGCTGGCCCCTTTAAAAAAATATTCAGTATATAAATTCTGTCTTTGCACCTCAGGATCAAACTTACATGCACTCTACCACTGAACTACGTTATCCCTCTTCATATAGATTATTTACCACTTATACAGTAGATGATTTTCAAATATTCTCCCCATGTGATTATCTTTTCATTTTCCTATAGTTTTTTCCCCCCTGTAACTTGGGCTGTTATTGCTCTTGCAGAAGACCTGAGTTCCCTTCCTAGCACACACACACACACACACTCTCTCTCTCTCTGACTTTCAAGATGCTTTATTTCACTTGTGTATGTGTGTACACATGTGTGACTTTGTGCCACACCTGCACAGGTCCCTGTGGACATGGAGGAGGGTTGCTAGAGTCTGTGGCGCTGCAGCTCCAGGTGGTTGCAGAAGGCACAAGCAGTTGAGCTACGTAATAGAGGTGTTGGGAACCAAGCTGGAAGGGCAGTGAGTGCTGTTTGCCTGCTGGCTCACCTCTCCAGGCCTCTTAGTATTTTTGTTTGGCTCGATTTTTTGAGACAGGGTCTCATTATGAGGCCTGGTTGTCCTGGAGCTCACCATGTAGACAAGTCAGGACTCCAGTTCACAAAGTTCCTCCTCCTGCCTCTGCCTCCCAAATCCTGGGATTAAAGGTTTGCGTCCTCGTGCTTAGCCTTTATAGTAATTTTTTTAAAAAGAGCAAGTGTTTCTCATTTTGTTTAAGTCAAATTTATTATTTTTCTATTGTGTTTATGCCTCCTGAAAAAATTTAAATTTATTATTGTATGTATATTAGTGCATAGTGTGTGTGTGTGTGTGTGTGTGTGTGTGTGTGTGCGCGCATGCGCACGCATGTACTTGTCACAGCATGCATGTGGAGGTCAGAGGACAGCTTTATAGAGTTGGGTCTCTCTTTCTACCTTTACATGAGTTCTGGGACCAACCTTAGAGTTGCAGGCTGAAGCGCCTTTACCTGCTGAGCTATCTTGCCAGCCCTGAAAGTTTCTTAAAAATCATGAGTGAATGTTTTATTTTTCCCATGTGATCTCTGTCGGCTAGAAGGTTTTGGCAGTTTTCTTCAGTGTTTTGTGTTTTTTATCAATTTGCTTTTGACTATTGAATCAGCTTCCTATTCCCGAGATAGACTGTAGGTGGGTAGCTTATATTCGTTTGTAACAATGGCTTCTTTTTTGTTTGTTTGTTTGTTTGTTTGTTTTTTGAGACAGGGTTTCTCTATGTATCCTAGGCTGTCCTGGACTCACTTTTGTAGACCAGGCTGGCCTTGAACTCACAGTGATCCGCCTGCCTCTGTCTCCCGAGTGCTGGGATTAAAGGCATGCGCCACCACGCCCAGCTGTAACAATGGGTTCTTATTGTGGTTTTATTTTTGTTTTTTTGAGATAGGGTCTGACTAGGAAGGTTTGCCTGGCCTGGAACTTGCTATGTAGATGAGGCTGGTCTTGAGCTCATAGAGATTGACCTGCCTCTACCTCCTGAGTGCATCACCCCTGGCTTTTTTTTTTCTTCTTCAAAGTTTTTATATCTTATCTTCATAAGGGATATTGATTTGCTTATTAGGGAAGTAACTCTCACCTCATTAAGTTAGTCTGGAAATGCCACTATTAATTATTATTATATATTTATTGTTAGTTTTGGTTTTCCGGAAGACATGTCTTCCTATGGTTGGTAAGATGTGTCAGCTGGTCACAGTGAGTTGTGTTACTGTGTATGTCTGGGTTTTGTAAGGATTTAGCATGTAGCATGTGGGTTAGCAGTGAGAGAGTGTTTGCCTGGCTTGCCGCAGGCCCTCAGTCCTCCCCTCAGTGCTGCAAAACTAAACTAAGCTTAAAGTGCAGTTCTCCTTCAGACGGCTCTTAGGCTGCCCAAAGCTAAGCTGCACTTCCTGCAGGCTAGATTGTGTAGTTTAGAGTGTCATTGTTTCAGTGTTCTGCTGCCTGAGTCATAACCCCTTTCAGTCATGTTTATTCTCTCTCTTTTTTTTTTTTTTGGTTTTCTTTTCTTTTCTTTTTTTTTTTTGGCTTTTGTTTTTGTTTTTTGTTTTTCGAGACAGGGTTTCTCTGTGTAGCCTTGGCTCACTTTGTAGACCAGGTTGGCCTCGAACTCACAGAGATCCGCCAGCCTCTGCCTCCCGAGTGCTGGGATTAAAGGCATGTGCCACCATGCCCGGCTTCCTTCTCTCTTTTTAACACTCGTGGTCAGGAGGAATTTACACATCTTACTGCTTTTTTAAGTCTCTTTGTCTGGTTCAATTGATATTTTCTAGCTGTGCTGTCCTTTATTTCATTTACTTTCTCCCTAACCCTACTGCTTCTTTCCCCGTGGCTGTTTTGCTTTTATGCTGTGACTTTTTCTGGTTTTCTAAAGTGGAAACTAAGTTGCTGATTTGGAACTTGAAAACTCTGACTGGCTCCTTCCCTGGCATCTGTCTGAGGCAGGGTCTTACGATATAGCTGGGGGTAGATTGGAACTCACTTTATAGTTCAGGCTGGCCTCCAATTTACATGATCCTCCTGCCTCAGCCTCCCATGTACTGGGGTTATAAACATGTTGTAGCATGTCTGGCTTGGAGGCCTTACTTAGACTGCTAAGGTTTTTTATTATTATACTTATCTTTTGTGTGTGTGCTTAGGCCTGTGCAGGCCACAGTGAACATGTGGAAATCAGAGGACAGCCTGTGGTAGGCAGCTCTCTGCTTCCATCACATGGCTCCCAAGGATGGCACTGGA
Organism: Acomys minous; assembly: GCF_964271855.1. Classification (NCBI taxonomy): domain Eukaryota; kingdom Metazoa; phylum Chordata; class Mammalia; order Rodentia; family Muridae; genus Acomys; species Acomys minous. Next base: position 72,626,981 of record NC_140492.1, on the reverse strand, counting down.
GTCTTCAGGTTTGGTGGCAAGGGCCTTAACTGCAGAGCCATCATGCTAGTAGTCCCTTTCTTCTTTTCTGATGCTATCTTTTGCTTTTGTTTGTTTTTTTCTTTAAGACAGAGTTTCTCTGAGTAACAGCCCTGGCTGTCCTGGAACTCTAGACCAGGCTGCATTCGAACTCACAGAAATCTGCCTGCTTCTGCCTCCCAAGTGCTGGGGCTAAAGGCGTGCGCCACCACTGCCCGGCGAAGAGGGCATCAGATCACAATATAGGTGGCTGTGAGCCACAGTGTGGTTGCTGGGAACTGAACTCAGGACCACTCGAAGAGCAGTAAGTTCTCTTAAGCTCTGAGCCATCTCTCCAGCCCTTTAATGGTATCTTTTAATGCTTTAAATTTCCCTGTGGAGGAGGGATGTTGGCCAGGTGGCCAAATGGAGTCGCCTTTTACTTATTCTCCCCACAAGAAGAGCACAGTGGAGAACAGACTGTTCTTTCTGCAGTGGCTGACTGGGGACCCCTGGAAAGGAGCAGAAACAACAGGACTCCTGCAGGGCACAACCCCAAAACCACACAGACCTGCTCCTCCCAACCTTCTGCTTACAGGAAGACCTCAGAATCCCCATAGTCTCTGAAGGCAGCCCTGACAGAACCTGAGGTGTTCAGAGAGTGCTCCGGGGTTCACAGAGCTGTCATGCTCGCGTTTTCACGTTCCCCTCACATTCTGGCCTAAGTACCTAGGTCATCTAGAGTCTGAGTCCACCTCTGCAGTGCATCTCACCCCAGAGACCAGCAGATGCTCCGTCCCTAAGGCTCTGCTGTCATTCCGTCACATGATCAGCTGCAGCACCACAGCCCCAGCTTCTGAAAATATAGACCTAGTGGAAGTGTCAAGACTCAGGCTTCTAGACTGATATGGCCCCCAGGCCTCAGGGCAGAGTGGAAACTAACATATAACCACAAACATGAAGTGCCTGGGTACGCTGTGCCAACCAGGTGGCAGCCTCGCTCCGCCCTGTGAGCCAGCTCCAAAGCTGGCCAACCACAGTGCCCCCAAGTACACAAACCTAGTCTGACAGCCCCACCCACTGGAGTGCCTGACACACAGCCTGTGGCTCAGCAGTCTGCCAGGCAACAGCTTTATTTCTGACAGCCATACTGCACAACTGCATCCCAGACACCCACAAGCCAGACCATTGACACACCAAGTATATCACAGTTGAGAAACTGCATTACTGTGTCCGCTTGGAATCTAAGGTAGCAGTATGCCAGACTGACGTGGTGGCTCCCATTTACAGGAAGAAAGTCTCTCTGTGGGGCAAAGGAACCTTCTATAAAGTTGAAAGAGTCAGTCTCTCTACTTGCTTCTTGTGTAAAGCCGCAGGTTGAAAGTGAAGCGACAAGAAAAGACACTTAAGGGGCTGGAGAGATGGCTCAGTGGTTAAGAGTACTGACTGCTCTTCCAAAGGTCATGAGTTCAATTCCCAGCAGCCACATGGTGGCTCACAACCATCTATAATGTGATCTGGTGTGCACTGTATACATAATAAATAAATAAACCTTAAAAAAAAAAAAAGAAAAGACACTTAATGCAAATAGGAAGAGAAGCCTGTATAAAAACAAAAAACGAAGATCATTATATAATGATAAAAAGTTTCAGTTCATCTATTGATAATGCATGTATCCAGTACAGCACTGCCCACATACATAAATCAAATGTTACTATGTCTAAAGGGAGAGATAGAATTCCACGAGGTAATATCTGGGATGTTAGCTTTCCAGGCGACAGATTATCCAGGCTCAAATAATGAAACGTCAGAGTTGAACTACAGTCCAGACCAAACAGACCGGTCCACGTAGAGCGTTCCCTCCCGTGGCTGCAGAATGCCCTCTCTCCTCAGCACATGCAACTCACCAGTGTAAACCACGGAGCGAAGCACAAAACAAGCCTCAGTGACTATTTAAAAATAAAAAATGTCTCTTCCCATCGCAAAACTGTAAACTAACAAAAGGAGCGTGGAAATTATAGACGTGAGTGACAGACCATACACTCCTGAACAACTTGTGGATGAATGAAGAAATTAAAAGGGAAATATTGAGAAGTTCTTGAGATATATGAAAACAGAAATACAGTATACTGCCAGGCATGGTAGCGCATGCCTTTCATGCAAGGAGGTGGGAGGCAAAAGCAGACAGATCTTTGTGAGTTTCAAGCCAACCTGTACTACAGAGTGAGTTCCAGGACAGTCAGGCCTACACAGAGAAAGCCTGTCTCAAGGAAAAAAAAAATGTAGTATACTAAAAATATGTGGGATACAGCAAAAGTAATTTTAAGATGTTTGGCACCACAAATGCCTACATCCACAAGGCAGAAAGGTTTCAAATAAACATTTGATCACAGTGTGGCTCCGGAACTAACCCAGGGGTGGTGGCTCAAGTGAGCCTCACAACCCATGTTAAACACAGTCACAAAACCAAGAAAACACAGATGTGGTGGTGGGTGCTGTAATGCCAGCATCCCCCCCCCTTTCCAAGATGGTTTCTCTGTGTAATAGCCTTGGATTCACATTGTAGACCAGGCTGGCCAAGAACTCACAGAGATCCTCCTGCCTCTGCATTCCGATTGCTGGGATTAAAGGCGTGTGCCAACATGCCTGCCCAGCATTCCTATTTTGATATGGGAGGTAGACACAGGAAAATTTCCTTAGAAGACTCTAGGCCTGTGAATCTGGGGCGTTCATCACAGCAATGGGAACAAGAGAGACCTTGTCTCGACAGGGCAGAAGATGCAAACAAATGCTGTCCTCTGCCCCTACATGTGAACTGAGGCATATGTGTGCATGCATGTGTACACATACACATGTGCACAATCTGTCAATCAATATATATATATATATATTTTTAAAGGTTTATTTATTTATTATGCATACAGCATTCTGCCTGCAGGCCAGAAGAGATGGGTGTGAGCCACCATGTGGTTGCTGGGAATTGAACTCATGACCTTTGGAAGAGCAGTCAGTGCGCTTAACCTCTGAGCCATCTCTCCAGCCCCAATCAATATATTTTTAAAAGAACTAACCAGCGCACTGGTTGGGAGGCAGAAGCAGGTGGATCTCAGGCTCTGAGGTCAGCCTGGTCTGCATAGCAATTCCTAGACAGCCAGGGATACACAGTAAGGCCCATCTCACAACAATACAGAAAGAACTAACAAGCCCCCACATTAGTAGGAGGAAAGAATAAAGACCTGGCAGAGATCATTGAACTGCGGAAAAACATGATGCAAAATATCACTGAAATAAAGGATGCTTTTACAGCAAAGCATAATTAGCACTAAGGGGGAAAAAAACCAGAAAGATGAAATCAATGAGAAAAAAGAGACATTATAGCTGATACCCCACAGGTAATGTAAATAGCTTTGTGCTAACACATCAGAAGTGCATAGGTTTCTAGATGCAGAGTACTTTACAAAGTGAAACATGCACAGGGACCCTGAACAAACCACTTAGAACAGCCTCAAATCTTCCCCAGAGTTAAAGGAAGGGAATTCTCCTAGCTCATTGTGTGAGACCAGCATTCCCAACAGACCACAGAATGAATTTCTAATGAGTGTTCCTGGGAAAATGTTAGCGAGTCAAATCAGCCGAGAGCTTTGGCTTTCTTTTTTACTTCATTTACTTGTGTACATGTGCATGTACAAGTTTCCACAGAGTAGAAGGTGAAATTGGGTCCCTTGTGCTAGAGTTAAAGGTCTTTGTGAGACATCCCAGTGAAGGTGTGATACGAACTCTGTCATCTGATGGGGCAGGAAGCGCTCTTTACTACTCAGCCATCTCTCCAGCCCTACCTTGCTTCTTGAGCTGGGTCTCTCACTACCCTGGAACTCGCTGAGTAAGCTGACGTGGCCGGCCAGTGAGTCCTAGGGATCTGCCTGCCTCTGCTTCCCCAGCACTGGAGCTGCAAGTGGGCAGCAGCACCACGCCTGGCTTTTTCATGTGGGCTCTAAAGCTCAGACTCAGTTCCTCAGGCTGTGCAGCAAGTACCAGCAACTGAGCTCTATAGACGCCCCTAGCTAGCTGGTCTTTAGTGGAAGCACTAAGAGTGCTCTCTCTGTATTAGTCAGTTTTGCTTTACAGTAGCAAAACCCCAAGAAAATTTGTTTATGAAAGCTAATTGCAACTATGAATATGTATATCTTGCATTTTCATTTTTATTCAGTTTAGAATATTTTCTAATTTTTGTTGAGATTCCCTCACCCCACCCTTAAAAGATTGTTTATTTTTCAAATATTTAGAGGTTTGCTTTCCTGGTGCTGATGTCAAGTTTCATTCAGTGTTCAAAGAATAGCCTTTTTATAACTTTGACTGTTTGAAATGTGATAAGGTTTGTTGTATGAGCCAGATAAGGACTGTCGTGGTCACATTCCATGCACACTTAAGCTGTTGGATGGAACTGGGTATATAGACCTTGTCGGGTGCTTGTGTAAGCTGCTCACCTTTCCCATGTACTTGCGTTAGAGGTTTTAATATTTTTAATACCTTTATTGTGGGTGTGCACATGTCACAGTGCGTGTACGGATGTCAGAGGGCAACTTTGTGAAGTTGCCCAGCTCCTTCTATCATGTAGGTTCTGGGGATCAAACTGAGGTGGTCGCTGTTGGTGGCAGCACCTTTGCCAGCTGAACCAGTCACTGGCTCCTAACTGGGCCTTTGTCTGGCTAGTTTGGCTCTTAAAGTTAACATGTTAAACACTCAGGGCCCTGAAGCAGGAGGATTATGACTTGGAGGCCAGCCTGTGTGACGTAATAAGACCCTATCTCAAAAAAGAAAAAAATTAACATGATAAGAGTGTGTATATATATATATGTTTATTATACTTGATAATATAATGTTTATTATAATAATATACAATTTGCCTTATTAAGGTCTATTATATACTTTTTCCTTTTTATGTTTGTTCCTCTCTTTACCTACCTTCTGTTTATTTATTTATTTGCTTCTTATTATTTTTATAATGTGAGTGGATGTTTTGCCTCTTTGTAAGTCTGTGTACCACGTGCTCCCGTCAGAGGGCAGAAGAGGCATCAGCTCCTTTGGAACTAGAGTTAGAGATGGTTGTGAGCTGCTGTGCTGGGTGCTGGGAATCAAGCCCGGCTTCTCTACAAGAGCAGCAAGTGCACGCCTCAGCATCCTGTGGGCTGGCTGTGGAGGAAGAGCTTTCCTTCTCAGTTCCAAATTGATTTCTTTTTATCCTGGGTCTAGGGCACACAGTGTTTTCAGCAGTAGGGTCTGTCTTAGTTAGGGTTTCCATTGCTGTGAAGAGACACATGACTATGGCAACTCTTACAAAGGAAAACATTTAAGAGGGGCTGGCTTACGTTATCAGAGGTTTAGTCCATTTTTCGCATGGTAGACAACATGGCAGCCTGCATGCAGTCATGGTGGCCTCTTGTGGACATTGTTTTTTTTTTTTTTTTTCCGAGACAGGGTTTCTCTGTGTAGCCTTGGCTGTCCTGGACTCCCTTTGTAGACCAGGCTGGCCTCGAACTCACAGAGATCCGCCTGCCATTGCCTTCCAGTGCTGGGATTAATGGTGTGCACCACCATGCTCAGCTTAAATTCTTTCTCTTGGCAGCAATAGAATAGTGAGTGAGACAGCATAGAATTCTGGTACTGTAACCAACCACAGTGGCAACTGCCTGTGTTGTTTTGGGGACCCAGAGGGCTTCCCTGACCAACAACTTGTATGGAGATAGCTCACCCCTGGCACAAAGATTTTCACTTAATAACGTATGGCTTCTGAGAGCAGCGTTGTCCACCCATGCAGGGTACCTGGGTTTTTTGTTTTGTTTTGTTTTTTGCTTTTCATATACTTACTTGTTTTGTGTGGAAGTTGTGGCATGCTCACGTTATGGTGTGAAGGGGGGCTTGATTCAGAGGGCAACTTATGGCAGCTGGTTCTCCACCATGTGAGTCCCAGCAATTGAACTTGGATTGTCACTTGGCAGCAAGGGCCCTTACTCTGTTGAGCCTTCTCTTTTCTTTTTCTTTCTTTCTTTCTTTCTTTCTTTCTTTCTTTCTTTCTTTCTTTCTTTTTTGCTTTTTGAGACAGGGTTTCTCTGTATAGCCTTGCCTGTCCTTGCTTTGTAGGCCAGGCTGGCTTGGAACTCACAGCCACCTGCCTCCCTACTGGGATTAAAGGCGTGCGCCACCACCCCTGGCCTGACCTGAGCTGTCTCTATGTTTAAATTTTTCCTCCATCAGCTAACAAGTCTTATGGCTTTTCATATGTCCTTAGTTCAGATGGCCCTCCCTCCCCCTAGCCTCCCCCCTCATCTTCCTGCCCTGTCCCCCCTAAACCGATCTACCCCAGTATTTTCCTTCCACTTTCAGATCCATGTGCATTCTACTACTCTTCTTTTCCCTTTAAAGCCTCTTTTTCTCCTTCCTCAGGGCCTCTTGCTAGTCTCCTGGTCTTCATGTATATTCACCTCACATAAATGAACATATATAAGAATTAGAAACTAGAGTCTTAGTATGAGAGAACATGTGCTGTTCGTCTTTCTGAGCCTCAATTACCTCACATAATAAAATGTTCTCTAAATCGTTTCCTGAAAACTTCATAATCTCATTTTTCTTTATAGACAAATAAATTTCCTTTGTGTGTATACACCACATTTTTATTAAGCATTCATCAGTGAATGAACGTATAAACTGATTTCATTTCCTACTCTTTGTTAATAGAGCAGCAATAAACATGGGCCAGGAAGCATCTTTGTGGTCAGATATAGACTTCAAATTTTAGTTTGGTTTTTCTTCAGTTTTTCCATGAATCACACTCTCAGGAAACTTGGGCCAAGTGTCATGGGACTATAGGCTAAAACTTGACCAACTGAATGCTGGAAAACTATGAAAAGGGCGTCAGTCTGGCCCACATAGCACTCAGTGAACTGAAAACCTGTTGAGGGTGAACACGTGGCTGCCTGAGTGTTCTCCTTGCCCAGTTACTGACTTTGTATGCGACTATTGTATCCTGATATTTACTCAAAGGGTTTATGGTTCTAAGAGGTTTCTGGTGGGGACGTTTGGGTCTTTTATGTATAGATCATATCATCTGTACATATGGATACTTTGACTTTTATTTATTTATTTTTCTTTTCGAGACAGGGTTTCTCTTTATAGCTCTGGATGTCCTTGCTTTGTAGACCAGGCTGTCCTTGAACTCACAGAGATCCACCTGCCTCCACCTCCCGAGCTCTAGGATCAAAGATGTGCACTACCACGGCCCAGCTGACTTTTTCTTTCCTATTTTTATCTCTTTTATTTCCTTCGCTTGTCTTGTTGCCTCAGCTAAGACTTCAAGAACAGGAATGCAGAGATTGAGTATCTTTATTTTGTTTCTGGTTGAGTTTTTTCTCCATTATATCATGATGTTGGCTAGAAGTTTGTCATATATATATTTATTATGTTGAGGTATGGTCCCTCCATTGATCATATCTTCAGGGCTGTTATCATGAAAGGACTTTGGATTTTTGGTTTTTTGTTTTGTTTTTCAAGACAGGATTTCTCTGTGTAGCCCTGGCTGTCCTGGAATTCGATCTGTAGACCAGGCTGGCCTCAAACTCAGAGATCCGCCTGCCTCTGCTTCCCAAGTGCTCCCTGTACTGTTATGGGATTAAAGCCATGCAGCACCACCACCCAATTTAGGATTTTGAATTCTATCAAAGCTCTTTTTAAAATCTTAACAAAGGTCATCTATTGAGGTGACTATAATGATTGTTTTGTGTTTATTAAATACATATTTTACTTTCTGTGTGTGGATGTTTTGCCTGAATGTCCACCATGTACGTGCCTAGCTCCCTGGGAAGTCAGAAGAGGGTGTCATGTCTTGTGTAGTTACAGATAGTTGTAAGCTGAGTGTGGGCGCTGGGCTCTTTACAAGAGCAACAAATGGTTATTTATTTATTTATTATGGTTTTTTAAGACACAGTTTCTTTCCTTGGCTGTCCTGGACTCACTTTGTAGACTAGGCAGGCCTTGGACTCACAGCCATCCACCTGCCTCTGCCTCCCGAGTGCTGGGATTACAGGTGTGCACCACTGTGCCTGGCTGCAACAAATGGTCTTAACTCCCTGTCTATCTCTCCATCTTCTAGATTTTAAAAATACTTTATTTATTTTTATTTTATGTGCCCTTGTGGTTTGCTTGCATGTATGTCAGTGTGAAGGTGTAAGATCTTTGAGTTACAGACAGTTGTGAGCTGCCATGTGAGTGCTGGGAATTGAACCTGGGTCCTCTGGAAGAGCAGTTAATGTTCTTAACTGCTGAGCCATCTCTCCAGCCCTTCCTCATCTTTTTTTTTTTTTTTTTTTTTTTTTTTTTTTTGTGAGACAGGGTCTCCCTGTAGCCCTGGCTGTCCTAGAACTCACTTTGTAAGCCAAGCTGGGCTTGAGTTCACAGAGACCCATTTGCTTCTGCCTCTTGGGTGCTGGCATTAAAGGCATGTGCCGCCATAGCTGGCCAAATGATGGTTTTGATGTGTTCTTGAATTTGCTTTTCAGGTGTTTTATAAGAATGTTTTCCTCTGTGTTTATCTGACAGATTGGTATGTAGTTTTCTTCTTGTTGTTACATTGTTATCTTACTTCACATCCGAGTAATACTGACTTTGTAAAATGAAGGTGAAAGTCTTCTTCCTTTACTATTATGGGATAATTTGAGTAGGATTGGTTTTAGTTTTTCTTTATAACGGTCAGATAGAATTCTGCAGTGAATCTTTTTGAGCCTAGACTTTAGTTGGGAAAATATCTTTTAATTACCATCTCAGTCTTACTGTTTGTTATAGATATGTCTCGATTATTTATCTTTTCTTGGTTTAACTCTGATCCAAAATGTGGTGAAATGTAAGTTTCTAGTGTTTGCCCTTTGTTCCCTGGAGATGTAATCTCCATCAAATCTAGAGCTAAGCTGTCAGCCAGCTTGCCCCAGTGATCCTGCCTGCTCCCACAGCACTGCAGTAGGTGTGCAGTGGCGCTGGGAACTTGAACTCAGGTCTTTGTACTTCTGGAGCAAGAGCTCTTACCCAGTGAGCCATCTTCTCAGCCTGACAATGTTATGCTCTTTGTTTTTTCTTAAGATTATAGGTTTTTACTTTTTACTTTATCTGTAAGTGTGAATGTGTGTCTGTACCACATGCATGCAGTGCCCACAGGAGCCAGAAGAGGGCATCGGCTCCCCTTGAATTAGAGATGGCTACTTGTAGGCCACTGTGTGCTGGGCACTGAACACTGGGGCCTCTGGAAAGGCAGCTAGTGCTCCAAATTGTTGAAGCTAGCTTCAGCCCCAGTGTTATTTTGTTTGGTTTTTGAGACAGGGTCTCTCTGCATACCCCTGGCTGTTCTAGAACTCACTATGTAGTCTTGGCTGGCCTTGAACTCATGAACTCAGCCTTCCAAGTGCTGGAATTAAATGCGTGTGCCACCACACCTGGCTAATGTATGGTTTTAAAGGTTATTAATGGGGGCTGGAGAGATGGCTCCATGGTTAAGAACATTGGCTGTACTTCCAGAGGACCTGAATTTGGTTCCCAACACCCACATGGCTGTAACAAATTAGTGTATTATACTTGAATTGTATTTGCTTTGGGGGGGTATTTCAAGGCAGAGTTTCTTTGTGTAGCAGTCCTGGCTATCCTGGAACTCACTTTGTAGACGTGGCTGGCTTCAATCTTATAGTAATCCTCCTGCCTCTGCCTCCTGAGTGCTGGGATTAAAGGTGTGAGCCTCCACCGCTGCCTGGCTTAATTTTTAAAATTTTTGAGTTGCTTATTTGAATACTATAAAATTTCTTTAATAAAATTTAGCCTGAGATTGGGAGAGAATTTCCAACAATTTAAAAAATAACCCTAAACATATTTCTGCCATTTTGTTATTTATTAATGCAAAGCTATGTCCTTAGAACCAACAGTGATAAAAATCAAGTTCTCCTCCAGGCCTGAAAGCATTGAAGATTTCCTATATCCTTAATACCAAATGTTCAAGCAAGATTTTTTTGTTTTGTTTTGTTGTTTTTTGAGACAAAGTCTTTCTGTGTAGCCTTGGCTGCCCTGGACTCGCTTTGTAGACCAGGAACTCACAGCGATCCGCCAGCCTCTGCCTCCCAAGTGCTGGGATTAAAGGCGTGTGCCACCATGCCTGGCTTAAGATTTAATTTTTTATATAAAAATAAATAAATTCCTCTCATTAGTGTGCAGTGTTGCTTCCATCTTTAGTAAATGAGTTTCATGTATACCCAGGAATTATTTTAGAATAAATTATTACTTACTATCAGTAAATCCATTGTGTGTGTTTATAGGCCCACAGCTATGTAACATTGTCTCAGGTGTAAAGGGTTCCTGAGTAGAAGTGGAGGAAGGCCTGGCTTGACAAGGGGGTTTGTCCTCTGTCTGTTACTGAGGTGAAGTGCTTGAGGGAGGCTAACCTGGAACAAAAGGCTGCTTAGTGCACAGTTTGGGGAGTGGGCAGCCCCAGTGGTGGCCTCTGGTGAAGAGCCGGGTGAGCTGGTATCATGGGGTGTGTGTGTGCAAGAGGGAAGGAGCCCATCCCCAGCCAGGGACCCAGAGAGCTGCTCAGGTGCCAGGCTGTCCTGCAGTCAGCACCTGTGAGTCCTGGAGACTGGGGCTCCCTTGGGAGGGCAGAGCTCCCTGCACAGTAAGTGTGGATTGTTGTAAATGAGTTCTGCCACAGAAAGGTTCCCGCACGTCCTTGGGAGAGAAACCACATCAGGTTAGCTGTCCCTCGCTTGCTCTACTGTGTTGCTGACATTTTCCAGAATTTAATCATGTTGCTTGAGTTTACTGGGTCTTCATTGAATGCTGTCTTTCCCAAACTTCCAGTTGTTGTGTATAAGTAATTGGGTTTTTTTTTTCCCCTCTGATCTCTCCCCTCACTTATTTCTTGGACTTTATGCCTTGAATGTCTCTGCTTTTCTAATGGTTTCTTTAAATATATATTTTTCTGATTTTATATTTTCTATTGGTCAGATATAATGCTCCCTGTTGTTTCTTGGTTTGTTACCAAATTTAAAAAAAATCAGAATAGGCCAGGTGTGGGTGGCACACACCTTTAATCTTAGCACTGGGAAGGCAGAGGCTATCAGATCTCTGAGGTATAAGAGGCCAGCCTGGTCTATAAAAGGAGTCCAGAGCAGCCAAGGCTACACAGAGAAATCCTGTCTCAGAAAACCAAAAACAACAACAAAAACAAAAGCCCAACAACAAAACAAAACAAAAATGGAATACATGGAGAGATGGCTTACTGGTTAAAATCACTTATTCTTGCAGAAGAGCCAGGTTCGATTGCCAGTACCTACACAGTGTCTCACAGCTACTCATAACTCCAGACATGCATTTAGTACATAGACACATGTGCAGGGAAAATATCCATGAACATAAAAAAATTTATTATTTTGTTTTTTGAGACAGTTTCTCAATGTAGCTCTGGCTGCCCTGGGACTCTATAGTGCAGGTTAGCCTTGAAAAATCAGAGATCCACCTGCCTCTGCCTCCTGGGTTCTGTAATTAAAGGCATGTGCCACCACTGCCCAGATAAAAACAACAACAACAACAACAAAACAATTACATCTAGCCAGGTGCAGTGGTGCACGCTTTTAATCCCAGCACTTGAGAGGCAGAGGCAGGTGGATCTTTATAAATCCAACTGGGTCTACAAAGGGAGTCCAGGACAGCCAGGGCTACACAGAGAAACTCTGTCTCGAAAAACCAAAACCAACCAACCAAACAAACAAAAAACAAACAAACAAACAAACAAAACTAAAACAAATATACAACAACAATAATTATACCAAAGGACCTGTTGTCCATACCCAGATTTTCTCAAATATTTCCAAAATCAGATGTCCTCAAATATCCATCACACTGTCCCTTTGATTTGTGTTTATTTATTTTATTATTTGTATGTATATGAATGTGTTGTAGCATGCATGTGGGGGTTGGAGAATAACTTGGGAGTTCTCCCCTTCCATCATGTGGGTCCTGGGGCTTAATTCAGGTTGCCAGGCTTATCCTGGCCCATCCTGCTGATCCTAGCCTCCCCCCCCCACTTGGTGGGGGCGGTGAGGGTGAGACAGGGTTTCTCTGTGTAACCCTCACTGTTCTGGAACATGTTCTGTAGACCAGGCCGACTTCACACTCAGAGATCCACCTGCCTCTGCCTCCCGAGAGCTGCCCAGCTGGTCTTGAGCTCCTCGGTCACTGCTTTCTCTTGACCTCGGTCATTTTCACACGCCTACGCTAATTGTCTGGATGTGCCTGTTTCCTCATGGCCAGGTTCATGTTTGAACACTCTTAGCATGGGTTCACGAGGATGGTGCCATGTTATCTTATCGCATTCCATCAGGAGATAAGCAATGCCTGTTGTTCATCGTTGGCGGCGCCAGCTTCTATCATTTGGGAAAGGTGATGACAGCAAGATGTCTCCCTTGTAAAGCACACTTTCCTTTTGTGACTAGTAACTACAAAAGAGTACCGTGGAAACCTATTTCCCAGGGACCTTTCACCAGACTGGATCTTTTTCAGATCTGACTTGGGCTATAGCCCCTCCATCCCAGTTTGTTTTCCATTGCTGTGGTAAAGCACCATGACCGAAAGCACTGGCAGAGGAAAGAGTTTATTTGGCTTACTTGTCCTGACCCCGGAAAGTCATGGAGCGAATTCAGGACAGGAACTCAGGCAAGGCAGGAACTTGGAGGCAGGAACTGAAGGGACCATGGAGGGACACTGCTTCCTGGCTTGTCATAACGCCATGGCTTGCTCAGCTTGCTTCATTACGCAACCCAGGAGGACCTGGACAGGCATGGTACCACTGCCAGTGGACTGGACCTTCTTAGATCAATCACTAACCGAGAAAATGCCCCCCACATACGTGCCTACAGGCCAATCTGATGGAGGCATTTTCTCAGTTGAGGTTCCCTCTTCCTGGAGGACTCTAGCTTGTGTAAAGTTGACCCAAAACCAGCAGTACAGTAGAGTCACAGAGAGGGAGCCTCGCGGTGAGGGTAACCCTGAGGCCTCTAGACAAAGGCTGCTGTGATTTGCCCAGGGGAACACTCTTACCCTCCTCTGTGTGTGGGCCAAGGGCCTTTGGCACTTTCAGGGCACTTGTAACATTTATATGAAAGGTCATCTATTTTCCAAATTGTCAGGTTGTCTCTCCTATACATTTTTAAAAATAATCTGTCTCACTTTGACATCTTGAAGAACAGGCAGAACCAAAGTGTGCTCTGGATTTTTTTTTTCTGATCTTTTGCCCTCCCACTCATGGAGGAAGAGACCAGGAAGGGGTAGAGCCGTGCAGCAGCACTGTGCATGGGCCGCGCACAAGGGCTGCGGTCTCCACCCCGGGCGGCCAGGGGCCAGGGGCCAGGAGAGATAGGATAATACAATTATTCTCAATTAGATTAATAAAGAATAATTAGATGTCATAAATCAAGTAATCATAGGATATTGTCATAGGAAAAATATGTAGGTAGAATTAATTAGTTTTCAAATAAAGCGTTTATTTTAATTGCCTGAAATGATGGAGCCCTTAATTGTTGATGCATCATTTTGGCCTGAGCTTTTCAGCTGTTGTAACAGCGTGACGTGACGGGTTTGTTCCCTGCATTTCTGGGGAGACAATAGAGGAGACCTTGATTTCATCACCTCACAATGAGCCTTCTGCTGTAAGGTTCTGGAAACTCCCACCATGCCGCAGGCAGGTGGCAAGTGTGGGCTGAGCTTCAGCTGGCACTGCCCAGGGTCATGTGTGTGAGAACTCTTATACACCTATGTGCATGAGTGTGCATGTGAACACAAGTGTGCACAGGTGTTTTGGTGTGCACCTAAGGGTCTGTATACCCTTGTATGTGGAATGCAGCTGAAGGGGGTGCATCTGTGTGTGGAAGGGGGTGTTCCTGTTTGCATGTATAAGTGTAAGCATCTATGTGTCTGTGTGCATACACATGGCTACAGTACGTGTGTGTGGTATCTGGTTTGCGCCCTTGTGCCCACAGAGGTTGCCTGTCAGATTCATGGCCTGGACCTGTGTTGCAGGATGTCCCTATCCTAGCCTTCCTTGGAGCTTTCCTGCTGGGTGAACATGCTGTAAGAGATTAAGGTCTTGACAGTGGTGGAGCTGAGGTCTCTGGACTGGTGTCTGGGTTTTGGAACCCCAACAGCTACCTTCTGAGCCTGTCCCTTTGGGCCTCCAGCATTTGTGATCTGGGCCGTGTTTTTGTGAACAGTGGGAGGCTTGTTCCTCGCCTCCAGCAGAAGTCACCCTCACGTTTGCAAAGCGTTAGTCAGCTCTTACCAAATGATGAGTTTCGTCTAGTAAAAGCTCCTTCCCTGACCACCCTAAAGAAAAACAGAAAAGGGGATTTGGCAGTTTGTGCATCCATTCCTATGACCTTGTTTTCTTTGAAGGCCATTAAGGGAGGCAGGGTCCAGAGGTGGAGTTAGTCAGGAAGGACTTGACTTGGTGGGGCCTGCATCAGGTTGGTAGGACTTGATACATATCTGATCTGGAGCTACTGGTTGGCATGGGTACAGACCAAACTGGCATAGCACAGCCCCGATCCCACCCCATCCTCCTAGTCCACCTTCCTGGTGGTCTCCGGGGAGTCTGGCTCTGACTGCTGTATGCCTTCTTCCCCTGTGGTGTGGCTCAGGGCCCATGCCTGCATTTCTCCAAACAAGGAAGGGTGAGTGCGTAGGCTAGTGTGGAGGTGTGGGACTGGAGCGCGCTGGTGGAAGTGTACCTGATGGGAATGCCCCGGGGAGGCTGCCCATTAGAGAAGCTTTGCCTCCCCGGCCTCTACACTGCTCACAGGTGTGTGTGGCCTCAGCCTGCAGTCCCACCAGCCTTAATGCTCAGTCAGTCTCCACTCTGAAAGAATCCGGCCCAGCTCTTTCGCTCCATTCTCTCCTTGCCATGTTCTTTTGATGGCTAGGACGGCTACCCAAGTTGGGCAGAGCTGCCTTTCCCTACTGTGTGGGCTGCATGTAAGTAGAGTAAGGTATGCCCTTGCCCAGTGGAAAGGCTCCTGAAACAAGCTGCTGCAAACCCCTTGCTATCTCTCTCTGACTTTTTCTCCTGTACCTTCATTCAGCTTGTGAAGAGCAGCTAATTGTGAGACTGGGGTGGTGTGAGAGAGTGGACTGCAAACAAGATTGAATGTGTGGTCTAGGGCACTGGAAGCTTCTCCTTTGCAAGGCAGACCCTAGCAGGTCTTAAATACAAGTCCTGTCTGCTGGGGCAGCAGCTCTGTGGGTGTGGCCAGATGACTTGGCCCCGCCCCTTCCATGTACCCTTCCTGGCTGCTCTGCCCCTTGGTGGCACATGCCTTGAGAGCGTTTCATGCCCATTCCCAGGAATCTGGGGCAGCTCACCCTAAATTCCTGCCTCAGTTTCTCAAAAGTGAAGAGTATGGTATTCAGAGTGGTTATAATGAGAAGTTTTGGGGGTTCAGGCCAGGATCCAGTAGACCTGTTTGTAGCACTCTCAGGACTCCACACAGCTCTCATTACAAGCACATGTCCACTGAGCACTAGATACAAGGCAAGGGCAGCACAGCCTGGCTCCTCACACTGGCTATGGGGCAGGAGTGGAAACTGTCATCCAGGCACGTCATTACTGTACTTTAGGGAGGAAAGAAAAGGGACCCCAGAAGGTAGGGCCTTCAAGGGAGGCACAAGAGTGAAGCCTGCTGGGGGAAAGGACTCTGTCAGCACACGTCAGGATGAGTGCTGTATGTGGGGTCACTGTGGGAGGGGACAGTCTGAGTACCTGACTCACAGACCATCCCGGGGCTCCGACCATGATAGTGAGAGAAAGAGATTAGGCCACACTCTGAAAAGTGTGACAAGCGGAGGCTTACAGTAGAGGGCAGGTAGAGGAAGTGCATGGGAAACAGGTAAGAGGAGATACCAGGGATGGGGCTTCAGGCTGAAGGTGGACCAGGGTGAGCCAGTGCCGCTTGGTAGACAGTGAAGGCTGAGGCCCGATCCTTTGGAAAGCCTGCAGATAGTGCATATGGGGAGGATAGTAAACTGACCTGGGATTTTGCCAAAAGTGTTTACATGGGCCTATGAGAAGGTCCAAGAGCCTGAATCAAGCTTAGCCAAGCAAAGGCTTCTTTTCTGTTGTGGTGCTGGAAGTGGAACCCAGGGCCTTGAGCGTACTAGGCGAGTACTTCAGCATGGAGGCAGCAAGGCGCTCTTTACACGGTGCCCAGGCTGTGCTTACCAAAAGGAACCTTGGGGACACCAGAGCTGAGAGATTAGATGGAATACAGGGAGGGGGGGAGGGAGAGGGGGAGAGGTGCCCAACAGGAGCAATGACAGGCTGGCAGTAGGGCATAGAATGGGCCATGCTCCTGGCAGCCCTTTGGCCCATGCCAAGAGCTGGCTGTTCCTCAGCCACAGAGCTGCTCTGCACTGTGGGAAGCAGTATCCTTTTCCCAGAAGAGGCAGAAGTTAGGTACCAGCCAACAGTTTTCTAAATGTCTCTTCCCAGCTGCCTTCTGAAGTATAGAGCTCTCTGTCACTCGATGTCCTCCCTTGTACCCCAGGACTGCATCTACTCACATGGCAGCCCAGCTCCCACCACCGCCTAGTCCCAGATTTGTCCTCCGAGGCACACAGTCAGCTGTGAACACGCTGCATTTCTGCCCACCGTCCCAAGGTCCAGAGAGCCCGCTCCTTCTCTCCGGGTGAGTGACTGCTGCCTCCTGTGCTCCAAGCCCAGGGTGACATGTGGCCCTAGGCTGCAGGGTGTCAGGTGCTGTCTAAGGTCCTGGCAGAGGGCACTGCGCTTGCCTCGCTGTCAGAACCTGACTGACAGACACAATGTCCATTCTCGAACTCCATGCAGGAGCAGAGAGTCATGCCTCTGTCCCACACTACTGTCCCCTTTTGGCCAGCTTTGCTGGAAGGGAGGCCTGTCTGAGCTTTGGTTCAGAGTCAGCCATCTGTTCAGGCTGAGTTCCTAGTGTCTTCATCCACTGGCTGTGTATGCTGTTGACTTGAAGCGAGTTCAGGATGCCTACTGACTGCATCCCCCGGCCCTGCCTACGCCTGACTCCTCTCCAACAGGTCTCAGAGTGGCCTGGTGCACATCTGGAGCCTGCAGACAAGAAGAATAGTTGCCACCCTAAATGGCCATGGTGGGCAGAGTGTGATCTGGCTGAAGACACTACCCGAGGGACACCAGCTCCTCAGGTTGGTTACAGCAGCACAAGGGAGGTCCAGGGGATTGATGCTGGAACTCTTTGACTGGCCCCTGTGACTCCTTTTAGCAGGAGCAGAATGGCAATGAACCGAAGGGGCGGGGCTTCTGGCCAGCGTGGCTGTAGCTTGTGGAAAACGTGGGGCCATCTCCAGGAAGCAGACCTCCTTTCCCCTGAGCCCCTTTGGTACTCTGAGACAAGTCTAGGAGGTGCCACCTGAGGTAGCTGCCACCAGCCCAGCAGGCAGCTGATGGAAAGGCTATGGGTTGTGGCTTAGCTGTGGTCAGAGGAAGCTGGGCATGGTGGCACATGCCTGTAACTCAGAACTCAGGGAGGTAAAGGCAGGCAGATCTCTTGAGTTTGAGGCCAGCCTGGTCTACAAAGCTATTCCAGGACAGCCAAGGGCTACCCTGTCTCTAAAAACAAAACAACAACAAAAAGAAGTGGTCAAAAGCAACAGCATCATGTGCTAAAGGGACAGGGATGAATATTAAACAGGGCCAAGCCAGCTGGCCTGAAAGGCACGAAGGGTAGCCTGGGGTGGGCACTTACATAGCACCCTGTCTCCCAGCCGGGGTGGGGCTGCAGGTGTGGAATGCCCAGGTGCATTTGCACTTCCCTGGAGACCGCAGCCCACCAAGGCAGCCTGGCCTCAGCTGTGTTTGGGTCCATGTTTCTCCAAGAGGCCCTAGAAAGGGCTGTGTGCTTTCATGTCTAGCAGGGCTGGAGGACCCCTAGCACTAGTCGCACCTGGGCCATAAGAGCTGCACCAGC
The DNA here is from genome assembly GCF_964271855.1 of Acomys minous. Classification (NCBI taxonomy): domain Eukaryota; kingdom Metazoa; phylum Chordata; class Mammalia; order Rodentia; family Muridae; genus Acomys; species Acomys minous. The sequence goes on along the minus strand of NC_140492.1, from coordinate 72,608,937 downwards.
TAGCATTTCTTTACCTTTGTCATTGTGAGAGCACATATTGACAGGCCGGCGCAGGAGCATGCAGACTCTTGCGGCACCTGAGTACCCACTGCCAGTCAAGGACAGTGCTGTAGCACTGCCCGCTGTGGCGTCGGTGGCAGCCCAGGACTGCTGTACCATCCTGCTGTGTGTCTTGAAAAGGAGCAGAGTGATTTTATAACTTTAAGTTAGGAAAAAAAAAAAAACCCTCAAAAGACTATCAGGTATTTAATGCACACCTGTGGTCCCAGTGTTCAGGAAGCCAGGCAGGAGGTTGCTGTGAGTTTGAGGTACCACTGCTTGCTGCTCATTTTTCAATTGGAGTGAGTGCACTTTTCCTATTGGCATGTGAAGTCCTTTTTGTATTTTAGATAGTATCAGTGTTCTATTGCAGATTATCTCTACAGCAGGATGGCATGTATTTCCACTCCCCTGGGGGTGTCCTCATGGTAAGGGAATCACATTGGCCAGGCCTTCCCCATGTAGTCAGGCTTCTGAGTCAAGGAGAAGCCCATGCTAAGACATTCTCCCAAGCTCACTGCTGCTGATGTGGGATACAAGCAAAGTCTCCCATCATCCCTTCCGTTCCTCCCCTCCAGATTCAGCCCTGTTGACATCAGCATCCAGGGTCACAGACAGGAAGGAAGTGCTAGCAGCTGTGTGTGAGCTTTGGGGTGGGGCTTCCCTGGTCCTCCTTTCCCACGATCTCAGTGCTCCTCAGTGCTCTGTAGATGCTGGAGTCAGAGACTGAGGCCCTGGGTTTGGGGAGGAAACCCAGTGTGCTGCCTGCCAGCTTTGTGGTGCCGGAGGTGCACAAGTCCCTCGGGCTCCCTTGCAGATGAGGCCGGCCTTGGTCACACAGGGGGTTGGCGTCTGCTGGGCCCACTGTCAGCATCCAATAAGTTGAATTTCCCCCATCTGAAAGTCTAAAAGCTTGCTTCTTGTTGGTTTTGTTTGTTGGTTTTTGAGACAGGGTCTCACTAATGTAGCTCTGGCCAACCTGAATGCCCTCTGTTGTAGACCAGGCTGGACCTGAGCTCAGAGAGATTGACCTGTCTCTGCCTCCTTAGTGCTGGGATTAAAGACGTGTGCCACCACTCACTGCATAAAAATCTGAAAGTTTTAGAGTGTTCTGTCAGCGCTCATAATGTTTCAGATTTTGGAGCTTTTCATATTTTCCAGTTTTCCAAACAGGGAAGTTTAGCTGGTGAATTAAATGCAGATATTCCAAACTCTGAAAACAGAAAGAGAGAGAGAGATGGGGGGTGGGAGCAGGGTGTCCAAGGAAATGCGTCCTGCTAAAACCAGCAGAGGCCTTAGGAAATTCTGGGGGACACTCTGAACCTGTGCTAATACCTGGTTTCTAATGGTAGCTTCCAGCTGTGGCTTCTGCCTGAGGTGGCTCTGTCTTGTGTACTCTCCCGGGGCTCTGCTTCCCTTGTGCCACCTCACTCCCATGGGCAGACTGGCCCTGACTTCCCGTTTCTCAAGGGGCTTGATGCCAATAGCATCTTTTGTTTCATTTGCTTTGTTAATGCTTCCTTACTTCCCAACATTGCCAGGTAATTGAACCCATCTTGGTGTTCCCTTACCTCCGCCCTAGAATCAACATCTCCGGGAAACATGGTGTTGTTGTGTTTAGGAAACCGACAGGCCCTGGGAAGTCCATGGTTGGCGTGGGGGTGGGGGTGGGGGGCACCTGGGCCTACATTGCCTGTACTGTCACATTCACCTGTGTTCAGCCATGTGTCCTGTCTGCATGTGTCTGGCCACATGCATGTTCACACTGGCCTCTCGGTTCTGACCTGACCCACACAGCTCGAAGTGTCCACCAGCTTTGCCACAGCTCTTTAGAAAGGGCCCACAGCCTTCTATCTGCTCTTCCAGAGAGGGCAGCCCCGATCCTGTAAGGAGCCAGGACAGCTCAGGGCCACTGTTTCTGCAGTTACGTGTGTCTTTAACCATGCAGTCTTCAGTCAACACTTGTCTGTGTGCTTCCACTTGTGCTTCCTGACCCAGGGCAGTGTCATCCACGTAGTCACAGAGCAGTCCCTCATAGCTTCCTGGCTCTTGCTCAGCTGGCTGGGGCACTTCTCATTGTGCACAGTGACATTATCTGGGTCTGCGGGTTTGGCGCAGCATGGTCACGTATCCATTTCCCCAAGGCCACATGAAGCAGCCTGTCATCCCACAAAGGCCAGTGCCACCGACTGGTTCTCCATCCCTGTGCCCATTCCTTGTCTTAGATGTCACAGGAATGTAGTTATGTGTCGCAGAAACTTCGGATGTGGCTTCTTTCACAAGCAAATCATGGCTCAGCGTCCTTCCAGCTGTTGCATGTGTCAGCAGTCTACGCCGTCCCTTGCTGAGCAGCACTCTGTGGCACAGTGTACCTGGCCGAACAGTTGGGTTGTTTCCAGCCTGGGTGATGATGCATAGAGCTGCTGTCAACATGCTTGCATGGCATTTAGACTGAAAATAGGTCTCAAATACATTGGAAGAGACCTGAGTGACACTTCTGAGTCCTTAAAGACAGTTGAAAAAGAAAAGGGGTGTAGGTGGCACTGGAACGGCAGGAGGCCAGCCATAGGTGCATGCCTCAGTGTCTACATCCTCAGTCTACTGAATAGCCTGGCCTCAGCCAACTCAGCTGTGAACACTGAGAGAGAGAGGTGGTGGTGGTGGTGGGGAACCTTCCTTCCTGAGGCCTCCAGACAGGATGGTGCGAAGCTTACTTAGCCATCTTTAGCATTGAAGGGTCAGGTGCTGGTCTGGGTGGGTACACATGGGCTCACAGTGTCTCACACACACTTCCCTTGCTTCATCAGCCAGGGCCGGGACCTGCAGCTTTGCCTGTGGGACTTGTCAGAGGGCAGGAACACCGTCATGGACTCAGTTCAGCTAGACAGTGTGGGCTTCTGCAGGAGCTCCATCCTGACCAGGGGACAGCTGTGCTGGATGCTTGCTGTGCCAGGGAAGGGCAGCGACGAGGTAAGGACCAGCCCTTGGAGCTCCTTCCACACACTGGTGACACTGGGCTTGTCTTCACCAGACATGCTTGGTGTCCCCTGGTATGGAGGGCCCCGTGATGACACAGTACTCTGAGCTGCAGGGCTATAGCCTGCCTGCTTCATTGCAGCTCCAGCAGCCTTAGCTGAGGCACAGCCTGGCCATCTGTGAGATCTTTATCCTTCCAGGACAGTGGCGCAAATCAGGAAGGGCTCAGGCAGACCTTGGTACTCAGCATAACACTGTTCCTGGAGGAGGGCCATATAGGGCTGTGTCTAGGCCTGAGTGTATGTGTGAACACACACATACACACACACACACACACACACACACACACACACACACACACACACACACATACACACATGTCTGTTCACATATTCATGCACATACACATATGTATATATAGAGAAACCTATAGAAACTGGGGGCCTTGATGCACTGTCAGCCTGTTGGAAGAGACACCAATATAGTGACACAGTGAAGAAAACTGAAGCCACAGGGGAGCTCACAATTGGGGGCAGAGCTGTGACACAGTGTTCTTGCTGATTCTGGAGGCTGAATGAGGGTGGGCGTGGCCACGGGCTTTGGGAAGGGAGCCTAAAACCTGAATTCAAAAGCCAGAATGGGAGCAAGTCTGGAAGTAAGAAGAGGCACAGAGGAACTCCAGGCATCCAGGCCTTCTCTGAAACAAGCTGTCCCACAAACACTTTTAAAAAGAAAATGAACAGGGGGGAAAAAAGACATCTGAAAACCACAACAGCAGCAGCCAGAATAACAGGGAGTCAAGGAGATGGAGCAGGATGCAGGACCAGGTCTCTCTGCTTTCTGTAAGGGTAAACTAACCCCGCCTCAGGGCGTCTTTCTGTAGAGTCAGCCATCACCCTGTTTGCAGAGAGATGGGTACAAGTCATGGCTGGTGATAAGCAGCCAAAAGACCAGGACGATACTCCAACCCACACACCAAGGGTGGCAGACTGCACTAACACGTGTACGTTCTTGGGAGGGTGGCACAGCAGCAGCAGCCTGAGGACACACAATCTGTACAGTCTACAGGCCATCACAGGGACTGTCCTTCCTGAGTGCTCAGGAAGACCCCGTTGTTGTGGTAGCAGGGAGAGGCTGGATGGCAAAGGGCCTTAGGTAGGAGCTGTTCAAGTTTGCTCTCGGGCTGAGAGAAGGGACGGTGAGCCCAGGAGGCCGATCCGGGTATGTACCGAGAGTGTAGAAAGCACAGCACCCATCCTGTATCTGGAGAGCAGGATCCCAAGGTCAGCCCGAGGGCAGCTGCCTTGCCTCTCCTGGTTCCCCAGGCCTCTGCGCATGGAGCCTCCTACAAACGCTGGAGCTTTCCATCTGGCACCCAACTTCAACTTTGTTTCCAGAAGGAAAAATGCTAGGTTTGGGCAAGTGTGGCCACCCAGACAGCCATGAGGGGTGGGCGCATGCTCCCAGGCATTGTTTGGGCCTAAGCCAGCTATGCTTTCTCAGGGCCCAGTTGAGGCAGATTCCAGGTTGACTGGAAAACAACCATTTGCCCAGGATGTGTTGGCTGCTTCTGAAAGTGCAACTTCCGGCTGTTGAGATGGCTCAGTGTGTAAAGGTGCTTGCTGCTTAGCCAGACAGCCTGAGTTCAGGTTCCAGACTGCACAAGTGAAAGGAGAGAACTGACTCACAAAAGTTGTGTACACACATACACAACATACACACACACACACACACACACACACACACACACGTGCACACGTAAATAAATGTAATAAAAATTGTTTTGAAAATACAATGCTACCTGCACTGAGGGCTAGGGCCGGGAAGCTGGTTAAAACTGCACAGAAGCCTGTGGCCTCCACAGAGGAAGACCATCCCGATCTGTGGCCTGAGGGTGGCTAAGCTCTCTTAACCCTCAGAGTGGCATTTTATGGGTCTGTGGCTTGGAATGACCTGGTACTGCCTGCCATGCTGTACAGGAGGAAGCAGTTCCCCCACCCCTCACATTAATAAAACTTTTAACAGGTTTTTGGCAAACTGGCAAGAAAAGTGTATGTAGCTCCTAATTGGCGATTTAAATGCAATCATGAACAAATAAATGCCTGTTACTATCTCATTATTTATGAACTAGATCTGCTTGGAGACAAAATGACTTTTCTTGGGCAGGAGCCAAGCCTAACCCAGTGCACAGGCCTGATCTGCCAGCCCCAGTAGGAGCTGCCTGCTCAGGGCGGCTGGCTGAGGAGACCATGGGCCTGAGGAGACAGGACTGTGGCTGGGAGCCCCTCCCCCTCTCCTCCTACCGGCCGCCATACACACCCTTTCCCCTGTCTTG